>NC_047161.1:3430043-4036293 GCF_009819705.1 Hippoglossus hippoglossus
CTTAAGAACTTTTTTTGTTATTTTTGTGACATAAAAACTGCAGAAATCAAAGTTTGTCCTGAAAAGTTGTTTTTCCTGTGTTGATTTTTTTTATAAAACGTCACTTTGATAATGGATTTAGAGTTTCTGTCTTTTCTCTGTGTGGCCCGGCTCTTATCCACTGGACTGAGGAGGTGTGGTCCTCTGGCCTTAAAACCTGAAAACCTGTCGTCATTCTGTTTTGGGAACATAACTTGGATTGAGAAGAGGAGGAGCTGTGAATATCACAGGATCCACTCAGTGTGTCTTGCCCCAGTTTCTCCAGCAGCAGGAACTCAAATGACCCCCAAGGCTCTGTCATTTGTTTTTTCATGGAGGTGGCCATGTGTGTCTCTATCTGGGTGGAGTTGGCCTGTGTGTGTGTGTGTGTGTGTGTGTGTGTGTGTGTGTGTGTGTGTGTGTGTGTGTGTGTGTGTGTGTGTGATCTCTGCCTCCACTGGAATCTATCTTTGTGGTGTATGTTGGCCTCTGTGCCTTTAAGAGGAGGGTCTGATATGTGTGTGTGTGTGTGTGTGTGTGTGGGTATTTCTCAAGCAGAGAAGGGGAGTGGTGGTGGTCTGGAATCAAACCCCCGGCTTTAGAGGGAATACGTGGGTGAGGGTGAAGTTTGGGGACAGACGGATATAGGTGGACCGACAGCCAGCAGGGGTTTTATCAGTCAGACAGTCACAGAGAGGGGGGGAGCACAGTGCCGCTGGAAAGTTAGAAAGAAAGTTTGCAGAGAGAGGAAGGTGATAGACCCTGACTCAGAATCAGCCATGTCCATGTTTGACCCCGGTCAGCGGCCTCCAGAGGAGCAGGACTATGTGCAGGCCTATGAGAGCGTCAGAGAGAAGTATAAAGGTAACGCCACCTCTGCTGTTTGACTGAAGCTAGGTGTGTTTGAACGGGAGGTGGGCGTGTGAGCTTCATGTTGTCGACCTGCCTGTGGATTCACACACATGTGCTCTGGGAGATGTTGGACCAGGAAGTGAAGGTGTGAGAAGAGAAGACTCGGTGGTGAGGTCAGAGGTGGTCGGACATCACAAGATTCACCCGGAGGTCTTTGTTAATATTAGAGTCCGAGCGATGCTGATTTTTCGGGGCCGATATTGGAGAGTTCTGATGCTGGTGTGTCGGCCGATATCTGTCCACAAACGTCTGTATGTGTCTCTCATATTTCGAGAACGGTTCATCTTTTCCACTTCACACTTGGCATGTGTATTGTAAAGAGCCAAAGGAAGTGCAGTGTTGAGTTTGGCGCGACAATATGTATGTGAGGTGGTTCGGGCATCTGTATAAGAGGCAACCTGGGCGCCTTCCTTTGGAGGTTTAACTGGGCACACCCCAACAGGGAGGAGACTGGAGGGTTGACGCAGAACTCGCTGGCCAGTTGATCCCAAGGCATTTCCATAGAGAGAGCTGGAAGGTGTGATCGGGGAAAGAGACGTCCGGGAAACACTACTTCTGTGACCTGAGCCCGGATAAGCAGCAGACAATGGATGGATCAACAGGTGCCCAGCAGCGCTCTGTGGCAGCAGCTGGGACTCAACAGCCTCAGTGACAGTGACGATCATGACAACTTCACTGAACTTCGAATAAACGTGTGAACAGCTGTTTGTGCAGCAGCGGTGGCTTCGGGGTTTAGCAGATCTTTCTCTATATCGTTTATTCTATATAATATAAAGTTTCTTATCGGCAAACAAACGCTGACACCTGCACGTCTGTGTCAGGCTCATATCGGCTGATTTTTATCGTCCAACTGATGAATCGGTCGGGGTCCAGTTGTAGTTGGAGCTGTTGGAAGCAACATGGTGTCATGTGGTTCTCATGGTGATCTGAGAGAGAGTGTAAAGTAAAGAGATCTGTCTGAGACGCAGGAGGATTTTCTACAGGTTGATGACTAACAACTTTTTTGTCAATAAACCGGAAGAGGAGGTTTGTTTCGTCCTCAGTTTTCGACCTGAAAGACTTTTCTTCTTACGAGGGATTTGCTGGACAGCGTGGACACAGAGCACTGAGACATTTCACCTTTGGTTGGACGGCACAGGTCCAACAGAGGAGCTGCCAGCCAACAATGTGGCACATGAGAAGAACATGCACCTGAACGTGTCTGCACCAACACTAACATGACGTGATGGTGTTTATCCATTTCAGAAAACACTGCTGGGTTGAATCCGGCTGCACAAAGATGTTCCTGCTCATCTGCTCACTTTACGAGTCTTATTTTGACCAATGCCTGTGCAGCGAGAAGCACCAGGGTTGAAAATAACAAATCAGAATAGCGTAATTTCCATTTTCACTGAGGACGACTGGGCTGAGTCTTGGTCTCAGTGTGATGGGAACAGCTTAGTTTCATCCAGTCACCCCAGTTGAGTCACTTTCTTCCCATGTGGCTGCCCACTGTGCCTGTCACCGTGCAGGGCGGCGTTCCCGCTGTGGCCCTCTGGCACCGGCCCGACGCTCCACGCCCATGTCCACGTCTGCCAAGTTCTCACTTCCTGTTTCTCTTTGTTTTAATTGGTTTCTGACGAGAAGCTGTTTGTTTTAGATGCTTGTGCCTCCGGAGTAAAGTCTGGACATAATCTGGGCCAATACAGGAGATGAAAGTTTGTTTTTTCATCTGCTGTTTCTCATGATGTGAAGCTGATGCATGAGACTTGAGGGTCATAACGGAAGAAGAAAATCAGTTCGACTACAACATGAATTTGATTTTCTCATATAATGGGATAATTTTTTATATATTTCAATAAAGTGTAAATATAATTCATAATTGAAATAATTATGGCCTCCGTCTGCAGTGATTGATTCTCTTAGCCACTTGACCAATATAATATAATATAATATAATTAATATATAATTGGCAACTACTCCACTAACTGTATCCCATATAGAATAACTTGTTATTCCTGTGACGAGCAGTTGAGTAAGTTATAGCAGCGGGTGTGTGAATGATGTGGTGCATGTGTTAAGATCAGAGTTGAACACATCTATTAGTGTGAAACACGCAGCTCTACTTAAAATACTCACTGCAGAGTTTGTCTCTGGAGTCTTCAAGTTATTCTGGATGCAGGACTTCTGACATTTAGCTTGTTTATGATGCTGCTTGTGTTTGATTTCTCTCCGTGGGAACATCTCCTGAGGTTCCTCTGTTATTATTATAGACGTTTGACTGCAGCGTTTCAGGGTGGAGACTCCCACAGATACAGTCACTACCTCCACTCACTAACAACTCATCTGACCTCGTCTCCGGCTCAAGTGATCCTAACCTCAAACATGAATTCCTTTAAGAAGTTTCGCTGTGAGAAAGATAAATGTCATCCAAAAATCAAAGAAGATCGCCAGTGGGAACTAAAACTGAGAGAAAGCTTGTAGAAAGATGGAAAGAAGGAAATTCTTCAATGATTCAACAGGGGGATTCCCAGCTTTGCCAAAGTTATCCTGCAAACACATTCAAAGTAAACTCAAATAGAAACTAGGGCGTCACTCAGTTCCCTCATGAAACCACATTAAAATTCACCAGATCCTGATTTTTATTTAAATCTGCACTCATAAATATCAGTTCCCTGAACATGAGTGCTCCAGGGATTATTCTGAGAAATCAAATGAAAGTGAAATCTCAAAATGTTAAAGAAAAATCCTGATCCACATCACATCCTTCCACCAAGTTCCGTGTTCATCCATCCTGCAGTTTTACAAACGGATAAACAAAAGACCCGTTGAAAACATAAACTCCTTGGTGCCGATAATAAAGAGTCTTGGCTCTCAGGTGAATTTCTTTCAGGTTCCACGAGACAACGACCGTCTTTGTTTGAGCTGATCTCATCTGTCTGCTCTTTAAAGTGGGCGTCTGTGATAACAGGTAGATTTGAGATGGATCCACTGTCCCACTCCCTTTTTTTTTTTTTAAAACTCCCTTAAACAAGCAAACACATCAGGAATCCTGCAGCACTTGAACTCTGCTGTGTGTGTGTGTGTGTGTGTGTGTGTGTGTGTGTGTGTGTGTGTGTGTGTCTGTTGTGTAACATCTATTTACACACTCACTTTATGGGGACTTGTTTCTCCAATGAGGATGAAAAGCAAACTCTTATTATATATATAATTTTAAGGGTTTACGGGTTAGGTTTTGGAAAGTTGCCGTTCTGGTGGAGTGGTTAGAGTAAATATCGTTCCTCTGAAATCATGGAGACATGACTGTGTGTGTGTGTGTGCGTGTGTGTGTGTGTGTGTGTGTGTGTGTGTGTGTGTGTGTGTGTGTGTGTGTGTGTGTGAGTGTGTGTGCGTGTGTGAATACCCACAGGCTTCACTTCTAAAAGAGAAGCGATAAGTTTGTCATGCGAATCGCTGCAGAGGCTTCTGAGGCGGAGCGTCCACAGACAAACCCCCTCCACACTTCACTTCCAGTGCTTCTGCACCAGATCAGTTTCATGCAACTTGACCTCAAATTCAAAAATAGTAATAGTCCTGAAGGTATGCACGCACCTTGTGCACACAGAAAGTCCCCCCCCCCCCCCCCTAACCCTAACCCCCCCACACACACACACAGATGAGGAATTATTCTATTTAACGTCAGTCTACTAGTTGTGAAAAGGGAAAAACAAGATTCCTCTTTGCTGTTTAAGGGAAAAGGAAGCGTTAAGTTTTCTTTTTGAGCGTCTGCAGATGCTTTGGCTTCACTTTTGGGGAACAGTCCTGTCGGCCATCTTTAAATACAGTCATGGTTGTGTCCATACATAATTAATTACTACAAGCTTGTGCATGTGTGTGTGAGCTCCGGTTTGTGTTTGTCTGCATCACTGAACGCCGCTCGTGAAGTCGGCTCATATTTCTAATTCTAAATGTGCTGTCGTCTCGCTGTGAGCTGTCAATCAGCCGGTAAACTGATTAGTAAACCTGCAAGTTAACGCCAATTTAATACGAATCAGACAAATGAATCTGTTAAACACAGAATGTGTGATTTGAAGTTGCAGTTTTCTCTTTTATTCATTGATTCTCGAGTCTCTCTGAGCTGCAGTTGGATGGTAAACTGTGTCTGTGTGTGTGTTTGTGTGTGTTATTGTGTGTGCGTGTGTGGCTCCAGAGGAAAGTTTCAGTCATGGAATATAATGAATAAATGGACTGAGACATGAACAGAGTGTTGTTATAGAGAGGACACTTGTTCCCTGAAGGTGTCTCGTGTTTTCTGAATGAAGACAACATCGTTTTTAATCACGAGGGTTTTCTCAGTTAACTTCAAATGACTATGTGGTAGTGGGGCGGGGTCAGTGTCGGCTGCAGGAGGGAGGGAGTGTGGGGGGGGGGGGGTTCTGGGATCGGTGCCAGGGAGAGAGTCTGGTTGTTCACAGGTGTTCCAGTTCAACTAATGACTCTCTCCTCTTTATCAGCAGTAGCGCACGGCGGGTTCGCCGGGAACCAGGAGATCACTCCAGGACTCAGAAACTCAGAGATACTAAGCTGCAAAGCGAGTCGCTTTATGTGTGATTTAAGTTTATGTTTGTTGACGTGTGTGTGGAGCGAATAAAGAGAGACACTGAAGACACCTACCTGATTCCCCTTGTGTTCATGACGAGGAACTCACGGTAACACAGAGGCAGTGTTACAGACTCAAATCCACACAGGCCTTAACGTGGTTGAGGTCATTCTTTTGTGTGTCTGAGGTTCTCTCGGTGTGTCTGAGGGTCTCTCGGTGTGTATGAGGTTCTCTTGTGTGTTTGAGGTTCTCTCGGTGTGTGTGAGGTTCTCTCGTTGTGTGTGTGTGAGGTTCTCTCGGTGTGTGTGAGGTTCTCTCGTTGTGTGTGTGTGAGGTTCTCTCGGTGTGTGTGAGGTTCTCTCGTTGTGTGTGTGTGAGGTTCTCTCGGTGTGTCTGAGGTTCTCTCGGTGTGTGTGAGGTTCTCTTGTGTGTTTGAGGTTCTCTTGTGTGTCTGAGGTTCTCTTGTGTGTCTGAGGTTCTCTTGTGTGTCTGAGGTTCTCTTGTGTGTCTGAGGTTCTCTCGGTGTGATGACCTCCACTGACAGAGGACATGCTCATTTATTATCTCCACATGTGTTCACAGCTTCCCTCTGTCCCACAGTTCACTGCCAACAGGACTGTGTACTGAACATGATCCAATCCTCTCACCTGTCTGCTACTTCACACGAGTCTGTCAGACGACCTCTGTTTGTTCACATGTGCAGCTGAAACATACTGAGTGCATGCTGTGTGTGTGTGTGTGTGTTTGTGTGCGTGTGTGTGTGTGTGTGTGTGTGTGTGTGACCGTATCCACATTGTCAAGTGAGAATTTACAATTAATTAATTAATCTTAAAACCAGATTTCGAGTTTTCAAGATGTCATGGGAGCGCGTCCTGTAGATTGTTGAAATATTCTTAAATAAAAGAAAATGTTGGAGTAACACAAGGGCTCCCAAACGTTTCATCCCTCAGCCGCCAAAATAACTTATATAATAAAATAGACACAATATTATTTATTTATTTTATTTATTTATCTTAACTTGAACTAAAATGTTCTTTTGTCACAATTATGGCTAAAATATGCGATTTCTAATTAGTTTGGGAACCAGTGGACCAGCATTGATGTCAGTAGCTTTATACATAAATAGACATGAATGATTTTTATGAAATTCACTATGAAATCTCAAAAAGTCAAAAATGTTTTTACCTTAATTTGATATGAAAGAGAAATAAAGCAGCGAATGTGCCCATTAGAGAAGTTGTGATCAGTAATTTCAACTTGTTGACATTGAATCTGTTTGATCAGGATCCTTTGTTCCTGTCAGATACGTTGATGAATGTCACATGACTCGTCTCCTCCTGAGGAAACCCTCTGATTTGGCTCGGACCTCCAGCTCCGTGTCCGCTGGTCAGACGAGTCCACATTCCTTCACCGAGTCCAAATCCCCTTTGATGATAAACGATGTAGTCGGTGTCGTTACCGTGTCTCAGGCGTCTTGTGAGAATCTGTTTCGACTCTACAGAGAACTTTTGAATTAATTAAACTTTACCGGTGACTCTGCTGCAGTCTGAACTGGACGGAGAGGACCCGGTGGAGATGCTGTAACTGAGACGGGATTCGAGTTGGAGCAGCGGATTAGTGTCGAGAGCAGCTGACGTTAATTATGTTACCACACTGGAAAGTATTCACTCCACTGAGGGAATTTAATCTGAAACTGGATCTGAAGAGTTTATTACCATTCATTTGTCATTGTTTCAGACGTGTGAGTTATTTGACATCTGATAAAATCAATAAATAGATTGATAACAAATACCCTAATTTAATAATAATAATAATATCATTCCCTCCTTGTCCTGATGTTCTTGTTCCTCCAGCGGAAATAGTTTTAATATAGTTAAAAATAGTTTTTTTTGATTATATTAATCAACGTGAGGTGATTTGACATCCTGATGTGAGTGTTTACTTTCCCACAGTGTCCACAGATCACACAGTTCACAGCTTGTCCAGCAGGATATTGACTGATTGCACCGACACTATGAACGATGTGTTTGTGACGAGTCTGTGAGGATGATGTCACCTGCAGAGATTTCACTCTCCGGGATTCAGTCCAATACAAACTGTCCCTTTGTCCCACCTGACTTCGTCGACCTATCAACGAGCTGCGGACGGAAATAAGTTTACAAGTTCTATATGTCCATGTCTGTGTATTTTTAATTATGGTCTTTCGACAAATCGCCACCTCCAGTCCGTGTTGGAGCCCTCGGGCCTGACCTGGGACCCCGGCCTGTCTCTGGTGCCGGCATGTGGAACAACAGCGCTAACACCCGGGTCCTGGCACGCTGCAGTGAGCTACGCTAAGTGCCAGGAATGTCAGTGGTGAGCTGGTTGGCACAGTCTGGTTTTTCAGGAGGGTTCGAGAAGTGACATTTTCCACGTACCATTTGGTATTTATGATCAGGACTGTAAATATTAATTCCGTTTTTGTCCCAAAATGTGTTGAGAGGAATCAGAGAGGAGCCACAAGGATTCAGAAAATAAACAAAGATGTTTTTACCGCAGAATGTAAACATATATCTTTTCTGCATTGTTTATTATTTAAGTTTTTCATATCTCTCTGGTCATCAGTCCACAGAATGGACGTGTTGTTCCTCGTTGATAAGCTCTTCTTCTCTCGGCCTCGGAGCCTCTCAAGGATCCGTCCCTCACAAAAACCCAAAGCGACGTCCTGAATGCGTCTGAGATCTGGAGGGTAGCGGCCTCACGGAGCTTTTTTTCATCATGACACGTTCTGTGAATTCCTGGTGTTGGTGTCGTCCTCTCAACTGATGTCTTTCTTCTGTCTGACGGTGCCTCAGAGGAAACGCTCACAAACAAACCGGTCACTCTCATTGTTCATTGTTCGTTCTACTTGTTAACAAACCACCCGGATGTGTTGAGCAACTAAAACAACTAGTGAAAGACGATGTAAGTGGCTACGAGTCTGAGCTGTGTGTCCAACAATAGAGGAATGATGTGTAAACATACCCAAGTCTGACTAACGGGAGGTTTTCCTCTTCTTTCCATTGTGACTCGGGGGGGATGACTCCACTGGCTGTTTCTTTAGAAGTCAATGAGAAAATGACTCTAACTCTCACCTGATTTATAACGTCAGTAAATATTTTCATAAGGAGTTTGTCTCAATCTCTAGTTTCAAATCTTCATGATGTTCATTTTGTATGTTTTGTTCCCATTCAGAGTCAGATAGATGATAAAGAACCGTATATGCATTGGGGCGTGGTTGCCATGTGATTGGCAGCTACTACGAACCAATGAGAGCAGGTGGCAGGTGTAAGTGGGCGTGCAGTGTCGTGCAGTGGCTCCACCCCTCGCTCGTCCAAATATGGTTACCTCTGTTTTGCAGCCGATAAACTAATGTCTGAGAGCCGGTCGCTTGAAGCTGTGAGGGTCAGTTTTCTGATGTTTTTCCAACAGGATGGTTTGGTAACAGGTTATTTTTATCTCCCAACAGCTGAGGTTTGTTGTTTATGTGCAGATGAGCTCGAACAACTGCACATGGAGTTCGATATCACTTTAATGAATATAGACAGCCAGGGATGGCCCTCACCGCTTTCACCCTCCTCCAGGGGCTCTCTGACGGTGTGTGATGCCTGAGATCCAGCTCACCCCCCCCCCCCCCCCCCCAATTAGCCTCGGTCCCGGTCCCTGTCCAACTTCTGAATGTCTGAGCTCCACCACGGTGGGACGGGGCACATCCCAGAGAGGGGTGGAGCGGGGGTGTATCAGGTCCTCCACCTCCGATTAAGAGGGACATGACACTTTGGCTGCGTCTCAGACCGAGTGTTGACACTGTAGCTCCGAGCAGCTGCGGTGAAACAGAAACATCAGCTCGGCGGGGGGGGGGGGGGGGGGGGGCGAGGAGTCCGGTGGCCCACGATGCCGCGTGATGACATTTTGCAAGAAAACCTAATTTTCCACATTTCTCAAACACTTGTGGCTTTGGGAGGAGCGTGTGTATTTTTGGAGTCAATTCCTGTGTAAAAAAAACATCTGAACGTTAAATTGAATTTAGCAGCTTTCCTGGTTGTGTAACAGTGAGACTGAAACATGAATCATTTCTTGCAGTGTAACTCGTATATTTCTCACTTGTGTATCAGGGCGAGCCGGGAATTCTTCAGATGTTATGTAAGAGTTGGTTTTGCACAGAGACTGAAGTGTAGACTGAGGTTCATGTGTCTGCTCTTCTACCAGGAAATTAGAAAAACTAAAAGGTTGGTTTGTGCATTTTAAACTAATTAAAGATGCATTTATAATAGAGCTGTCCATGTGCTGTTGTGATGTCTTCTTATGGACGGTGATATCTTTATTAAGGTGTTGTTTCAGGTGTGGCCGGCCAGCTGGTGTGTAACGTGTTGATCTCCTGTCATCACCACAGGATTCATTTCTCCTCTCTGTTCTGCCGAGTGCTGAGGCGGCTGGATCTCTACGAGCCAAGTTTAATGAACGGACTTTCGTAAAGTGATAACCTGAGAGGGGGAGGGGCCAATTTTTTAAGTTTATAACGCAGTTGTATACGTTTGGGAAGTTAGGGTTTGCAGCACTGGAATAAAATATGGACGTAACCTCCAGGTCTGGAAAGTGAAGCCAATGCAGAGGGGCCTGTAGCCTTTATTCTTTTGCGTGACCAGCAGAGGGCGACTGTTTCTCACTTGATTTGTAACGTCAGTAAACATTTTCCTGAGAAGTTTACGGTCCGCTGTAGTTTCAAATCTTCTTCAGCCTTCAGCGTTCCTGTCTGTCACTAACCGACCTGGTTGCCTGTGCACAGCCTGTCCGAGCTCTCACTGTGCGTGATGGCCGGAGAAGTCGGGTTCGTACAGTTCTCAGTCGGCGCACGTTTGTTATGTTGTGCAGGTTGTAGCTTTGACAAGAGGCCTGATGGGAGGGGGGTGGGGTTTATCGGTTGTAGCCTTCTGGCTATTCCAGGATCACCAACCCCAGCTTTAATGAGCCTGCGGTATAATGTGATGTTATTGATCCACTGCCACGGCTCAAACACACACATTCATCACTAGTGACATTTGTCCGATTGTCCAATGTGAGAAAGTCTCATCATGCAACCTGCGATATGAGAATTACATGCGTTGCCCACGTGGGTTTTTTGCTAAAGCAGCGTTCAATGATTTACTGCCCACAAATGAAATGCTCTGAACTCACAGTCTCTATGTTTGGACCATTATTGGATTTCGATCTGAGGAGAAAGGATTTGAACAGTGTCTGAGAGGAAGCACGTCTCCACTTTGAGTCAGAACAACGAGAAATATTAGATTAAGATGAAAAGAAAGCCATTAGGGAGAAACTGGATGTTATCTTGAATAATGAATGGCTGCGTTACATAAAGACGCTTCTCAGCCTATAAAAAGAGAATTTACCTCCTCACTGCTGCTGTGGCTGAAACTGGATCTGATCTTCCCTCCTACAAGAATCCATTGATTACATATTGATTGGCAGAGAAGGGTCGTTACAGCTGCCCTGAATCACTTCCTGCCTACAGCACACGGCCCGTGACACGCCCACGACATCACGATGCCATTCCTTATGTTCTCCGCTTCTGTTTTCTCACTCTTGACCTGATTATTCCGCAGGAACAAGACGGAGGATCGGTGTGTGAGCGAGTGCAAGGTCAGAGGTGTTGAATTCAACATCTCTGTGTGAGGAGAGACAGGAGAGCTGACGTTTTCCTTTTTGATTTGACATGATCGGCTCATCCCTGAATGATTTTCCTGTTCGTATTTGACGGATTTCTTACTTAACCTCAGTTGTTTAGCGTAATTTATTCCTCGTGTTTTTCTGATTTGCGTCACAAAGGCAGCTTGTTTTGTCTCGGAACATTTCTAAATTCTGTTATCGTGATCAAGTGTCTGTGCCGGGTTTGAAGGCAATGTGAAATATTTCAGCCGTTGGTATCACGTTATAAAAAGCAGCTGTCAAAAATATGCTCTTTGGATCAGTGGAGCGTTTCAGACCTGCAGCACAGAGAACGTTTTAAACAGGATTGAACTGTAATAGGTTATTTTAACCACTGAACACTTGATATTATACTTGTTTAAGTGTATTCTGACCTTAGTCTCGTTATGTAAACATGTATACGTCTTAATCTGTTGTAGATTTGAAGCTTTTGCATTAAACTATTTCAGATTCGGGTTTTAAATTCCAGGTTGTAACATCCGACGTGAGGTTGACATGAGTCATAATCAGACAAGTAAAAGCCGATTAGCGAAACAATGGCTTCACTGACTCAGTGCATTGTGAAGTGGATGATCTGTGCTGTGGAGATTCAGACACGGTTCTTGTATTGTGCGTTTCAGTGAGTCGTGGATTTCACCTGTAGCTGATCCAGCTTTTCTCGTAATCTTTCCCAGACTCTTGTCACCTCGCGTCAGCTTCAACGAGCAGAGCAGAAAGAAGCTCGAACACCATGAAGATGTTAGAAATCTTCCTCTTTTTAACTCCATTGTCTTCGTCTGTCGACATTTTCCCATCTTTGCAAAACGTGTCATTTATGAAAATATCAATTTACAAAATCTGCTACTTTGCAGCGATGCAGAAATCTGAGACGAGATAAAACAACGTGTGCACAATAATCATGTCAACAATGCTTTAAACAACCGTAATCATTTTTTATGTGTAAATTTAATGGAAATCAGAGCAGACAAAATACAAATTTGACCCATTCTGGCTGGAAAAAATCACGTGTTGTTCTGCTCAAAGTGTTATCGATGGATTCACATCTCCCGTCTCTCTGCTCGTACTTAGGAAATATAGCTTTGTCTGTTCTGCTGACTTCAGCCACGACGAAGCAGAGAAGCATCAGACAGCCACTGGAGGCTCGAGGAAACTGCTGAGTCAGAGTCAGTATAACCTTGACTGTGATCTAATATAAAACAGTGCAGGCTCTAACAGTATAAACCCTTTATGAGACTTGTTTTATTTACAATATTCACTTACAATTAAATGGATCAGGCTCTTTTCTTAATATCTTATATGCAGCATCTCATCCTGTCTCTTATAAAATGATGTTTAAATGTTCATCTAAGCTGCAGCATATTTAAAGAGTGAAGCACAGTGTTTCTGAACAGGAGCAGAGTCCGTTGTCCCTTCTGAGGTTTAGGCCACAACAGCACGGTGGTTATGGTTAAAGAAAGACTGAGGTTTTGGGTAAATATAAATAAACATGTTGTGTCTTCACTGTGGACAGAACCACGATCTGTCCCAACGCCAAACTGTGAGAGTCTGAACATACGAACGTTTGATATCGCAGGTTGAGCTGCCTGCAGAGGTCGGTTAAAAACGTTATGGATATTTTGAAGCGACACCGATTGCCGATTCACAGTCTGACTGTCTGACTGTGACAGATGGGTCCGTGTGTGTGTGTGTGTGTGTGTGTGTGTGTGCGTGCATCATTCTCTTCTTTGTTATCAACACATTTGCAAACTGTCAAATATGTAAAATATTCAAATTTCTTTTGCCGTTTGGTGACACAGACGTTTTTTTCTGGGAAACAGGTTTGTCTGCAGTTCCTCTGAATAAAAATGGAGGCTCCTCTTGTGCAGTGGCGGTAATGGAGCAGTTTAGGACATAACGCTGAGTCACTCTTGTCCTGATGGAGTTTTCTTTGACTCCCACCATCAGAGCATTTAAACCTTTTATTTAGATAAAAACGTGTGTGACTTCACACTCTCTGTGTCGGCTGCTTGAATCCGGTTACATGCTCTGTTGTGATGTAACGGTGGAGCGTGACTGTTACGGGTCCGGGCGCCTCCCTGTGAATCACCACGAGGATGAGATGGGGTCGACATCAGGGAGGGGTCCGAGGTGGAAGGGGAGGGAGGTGGGTTTTTCTTCCTTTTCCTTCCTCTGCTGACAGGATTTTGTGTGCGAGCGGGCAGCGGAAAGAAAGAGAGGGAGAGAGAGGGAGAGAGGGAGAGAGGGAGAGAGAGAGGGAGTGAACAAAAACACTGAGCTGCCAACTCCTGTGGCAGAGCAGAGAGAGAGGGAGGGATAGAAAGAAGCTGCTGGTAGAGAGAGAGAGAGAGAGAGACGTTTGCATCCTTCAGCGTTGTGGTGCTGAGCTGAACTGACCTTGCAGAGCTCTGACTCGACCGGAGCCTCGGGCAGGAGTGCAGACTGTGAGCATGGATCCTGGGAGGTCTATCCAGCATGAGATCAGCTCTCTCAAAGGTACTCCTCTCCTCTTTTCTCTGATTCTGCCTCCTCACGCCCTTGTCATCACCATCATCTGCTTTTCAGGACCGCCCTTGTTTTCCCACAATGCCTCCCTGGCGAGGACTTCGTCATCGTATAGATGCAGGCAGGAAGAGAAAGTTCAGCTTTGAAGGCTTCGGGGCTCTTGAGGAATTGTAATCCTCCGTGTTCTCGCTCGCTCTCTGCATGTTTCTGTGGATAAGAGGGATGAAAAGCTTTTTGTTTCCCTTTGTGTCCGGAGGGGGACACGGGGTCAGTCCAGGGGTCGGGGGGTGAGGGTTGTGCTGAGACGCTCTGTTTTTATGAGGTGCAGTGGGAGGCTGCTGCTGCTGCTGCTGCTGCTGCTGCTGCTGCTGCTGCATGCGGCAAGGTTAAATGCGTCTGCGCCGGGAGATGCAGAACGGCTGCTGCATCGCCGCGGTAACAGCAGTGATACAGCCAAGTGTTGCCCTGCCCATCACTCAGGGATGGGATGGGACTGCTGCTGCAGAAAGCCTGAGTATCTGTGTGCGCCATGAAAACAGGTCTCTGTGTGGTCGGCTGCAGCGTGGTTTCATGTTTGCTTACATTAGTGTTTACATCAGCGAAGTTTGTCCCCCCCTTCAGCGTCACAGAAATGCAACGACTCTTTTCCTGCAGTCTTAGTTATCTATGAAAACCTCAGGGCTGTTTTGGTTCAGAATATCAAAAATTGTTTGATTCATTGTTTGATTCCTTTTATTAATTTTTTGATCAGTTTTCACTGATTCATCCCTTTTTTTAAAACTATATAACGACATTTATTGCACAAATGCTTAATTTCTTTAACCGAAAAAAGCCTTGATATCATTTTAGCAATGTTCTGACAAATAAACATTGATTTTCCTTGCCAGAGGTAAACTGCATTATTACTTTTATTGAAAGCTCCACTTGCTAATTCAAACATCCTTTAGGCTTTTCATGAACACTTTAGCTAGACAAACTAATTTGGGTGCATTTGCATTCCCTTAATTAGTCTGTATCCAACAGGCATCTTCATTTATTCTACTCTGCCACCCGCAGGTATCACAGTCTGCATGGTGGGTGTAGATTCATGTATTCAGGCCATGGAGAGCGAGCTGCTTTCACACTCATCGTCTCTTTATCAATGTTCTCCATCTGGACTGCACTGAGAAAAGGATTAAAGCGACCTGACGGACATTTATATGGACAGAAAGCCTTAAATCTGCAGAGAGTGGAGCCAACAGGCCGCTGAGACCTTTCTTTAATAAGCTCCTCTGGTTTGTCTGGAGGATTCTGGCCCGGGACAAAATGTGGTAACAGGTCGGGGCAGCGTCTAAATGATCCTGGAGCGGGATCTGAAGGAGTCCTGCCCACTCGGAGAGGCTGAGAATGTTTTCCTCTGGGCCGCGGAGACAAAAGCTCCCTCGCTTCACTGAGCGCTCCCAATGGAGTTACTTAATACGTTGGACCCTGCTGCAGACTCAGTTCATTTGTAAGCCTGTCGTCACCTCGACACCACTGATCCCATTGTCCGTTCACGTCAGCTCTTTTCAGGCACTCGGTGCAGAATCAGCTCTGGAGCACGGGGGCCTCCTCCTGTACGTGTTGGGACATGTGAAGCCTCCATTGATCTGTGACATGTCGCTGACTGACGTGAACTTCGTGTTCCTGCTCAGGGACCTGACCCAGATAGACTGAGCTCCTTTCATGCTTGTGCACTTTTCTGAAAAAGCTTTTAGGAAGAATTGGGAAAACCTCCAAGAAGCTGCATTTGGCTGCTGAACTTTTGGATCAGAAATATTTCCCTGGCAGAGGATGATGAAACTCTGCTTCTCCCTTCAGCTTCCACCCGGAGCTTCTGTTTGCTCCCCTGTCCGTTTGTTTGTTTACTTGTTTGTCAGCAGGATTATGCAAAAAATACTGAACTCATTTCTACACAACTTGGTGGAAGGATGGAGCCAAGAAAGAACCATTTAAACTTTGGTTTCTTTAACATTCCGAGATGGGGCTTTTTCTCTGATTTCTCAGAGTATACTTGTTGGATGTTGATGAAAGAAATCGTGGAAATTTAGGAGACTAATATCTGAGAATGTGTCATTTAGTGCGATGGGTCCAAGCTCTGTTGTTTTCAAGATGCCACAGTGATGTGTCTCTTGCTGTAGTTGTGGATCTCAGATGGTGGATTGTTTTATTTTGGACCCGGATATGAATATTTCATCGTCACGTGCGACATTACACTCAACAAGCAGATGGTAAAAGTTGCACTTCACTGTCGCCAGTCACGTTCGTCATTTAGTTTCCTTTTCATCTGCCTTTTGCTTCGATTCGGTTTAACTGACACTTCTTCTGCTGCTGATGAACTCAGGTCTCCATCGTAAACAAAGTTTTCAGCCTCAGCAGGAAGTTGAATAAAAGTTACACAAACACCAGAACAACATGAAAACAAAGTCGAACCCCCCCCCCCCCGTTAACCTTCAGCCTTTGTGCAAATCTGTTATTAATTGTGTGTTTGGAGTCCCCCCCCCCCCTCCGCTCCAGGGTTTTTTCTGTTTAGCCCTCATCAGACTGTTTTCACCAAAACACTGGCTGCTGTCTGAAGGTTGTGTGCTGGGGAGAGAAAACGTGTCGTGACCTTTTCAGCTGAGCAGCAAAGCTGTGACA
Organism: Hippoglossus hippoglossus; assembly: GCF_009819705.1. NCBI lineage: Eukaryota > Metazoa > Chordata > Actinopteri > Pleuronectiformes > Pleuronectidae > Hippoglossus > Hippoglossus hippoglossus. The sequence continues at coordinate 3,446,416 of NC_047161.1, forward strand.
TGCAGTTCAAAAGCAGCTGAGGTCAGAGGTCGGGGCACTTGACACCTCGGAGGTTTTTCGTTTTTGCAGAGAGTCAAAGTAGCTTTCTGACTTTTGGCAGCTTCACCTCGTATTTTATATTGTAAGAAAAACCACTGTATTTTGAAGTATATTTTACTTTTAATGTAAAGACACTGCAAAGAATATTCACAATATAAGTGATCAGTGATCAGTTAGACACGTGTAAACCACGAATCTGTAATAAATGCCGATGCAGATACTGATATAGCAAATGAATGAATGTATTATATACTGTAGGTTTGTGAAATCTACATGTTTGTGGCCTGTATTTATCTTCAGTTGTAAGTATCAAGTGTCGTCATTCATCTGGTGTGTGTGTGTGTGTGTGTGTGTGTGTGTGTGTGTGTGTGTGTGTGTGTGTGTGTGTGTGTGTGTGTGTGTGTGTATGTGTGTGTGATGTTGCTGATGCACACATCCTGTGTCTATATTTCATGCTGGGAGATGAGCGGCTCATGTGTCGCTCTCCCAGTCTCTGAATATATCCAGTAGCTCTCAGATGCTTCCGCTGCTATTTGAGCTGCAGGAATCGGTCGGTGACTGTGCTTCACGTTCCTCACCTGTTTCTTCAGACTCCAGATGGGACCAGTCAAAGTGTGGGAACACCCTCGACCACATGCAGAGACAGAAACGTCCCCCTGATACAGCTTGAGTCATTCTTTCTACATTAGCTCTGGATCACGTGGCTGCTTGTGTGTGTAATGAGTTTCTCATCCGGACAAACTCATTTGTTTTTGCTGGAATTTGAATGTTTTGGTTCACTTGTGTTATCGGTGTTGTTTTCAGCCACAGCAGACGGCCTCATGTCATCATGTCCTGCAGGATCACGTTAGCAAGTAGCATTTAGCAGCTTAAGAGCCACTTAGAAGCAACCAGGAGTTGATTAAGACCAAAATCACAACAAACAGAGATTGAATATTAGACGTATGTGCAGCAGGTGGCAGGAAATACATCTTCGAGTCTTTACTGTCCTGCTGAAATAAGGGAAGAGTCACATTTGAGAATATGAAACCATAACAAAAGATGATTAACTGATAATCACCACAGCTCCTCCTGATTGATGTGTGATGAGGAGTTTTTTTATGTGATGAATAATTCAGTCTGAGAACGTCTGATTGGCTTCGAGTGTGTGTTTGTCAGTAGTAGTCGGTGTAATCCTGTCAGGGAGTCTGTCACTCAGGCTGCTTGACGAGTCCGACCATGATCCTCCGCTGAGCAGCCTCCGGACTGATGTGATTACATAATGTCATTAACCTCAGGTTTCCTGTAATTCAGGAGGGCGAGCGCCTCCCTGATCTGACACATCCTCGGTCATCGTCGTCCTGCTGAGATGCGATCACACGTTTGTTTTGTCAGGAGGAATCAGGGGAATCTTAAATCACTTGGAAGTTCAAAACCAGTTTCAGTTTGAGCTCTCCCTCAAGCGGCCAGTAGGTGGCACTGGTAGTGAAGCAACTGCTGTCTGATAGAAATGAGCAGAATTGAGTCTTAGTGAGATCGACTGAGCAGAAAAGTTATTTCCACAGTTTTTATCATTAAACTGGGCTTTTTTTTTTACTTTATTAAATTCTTAAAAAGGTCCTGTGGTCGACAAAAGATATACAATTAGAGGCATTTTCTCAAATGACCCCTGTTCTGTTCAATCTGTTAACAATCGCTGCTGTTCTTGTTTGTGTATTAACTTCGCTCCAGCTTTTTAAATGTTGTTCTTTCCATTTTTACTGCCAATTCAATTTTAAAGCCTCTTTGGAAAAAACTACATCTTCACTAACTGTGTTTTCTTTTCTCTTGTGCTTTTTTCCTTCCAGGTAAGTGGCTGTTGATGACGTCAGTTCTGTTTGTGGGTTTGAGTTGATGAGGTCCAGCCGAGGCCGTCAGGTGCCACAGGGAAGGGTGAGCTCCTCCTGAGGGATCAGACCCCGATCAGACCTGGTTTTAACCTCCGTCCTGAGGTGGTCAAGCCTGAGTTCAGCGTCCTGAGATCCACATTCAGAGGGGGTGGGAACTCACACGTGTCCTGGGCCACGTGTGACGGACCGCTGACCTGCTGCAGTTTCACAATTAGTCAAATTCATTTTCTTTACGGCCACACTATCAACACTGAGCAACACATAATGATTCATACTTTTTCTTGCCCACGGGATTTATTCAACTCATCCCGACACACACACACACACACACACACACACACACACACACACACACACGCACACACACATGCACGGCTCCAAAAGTTAATCATCTGGAGATACACTACCGAATGAACATAAATGACGTACATGATCATTTGCATGTAGAGCAGGGCAGGGAGATCCGATCACAGGAGACGCATGTTGAGGTTAAACCCGGGTCTGAACAGAGCTGCCGCCTGCTCCTCTCTCTCTCTTTGTTTTACTGCTGCGTCGTGTGGTTCCAGTGAATCCAGTGGTTTTCCTCAGACAACAGAGTTTGATGTTGGTCCGTGTCCCTGTTTGATCCCAGTCCATTCTGATGACACACACCCACTACTTGTTACCCGTCGGCTTTGTGTTTGACCTGAATTGAAATGAATGCCGTCTTTTATCTGACACAATAATGATAATAACTGTGAGACTGAGCTGCTGTTGTCTGTGGGATGTTTGTTTCGTCCTGACGCAGTCTTCGCTCTGAAGCAACGCCAAGTGAATCAAATGGATGTGATCTGGAGCTCGAGGCTGCGTCTGGGCTTCTGCTTCTCCTCTGCTGGTTAACCCCTGGATGACGGGAACACATCTGTCTGTTATAAGACTCAGGGCTGAAGCTAAAGCTTATTTTTATTCAAGTCATCGGCCGTGTCTCAGTTCAGGGGATGCGTCCTTCCGAGGCTTTAATCAGCCAAAGAACTTTCTCATCCGTAGCTCGGTTGCTAGGCGACGGCTGTAGGAACGCAGTCTTTACACTGTTTTCTATATTTTTCCTATGTCACTAGTGGTTATATTCCAGCAGCAGAACTATACTCGGCTCATACTCTTATACTTTTTTGAATCCCTCCCGCTGACATTCAGGCTTGTCAGTAATTGTAAGTTTTAAAGCCCTCACTCGCCCCTTGTGCCGTTTCCAGAGCTTCCATGGCCTGAAGTTATATGAAGTTATAAAAGCTGCAGGGGCTGTTTGTTCGCCAGGCCTCGCCGCAAACAAGACAGCCAATGAGACGCCGTGTATGGAAAAAGAAAGAAACTGCTGTGGACACTTCGTTGTTGCTTTTTTCTCTCATGGTGGTAAAAAGTGTGATCTGGAAGAGGCCGGACGAGATTCACGATCGCTCGTCAGAGGGTTTATTTTAAAGCTCTTTCACGCTGACAGCGTCGGGTTTACGAGGAGGGCAAACTGATATATAGGACTCTGCTAACGGCCTCCGACGTACATCACTCTGACAAAGTGGCCTCGGGGTCCTTCCTGAACCCGTCGCCGCTCCAGGCTTTCATCCAGGACTTTGCCAAAGTGCCTCTAACTGTTGTTCTCTGGCAGTCAAACGCGCTGTTGTTGCACCACGGTGGAGAAACGACCTCACGGGGACAACGTTTCCTATTCAGCTGGTAGATAGTGAGTGACTGTGAAGACAGTGAGGAAAAGTCACTCCAGTGTAATGATGTGAGCTGCTGTCAGACACTGGGGCCGATGGAAGCACAGACAAGGACGTACATCTGGGTTCATATGAGAGGAGCGAGGGGAGTTCAGCTGTTTGGAAGGAGCAGGATCGTACGGATCTGTTCTTCTTCTGAAGGAGCCGAAGAAAAGAACGGTTCATTCATTCTTTTCTCTTTTTCCTCAGGGGGCGGGAGGATAATGATATGATGGAGTAAAGATTTGGATCAGAATCAAACTTTGACATCCCACTAATATCTGTGGATTTAACAGCACAAATTACTTTTTATTGCAAGACTTAATTGTATCTTTAGACATAATCTCTATAATATCTGCATCATAACATTGTAGTTTACAGATAATTATAACAATTGAAATAATGATCGTAAAACTTTATTTCTATAGCACTTATCTAAAAAGTTTTAACATGCTTTACAAACAGATGCGAAAAACGTATTATTATTTATAAGAGAATGTTAGAAACGTCTCTTAACCTCAACACAGGTTTAAAGACATATACGGAGCTGCAGGGCCTCGGGGTCCTGATGGCAAAAAGCTGGACACCTCTTAGTTATCAGCCACTAAAGATTTGTTTTGTGTAAAAAGTGCATTGCAGTAGTCCAGGCTTAAATAGATCAGGCTAAGACAGAGCTGATCTGATTTGTGTTGTATTTCTCAGGTGAAAGTAAAGATTTAATAAGGTTTTTGCCGTGAATCAAATGTGATACAGAGTTTTTTTTTTTGGGTGTGGATTTGAGCTTATTAGAAAAGCACCAAAACATTCCTAGGAATTCCTCACACCACTCCCGCAGCATATTCCCTTTATCTGCTGTCGACTGGAATGTTCAGTATGTTGTCAACAATCCTTCCTTCGCCAATAAAATCACAAAACAACGTTACTTCCAGTGAAGCCTGAGGTGAGCGGGATGCAGAGGTGGTTTGTTTTCATACAGATCAGCAGCAGATTCTATGGGATTTATCTTTAATTGTGCAGGTTGATGTTCTCACGCTCAGGAATGTGTTCAGGTTTTATAGACTGAAGATGAAAACCCGCCTGTGCTCTCTTCATCCTGCCAGTTCCACAGTCTTCATCATGCGTTTACCGTCTGAGAGGTTTCTGAAGGTCGGTCCGGGTCACGTTGGTTCTTCACCATAAATATGAAATATGATTTAATCACCGTGATAAAAATAATTTTGGAGGTTTTGGAGGTCGGTTGTGTTTGTGCGGTGATGAGCCACAGAGTGACTCTCACTTCCTGGAAGCTTCGCTGTGTTTAGTGTGTTGCCAGGAGCGATGATATGGCCTCTGACCACTGGCCTCTCAATACTCATATTTCTATGGTGTGTCATGTTACTATGGTTACAAGGCATTCCTGGCCGGCCCCACCCTGCCGCTGGTTTCTGATGAGTCACACTCAAACAGTAACCATCGTTTTTTCTTCCTCTTCTGTTGCCATGGCGCGGTTCCTCTTAGTCACGTGATGCCCCTCTGATCCGATTTGGCAGACTGGGAAATGCAAAGTGGCAAAGTGCAGTCAGACATCAGCCATTTTAGATCTGGGAACCTTTTGGGACAAAAATAGGTTCTATGGCATTTTCACCGAGCAGCATTTCAACTCTTTTTTCTGTTTGACGCTGCAGCTGCTTCTTGTCGAGTGTTTTCTCATATAACAGCTTTTATATCTGGTTTTGCCGAATCATGGTGAGCAGCCTCGAGGGGAGTGGGGGGGGGGCATCCATTAGAGTGTCGGCCATTTCAGCTCAGGACAGCTCATGATCCAGGGATTTTATATTGAACATTTGTTGCCTGAGTGGTTTGTGCAACTGGAACTTTTGTCCCTTTGTGCTGCTTTGCTTCATCAGGGTCCAACGCTACTTTAAAGATTGAGTTTATGACAAATCTCCCTGAAGCCCAAAGTAAAAACATCTCATTAGTGTTGCAGATTAAACTAGAAAGTCTGTCAGTCGAGTTCAGACTGCACCTCTGTCATCGGCCCTGTGTGGAAAGGTTAAAGAAAGGGACAAGAAAATCCTTTTTGCAGATCCTTGCTAAAATATAATGTCGTCTTTCCTCGTCCCTCCACCAAGTTTCATGGAATCCAGTCAGGATTTCTTGCGTAATTCTGCTGAAAAAGAAAATATGGCATTCAGTGAAATACATCTGTCCATGCACACATTTTCCACTCACAAGCAAAGAGGCAGGTCCACAAACCAAAGAGTGAACGAGGAGTTCTCATGACAGAGAGAGAGCTGCATTGAATCCTGGCTTCAGTTGTGTAATCAGCCACATTTTGGATGTTTGAGTGTGAGAGTTTATCACCATGTGTGTGTTTGTTGTTGAAGCAATACTCCCTCCAGGATTTTCCCCCGACCGCCTTGTTTCCAAAAACGCAGAGTTGCGTTTAACAATTTGGAAGACGACCATTTAGCTTAAATTACTGTCTATAAAAGTAGGTCCTGGAATTCAGGGAACACTTCATCTGCCAGCAGAGTTGAATGGGTTTGTTTAACAGCAGCCACCATCACCTTGAGTTGTCCACATTCTCTCGTCCTCTGCCACCTCCACCGTGGTGATGAGCTTTCAGCGCCGCTCACAGAGGGACACACACACAACTTATTTTATTTATATCCGGGCAAAGGCTGAGGATGCAGGGTGTGATTCATGGAGACTCACGTTCACAGGGGAGCTGCTCGGAGTAATGAAGGGTGATTCGAGGCGACGGCCCCGGACTCTTTGTAGAAAGATTTCTCTGCAGGTTCACGTTGTTTCATTTCTCGTTGTGTTTTGGTGATAGAACCCAACAATCGTCTGTTGCTGCGGCTGTTTCTGGTTTGATGAGGAGCCACAGGACAGGTAATGGAGAGCACATGGTGATAACGTCTCTGCAGCCAGTGAACCAGCGCAACACAGACATCAAGGTTTCACATGAAGATATAAAAAATAAAAAAAACACTGGATTCTTTCGTTGCAGGAGAAGTTCTGTTCTCCCACATTTTATCTGGAGTCATACATCAAGACGTTATTGCTACACAGGCAGGAGTTTAGCCATGTTTATGATTTGTGATTCCGTCTCCCAGATAATCTTCTCTTACCGCTGCAATCGATCATTTCCAATACGATCATGACAGGCCATGAAAATACCAGGGAACTGGCAGCACATTGTTCTGCTGGTATGATCGGCAGCGGAGCCTCGCCTGGTGCAAGAATGGTTTGCCGGGGATTGTTCCCACGTTGCCGGGCCGCAGAAGGGTGGGGCGATCCGTCAAGTTGTCAGTCACAGAAAGAGAGAAAGTTAAAGCACTTTCAAATACATCCTATTTATAGCCTGTAAAAAACAAGATGGACGATGCGTCTCCACTTCCCACGACTACCCAGAAATTGAGCTACGATACCTCGGATACGAACGGCACCATCTTGCGCTGCTTGGAGCCTTGAAGGAGGCGGGATTTATGACCTATATGTTAGCCAGCCAGCAGGTGGCGATCAAGACGTTTTGGCTTCACTTTTGGGGACCTAGCATGTCGTCCATCTTTTTATACACACTATGATCTTACTGTATTCGTACACAGGGCGATGCAGTCCAAAGAACAAATGAAACTTTGAATTATTTACTTTAATCCCCTTTAACCCAGACACGCAGGAGTCGTTACCCAACCTCTGGCCTCCTCTGGGTGCTGCTCCTCCTCCTCCTCCTCCTATCTCTTATAAAATACTGCTCCCACCAGAGAAGGAATCTGCTTCACATTCATCCTGTTGACAAAGGGGGCGACAAGTAAACAGGCCAGAGGTGATTTTAGTTTAGAGGATTTAAAAATGTTATGTGGGATGAATTACTGCAGCCGTGTCTGATAGAAACAGACGAGCGACGCCAGATGTTTCCCACATTTGAAAAAACATGTGTGAGATTCATCCTGATATTAAAGTTAAAGGGCGCAGCTGTCAGCGGCGTATTTAAAGACAAACGGAGAAATATTCACAGCCGTCCCCTGCAAACAGTTTCCAGATCCCCTGTTTGTAGTTTCACCCGCTCTGACAGGCGTGGCCATCCCAGGCTCCTTTAGCTTTCCAGTGTCGCTCGGTTGCAGCCGAGGAACAGAAACTCAAACACAGGCACAGTTGTCTTCTCTTCGAGGAAAGAAATGACTTGATGGCTTTTCCATTGAAGGATTGCAGAGTTGGCTGGTTGGAGATTCAGGACTCGTCAGTCCTCTCCCAGTCGCCAACCTTTTAGGTTTGGTCTTTTCAAACGAAGTACAACAGCACTCCGGCATCCCAGTCGTGACTTTGACAGTTTATAACACCTTCAGTAGTTTAACATACAGATAGTTATGTTACACGCTATGAACACGTGGTCAGTTTAGCCAGATAAAGTCTGTTTGGACGATCTGCTTCATCTCAGTCCAGCTCCAGAGATCAATGTGCAGCCTCTGGAATCCATCAGGTCGTTTACTGCTGGCTCTGTTTTCTGTAGTGAAATATGTTGTAATTTATATGGGCACCCAATTTCAGTGAAGCTAAACGTATATTAATGTAAATAAACAATGGTCGTGAGGGCTTTGTTGAATTTAGCTTTTTTTTTACTGCATATTTTATATTTTTTGATCGATCCATACATAGACTTTTTAAGGGAATAAAAAATAGAAGAATATCTAAAATACTGCTGCCTACCCAAATTGAATCAATCATTCCCTTTAGCATTGTGCTGCTCATCCAGTGAAGAAACTATTGTTGCATGTGTTTCTCGTACTTGTCGCCTCCCTGGATTTAGACTGTGTTTCCCTTAATGTTTGTGTCTTTAGTGGACACTCTAGTTAAATATATCGACAACATTTGTAAATGTTCCAATCTTTTGAAATATCGTACACGGCAAATACAAGTAGATGTATTTATATTTGCATTTAAATGGCTGATGGAGGTAATTCTGCCATCTGCTGGGTAAAATATATGTTATTTAAATGCACATCCTGCTTGTTAGGATGCAGAACTCCCGGTCACCTCGTTTTGTCCGTGTTACAGAACATGCAGCACATTTCTCCATGAGATGACAGCTCGGTGAAGATCCGTCCTCATATTAAACTGTCAGGTTTTAACCTTAATACACATCCTGACTGAAAACTTTCCGTCGTCGGGGCTGAAATGTGACTAAGCAGTGGCTGGGAAATGTGAGTCCAATTAAGCCACACTCAGCTTTTCCTGCCTGCGCCTCCAACGAGGGCGAAGCCCCGAGCCGTCCAGACCAGAGCCCGTTGCCACCTTTCATCTGCCCTTCAGTGTTTCAGCCCAGCCTGCAGTGAACATAAAGACCACACTTATATTTGAATGGAAAAGCCTCAGCAGCACACAGAGCAACCAACCTGCTGCCTCACAGCTCAGTTTGACATTTAACACGAGACACGAGAGAAATCGGCAAGAAAAAAAAACCCAGTCGAGCTGCGATGGAAGTGAGTTATTCTAAAGACTTCATGGAGGCTTTGATCCAGCACGGCCAAGGTAGGAAGCTTTGGTTGTGGGAACAGTTCTGTCTTCTTACCATAAGGTGTCAGCACAGAAGAGCTTTCGGGCCGAGGCTCCTCTCGTGTGGAGGAGCGAAGAGGATGAAGAGGTTTGGGTGTGTCTGGCTGGCTGTGCGTCAGATAACGGTCCAGGACAGAGCTCTGTGTTCCCGCTGCGTTGGAGGCTCTTTCTATTTCTAAGATTTTATTTTTAGTTCGTCTGATTAATTCCAGATGCACAGAAGTGTTTATCGAGAGATTTAAGCAGTGAAGCAGATTATTGTGCGTAACTTTTCCGCTAATGACCTTGTGTCAGATCCCACCCAAGCTGCCCGGCTGGGTTAGGGATCAAGTTCCCTGCTGGTAAATCATGGGGGGGGGGGGGGGGGGGGGGGGGGGGGGGGGGGGGGGGGGGGGGGTGTGAGCAGGAGGAAGGATCCTGACTGGCTCCCACATGTTCCCCCCCCCCACAACTCCCCCTGCACGAGAAAAGTTATGAAACAAACCGAAGCAACACGGTGAAATTATCTTAAAAAAACAGTTATTTCCGTAAGAATTTAACTTTTAAATAATAGTCTCCTTATTTATAAAGCATCTTTACCAAGGTCCCAATGGGGACATGGTCAAACTGTTTGTTTCGTCTGAGGAATTTTAACAACAACCAAGGACATTCAACTCTGCTGCTAGATAATTCAGAACATGTGAAAAGTCCTGTTTGATGAGCTGGTACCAGGGAGACACTTTTAGCACAGTTTGTTCTAACTGATCAAAAGTGTTTGAAAGTTCATAGTTTTGAGACATTTAAGTTATGAAGAGAGTTTTAAAGAAGCCAGAAAAGAAGCACATAACATTTATTCAAAGCAGCTCCTGTGCAGATTGTGTTGGTGTGACTAACATGTCAGATAATATCATGGAGTTGTGTTATTATTCGAGCCGATTGTTCCTCTTGTTTTGGATGTAAATCAAACACAGTGTGGTGGTCGTACGTTATGATCCATATCCTGTGGATACGGGGACGTCTCCAGCTTATTTCTTTTTCATTGGCTTCCACAGAGAAGTCTTTGTTATGGTAGCTCTTTGGCAAAAATGCATGTTTTCCGCTCTTTGTCTAAATCCTGCCCTGAAAAGTGAGTGTGTGTCCCTGGGAGTTTCTGCAGCCCCTGCACATGGATGTGGTCCAGTGGTGCTCGTCAGAAACCACCAGGCATGAGATGCTGTTTCCACAGAGGAAAAGCCTCACAAATTAAATCAAACTCTCCGCGGTGCTTTCGCTCCCCAGCCGAGCCTCCGCTTCTCTCTCTCTCTCTCTCTCTCTCTCTCTCTCTCTCTCTCTCCCTCTTTCTGTTTTTTCCCTGCATTTTTCAACACGCCCCTCTGCTTCTTGATGCGAACACAATGTCGTGGGGTCAGATCTGACTCCCTGGTAGTTCAGTGTTTCCTCTAAAAGTTGTGAAGACACTGAGGGGAGATGGACTTGTGCTGCTGTGTCTGTCCAGGACGACCACACGGTAGGTTTGATTTTTTTCTCCATTTTTTAGACTTCCCCTCTGTCTCAGTGCGGTTTAATGATGCCACGACAGGATGTGGATTTGACATTCTTGCAGTTTGCATGCCCTGTGAGGACAGTGCCACTCCCAGCCTCTGCATTGGCGTGGAGGACTGTGGCTTAAAAACATTCCTCCCTCCGCTCACCTCAGCTCACCTTCGCTCTGCGGGAAATATCTGTATGAATTATTCAGGCTCTAGCTGAAATCCAAAGAGTTTTTTTACCCCAACGACTGGACCGTGCATGTGAATCTTGATTGTATACGTGTGGGTATGCGGAGCGTGCATCACAATATGGGAATCATTGAGCACACACATGTGAGGAGAGTGGGAGTGGGCTGACTCCTCCCCTGAAATTGTTCCAGACATCTGTACCGCTCCTCTGGCTTCGTTCTCCTCGCTCCGTCTCCACCATAACTCATTTGCCAGTTGGAGCTGCCAGCCTCCGAGACTTCTGGGATTTCGTTTGACATTTTCAGACTGAGATGATTTCAGGTTTTTGCCCAGAAAACGAGCTGCCAACACTTCAGAGCATGAGTCAGACACAATGACCCTTTCTTCTCTGCTGCCAGTGGACTTCTGCTTCTCATTCCAACGACCGGCGCTGTGGAGCCACTTAGACGTTTTCTTCCATTACACTAAACTGTGAAATTGTTGAATAGTCATATGACTCGGCCAAAGATGATATCAAGATAAAAAAGTTCACATCAGTCAAAAGAGATGAAATAGTGTGAACAATGTGTCTTGTGATTATAATGAACAAAGATATGATCATTTGCAAACTTACAAACTGAAGTAATTTCTACAAGTTTTTTATTCAAGCAGCATCTTTATTAACAAAGATAACATCACACTGAATCAGATGAGCAACATTAACATTGAAGACGGCTTCAGCTAAAGTTTGACAATGAAAACTTCCCATGATGCAGATTTTAATTAAACTTTAAATAGGTAAATTAAGTTTGCATTTAAAAACTACACAACCATAAGGAACCATAAGTATGTGCACGTGAGAACAAAACAGCCCCAGGTCAACAAATCCAAGCTCAACAAATAACACAACTGAGTAAAAAAAGTTTTTCACCGAATAGAGTCACAAAGTGTGTCAAAGGTAAAAGCAGAGTTACATCATACAAATGTAAAAACAAACACACACATATACACACAGTAGAGTCCAGTGAGTACAGCACATAGAGACACAGACCTGGTTCACATGTTAAACAAACTCTTTATGTTTGAATATCTGAGAGTTTACACAAAATATGACTTTGTTAAATTAAATTTGGCGACAGCGGATGCTAGCAGTTGTTAGCTCTGGACAGATTATGTTGTACAGTATTAAAGAAATCACCGCAGTGATCACGGTACAACAAGCCGTCAGGAATCTTAACCACGGTTTTCCATTAGTCTGGGAACCGTTTCATCCCCAGTGGCTCGATATCGATAATTATCACGATAAATGTCACATTATTATTTCTTTTAGGTTTCAAGACTGATTTTTATCTCCTGAGTGAAGTTTTAAACTCTTCTGTTCTGGACAGAGAATAACAAACACCTGACTGGGTAGTTTCTCCTCTTAGAGGATGTCGCACCTCGTCAAACCCTTTGAGATAAAGACTATCGTATATTGGGCTTGTGTTGCATTATGTTGCTTTTGATGAAAACTATATTGATATAATTGACATTGTTTTATGACTCAGGCCTCGTCCGTCTCCGGCCTGCAGGCCCCAGAGTGCTCTGAATTCTCCTCCCTATATAAACTGACCCTCATGCCAGCGGTGTCTTGAGGTCGAGGTTGTGTCTATTTCTGCTGGTTTTATGGAGCTGGGTTGTCGTGTGGCATCACGTTGCCGTCGATGTGTGATCGTGACACTGGTCCTGGTGTCGGGTTTCTGCACGGCTCCACGTCTGAAAGTGACACCGGCTCCGCCGCATGCCAACTTCTGCTCCCGGCACAATGTCCTGACGACACAGACACAGCGGCGGTGTTTTGCCTGCAGCGACGCGGGTTTGATGCCTCAACAGTGATGTTAGCAGGTGTTGCGTGTGCTTTAAACCACGTTAAACGCTCCGAGGTGTTTTCTGGTGATCACACTGCGACGGCTATAAGGTGTAATTTTGACTGATTGACAGGTTTGAAGTCTAAAGTGTCGGAAGAGGTTCAGTCTCGTCTAAGGGAGAAATTTCCCCTCAGGGCTCCTTAATAACAGGGCCCCGTCCAGAGGGAGAATGAAACCCCCCCCCCCCCTTTGTGACTTAAGGGTTAAATAAAGAACTTGGTATTTTGGAGATTATGAAACAGTAGGTCGTAAAAAAAAAAACTTGTGTCTAGTTAAATACGTTTCTGGGAAACTTATAGGCTCCGGTGGTGCTGTCCAAGAGTATGGAAGCAATTAGCGTTTAGGGAAACATACTGAAGTTGCATAATGGGAATGAATTGATAGCGAGTGGACGTTTTTTTTTTTGTGAGCGGAAAAATTAAACGGGGAGTTGTGGCTTCAGTTTAAACATTTGGAACGAGGAGGACGGGGTCGTCCTTGGATGATCTCTGAATCCTCAAAACCACCGTGGAAAATAACTGAAATGGGCTTCAGCGAACGAGCTGGAAAGTTCGACGCTGACTCGAGGAGTTTTGCTTCTTATCAGGGCTGAGCCGAGTGTGTGTTTGTGAGTGTGTGTGTGTGTTTGTAAGTGTGCGTGTGGGTGTGACACAAACTGCCCTCATATATTATTAACTCCTGCAGATAGGCAGCAGCAGCAGTGTGGAGGCAAAACCAGTAGAATGACCGGAGCCCCGGGGAGAGGACACAGAAACTTCTGTTTCAACACGTCAGCACCGCAGAGTAGTGCGGGGGAGAATTAGACCCCATTATAAAATAAGTGCAAAGTTAAACAATGGAGAAGTGAGCAGAAGAAAGAGAGTTATTGTAAAAGTACAGGGGAAAAAGGGGGAGGGAGGCAGGGAGGGAGATTGGCCACCTCTGCCAGAGCACTGAGTCACAGGGAAGAGAGGCGGAGAGGGAGGGGGGTGCGCCTTCCTTCTTCTCTCTCTGTCGTTAAAGTCACGGACAACTTGGCTGCTGCGCTCCTTAGAAAGTCCGAGATGGCACCACACCCCTAGGCGCTGCCCGCCCCCCCACACCCCTCCCACGTCCACTCCCCCTTTCACCTTTCACCCCTCCCCTCCCCGGCCCGGCCCACCTGTCTGCACAGCCCTGGGACTCTCCACTTTGAAACCAGGCCCGATGCCGGCTAGCCCCCCTGGAAATGCGTTCCCGGCCCTGGTGGTCGTGGGCCACATTGTCACCTTGGTCGTGGCGTGGCAGTGGAGAGTGCGCCAGAAGCAAGGTAAGAGCAGGAGGCTTCAGGAGGAGGTGACTGTGGGAAGGAGTGAGGAGAAGGAAGTGTCTCTCCGGCCCGTCCTCATGCGTCGTCTCTCTTGTCCTGTGTGTGTGTGTGATTGTGGTGCACACTCCTTCTTCCTCGCTCCCCCCTCCTCCTCTTCCCCCTCCCTGGTCTCAGTTTCCTGTGGAACGGAGAGGTTGCAGTTAACCCTGTAAATGCTGACTGTGGAGTGGTGGTGACGTCGGAGCTGCAGCTCTGTGAGGGGCTCCTGGCTTCGTCAGAGGTTTTGATGTGCAGACCTCAGCGTCACGTCTGCTCCTCTGCTGGTTTCTATCATCCAGGTTGTGTCTCTGCACAGACCCGACTTGTGTCCTCTGGCTCTTTAAGGTCTCTGCTCAGAGTGTGTTATCTTGGGCTTTGGTTAATCCTGTATTGTTAATGGGCTTGTTCGGCCGGTTTCCTCTTCAGTCTTTAAAAAGTTACAACCCCTTTATGTGCTGCCAGTGGAAAAAGCATTAGAGCGTCCGACCCTGTGATGAGCCTAAAGGGAAACTTCAGGCATCTGTGGCTCTTTAATGTCACCAGACACACCTTCGCTGGGGCCTGATCTGTGTTGACACAGCTCGTCACATGGCGGCTGGCGGCCACACGCCCTCAGGCAAATGATCTGTGAGGAACCAGTTTGTCCACGATGGATTTAAACAACTCTGTGAATCCACAATAGACAATAAAGCTTCCTTATAACTATTAATTACCCTGGAGCAACATTAAAACCTGCATGGAGCAGGTAGTTATAATGTTGCTAAGGCTATAATATTATATCCATATTCACTCGCCTGAAAACAATAATAGTAGCTTGTCTCCCACAAATTTGAAGCAGTCTTGTAAAATATACAGTTTAGGTTCAGACTGGCAAATCAGTGAAGGCCACGTTACGACCGAAAAGACCCGATCAGCAAGAAGTCGTTTCTACGTCATTGATCTCAAACGTCTCCGTTTCTGCTCGTCCAGATTGAAACGCAGCCCTGGAGTTTTCAAATTAAAACGGGACAAGCAGCATTTCCAAAATTCTCAGTTTCAGTGTGGACGTCAGACGTCTCTGTAGCCGAGTTGATAAATGAAAACGTAATAAAGTTGGATGTAGCCTGAAAGAAGAAACACCATCTTTAAATGTGTTCTTTTGCTGAAGGTGAAGCCGGTGCTGTACTTTAACGTTATCTCTCCCAGTCGTCTACCTGATGTCATAAAGTCTCCAGGAAGTGGACGGGGACACACCTTGAGCAGATAAGAGGTTTTCGCAACAGTGACATGTCTGAGTTTGTTATGACCGGTTGAGTGACTTTCAATGAAAGGTCATCAGAAGAAACTTTCTCCTTGCACAATAACAGAGAACCAATAAAAAAGAGATTTGACTCAAACGTCCAACCGCAGCTCACGTCCACCTGTGCACCCGGACTCTGTGTGTGTTGTGTAAACTGTGCGCTGGGCGAGTGAACGTTTCCCCGGAGACTGGTTTGACTGGCAAATCGAGGGCAAACAGTGCAGTGCAAACCTAAGCTGCATGTTATCTCTACTGTCAGTACTCAGCCCTTTAGCATTTGAGGAGATCTGCTTTCTGCTGGGTTGTTGCCGCAGTGCGGACAGAGAGTCCGCGCTCGACATCAGCAGCGCTCGGATTCCCTCTTCCAAGCATCTTTCTCTCCTGAAGTGATTCTAAACAGAGGAGGGAGGCGTCGCCGTAGATTGTGTTAAAGTGCGGTCATTGTTTACATTCCAGGTCCAATACAAACCTCACATCTGCTGAGTCACGTGCTCGACGGGTGGTGTGGAGGTGGAGGTCTGGTGTGTCGGTGCAGCAAGGTGCCTTTGACACAGTGGGAAGGTGGAAGCAGGTTAAAAAGGGACTGTACCCGGAGCCAGGTTTAAAAAAAGCACAGGAGCGTGTCGTCGGGCTGATGGTAGTAAACTCGACACTGGTGGGACTGTGTCTCCTGGATACGCTCAAAACAAACTGGAGGAGGAGGTTGGCGACGGGGGGGGGATTAACGCAGATCCTCGGGACCTTTGAAAGGAATCTGATCTCTGTGTGGGGGCGCACTGATAAAGAGCCATTTACACAAAGTGATTATAAACCACAAACAGCTACGACTTCCGTCTGTAGATCCCGAACACTGTAACGTCGTCCGTCTTTGTGTCCCTGGCAGATCACCGTTATGCTTTTGTCTGCTGTGAAGACTCAGACTTCACAGCAACGGCATTAACGCCGATTATGTCCGATCCATCTTGGAAGCCGCGCCCAAGTCTGCACCAGTGTCCGTGCTCCTCCAGTTTGAATTTAACCCACACATGCCTCAGACAACGCGCTGCAGGATTGGGTTTAGTTTCTGGCACGCGGTGCACAGCTGTGACTCACTTTCCTGTCCACTCTCCCTGTGGCAGTAATGACAGACTGGAGGAGGGAGGACCCCCCCCCCCCCGCTTTAACTGAAAAGTGGAAAAAGAACATGCCAGTGTCGAAGGACTCGTCAAATAGTGAGAACAATGCCGAACGCCCACCGTGTCCCCACATGCCCTGCAGAATAATGAGCGTAACATGAAACACATCAGTGGTGAGCCGCTCTCATTGTCAGGCTTGTCATCTGGCGCAGTACAAACACGGTACAGTACAGTACAGACACCAAGGTCATCCCGTGATTACACAGATCAGATATCACTGCTGCTCGTGTGCAAAGCAACAACCTCCAATGTATTATCAACTTTAGCTCAAACTACGAGTTTTCTTGATTCTTGTCTTTTCTGCGGAGGAGTTGAGCTGAAGTTAGCACATATCTGTGGCTCTGACTCTGTGTGGATGAATTGATGAAGTAGTTTTTCAGAGTCAGTTGTTATAACAAGGCAGTTGTTTCTCTTTTAGCACATGAACAGTGTGATAATCAGATTGAGGTTTATGAAGAGATTCTGATGAAAACTGCTCAGAAGAGACTTTAATAAGGAAAAAAATCCTCCTGCTTCTCCTCAGTTTTTGGCCCAAATACTTTTCCACAATTTAGTTTGCTAAATAATTAAAGGCAAACAACTTGTACGTGTGCGCAGATTTAATGAACTGGCAACTTTACTCTCGCTAAACTAATTCTTAAATAGCTTTTTGTGCTTTCGTGAAGTCGACAGTCATCAATGTATGTTTTAAGTTTTGGGATCTGGTTGTTCTGACTGGAAATAAGTCACCAAACACATTTACTGTGTCGGAGCCAGGTATGTATATAAAAACCACTCCCTCGCTATAAATGACATTTCACTGCCATGTTGTTGATCTTTGTCCTGACTTGAGAATGAGCCAGCACCTGAACATGAATGTGAAACATGCTCACGGAGAGAAAACAGGGCTCCATGTTATTTATCACCTGCAGTTGCAGTGGATGTGGGAGGAAGGTGATGAGTCATTGGACTTTCTCTCTGGGAACCGTCCCTTCTGACTCTGGGAGGGTTTGAAAACCAGTTGTATAATAACCACATATCCAACTGGAGTGGCTCTGTTTTGCGTTAAGGGGGCCCGGGGCGTTATGTAATACTGGGAGAGGCACACACATCACATTTAGAAATAGAGACATGGCGTGCACCGTTAAGTTGTGCGCCCCCCGCGGTGTGAGTATTTCGGGGATGTCCCTCCCTTGTGCGCTTCAATGGCACAAATCCTTTTTACGCACGGAGCGAACAGCGGTGGAGGACGACGCAGCAGCAGCAGCAGCTCCACTAGACAACACAAAAGGGGGTTGGGCTTGTGACAAAGTGTCTGCAATCTGACACGACCCCGTGTTTTCTTCTTCTGCTCCATGTGGCTTGGATAGAGGAGAGGGGGAAGTTTCGAGGGCTGGTTCCTCACACGAGAAATACGCGAGTCCAGGGGGCGTTTTTCGAGACGACTCTGGCGCGCGGTGCCTTTTACGCGCGGCACAGACGCACACCGGGATGGCCGGAGTGGGGGAGAAGACGCACGCTGCCGCCGCCGCCGCCCCGGTGCCGTCCTGGGTCGGGCGACCGGAGTGGGAGATGCAATACCGACGGTTTAACTACATCCACGAAATGAGCTGTGGAGAAGTGGGCGCGCATCTGTACAGCCGCATGTGCTGCGCAGGTAGGTTCGAGCGCTCAGCCGCAGTCTCCATCTCCCAGTAACAGGAGGAGGCTGTGGTGGGGAGGGGCAGCTGCTGGTGACGGTGTTAACCGTTTCCTCTCCTCCGTCAGAGGACGGAAAGCCCCGAGGCGGAGAGGAGGGGGGGTGGGGGGGGGGGGGGGGGGGCGTCCACCAGCCAAGTTTATTATGATTCTGTTATTAGACATTTATAGGGTTTAAAACAAAGGAAATACTGTTTATTATCAGTGATAATAATCTGTGAAAATTAATGATGTAGAGGAGAGATGATGAATTGGTGTCTGAAAATTATGAAGCAATTATTTTGATGATCAGATAAATGTTTGATAAAATTTTTAGACCATGATTTAGACGATAACCAAAATTCAAACAATTAGTCAAGTTTGGGTGCAGGAACTTTATAACCTCCATAATTTCTGACTTTTAATAATAAGAATAATTAATGTTTTAACCTTTTCCAAACCTCCACCCCCATAGAGCAAGGTAGATGTCCATGAGCAAAGTTTTATTATTGTTCTGTTTTTTTCTATGATTAGTCTTTTGTGTCTTGAAACAAAGAAAATATAATAATAATAATAATAATAATAATAATAATAATAATAATAATAATAATAATAATAATGTAAAACAGAAATGATAAAATTATTAATTTTGTGGTCAAAAATGAAGCAGCAAAAATGGTCCTCATCATTAAATTGTTAAAAAAAAAATGTGGGGTCAAAATTCAGCTTCTCAGATATTACATTTTTTTATTTTTTGGCCCAAAACAAATATTTTGTATATGTTCCCTTTGGGTATGGTAACTTTTATTCAAAAGTATTTTCATAATTTTCTGACTTGAAATAAAAGATGAATAGATTAATCAAAAATGTATAATTGTCAGATGAGTCGATAATGAGAAGTAACTGAATGTTGCGGCTGCACATTCTGAGGTCGGGAGATGATCCTATGAAGTGAGTGACTCAGTCTTTCACCGATGACTCAACCTGAACATGCAAAGCAAAAGTAAACATCCCTCTCTGTTTACCCTCCTGAGTATTTGATAAACATCATCGGACATCTCTCAGATCCGGGTCTAAGTGCTGTGAGAACTCCTGTGTTTTTCCCTCTCGGAGTTGTAGATTCCTCTGGAGGTTTGAGGCCAGAGCTGCTCGCCTGGAAACTGGCAGCGTCCTTGTGTTTTTGCTGCTTTGTCATAGCAACCACTCTCTCACAAATCACATTTCTGCCCACAAGCAGAAGTGACTCGTCTGTAAACACAAGTCGACTGTGCGGGGCCCAGACTGACCCCGGACTTTCCTCACAGTAGCCCGGGCCTCTGATTACAGACAAGAGTTTGTTGGCTACTAGTTAAACATTCAAGTGGATCATATGCTCAAGACCTTTCCTCATAGCCTGCACTGAAGCCTTTCCAACAGTAGAGGGAGACAAACGAGTGTTGAGCAATTAGCTCGTCTCTTCTCTTTAATTGCTCTCGGTGCTGTCACATCTGCACATCATCAATCCAGTCTCATATTCTCATAAGCAGAAGACTGCAAACACCATGTGGGGCTGATTATGTGTTGTTGTGTTCGCACGCTGCCTGAAGATGTTTTTTCATATTGGGAAAGAAATATGGAGTCTTCAGTTCTTTTTAATTACGGGAGGGAGGATGTGATGTGGGCAACTCAAAGGAAAACTTCAAAAAGCAACACTGCCCCATGAATCTCTCCGTGCGGCTGGAGGTCACTTGAGTTTATTGTCCGCGTGCATCTCCCATGTTTTCCTTCTCCTATCACTACTTGTTTTTGGAATAAATTCCACACAGTGATAACAGCAGACAGATCTTTGTCTTCTCCCGGAGTAGTGCATGCCTTCCTGCCCTCTCCGCTGCCAGCTTCAGGCTGGATCTGCCCCACCATGCCCTGCGGGGCCTCCATTCCTCACCATTGGCAAAGCTCCCTCCCTGAAACCCATCCATCGTTCATCCCTCCGTCGTAAATCCCGTCAGGAGCTGCGAGCCAGATGGTTCCCCGTGTTCCTGTCAGCCCCTCATTCCTGTCGTCAGAGGGGCTGACGCTGCAGGTTGTCACTTGTGCAGATGAGCACTGGGAGTTCTGGGGCCCGGGTGGTGTTATCGCAGAAAGGCGGCACCCTCTGTAGGAATGCAGAGACTTGCTTTGCTGTCATTGTAAAAAACTGCTATCAGCTCCCTCAGGTTTATCTCTGCGTGTTATCAGCAGCAGGGAGAAGAGAACTAACCACACAATACTTCTCTGTGTGCGCCAGCGTGTGTTTCTGATAACAGACTTGTTTTTTAATAACGTAATTATATCATCAAAGAGCTTGTTCCTCTTTGTGCAACTGATTCCGTGGTAATGTTTGACAGCATCATGGGACAAATTTAGGGTTTTTTGTTTTCGATCTGCACAAAATCACAGCAAAGCTGGAAATGCTCCGAGGCAAGAAAAAGCAGCTGCAAGTGAATATTTGCACAAATCCTCTCAACCGTAGAAATGTCTACAGCTTTACGTCAAGTTATGATTTTAGAGACTCTAACAAATCACTGCTGCATTTGTCACTTTTCAGTCACACATATATATTTAAAATTCTAGGGTTTCATGTTTATGTGCAGCCTGCAGGGTTGAGGTCTGGGGAAGGTGCAACATCGGCAGCTTCCATTTCTCAAGCCCCGACAAGCCACCTCCCTCCGCTGGCATCCCAAAAATCTCTCCTTTTACAGTCTGATGTCAGTGTCTGCACGGAGAATTGATGCACCCACGGGTGAAAGGTGCTGCAGGTATTCAGGAGCTTCAGGACGTGTGCGTGTTAGCGTGGAGGTGCGAGTTCAGAGCCCCTGCACATCTAAAGCCTGCTGCAGAACTAAAAGCAAGGCAGTGTTTAGTGTTGTTTTAGATCATCTTGTACAAATCCAGAACAAGGACAAAATGCAAAAATAAGAATCCTGCTTGTCATCTCATGCACACAGACACACACTGTTGTCTACGTCCACACTGAGCCACAATAGCTGCTTTGTGTCGGGGCTCGTTCTCTGCAGCAGTGTGGTTGCTCCATTAAGAGTCTTTTTGAAAGCTGTTCCTTTTGTCTTTGTTTGTGCATCTGTGGCGAGGAACCGGCCGAACAGAAGCTTTTATACTGGACTGCAAACGAATCTGAACAAAAATAATCCAAACCCGATGCTTCACTTTGAAGCTCAGCCTGGCAGGTTGTTCCCATTAGAAAACTTCACTTCTATTATTCCTCCTGCTGCTGAATTCTCAGACGAGAAAACAAAAAACCCTCGGTGCTTGTTTTGTCTTTAACTTTGTCCTGATGTGAAGTTTGCTTGTGGTTCCTCAAAGTGAAGGTCGTTGTTTCCTCTCCTCTGCTCTGCTGCCTCCTTGCAGGGTCTCTGTGTTCAGGCTCATCACTGAGACTCTTGTTCAGACGTCCGGGCTCAGACCACAGACGTGGATTTGAGTCGGGGGGGGGGGGCAGGCTCCAGTGACCCGACGCTCTGCAGCTTTGTCTGTACGAGGGATTAGTGCTCTTTTTAAGAAGTAAACGTCATGTCATAGTTAATTGTGGTTCCTGCGCTGTCGTAAGATTACCTGAGTTAAAGACATCAGAGCAGTTATTTACCTCCGACCCTTTTTCTGATGACTCGTCTTTAATTGAGCTCCATGAACTTGCGGCTGTTTCGTTGTGAACGTTTAGGTGTCTTTATATTTTTGGAAAACTATTTGTTATTGCCCAGATAGTACAACAGTTTTCAGCCAGAACAGCCCCCCCCGGTCGTCTCTGGGAAAGCGTCGTATTCACAAACACATTTAAAGTGAAATGCAGGATTAAAAACGCTGAAATCACGGATATCAGAGAATCTTTGCACATATCAAGCTTTCAACTTAATTAACCTGCAGCAATTAATAGGATAAAGAGTGTAAAATGTTTGCTATGATGGATTAAATGTCTCAAACCATTGGCAATGAAAATAAAAACTACAAAAAACTAAAAGAAACATTGTAAAATGCAGATTATATGTAATTTGTGAGCGAATTAAAGATACACAAATTCTTCTCTTTAGATTTTAGCGGCTCATCATAACCATAGTGACTAAAAATAAATATATAATAATGATAATAACAAATTTAGAGACAAGTGAATGTTATTTAACGTCTCTACATTTAGAAGTTATCAGTGCAGAGGTGTGTTTAGTGTGTTTGCTCTGAGGGTCTTTACTGTTCCATCTCACAACAGGCCTGAGTCCTCCCTCTGCTCCGTGGTGAGTGACAACCGCTGACATTGACATCCCCTGCAGGCAGGCATGTTGCAAGAGCTGGTGAAAAAAACTAAGTGACTGTCAGAGAGAGAGAGAGCGAATGAAGACAGGGTGGAAAAAAGGGAGGAAGACTTGTGTTTAGCAGCTGAATCAGTGCCTGGGACACTCCCACGTAGCGACAGGATCGTCCACTGGAGCTCAGGAGATCACAAGAGTCTCGTACGGGAGACGACGTGGCCCCAGGACCTGCACAGGCCGGTTTTTAGATTCTGATTGTGATCACTGAGTTGACGGCAGCGTGACGATGGAGCCGAGGTTCAGGAACTACTCGTCTGACAGTGTGGGCAGTGTGGGGGTCTTCATAGAGGACCCGTACAACCAGGGGAGGCTCAGGGCCATGGACCACAGCAAAGGTAGAGTTTGTCTCAGTGTTCACTTTGTGTCAGAGCGTCTGAAGCCGGGTTTCATCCTGGTGGAGTCTTGAGATTAGGAATCAGTTTGTGGATCAGTTTATCCTCTAAAAGCCTTTGTTTGTTTTTTGCTCTGACTGTTTTTTATTCAGGAGAAAAATGCGTGTAAAGGCAATTTAACGTTTAAATTTGCACCGATGATATTTTTGTCTGTGGTCGTCTGCTGCCTCCCTTTAATCAAACGGACCACGCCCCTTTATGTGTCACACATGTTCCTCTTTTTATTGGTCGACTCTGCTGACTCCCATTGAAAAGGGACGAGCACAGAAATCTGTGAAAGAGACAGAAGAACTGAGAAAAATGCTAAATGGAATGAGACATTTATACATGGACACCAATATTCAGATATTAATCTGTTTAAGACAATAATCTGAGTATGAGAGCATCATTTATATTTCAAATCACGTCTTAAATATAAACCGTTGCCTTTTTTTTGTAGTTGAATAAAACTACTTATTCTTATAATCTTATAAAAAGGCAGAAATTGCATTAAAGTTAAAAGTTGCTTTAAAAAAGTAGATTTTAGTAGAAATCAGATCCTGTTGTCTCGTCACAGCTTCACTCCTCAGGCAGGAGCTTGTCAGAGTCGAACACACGATGCTCCGTCAGGACACCTGATCCATGTCACCTCATCTGAAAAACCTTCTTTGACTCTGAGGATGAAAAGAAACAAACCCTCTGAGGCTCCAGGCCACAAAAAAACTCCATTTGCAGGAGGGATCGGTGAAGTTAGTTTTTCAGTGGCGTGTGTTTCACAGGTTTGAGTCTTGGATCGTAAAAGATCAGCGTTCGGCCTCTGACCTCGATTCCTTCTCCTGGTTTTCAGAAGCAGCTGTTTCCTGATATAACAGTTAATGAGAGAAAAGGCTGTTTTTATAATTTGAGTTTTATTTTCCACTTTTTCGTGAGTCACCGACACGATGCCACCCTGAGATTGGCGCCGGCGCCACAGGATGTCTTCTTCTTCTTTGGTTTCTCTGTTCCCTTTTCCATCTTATCGCTTGTGTGACACGAGCTTTGATCTCGCTCAGAAAAATGTAATCAACCTCCTCCTGTTGTGTGACGAGGAAGAAGCTCACACGAACGTCTTCTTCAACCGTCTCTTCAGACACTAAATCCCGTTGCTTTGAATCTTCATCCCTTCGGATCAGCCACAGTTTGGTTTTCTCACCTCATCACTTTACTTGTGTTGAAGAGTTGGAGGCGTGAACTTTCTCCACAGTTTCTTAAATGTGGTTGATAACATCTCAGGAAAACATGGCAGAGCCGAGACAATAATCAGGCTGTGAAATCAAAACCACTAGAGCAGAGTTCCTGCAGGAGAGGACATGTTCCTGTCGAGGTGTTAACCTGTCGGAGGTTATTTACTCGTTTCCTCCGACATGTACGACACCTTTCTGTTGTGGTTTTGATGGACAGGTTCCCTCCCGAGTCATTGGCAGCAGCTTTAGCAGTTTATCTTCATAAATATGTATTTATCAGAATGTGTGAAATCTGGTGAAACTGAAGCTTTTCTTCTGTTTTTAAATGAGGAGATTTGTTTCCCTGTAGGGTCTCGAACCAAACTGTGGTTTTGAATGTTTAATGAAACAGCTGTTTGGGCTCAGGACCCTTCTGAAGCCTCAGAAAATACATCTTAATGGAAAGACTGTAGGATTTCTGAGGATAATAAACAGAAACAATATACTGACCAAAAGCAAAGTCATCTTAAAAGCACCAATTTTTGGCTTTTTTCCACATGAATTATCTTTTCTGCATCTTCCTAAAACTGTTGAAATAAATCAATAAACTTCCCATCAATGGAAACCATGGGGGGTCTGGAGCTGTGAGACAAAATGTTCAGCAGGAACACAAAGTACAAGTTACTTGGAGTTAATAGAGTAAAGCAGGGGGAGCTTCTATTTTACCACATAGTTAATGTTTCTTGTTTTTCTGTCTTTCTCCAGATGAACGGGACCGAGTTCAGAAGAAGACCTTCACAAAATGGGTCAACAAACACCTGATGAAGGTCAGAACCAACTTCTTCTACACCTACTAACACAAATATTTTCACATTTGGCTCGATTATAAAACCAAGAAACGGTTATACAATCTTTTCTTTTCTTAATTTTGGGGCGTATTTAAAAATAGAATCTCCAGATGTCCTAAAACGACCCTGAAGCTTTTTCTGTTCCAGTCGAATTCCAGCGGTTCCTTTTACATCACATCTGGTTACAATAGATTAAATTACTCAACAGTTTCTCCGGAGGTTCTCAGGCGTCTGACGTCTGCTCGACCTGCAAGATAATCTGCAAACAGACGACACAACCAAATCAGATTTTAATTCCCCGCAGCTCGAAAAAAGCTCTGACGAAGGTGAAAAAACATCACAAATCACGTTCTTCTCACAGTGAAGTCCACACATGCTGTTTATATTTAACTGTCGGGGCGTGAGTCACACACACCTGGTCTCACTTTCACCGCGGTGCCGTCGGCCCGGCCTCGCTCAGGTTTCACATCTGGACTCCAGAGCGTCGGCGCGGCTCCGCAGGGGAACAGGAAGCTTCCGGAGCTGAACTCCTGCTCCGAAAAACACGTCTGCAGTCGTGAATAATGTAAAGAAATACCTGTGAAGCTTTCTGGCCCGTGACCCTTTAAAAAGAGGAAGCATTCCAATGTGTGATGTGCAGAATAAAGAGCCTCAGACAGAAATTCTGTTGACAAGGAAAAAAGTTTGTTTCAGCTTCTTAAACGAGAGGATTCCTGCTTTTTTTTAGTCACAGTAAACTTAATAAGTAAAAGTTTTATACTGTTGATTCAAATCATCGACAAATCAAGCTGTTTGAAGACATCACCCTGAACTGGGAAGCAGTGATTGGTATTGATTTTACTTTATATGCTAATCAATCAACAGCTGGATTATTCACTGTTTCACTGTTTGTTTCCTTTTCAGTTTATCTGTGTTTTCAAATCAATTAATGTCGTCACAGATAATGACAAAGACAAAGAGTTGCACAACTACAACTTTGAACACCATCAAAGTTGTAGTTGTGCCTTTTTCCCAAACTACATTTACATGTTGTGTTTTCAGACGTTGTTTTTTAGCAGCTCTCACCTGCAGCGTGTCGGCTGCTCCTCGGAGGCAGAGTCCAGGATTTTGTTTTCACACGGGAACCGAGGCGTGTTAAAAACCTGAGGAATGTCGTCCGCGTGCGTCCTGCGACACGGCGCTCTGTCCCAGATGACTCACGGGCTTTGTCTCCGTCTTTGTCGGGAAAAATCCCTCAGATTTGGGTCCAAAAGACTCGACCCCCACCCCCCCCGAGGGGTTTTGGACTCGTGGTCACAACAGTCACGGGATTAAAGTGCGAGGCCTTGAACGCTTCATGGTCGACTCGCTCTGTCGTGTCTTGTCAACGAAAACCAGACGTTATTCTGTGTTTTAATGTTCGTTTCGGATTAAACGCTGCAGAACAAAGTGTTTTTCTCTAGTTTCAATCATTAATTTAATCAAACTGTCTTTGTGTAACGTCTGTGAACCAGCGTGTTTTCCTCCTGTCCCTCTGTTCTGTCCCGGCTCTTTCACATCGTCTCACATGAATCTGTTTCTTCTTTCCCATCCTTCATCCGTCCACCAGCACTGGAAGGGACAGGTAGGTGTCTGTCTGTGAGCAGAGTGCTGAGTGGACACGAGTTCAGTTCGTCCTGCATGTTAACCTTTACACCTTCTTTTGTTTTAACACCGATTGTTTTTCTAACTGCTTTAAGAGACTTGTCTGCAGTGCAGTGGTTTTATGTTGTGTAACTTCAACGGTTAAAAAACGGACAGTGCAGCAAATCCTACAAATATGTGAATATAGGTTACAGACGTACAGGAGGTCGAAGTTATGGTCATGGATTTCGTTTTTAAGATAAAACTTAAAAATGGAGATTAACTTCATGCTTAGTCTTTTTTCTGAGCAGTGACAGATTACTGCCGACACGTCACTGTGCTCGATCACGTTGAGTAAACCTGTAAATAAAGATGAACGACCACTTCTTCCCACCACCGTCAAGCGAAGCCTTAATATCCTGGACACGAGCGCCGCCATCTTACACCAACGACGTCATTTGGAGCCAGAGTCTCGTCGATACACGCGTTCGACCAATCGATCAATAACGAATTAGAATCAATCATCTTTGTGAAAAATGTGTTTAACGTGTACGTTTTAGTTTGGTCCACGTCCCATCCACTAACATGGTGGAGGCAGGGTTTATTACCCAGCCGGCCACCAGCTCATTTTGTTGGGGAGCTGCCAAATCGTCCATCTTTATTTGCAGACTCTAAGAAGCAGACGCCCCGATTATTAAATTAAACTAAATACTTGTTTACAGTTTAGATCCTCTAACGGCTCATGTTCCTTCACGTTATGAACCAAACGAGACGAATGACACCAAACACAATATTAACGACCTGTGAGAATAAGAACCGACTTGTATTTCACTTTCATCAAGTCCCTCCATGTTGTGTGTTTTCATCCATCCCTTTAAAGTCGTTGATCTTTTTCTTTAAGTTCAGATTTTAAGTTATTAAGTCAGACGTGGTTGTACCGGCTGTGGTGAGATCAGCAGCAGTTTGTATTGTGTGCGAATACAAAAGCAGCGATTTTTACAATGATGCTGATCGATTAAAAATAATTTACCTCCATTAATCAATGAACATGTCCCTCCCTTTCTCGTCTGTCCAGGCCCAGAGACACATCACCGACCTGTACGAGGACCTCAGAGATGGACACAACCTCATCTCCCTGCTGGAGGTGCTCTCCGGAGAGACACTGGTGAGCCTCACTGACCTTTGACCTTCACACCCGAGGACGTGTCCCTGTGTCTTATTCTCCCTGGCTCTCCCGCGCGACCCACTTTATTTCCTGTCCTCTGTGTCCCGGTGTGTTTGTCCTAACTGTTCGGTGTCCAGTCAGATATTTTCCCGCTGGTCCTCTCCACTCTTGCATGTGTTGAGTTCCTCGGGACACGCTGAGGCCCTGCGCACTCTTTTACTTTACTTACCTCAGCGCCGGTCTTTGTGGAGCACACCGTCTGGTGCTGTAGCCTTAAAAACACTAATTTTCATTATTTGCTTCCATCTCGTAACCTTTCTGCACTGACCTGTTTGACCCCTGGTTTTTCCCTTTTTTCTAATTCCTGTTTGCTGACCTCTGCCCTGACATTTCCCCCCCTTTTGCCTCTGCCTTCCTCTCTTGCGATGCTCGTGCTGTGGTAGCCGAGGGAACGTGACGTTGTGAGGAACGTGCGGTTGGTGAGTGGCGCCTGGACTGTGGCTGGCCGCCTCCTCGGGCGTGGCATGTGTCACCCCCCCAGGTGGCTGCTGGGTTGTGCATGATGACTGTCACACTCCCCGTTTACTGTCCCCTGTGTCATTGTCCTTCCATTTGATCTGAGACACACTTCCTCAGGTGTCTTGAATGAGTTTGAGCTGGTTTTAGGAGCAGCGTTGGTTACAGATGCATGTAGATTCTACTATAACTGGTAGAAGTAGGTAAAGGACCATGTTGCACATCCATGTAAAATTCAGTGTTTTCAAGGCAGCAAATTACAGTTTTCAGATCCCGTTATTTGTTTTGTGGGTTTAAATCATCAACAACATAATACTGTTAATGTTGAGGAAGCACAAAAGCACATTCAAACTTGATAATCACAAAGTGCTGGACAACCAGAACATGAGAAATCTCCAGTTGATGCTCCTCCAGATGTTTTATTTCACCTCCCAGGTAACAGCAGGGGCCTGTGCCTCAAACGTTACGTGGGAGGTGAAATAAAAAAGTCTGTGGGAGCAGAAGTTGACAATCATTCGAGAAACTTCCGAAGAATATGCGGTGAATTCAAAATGCTCGTCCTAGATCAAACTGCAAGACACAAGATTCAGACACAGCTAAGATCCCAGTCTGCAAACCAGTCAGAATACAGGAAAACATGTAAAATCACTGGGCACAGTCCTGTTAAACAGATGTAAAAGGTTAAAGAGTTTCCTCTGTGTATCGACAGTAAAAAGTTTTCGTCACTGCGAGCTGATAAATGTTTAAACTAAAAAACAAAGCGGCTGAAAGCTTAACATGTGGAGCACTGATGCATGTCACAGCCATCACTGCTGGTCTCACTGCGTCCTGCACAGACACGTTGTTAGTCGTCCCCAGAGAAGAGATTTGAGACTGATGGTCCCTGAGTTTATCATTCACCCTCATGCTTTCACCTGCAGACATCCCGGCTGCATCTCGAATGCATCTCTGGGTCACGGAGGGTCGTGTCTGACCCTGAACGCTTAGATCACAACCACGCACAATTTGAATCACACTTCAAATTTGGTTTAGGTTTCGAAGCCCATTTGGCTGTGAAGCTTCTAGATCCAGTAGAATCGATCACTGACGGTGCTGCCGGAGCCTGAAACACCTGCTCCCTCAGTCATGGGGCGTTTGGCTGTTTGTTGGTCACTCTCCAACCTCGTGTGTTGTCTCCTGCTGATGTTTGGTCTCGTCTCTCGTAGCCGCGGGAGAAAGGACGGATGCGCTTCCACAAGCTGCAGAATGTACAGATCGCTCTGGACTTTCTCAAACACAGACAGGTCGGTGAAGGAAAAAGATGTTTAATGCATAGTTAGATTAAAGCTGCTATTTGAAACTATAGTTATACATGTATAAGTACAAATACACTAACAACCTGTGACCTAAATAACTGTATTGGTATTCACACACCTTCAGGTCAAACTGGTCAACATCAGGAATGATGACATTGCAGATGGAAACCCAAAGCTGACCCTGGGTCTGATATGGACCATCATCCTTCACTTCCAGGTAACACACGATTCTCGTCACCAGAGCCGGACCGACTTATTGGTTAAATCCACCGATGTGAGCGGTTCACATGTTTGCCGACATGAAAACTTTTATTTTTACAGAATAAACACATATTTTGAGAGGAATATGTCGAAGTATTTCCACCTTAAAACTGCAGAACACTAATTCCACTCGATTCAAACTGTGATGTCACAAACCTAATGAACCAATCCTGTCAATCCTGGCTTATTCACTCCTCAACTGCAGGGGGCGCTGTGAGGGGACGGGGGGGGGGGGGGGGACGGGGGGGGGGGGGGGGGGGGTATACTATCAAATGAGGAAGCTGTAGAGTTACATTCAAACCATTGTTCATGACAAACTTTTTAAATATGTATTCACACAGAAAGGTTTTCGAGCTGTAATAAACTGCTGGAGTGAGACGAAGTTTTCAAGTTATATAGTTTTAATGTTAGTGGTTAGTAATTATTGCCGAATTGCCTTTTTATAAATATTTACATCAGCCAATAAATCAATATTATTTCGACTCCTATGATTGGAATCGATCAGGCTCGACTTTTTCTGTAAATTCCTTTAATTATGTCTTTGAACTTAAACTGGGAAACTAGACAGAATAACATTAGACCTATTATTTAAATGGCTTCTACTTTTGTTTTGCCTGGACTCAAGTTGAACAGACGGTTGTAAAACGGCTGAATCATATTCCTCTTTCTCGTGTTTATCTTTCAAACTTCACGTTGGCACTGAATTCAGATTCTCCCATTATTTGACTGACATGTGTTTGTCTTTGGTTTAAGTTGCGTGATTACTTTGTTTTTGCAGCGGTGATGAAAATCAAAGTGCTTTTCCCTGCGTGGACTTTAATCATCGGCCTCGTGTTGACGCAGCAGTTTCAGAAGAGTTGAGTTCGGCTGCCAATCGTTTCCAAATGGGCGATATTGGGCATTTGGCAGCACTTATCCTCTTATACACAAATACCCCCGCTGCTGCAGCCTCCACTGCACCAAGACTAAACACTGAAGAAAGACATTCATTCATTTCTTTTGTAGAGGATTTTCATCCGTTTCTCCGTTTTCCTGTGAAGCTCGATTGGTTTGAATTAAATCTAAATGAAGAGACATGACTCCTCTTCCTCAAACGTAAACAATGTGAAATCTGGTCTGTGGCGGAGGAACGCGTCCGTCAGGGGGTGTTTCTGATGAGATAGATTTCCGCTCGGCAGATGGTTCTGTAGATTTGGGAAAAAAAACACGTGGGAGGACCCGATGCTTCCTTGATGCTATAATGATTATGATGGTTATGGTGGGATGTGGGATGGTTTGACTCATCCCTCAGTGTGACTCAGTGATTCCCACGAGACAGCTGGCAGGAGACGTGGGACGGCACGGCCCCCGGACCAAGCCAGACTCTGTAGAAAACTTTTTCTTTGTGTGTTGAACGTCACTGTAGCTTGTTTTCTAACCTGGGATACGTGTTTTTCTGTCGCCGACAAAGTAATAAAACCCAAAACGTCCCTGTAGATCTGCACTCAGTCGCCAGGCAGCTTTTATTTCCTCTAAATAAACCCATAATCTCTTTGTGTTGGCACAAACAATGGTTCATTTCCTCCGAGCTCCTGCAGGTGCAGCTCGTACTCAGGTGACCGGTGGGAATGAGGTGCCGCTCGGAGCTGGGATTCTCTCAGCACTTTAAAAACAGAGTCGCAGGGCGGAGGTCCTCTTTCCATTCGGCCTCTGACTCACATGTTGCCCACGTCCACAGTGAAGCACCGGGGTTTCCCTTCGACAGGGAAAATAGCAGAAGGAAGAAATGCCGCCTTTTTTCCCTCCTCCACCCTTTCCTGCAGAAATGATTAGTTCTGCTGTGACTCATCAACGCACCCGAACTGAAAATAGTGAATACTTTACTTCCTCCAGTAAAAGAAACCAGTCAGAACTGGAAGTATCGAGCTTCATTTAATAATTCATCAGCAGCAGCTAATGTGCTGTAGATTTACCGATGCATGGACGTTTAAAAATCACATTATGCAGACGTTGAATACTCTAAAAAGAGGTTGCAGATGTTTATCTTTATTTTGTCTAAGATGGTTTGAAACACTAGGTGGCGCTATGAGCTATATTGAACCCATAAATGCAGATTTTCTCTATTAAATTTGATAATAAACAGGGTTTTAAAACACGCGTTTATGTATTTCATGGAAGAAAAGTTTAGTTTGCAGCTCAAAAACACATAAAATCTGCAGAATCACTTGTGAGGTTTCCTGTGATTGTTGCTGGTTCAGAGAGCTCCACCCTCCTGGTGCATCAGGTCGACCAAAACAAACACCCACCTCTTCTCATCGAGCTCATCTGATTATAGATTGGACACGGACGGAGACTCCTGGGTGGTGGATTCACGCAAAAAACTAAACTCAGTGTCACAAAATCAAACCAGACTTTTCCTTGAAGACATTTGTATTGATTAAAATCGGCTGTTTGTTTTGTGGTCGCACTCAAGAGTTTCCCTTCTGTGTTCTCGTGACTCACGGCTCGCTCTCGCAGCTCCTGAAAAAAAGTCGGAATTTGCCCGTAGACTTTTTGTTGCACAGTCCAACATTCATTCACAGCAGCCGAGCATTTTACTGAGAGCTTCAGTGTAATTTAGTGACTCACAGGCTGATGTCTGTTTGTGCTTCTCTGAAGTTAATGGATTTCATGTGGCCCCTTAGGAAAAAAGTGGTGGTTTGATATTTAGAGGTTGTGATTGTGACTCATATGAAGTCCAGAAAAAAATCTGTGGGCAAAGCGGAAAAAAAGCTTTTTTTAAGCCCTTCAACCAACTCTTCAATTATATTCAACATACAAAGAAAAAAGTCATGTGCCACTGTGAGCAAATATAACGTTTAAATAAACGTACAGCTTTATATTTGAGGTTTAGGAAGAATACTGTAATTTAGATACGACCCTGATGGACATTTCCTGCTCTGGTTTGAATCTGTGTTCGTCCTCTCCCTCAGATCTCGGACATCCAGGTGAACGGTCAGTCGGACGACATGACGGCCAAAGAGAAGCTGCTGCTGTGGTCCCAGAGGATGGTGGAGGGATACCCGGGCCTGCGCTGCGACAACTTCACCGGCAGCTGGAGGGACGGGAAGCTCTTCAACGCCATCATACACAAACACAGGTGAGACGCACATCGAGGTCAGAGCGCGGGAAACCTGTTGATTAATGAGGACGCACTTTTCCATACGGTGGGTCGGGTAAAAGTGGAAAGATGGGGAAACATGGAAGGAAGGAAAGGATTGAAAAGAAGGTGATGATGATGTGAAACTGGGATTAAACCCAACTTTACAACAACAGTGGCACAAAAGGGTTTTCTGACTTGGATATCACTTTGGCAAAGACTATTTATACTATACTCTTCTACTGTCTTGTAGTTTGAAAGATAACGTGGTGTTTCCAGGATTCTTCAGTTATGGGAAAGTGTAAATAACTTTTGGACTCTGATATTCCGTCAGACCTGTCGTACTTGACACAGGAATTAAATTTCATCCATTACGGTCTTAGAAAGTCTTAACTTGAACTTGTTGAAACCTGCAGAAATGGTTTAATTCATGTTTGCAGGTTTTCACTGCAGATAAAGTGTCTATAGGAGCTTCATAAACTTCTCCACCTTTCCAATGTAAATCTGCATCATAATAAGAATAATAGTTGGAGGTATCTTAAGCCAGATTTGGGTTAAAAACATATACACATCTACAGACTGAACCACGCCCTCAGATCTCCACACTGAGGAAAGTCTTAACAGCCGAGAGGAGGCGGCTGTTTCAAAGTCCTTATGATTTAGGTGGAGTGCCACTTGCAGTCTCTCTGTGTGTGTGTGTGCACAGACAAAAAAACCACAGAAACTCCATGTAGAGCTGCGGCAGCTGGCGTCGCTCCCTGTGAGGAGACGGGGCGTTGCCTCTGTCGGTGTGGGTGTATCTCACTGGTTAGAGAAAAGGTTGCCCTAGAGGCGTGCTCTCTGGAGGCTCGGCAGGTCGCAGCAAAACGCAGGTACGCCATCCACAGATTCTTTGTCGGTGGAGGAAGAACGATATGCGGAGAGCTGCAGGACTCACACAGACATTTGGCTGAAGAGGACTCTAATTTCAATTCAAGGATGAAATCCTTATTATCATCAGACCCTCAAACGATTTTATAACTTCGGTTTTTGCCTGGAAACCTTTTTTCGTGCTTTTTATCGTGACCATTTGCAACCATGTTGAAGCTGAAGCGAAGGTTCCACTCGAAGCGGCACCTGAACAGCACGTCCAGCAGCACCGCGGGCTCCGTCAGCGACCTGGAGGACAGGGTGGTCATGCTGTGCGAGGACGTCCCGGCCGAAAGCTCCTTCGACTCGGGCCAAGGCTCCCACAGCCCGGGGGCCCGCTCCAGTCGAGGGTCCCACAGCGAGGAGCACGAAGGGGGACAGGAGCCTCACGTCTTCCACATGAGCCGGGACAGACCGACCCACAGGCAGGCGTCCTACCTGGACAGGGAACCAGCACAGCCCTACAAAAAATACTACATCCAGAGGGTGGTGGAAGTGTACGCCGACTCCTGAACTCTGCTGAATTTACCAAACATTCTGTGAAATCTTACTAATGACATGTGCTTACACGTTATTTAACTGCACTCATCCTTCCAGCAAAGTATCTGTTTTGTTAAATCTTCCCTGCGAGTGAGGACTCTTGTTTTTTCTTGCCCTCTCTGGTATTAGTGGAGACATCCCATGAACAACCTGCCTCTGGCAACACAAAACCTAAAATATGTAAGATAGCGTTTCAAACCTGTCAGCTGTCAATGTGCAATTATGGCTGGCAGGTCGTTACAAATGAGAGAAATGTTCAGGGGGCTAAAGTTTAAAAAAGATAATTAAGGAGTTATTCCTTCTCAAAGGTCACGACCTGTTTCTAGTCTGACTGTTCTGGTTTGTGTCCGCAGGCCCACGCTCGTCGACATGGATCAGGTTTACCGACAGAGCAACCAGGAGAACCTGGAGCAGGCCTTCAGCGTGGCGGAGCGGGAGCTGGGCGTCACCAGACTGCTGGACCCCGAGGGTGAGACCAGTCGACCTCCGAAAAGAAAAACACTGCAGGGATATTTTGAGCTTGTGATTTATTTCCTTCTTGAGGCACATTAACAACAATGTGGCCTCTGATGATCACTATGCAAGTCATGACAGTTCAGGAGTAACTGGTACAAACCAGCAAACCAAATTCAACGTTATTTCCAATATCAGCGTGAACCAAGACATCAGCCTCCCAATTTACAGAAAACACCCGATTCAAGTTACATCTCTTTTTTTTAAATGTCCTTTTCCTCTCTTTCCAGATGTTGACGTGCCTCATCCAGATGAGAAGTCCCTCATCACGTATGTCTCCTCGATGTATGACGTCATGCCGAGGGTGCCTGACGTACAGGACGGTGTTAAAGCCAACGTGAGTCGTCCTCTTCCACAGCATCAAACCATCGTCACATCGTGATGAAGCAACAGAGACAAATAGTTTCTTCTCATTTTGAGACTTAGCATTTAGAATTTGTAGTATTTATC
This sequence comes from Hippoglossus hippoglossus, assembly GCF_009819705.1. NCBI lineage: Eukaryota > Metazoa > Chordata > Actinopteri > Pleuronectiformes > Pleuronectidae > Hippoglossus > Hippoglossus hippoglossus. Next base: position 3,481,735 of record NC_047161.1, read on the forward strand.
TTTCTGTTCGTGCAGTAAAACTTCCTCCTCCAGGTGTGAACACGTGTGTTTGTATCTCCAGGAGCTGGAGCTGCGCTGGCAGGAGTACTACGAGGTCGTCACCGTGCTGCTGCAGTGGATCAGACACCACATCCTCGTCTTCGAGGAGAGGAAGTTCCCCAACAGCTACGAGGAGATCGAGGTGAGCGGGTCAAATACGTGAGAACACACTGAATAAACAGCAGAATGACATCAATGAAGCTGACTCGCCTCTTTTCTGATCTGCAGGTTCTTTGGCGTCAGTTTCTGAAGTTCAAGGAGACAGAACTTCCTGCGAAGGAGGCGGACAAGAACCGCTCCAAACACATCTTCAAGTCCTTCGAGGTGAGCTCTCGTGGATCTGTTCACAGGATGTGTTGAAGCAATTTGTACCGAGGATCCTTAAAGCTGCTGTAATTAAATATCCCCGAGACCAATTACACTTCCACACTGATAGTTAACCTGTAACCGTTCTGCCTGCAGGGCGCAAACACAGAGTAGAACAGATTAACCTTCTATAGGGATTCAAACCGTCGGTAGATACGTCTCACCACGTGTCCAGGGTTCGTTTAACTGGACGAGACTTAATCAAGGTTCCTCAGCAACAGATTGTTTTTAGTTTGTGTGTTTTACTGCAACTCTCAGTGGAAACACGGCCTCAGATACACAACCAGGCGTTAAACACACAGTCTGTTCCATATCTATGCATTTGTTAGATTCTCGTCTTTCTTGTCACTGTGGTTATTTAAAAAATTTGCCGATGATCGATCCAGGTGCAGTGCAAAGTAGAATTTACTGCTTTTACAGTCTGGGAATCTAAACATCACAATCACCAGTGCAGTTGTTTTCATCTCAGGTGGAACACACCCACATGTTTGAATGGCTGTATTGATTCAGCTGATGTATCTGTTGTTGTGAAAGTCAAGTCGAGTCAGAGTTATTTATACAGCAGGTTAAAAACAACAGGAGTTGAGCCAAAGTTCTTCACGATCGTGGCGACGGAAAAAAAAATACAATGAAATAAAATTAAAAACGTGTGAGATGAAGATGCAGTAAAAGACACACGAGATAAAAGTAAATGAGATTTTGAAAAAAGTCAAGAATCATGAGACAAAATCAGACTTTTGAAGCAAGATTGAAAGAAATTAGATTTAAAATGAGCAGAAACAGAGAAAGTCTCTTTAGTTTTTAGGGGATTGAAAGATATTTGGAGGAACAACTAAGTGCCACAGTTGACTAATTACAGTGAATGAACTTTCCTATGTCCCAGGGTGCAGTCCAGGCCGGTCTCGTCAAAGTGCCACCGGGCTACCATCCCCTGGACGTGGAGAAGGAGTGGGGTCGTCTGCACGTCGCCATTCTGGAGCGAGAGCGGCTCCTCCGGACAGAGTTTGAGAGGTGAGTCGACCACGGAACTAAAAAAACTCATCACATGCTCGACCGCTCCCACAGGACGTGAAGAAACTCTCCCCGGCTGCGTGACCATGACGATGACTCACCCCCGAATGAGCGGGTCCACTTTTGTAATACAACCACACTGAGTTGGCTTTGTAGGGTGGAAAGTGAAAAAAAAAAAATAAAGACTCACATTAGGACAAACCCATGACAAACGTGTCATCGCCACGGCAACAGCATCACAATAATGATGCTTTTTCCTTTTTTTTCATCACATGGTGGGTGGGGCGCTGCTTTTTATTTTGCTTCTCAGGACACTTAAGAAAGTTTTGTATTAAAAACCATCATCCGTAGTTCAGTGCGCACACAGAGCTCCATCATGGCTTTCATGACACAGGGATACGACTTCAGGTTTTACTTCCGCCAAAGGACGGAGTGAGTGTTAATTCAGCTTTAATTACGTGTGAGGAGATGGTTCTGCTCTGGTTGATCTCATCAGAGCAACAGAGGTGGTTTGACTCTCAGGTGATTCAGTGTGTTTGAAGATGTCTGACCTTTGACCCCCCCCCTCCCTCTCTCTGTGCAGGCTGGAGCGACTGCAGAGGGTCGTCAGTAAGGTCCAGATGGAGTCAGGGGTGTGTGAGGAGCAGCTCAACCAGGTGGAGACGCTGCTGCAGACAGTGAGACACCAATAAAGTTTCATTTCACCAAGACAAAACGAAATCTGTCACAGAAATGATTGTGGCCACACGCAGCTCTGTAATCCCGTGTGTGTGTGTGTGTGTGTGTGTTGCAGGACGTGAGGATGATGAGCTCGGGGAAACCTGCTCAGCACGCAGCAGAGATGGAGGCAGATCTGGAGAAAGCCGAGGGGATGATTCGCTTCCTCTTCAACGACGTGCAGCTGCTCAAAGACGGACGCCACCTGCAGGCGGAACAGATGTATCGCAGGTGCAAAAAAAAAAGCAAATTCCACAACATTTGAAAAGACTGAAGATGAACAGTTTCTGGAATTATTAGATAAATTGATGGTTGTAGCTCCTGCTGCTGATCTGTGCTTTTATGAATTTGATCCATTTTTAATCCCTAAAGTTGTTTAGTCCATTAAACAGTAACTAAACAACCTTAAATCTGTGAAGTAGGAACAACAAATTATGTGAAAGCTTTGATTGATAAGGTTTAAATTACTAAACACATATAATAATTGTTGTTAATTAATGTTCAAACTCTTCAGCACTAACTGAAAGTCTTTATTCTAGAGTGTATCGTCTGCACGAGCGTCTGGTGAACCTCCGCAGCGAGTACAACCTGCGGCTGAAGTCCGGCGTGACCATCACCCAGATCCCCATGACGCAGATCCACAAGGCCCAGGTCCAGGTCCTGCAGCAGGCCCCCATGAGGCTGCGGCCCGAGCTGGATGAAGTCACCCTCCGCTACACCCAGGACCTGCTGGGCTGGGTGGAGGAGAACCAGCGCCGCGTGGACAACGGAGAGTGGGGCTCCGACCTGCCCACGGTGGAGTCGCAGCTGGGCAGCCACCGCGGCCTCCACCAGTCTGTGGAGGAGTTCCGCTCCAAGATCGAGAGGGCGAAGGCTGACGAGGTACGAAACAGGCGCGAGAAACCAGGAGGACATGTTAGGAAGTGGAAGACAGAGATTTTATACTGGGTTCATTCATGATCATCTGACCTATGACCTCTCCTCTTCTCCAGAGTCAGATCTCTCCTGCCAGTAAGGCTGCGTACCGCGAGTATCTGGGAAAACTGGAGCTTCAGTACGGAAAACTCCTGGTAAGTTACAGCAGATAAAGAGAAACCTTCACATTAGAGATATAATAATTTCTGTGTTTCCTAACGTGTGTTTCGCTGCAGAGCGCCTCGAAGGCCCGTCTGCGCTACCTGGACCAGCTCCACGCCTTCGTCATCGGCGCAACCAAAGAGCTGATGTGGCTGAACGAGAAAGAGGAGGAGGAGGTCAACTACGACTGGAGCGACCGCAACCCCAACATGGCATCAAAGAAAGAGAACTACTCGGTACAGTGACAGGGTGACGATGTTTTACACACAGCGACGTGATTCTGGATTCTGCTGTAACAGCTGGATGTTGTTGTTGTTGTGTTCAGGGTTTGATGAGAGAGCTGGAGCTCAGGGAAAAGAGGGTGAACACGGTCCAGACCACAGGAGACAAGCTGCTGAGAGACGGACACCCTGCCAAGCAGACTGTGGAGGTAGAAGTTCACTGATATCTTATTAAATACTTTGAGAAACATACAAATAAAACAAAACACAAAATTTCCACTGCACAACAAACGTCCTCTATTTAACCTTGCACCTCTTTACTATGATATGCACATTTAAAGTGTAAACAATGTGAAACCATCATAATTTAAGCTGCTTAGTTACATGAAATGAAACAAATAGAAATATGAAGAACAAACCAGTTGTGTGTCAACGGCCAAAGTGTAATAATTTGTTAATCATCATCTAGATTCAAATAAAACAGAAGACCTGCACCTTATTGTCCTCTTCATCAGTTCAGTCTCCTCCTCTTCCCTCCTCAGGCGTTTACTGCAGCTCTGCAGACTCAGTGGAGTTGGATCCTCCAGCTGTGCTGCTGCGTCGAAACCCACCTGAAAGAAAACACGTCCCATTTCCAGGTGTGTTCACTGACTTTGTTCCTTATCGACTCTCTTCAGACCAACTTCATGTGATCGGTGTATCTGTAAAGAGTTAAAAAGCTCATCTGGAACCTGTTCCTTTCTCCCAGTTCTTCTCTGACGTGAAGGAGGCAGAGGAGCGGATTAAGAAGATGCAGGACACGATGAAGAGGAAGTACACGTGCGAACGGAACGTCACGGCCACGCGGCTGGAAGACCTGCTGCAGGACGCGGCTGTGGGTTCATTCATCACTTTAAACAATTTAATATATTTCAACTGTTGATTTAAATCTCTACAAGACGCTAAAAGTTGACGATGAAATATATCTACAGATTTTAAATCCTAACTTTACAGCAACTTCACAACAATTTATGAGTTTGTGTTGTATTGATTTTAATCTGACACACTTTCTATGTGATTTCCTTCTCAATAGGATGAGAAAGAGCAAATGACAGAGTTCAAAACTCACCTGGAGGGTTTGAAGCGAAGAGCCAAGACCATCGTCCAGCTGAAGCCACGAAACCCCACCACTCCGTTAAAGGGCAAACTGCCCATCCAGGCTGTTTGTGACTTCAAGCAGATGGAGGTGAGCATCACACACTGAGGTTTTCTCCTCACTCCTGTACATGAGTTGGTCTGTTTAAATGCAGGATTATGCAAAAACAACCAAACAGATTTTCACTGAACTTGGTGGAAGGATGTGAGATGGGTCAGGAAAGAACCCGGTGAATTCTGATTTGGCAGGTTCCCTCATTTTGTTGATTAATTTCTAATAAAGAGATCAAACACACGACTTTCTATTTTAATAGGAACGCAGATACTTTACAGGACTCGGTTGGACGTCAGCGTGTGTTTATCTTCCTCCAGATCACCGTCCACCGAGGAGATGAATGTGCTCTGCTGAACAACTCGCAGCCTCACAAGTGGAAGGTGCTGAACGATAAAGGCTGCGAGTCGTCCGTCCCGTCCATCTGCTTCCTGGTTCCGCCCACCAACAAGGAGGCGGTGAACAGCGTTGCCGGGTGAGCTCAGTTAGATCAGCTACCGAATTCACTCCCCTCACCGACGCACATGTGTAACGTCCACGTTTCCTTCCTCAGACTGGACGGAAACCTCCAGCGGCTGCAGACGATGTGGCAGACGATGTTCGTGGACATGAAGAGTCTGTTGTCGTGGCAATACCTGATGAGAGACATCCACATCATCAAGACCTGGAACATCAGCATGGTAACAGCAGAAGCTAATACATGGATACAAGTTTCTGTGAAATCCCTAAAGACGTTGGCTTTTTGTTTTCTAAGGCATCACTAGTTAATTTACTGTAAATCATTTATATAAATTTATCATTCTGCATTTATAAGTCGCGGCACGGTGGTAAAGTGGTTAGCACTGTCGCCTCACAGAAAACAGGTTGGTTCAAATCCAGGTTCAGCCGGGTGACTGTACCCTGCCTCTTGTACGTTATTGTTAATGGACGTATTTATATTATATTATAGATTATAGATTTGATATAAATACAGTTTATATTCACTTATTATTTGATTATCTTGTATAATTGCATTTTGCTATTTTCGTTATTCAAAGAGCATTTTTTTTTGCATCTAGTTAGACAAACTTTTATTTTATTTATAATAACATTATACTCGTAAATCCATATATGGATAAATTGACTCGGGCTATATGAAAAAGTCTATTATATTATTATCACAGATGAAGGTGTTTTCCTGATGTTTGATTCCCTGCAGTTTAAGACCCTGAGGGTGGAGGAGTACCGCCTGGCTCTGAGGAACCTGGAGCAGCACTACCAGGACTTCCTGCGCGACTCCCAGGACTCTCAGATGTTCGGGGCCGAGGACCGAATGCAAGTGGAGTCCAACTACAACAAGGCCAACACGCACTACAACACGATGGTCAGCACCGCAGAGCAAGGTGTGTACCGGTTGGTTGTTAAAGCTCATGTGACACTGAGGCGGGAACTGTTTTTATTTGACATTTTCTCACTGACACGTTTGTGTTGACATCTGATCATTCATCTGTGCGTAAGTTGACTGTCGGGTTCATGTTACAGGATACGTGCCACCCAGGACAGGTAAGGGGCTTCGGATGAGCTGATTGTGTGTCTGTGTGTGTGTGTGTGTGTCTCACTTTATTCATTAACTCAATCAGCTTCTTCACTTCCTCCCTAACTTCTCTGTGTTTCTCTTGTTGTGTCTGTGCATGTGTGTCAATTAATGATTTAATAAATTAACCACGATAACAGATTATCAAAGTGGCACCAATCACGCATGAAGACGTAGATTTGTTCCAGAGCACAGATTGGAGTTTTATCAGATTATTTGTTTTAAAGTGTTAATTTAGATTTTAAAGGCTTCAGTTATTTACAACACAATATAAATAATAATAACAATTCTATGTCACTTTAACTAATACTCTTTTCAGACTTCTCCTGCAGTGGTTTGATTGTTGGCTCAATTTAATCCTGACCTGAACTAATTACCAGCTCGTGTTCTTTGCAAACAGATTAAATATCTTAATAAATATATGAATATATCTTCTATACACGTTATTCTGAATCAACCAGGTGAGCAAGATGAGTCCATTTGCAAGACCTACCTGACAAAGATCAAGGAACTGCGTCTGATGCTGGAGGGATGCGAGAATCGAACGGTGACGCGCCTTCGCCAGCCCGTGGACAAGGAGCCGCTGAAGGCCTGTGCCCAGAAGACCGCGGAGCAAATGGTACGTCCAGAAAAATAAAACCTGCGATGAACAAATATGAACAAAATCACAATTGAAGCTGTATCACACTTTTAAACTTGTGTACGTTTAAACCGTGGACTGTTAATAAAGATGGACGACATCACAAAGCGTCTTGATCGCCCCCTGGTGGCTGGCTGCAGTATAGATCATAACCTCCACCTACTCTATGTTAGCGGATGGGACATGGACCAAAATAAAAAGACTGATTCTACTGACTTGATTCTAATACCAATAATATGTGCATGATATTGGCTGAAATACTGAATCTTTCCCTCTTTGCTCGGTGGCAGAAAGTTCAGTCTGAGTTGGAGGGCCTGAAGAAAGACTTGAGCTCCATCGCTGAGAAGACGGAGGAGGTTCTGGTGTCTCCTCAGCAGTCGAGCTCGGCCCCGATGCTGCGCTCGGAACTGGACGTCACCCTGAGGAAGATGGACCACGTCTACGGCCTCTCGTCCGTCTACCTGGACAAGTGAGGCCCTGTGACTCTCTCTCTCTCTGTGGATTTACAGCTGTAACTTTGCTTTTTTTTAACACAACGTGCGCTGTTCGATTTCAGGCTGAAGACCATCGACGTTGTGATCAGAAACACCAAAGACGCTGAGGACAGGCTGAAGAATTATGAGACTCGTCTGCGTGACGTCAGTAACGTGCCCGCGGAGGAGAAGGAGGTGGAGGAGCATCGCACTCAGCTGAAGGTCTGTCCTCTTTTCTCATTCATATCTACAATCACATTTTAATGTTTGCTTTGAAGGAGCCTGTTGTGACTTTGATCTTCTCTGTGACAGTCCATGCGCGACGAAGCAGAGGCCGACCAGGTGGTGTTCGACCGCCTGCAGGACGAGCTCAGGAGAGCCTCGACCATCAACGACAAGATGACGAGGATCCACAGCGAGCGGGACGGCGAGCTGGAGCATTACCGTCAGCTGGTCAGCAGCCTCCTGGAGCGCTGGCAGGCCGTGTTCGCTCAGATGGAGCTGAGGCTGAGGGAGCTCGACCTCCTCGGGCGCCACATGACCTCCTACCGCAGGAGCTACGAGTGGCTCATCCGATGGCTCGGAGAGGCGAGGCAGAGGCAGGAGAAGGTCCAGGCCCTGCCGGTCGGTGACAGCAAGGCTCTCAAGGAGCAACTGGCAGAGGAGAAGGTACTGGAGGAGAGAAGCTGTCACGCCCCCTGGTGGTCACACTGGCAGCACAGATTCAGAATCAGTTCTCTTTCTGAACATCGATTCCTCTCTGGCTGTCGTCAATTTGAGTTGTTGTGTTTTTGATAATGAAAATAAGCCTTGTAGCTGTAGCTTTCTCTTTTTGCTGGAAAGAATTATTCAACTATGCTTTAAAAAATAAATAATTTTCATACTTACAATGAAATGTTTTCATTTGAACTTAAAGAAACTCCTGGAAGAGATCGAGACCAACAAGGACAAGATTGAAAACTGCCACAAAGATGCCAAAGCGTACATCGACTCAGTGAAGGTTCGTACTAATAACTTCAGCTTTGCAAGGAATTTAATTTCCTGGCTCGACTCAAGGTATTTTTTTGGGCTTGTCTTCATTTTATTTTCGTTCCTTTTTAGGATTATGAATTCCAGGTTTTGACCTACAAAGCCCTGCAAGATCCAATCGCATCTCCTCTGAAGAAACCCAAAATAGAGTGTGCGTCGGACAACATCATCCAGGAGGTGGGTTTCACACACAGAACTGCAGCTGATGGTCGCCTGACCTTGTTAATGCGTTAACAATAGTTGGACCTTTTGGGAAATATAACCTATTTCCCGTTTTCTGAGTCAGCAGCTTAAGTTTAGCACAAAGGCTGGAAACAAGGGGGGATTGTTAGCCTTGGTCGGTCCAAAGATCAAATAATGGACATTTCTGTCATCACACGAGCAGTAACTGGGACCTTATTTGTCATCACCATGATAAAAACACATCTAAAAATGCCTTTAACAGTTATAAACACAATCCTGGTAACCAAATCTACTGTTAAGAATAATATCATATCATGTTTTTAAAGTTGAATAATGATTCTGTTGATTTCTTTCAGTACGTCACCCTGAGAACACGCTACAGTGAACTCACCACTCTCAACAGCCAGTACATTAAATTCATCATGGAAACACAGCGCCGCCTGGAGAATGATGAGGTAATTACACTCACTAACGACAGGCTGCAGCTTCACTAACGCAAACCACCGCTGCCTGTTAACAGATTCATGAACGGGAAATCATTTGTCATTAAATACATATTGAATATTGACTCTTTAATGTACGATTGTGAGGCGGACGAGAGCAAAGAGTGGTGAAGCAAACTGTTTCATGTTGCATCACATCCCCCCCCCCACTAGGATATCTGTCTCTCATTCCCCGACTCTGTGTATCTTAGTCAAATCATGTCACGTAGATTTGTACACGTCAGATTCAGCCACGTTCTTTCTAACTGCTCAGCTGCTTGTCCGACTATTTTCATTTGGTATCTGCTTCTTTATTTCCTCTTGAAATCACTCGTGATTTGAAGGTTTTTTTTTTCTGGCTCGGCTCCTTTTTTTTCAATCTGCACCTCAACCGTTCTTTTCTCCCCTTTTCCTCTTTTCTAACTTTCTGTTGTGTTTGATCCTTTGATCCCTGCTCGCCAGTGCTTTGTCATGACGAATATTAATCACGAGCTTAGGAGATGAAGCACCAGGTATTTAACAGAAGACCCTCTCAGTTATATCACATCACCCGTCTCCACTTCAGACCCTTGTTACTGTCATTGAAGAGGAAGGTTCAGGATGTTTGGGAAACCTTTTGTAGCCGAGACCAATTTCAGTTTATTAAGAATTCTTGTGGATTTTAACTCAAAACAATCAGTGTCATTGTCCTGATTTAAAAAAATTTAACAATCAATTAAATTAGCAAAAATGCTCATGTTGTCTTAATTTGGCATTTGGACACTTTTTGAAGGAGTCATTAGTCTGCAGATTTATTTTAATTTTCAATTTAAGGTGGAAGGTAAAAATGCAGACGTCCTCAGATGTTTCATACGATATTGAAAGATATTACAAAGCAAAACAGCAGAACCTGTTTTCTGAGGAACTGGAACCAGAAAATGTCAAATTTTTTAACCAGTTGCTGATCAACAACGATGTCCCAAACGAAAGCTCAATTTGAAGTCAACCTGGGTTTTGAAAATGCTGAACCTTCCTTATAAATATCAGTCACCTGCACTTCAACATTCCTGATAAACGGTCAAACTCATCTCTGGCTGTTTATCTGTCGTCACAGTTGATGCGTCTTGATCTTGGATTCGTGTCTCGTCGCCCGACACTGAATCTAAGCTTCCTTTGTGTCGTGTGTTGACATCCGGGTGTGTTTGCTGCATCACTATGCTCATCTTCATAATGTGGCTTCTCCGGTTCCTACACCTCGACTTCTGACTTGCTGTGATGTAAATCCATAAACAACTGTTTCCGTCACTGTGCTGTTTCGTGGGTTCTTCGTTCAGTCGTGGTGTATTTCACAAATATGATAAAGCCTAATTTGCACCGTAACTGTTTAGATTATTGATCAATTAAATTGCCTCAACTGCATGAAATCACAGTGTCACGCTGTGTTGTGAAGTAAAGTGTTGTTCTTTGTGTCATACACTGATTAAACATGACAGACATTTCCCAATACTGTATTTACCCCTAGTTTAAAATAACTGTATATTTTCTGTTGCTGTAACATATCCTCATGTATTTACATTTTTATGTACCTACATGTATTATTAACGCAGAAGATCTATTTAATAGAATAGCACCTCTAACATGCTCTCAATTCTCTTTGCTCCCTCTTTGCTTCTACTAATACAGAAAGCTTCTGAGAAACTAAAAGAAGAGGAGAGGAGAAGGCTGGCCGAAATACAGGCCGAGTTAGAGAAGCAGAAACAGTTGGCCGAGGCTCACGCTAAATCTGTGGCCAAAGCAGAGCAAGAGGCGCAGGAGCTGAAGCTGAAGATGAATGAGGAGGCCGGCAAGAGGCAGGACGTGGCTGTGGACGCTGAGAAACAGAAGCAGAACATACAGCAAGAGCTGCATCACCTGAAGAGTCTGTCCGAGCAGGAGATCAAGTCCAAGAATCAGCAGCTAGAGGAGGCGCTGGTCAGCCGCAGGAAGATTGAGGAGGAAATCCACATCATCAGACTCCAGTTAGAGATGACAATAACACAGAAGACGACATCGGAGTCTGAGTTACAGAAGCTCAGAGACAAGGCTGCGGAGGCTGAGCAGCTCAGGAAAGCTGCACAGGACGAGGCAGAGCGGCTTCGCAAGCAGGTCACCGAAGAGACTCAGAAGAAGAAAAATGCTGAAGATGAGCTCAAGCGTAAATCTGACGCAGAAAAGGAAGCTGCCAAGCAAAAGCAGAGGGCGCTGGATGACCTGCAGAAATTCAAAATGCAAGCAGAGGAGGCAGAGAGGCGTATGAAGCAGGCCGAGGAGGAGAAAATCAGGCAGATTAAGGTCGTGGAGGAGGTGGCACAGAAGAGTGCGGCCACACATTTGCAAACCACATCCATGTCATTCAATGAAAAGGCAACAAAGCTCGAGGAATCCCTTAAGAAAGAGCAGGGCACCGTTCTGAAGTTGCAGGAGGAAGCTGACAAACTTCGGAAACAACAGGAGGAGGCAAACAAAGCCAGGGAGCAAGCAGAGAAGGAGCTTGAAACCTGGAGGCAGAAAGCCAATGAGGCTCTCCGCTTGAGGCTACAGGCCGAGGAGGAAGCCCAGAAGAAGAGTCAGGCCCAGGAGGAGGCAGAGAAGCAGAAGCTTGAGGCCGAGCGAGACGCCAAGAAACGGGGCAAAGCTGAAGAAGCTGCTCTTAAGCAGAAGGAGAATGCAGAGAAAGAGTTGGAAAAACAGAGGAAATTTGCAGAACAAATAGCTCAGCACAAGCTGTCTGCAGAACAAGAGTGCATCCGCTTAAAGGCCGACTTTGAACATGCCGAGCAGCAGAGGGGCCTGTTGGATAATGAGCTCCAGCGTCTGAAAAACGAGGTGAACGCTGCTGAAAAGCAGAGGAAACAACTGGAGGACGAGCTGGCTAAAGTCCGGAGTGAAATGGACGCCCTCCTGCACATGAAGATTCAAGCGGAGAAGGAGACGCTGTCAAAAACTGAGAAGAGCAAACAGCTTCTCGAGTCTGAGGTGCTGAAAATGAAACAGCTCGCTGAGGAAGCCACCAGGCTGAGATCGGTTGCCGAAGAAGCGAAGAAGCAGAGGCAGATCGCGGAGGATGAGGCGGCGCGGCAAAGAGCAGAGGCTGAAAAAATACTCAAGGAAAAACTGGCTGCCATCAACGAGGCGACACGTCTGAAGACTGAGGCAGAGATGGCTCTAAAAGCTAAAGAGGCCGAGAATGAAAGACTGAAAAGAAAAGCCGAGGACGAAGCTTATCAGAGGAAGATGCTGGAGGACCAAGCTGCTCAGCACAAACAAGACATCGCGGAGAAAATCACACACCTGCAGAGCTCGTCTGTTTCTGAGTTGGGGCGACAGAAGACTATCGTGGAGGAAACGCTGAGGCAGAAGAAGGTGGTTGAAGAAGAAATCCACATCATAAAGATCAACTTTGAGAAAGCATCAAAAGAGAAGTCCGATTTAGAGTCGGAGTTGAAGAAACTGAAGGGTATCGCAGATGAAACGCAGAAAAGCAAACTCAAAGCTGAGGCGGAGGCAGATAAACTGAAAAAGCTCGCAGCGGAGGAGGAGAAGAAAAGGAAAGAAGCCGAGGAGAAGGTGAAAAGGATTACTGCAGCAGAAGAGGAGGCAGCAAGACAATGCAAAGCCGCTCAGGAGGAAGTCCAGCGCCTCAAAAAGAAAGCTGCCGACGCGAATAAACAGAAAGACAAGGCAGAGAAAGATGCAGAGCAGCAGGTCATTCTGGCCAAAGAGGCCGCACAGAAATGCACGGCTGCAGAACAGAAAGCTCAAGATGTTCTCAGCAAGAACAAAGAAGACACTCTCGCTCAGGAAAAGCTGAAAGACGAGTTTGAAAACTCCAAGAAACTTGCACAGGCGGCTGAGAAGGCCAAGGAGAAAGCAGAGAAAGAGGCGGCCCTGCTGCGTCAAAAGGCCGAGGAGGCTGAAAAGCAGAAAAAAGCAGCGGAGGATGAAGCTGCTAAACAGGCCAAAGCTCAAAAAGACACAGAGAAACTGAGGAAAGAGGCCGAGGTCGAGGCCTCGAAGAGAGCGGCAGCGGAGGCAGCAGCTCTGAAGCAGAAGAAGCAGGCGGATGCAGAGATGGTCAAGCACAAAAAAGAAGCAGAACAAGCACTTAAACAGAAGTCTCAGGTGGAAAAGGAACTTACAGGGGTCAAACTGCAACTGGACGAGACGGATAAGCAGAAAGCTTTGTTGGACGAGGAGCTTCAGAGAGTTAAAGGTGAAGTGAATGATGCCGTCAAACAAAAGGCGCAGGTGGAGGATGAACTCGCCAAAGTCAAGATCCAGATGGACGAGCTCCTGAAGCTCAAGCTGAAAATCGAGGAGGAAAACCGCCGCCTCATGAAGAAGGACAAAGATAAAACACAGAAAGTTCTTGCAGAGGAAGCAGAGAAAATGAAGAGCTTGGCAGAGGAAGCTGCGAAACTCACTGTGGTGGCTGAAGAAACAGCCAGACAGAGGATGATGGCTGAGTCTGACCTGGCTGAGCAGAGGGCTCTTGCAGAGAAGATACTGAAGGAGAAGATGCAGGCCATCCAAGAGGCCACCAAACTGAAAGCCGAGGCAGAGGAGCTCAATAAACAAAAGAATCAGGCCCAGGAAAAGGCTAAAAAACTACAGGAGGACAAACAGCAGATCCAGCAGCGTCTCGATAAGGAGACGGAGGGTTTCCAGAAATCCTTGGAGGCTGAGCGAAAGAGGCAGCTGGAAGTTTCAGCCGAGGCAGAGAAGCTGAGATTGAAGGTGAAGGAGCTCAGTGACGCTCAGGCAAAAGCTGACGCGGATGCAAAGAAATTCAAGAAACAAGCCGATGAGGCAAAAGCTCAGCTTCAAGCGACGGAGAAGCAAACTACAGAGACTGTTGTGCACAAGCTGGAGACACAGAGGCTCCAGAGCACCAGAGAGATGGATGACCTGGCGAAAAAAATCGCTGACCTGGAGAAGGAGCGAGAGAAACTGAAAAAAGAGGCGGAGGCGGTTCAGAAAAAATCTAAAGAGGTATTGTGCCATGATGTTCTCAGTTTGTAGAACCCCTGCTAAACACACTAACCACAGGACAGGAACATTTCATTTAAATTGCAGTGTCTTTAATTAACAGCCAGCAATTTATATGAATGTCATTCAAAACACAATAGTACAGAACTAAAATGTTTATTTACTCTCTCGCTCAGATGAAATGATTGATGCCTTTCTCATTTCTGTATGATAAATATGCAGCTAGACCCAGGGAACGGTTAGCTTAGCATAAAGACTGGAAACTGGAGGAAACACTTATTTTTTTGGCTGATAAAAAAAGAAATGATACAAAATTATGTTAGAATTTGAAGGTGTTACCGTCGGACAGAGCCAGGCTAGCTGTTTCCTCCTGTTTACAGTCTTTATGCTAAGCTAAGCTAACCATCTCCTGGGTCCAGCTTCATATTTACTGTGCAGTCATGTGAGTCATCAATCAAAGCTATTTCTAAAATTGTTGCACTATTTAAATATTTCTTTAAGATGATGGGTCAATTTGGGTTTTATGTCATTTTATTGATGTTATTTCTTATTTTTCCCAAACAGATGGCAAATGCCCAACAAGAGCAAATTGAGCAACAGAAGGTCAAACTTCAGCAGACTTTCCTCACAGAGAAGGACGTATTGCTGAAAAGAGAAAAGGCGGTGGAAGATGAGAAGAAGAAGTTAGAGAAACAGCTCGAGGATGAAATGAACAAAGCCAAAGCTCTGAAAGATGAACAAGAACGTCAGCGGAAGCTAATGGAAGAAGAGAAGAAGAAACTCCAGGCCATAATGGATGAAGCCGTAAAGAAACAGAAGGACGCCGAAGCAGAGATGAAAAACAAGCAGAAGGAAATGGAAGTGCTTGAAAAGAAACGGCTCGAACAAGAAAAGCTCTTTGGAGAAGAAAACAAAAAGCTCAGGGAGAAACTTCAGAATCTGGCGGTTGCCCCTAAACAGGTTGAATCCCAAACAAAGGATACTGAAGTCCAGACTGATGAAGTCCCAGAGGACCAGTTAGTTGCCATGACCATGGTGGGAACAACAAAGAGTGTTTTCAATGGTTCTGCTGAAGTGGACGCAGCGAAGAAAGATGGACAATCACCTTTATCATTTGAGGGAATAAGAGAGAAGGTCCCTGCCGAGAGGCTCCACGACATTGGGGTTTTAACCAAAAAGGAGTTCGACAAATTGAAAAAGGGCAAAGTTTCTGTGCAAGACCTGGCAAAGACCGATAAAGTCAAATCATGTCTTAAGGGTCAGAACTGTGTTGGAGGTGTCTTGACTCCATCCAAAGAGAAAATGAGTGTCTATCAGGCCATGACGGAGAACAGGATTACTCCCAACACTGCCACGATGCTGCTGGAGGCTCAGGCAGCTTCTGGTTACATCGTCGATCCAGTGAGAAATAAACTCCTCTCTGTAGATGAGGCTGTTAAGGACGAGGTCATTGGACCTGAGCTCCATGACAGGATGCTCTCTGCAGAGAGAGCAGCCACTGGCTTCAAAGATCCATATACTGGAGCCAAAATCTCTCTCTTTGAGGCCATGAAAAAGGGACTTATCGAGAAGGAGCAGGCCACCAAATACCTAGATGTGCAGCTCGCAACTGGCGGCGTCATTGACCCTATCCATAGTCACAGGGTACCCCTCCAGACGGCCTACAAGCAAGGTCAGTTTGACGCAGACATGAATAAGAAACTGGCCGATCCCAGTGATGATAGCAAGTTATTCATCGACCCCAGCACTCAGGAGCAACTCACTTACAAACAGTTGCTGGACAGATGTACCAAAGATGCAGAGACAGGCCTGCTGATATTACCAGTAACCGACACAGCTGCTCAAAGTGAAAGATACACAGATGTGGAGGCCAAAGAGGTGCTCAGCAAGGCTCACGTTGATGTGCCTTTTGGACGATTCAAGGGAAAAACTGTCACCATTTGGGAAGTCATCAATTCAGAATATTTCACTGAAGAGCAAAGGCGTCAACTGATTCGCCAGTACAGGACAGGCAAGATCACGGTGGAGAAGATTATTAAAATAGTCCTCACTGTTGTGGAAGACAAGGAGAAAAACAATGCAAATGTGTTTAATGGACTGAGGGCTCCAGTGTCTGCCAATGAATTGTTAGAGTCTAAGGTTATAAACAAAGACTTGTTCAACAAGTTGAGTAACGGCAAGATAACAGTTAAAGAGATCTCTGAGATGGAGTCTGTAAAGAAAGCACTTCAGGGAACAGCGAGCATTGCCGGAGTGCTGAATGAACAAACCAAGGAGAAAATGCCATTCTATCAAGCTATGAAGAAAGAGTTACTGTCACCGGAAACTGCACTGAACCTCCTTGAAGCTCAAGCAGCGACAGGGTTTGTAATCGATCCCGTCAAAAATGAGAGGGTCCCTGTAGATGAAGCTGTAAAATCAGGTCTTGTAGGTCCAGAGCTGCATGAGCGTCTTCTGTCTGCTGAGAGAGCTGTCAACGGCTACAAAGACCCGTATACAGGAAAGAAGGTGTCTCTGTTTGAGGCGATGAACAAAGGCCTTATTAAGAGAGACCACGGCATGCGTCTGCTCGAGGCACAACTCTCAACCGGTGGAATTATTGACCCCGTTAAAAGCTATCGCATCCCACATGAGGTCGCCTGCAAGCGAGGATATTTGGATGAGGAAACCTCCAAGACCCTGAACAAGAGCACTGATGAAACAAAGGTCTTTTATGATCCTAACTCACAAGAGGATGCAACCTACACACAGCTCATGAACAAATGTGTCACTGATAAAGAAACTGGACTCCCGTTGCTTTCCCTCTCAAAGAAGGCTGCAAAGCCAAAAGAAGACAAACAGATTACACAGGCTAAGATTACAGAGGCTAAGATTACAGAGGCTAAAACAGAAGAGGCGCTTAATCTGTCAACTATGGAGCTGGAGTATGGAGCTTTCAAAGGAAGAAAGGTCACCATTTGGGAGATCATACACTCTGAATACATCACTGAGGAGCAAAGAATACAGCTTATTCGACAGTACAGAATGGGACAGGTGACAATTGAAAGGTTGATACAGATTGTAATAACGATGGTTGACGAAAAGGAGGACAAAACCAAGGAAGGCGTCTATTTTGAAGGCCTCAGGGTGCCGGTCGCTGCCAGCTCACTACTCGATTCCAACATCATTGACAAGGCGACATTTGATCAACTCGAACAGGGTAAAAAGACGCCTAAAGCAGTCGGTGAAACTGACAAGGTCAGAAAGTACCTGCAGGGCACAGACCGCATTGATGGTGTCACCATGGAAGATTCAAACGAGAAGCTAAGCATTTATCAAGCAATGAAAAAGAACGCTTTACAACAAAACACTGGGCTTGCACTGCTGGAGGCCCAAGCTGGAACTGGTTTCATAACTGATCCAGTCAAGAATTTGAAATACTCTGTGGATGATGCTGTGAAGGCTGGAGTTGTTGGCCCAGAGCTTCATGAGAAACTTCTCTCAGCTGAAAAGGCAGTGACAGGATACAAAGATCCATATACAGGCAACAAGATTTCTCTATTCCAAGCCATGAAGAAAGAACTTGTTCTGAGGGAGCATGCTATTCCTCTCCTGGAAGCTCAGATTACTACCGGAGGGATCATTGATCCAGTCAGCAGCCACCGTGTTCCCAATGACGTGGCCATTCAGCGTGGCTACTTCAGTAAACAAATGGCCAAGTCCTTCAATGAACCTTCAGGTGACATTAAAGGCTTCACCAATCCCAATACCAATGAAAGTGTCACTTACAAGCAGTTGCTGGAGAAATGTGCAAGAGATCCCACCTCTGGTTTGTGCTACCTGCCTCTGTCTAAAGTCGAGGCCCCTGCTCCCGTCGAGAAATCCTATCAGTACACAGAAGAACAAGCCCAAACAGATCTAGCCAACACTCAAATCGAGATCCCTCATAAGAGTTTTGCAGGACAGAGTATGACCATTTGGGAAGTCATGAATTCAAATATGCTTCCAGAGAAAGAGAGACAGCGCCTCCTGGAGCAGTATCGCTTGGGGCTAATCACAAAAGAGAGAATGCTCATCATCATCATTGAAATAATTGACCACAGAGAGACAATAAAGTCAGATCAGGGCATGTCCTGTGATGTCATCAGAAGAAGAGTTACTATTGAGGAGCTTTACAGTGCTCGAATTATTGACTTGCAAACCTACAACCTCCTCAAGCAAGAAAAGATGTCTATCCGTGAGATCATGGAAATGGAATCAGTCAAACGGTACCTCTTTGGCACTGGTTGTATTGCTGGCATTATGTCAGACAGTCCATCAAAGATCAGCATTTACCAGGCCATGAAGAGTGGACACATTCAGCCCGAAGTCGCTTTGAATCTCCTCGAGGCCCAAGCAGCAACAGGGTTCATGATTGATCCAGTCAAGGATGAGCTTCTAACTGTTGATGAAGCTGTGCGCAAAGGTCTTGTGGGCCCTGAACTCCATGACAAACTTCTCTCTGCTGAGAGAGCAGTCACCGGCTACAAGGATCCGTACACTGGAAAAGTGATTTCTCTCTTCCAAGCCATGAAAAAAGACCTGATTCCTGAGGATTATGCCTTGAGGCTTTTGGAGGCCCAGAATGCCACTGGTGGATTCATGGATCCTGAATACTACTTCCACCTCCCCACAGACGTAGCTATGCAGCGTGGATACATCAACAAAGAGACACTTGACAAAATTTCCGAACCTACCGGGGATGTGCGTGGATACACCGATCCAACAACAGACGAGAAGCAGTCCTATGCCCAGCTGCTGAAAAGATGCAGAGTTGACAAAGCAAGTGGTTTGAGGCTGCTCTCTCTGGCAGACAGAAAACTCCTCTTCAAGGGTCTCAGAAAGCAAATCACTGTGGATGAGCTGCTTCGTTCACAGATTATCACCCAAAAGACATACAACGACCTCATTGAAGGTATCATTTCAGTGGAGGAAGTCAGCAGAGAAGTGAAGAAATACCTCGAGGGTACCAGTTGTATTGCTGGTGTGTACGTAGAATCTAGCAAAGATCGGCTGTCTATTTATCAAGCAATGAAGAAGAACATGATCAGACCAGGAACTGCCTTTGAGCTCCTTGAGGCTCAAGCCGCCACAGGATATGTAATTGATC
This sequence comes from Hippoglossus hippoglossus, assembly GCF_009819705.1. Taxonomy (NCBI): domain Eukaryota; kingdom Metazoa; phylum Chordata; class Actinopteri; order Pleuronectiformes; family Pleuronectidae; genus Hippoglossus; species Hippoglossus hippoglossus. Next base: position 3,500,867 of record NC_047161.1, read on the forward strand.
CAATCAAGAACCTTAAACTAAATGTCACAGAGGCGGTGAAAATGGGTGTTGTTGGCCAGGAGTTTAAAGATAAACTGGTCTCAGCTGAACGAGCTGTCACAGGCTACAAGGACCCTTATTCTGGCAAAGTCATCTCTCTATTCCAGGCAATGAAAAAGGGCCTCATTCTCAAAGACCACGGCGTTCGTCTGCTAGAGGCTCAGATTGCCACTGGTGGGATCATTGATCCACAGGAGAGCCATCGTCTGCCAGTTGAATCGGCATATGAGCGTGGCCTCTTTGATGAGGAAATGAATGGAATCCTCACCGACCCATCTGATGACACAAAGGGCTTCTTTGACCCCAACACTGAGGAAAATCTCACCTACCTCCAGCTGATGGAGAGATGTATGACAGACCCAGAAACAGGCCTTGCTCTGCTGCTGCTGAAAGAGAAGAAGCGCGAGAGGAAGACATCGTCCAAGTCGTCTGTTCGTAAACGTCGGGTCGTCATCGTCGATCCAGAGACCGGTAAAGAGATGTCTGTGTATGAGGCGTACCAGAAAGGACTTATTGACCACCAGACATATCAAGAGCTTGCAGAGCAGGAGTGTGAATGGGAGGAGATCACCATCACCTCATCTGACGGAGTTGTGAAATCCATGATCACTGATAGACGGTCTGGTCGGCAGTATGACATCGATGATGCCATCTCACGCGGCCTGATTGACAAGTCAGCTCTGGAGCAATACAGAGCAGGAACTCTCTCCATCACAGAGTTCGCAGACATGTTGTCTGGGAACATGAGTGGTTCCAGATCACGTTCCTCCTCCTTTGGCTCCTCTTCTTCCTACCCCATGAGCCCAGCACCCGCCATAAAAACACCAGCAACTACATGGGTCGATCCCACAGAGGAAACTGGCCCTGTAGCTGGAATCTTAGACACAGAAACACTGGAGAAGGTGTCCATCACTGAGGCCATTCACAGAAACCTTGTGGACAACATAACAGGCCAGAGGTTGCTGGAAGCTCAGGCCTGCACAGGAGGCATCCTGGACCCAAGTACTGGAGAGAAATTTGCTGTTGCAGATGCAATGAACAAAGGGCTTGTGGATAAGATTATGGTGGACCGCATCAGTCTGGCACAGAAGGCCTACACTGGGTTTGAGGATCCGAGAACAAAATCCAAAATGTCTGCAGCTCAAGCTCTGAAGAAAGGCTGGCTGTACTATGAGGCCGGGCAGCGCTTCCTGGAGGTCCAGTATCTTACTGGTGGTTTAATTGAACCAGATGTTACCAGCAGAGTATCCGTAGATGAGGCAGTGAAGAAAGGCACCTTAGATGCACGCACTGCACAAAAGCTGCGAGATGTTAGTGCGTACTCCAAATACCTTACATGCCCTAAAACCAAGCTTAAGATCTCTTACAAGGATGCAATGGAAAGAAGCATGATAGAGGAGGGGACCGGTCTCCGACTCCTTGAAGCAGCCTCTCAGTCCAGCAAAGGCCTTTACAGCCCCTATAGCATCAGTGGGTCAGGTTCCGCTAGTGGGTCACACTCTGGTTCAAGAACTGGATCCAGGTCGGGCTCCAGAAGAGGCAGCTTTGACGCCACAGGATCAAGTTTCACCACAACCACCTTCTCGTCCTCCTACAGTTCCCCCAGTTACACTCGTCGATACTGATGAGAAAGAATACACTATCAAACCACAGTGCTCACAAGATGCCTAAATCAGTGGAATAAAGACTTCCTGTATTCTGCTCTGCATGTGGTTGTTACAGTACTTTTAATATTTAATTTTTTTTACAAGTTGCATAATTTGGATGTTTGTATATTTCACATATTTTACTTCTAGTTATGTTTATGCTACTTTATGAGACGTTGATTTTACTGCAAGATTATGTAACGGTGGATTATTATATCCAATATCTATCAGAAACATTTTTAACTGTATGTTTTTTGGTTTAATATCACAAGCATCAATTTTTCCACAAACATGAATTTAACGAACCAAATTAAGTGCACACACACACCGAGTTTCTTTGTACATGCATGTATTTCTGAATTGTAAAAATCTGGTTAAAGAAAGATAAAATCCACTCTGCAGAGCAGAATTAGGAGTCTCTCCCCAAGATGAACGACACCTAGTGTCTGCTTTAAGAATGCCAAGCTTCAAGATCTTTTCTCTCCTGGGCCACACTGACACATATACTCCACCAGTATCCGGACTTCAGTGCATTCCCAACGGGGTGTCGTCAAAACCTGCAGTTGCAGCAACATGCAAACCTTATGAAATGAACTCCCAAAGATAAAAACTCCTACAAATGGAAGGAATATGCAGCCTGATATGACCATTAACACCATCCTGGACTTAACATCCAACCTCAAGACAAACACATGAAAGTCCCAGCCGTGTTGGACACTTACAACAGGTACGTAAACAGATGATTCACACACACACTGCTTGACTCTGTTTGTGTCATTCGTCCTGAAGTCTAATGTCTGTGTTCCTTGTGTTTCTGGTCCAGGTTTCGTCTCCAGCTCCTATCAGAAGTCTTCCACAGACCCGAGGCTGTAACTCGGACTGTGACCTTTACTGTAATCGACCACTTTATGCAACACTCCAGAGAAAAACTTGGTTTATTTTAACTGTGCAACCATTTTGAACCTATAGCATCTACTCTAGAACTCATTTAAAGGCCTAAAACCATGCTTTGTAAGTGCCTGCAAAATACTGTTTAACACTGTTGAGTAGTACGAGGTGGTTAGACTGTAAACTTGCATGACTGAAGGAGCAATGCTACTCATAAAGTATAATTACTGTGTTATCAGGTAAAGCTTTTGACAGTCCAGCTACAGTATGTCACAATCTGACTTTAAAAATACTAACAGTTTGTTTCAGTGTCTCGTCACACGGGGCTGTAATGTGTGGTTTGAATGTTCAGTAGCTGAGATTTGAATATTTTTCCTTCCCAGACAGGTAATGTCTGTACTGTATATTGATGATGATATAGAGGACTATTGCTGAAAGCCATGAATTAACATTTCTTTGAGAAAGATCTCCGAGCTTTGCCACCAGACCCAGTATTTGTATTTTCCACCACACGTACTTGTTTTGAATTAAATTCTTCTTCTCTGTAAAGCAGCACATTTTGATCTATATCATTTTATTTTCGTACTCTGTCGTGTATCTCTGCTTTGCATGATTTACTAACATTTACAAGGAGCGGGGGAAAAAATAAATAGTTGTATTCGTTTAAAGCATTTGTTTTATTGCTACGTTTCAAGAGGTCTGAAGGATGTATTTTAATCAGGGTCACGGAGCCTTGTTAAAAAAAATGGTGTATTTATAATAAAATGGTGACAAGGAATTTTATTGTAACACCCTACGCTATGTAAATAAAGATGGAAATTACAGGTTTTGTGTTTGTATTCATTACAAATATACACTCAACTTTGATAGTGTTGACATGGTTTTAATGTAGTTGAGAGAGAGAGAGAGTGTGTGTGTGTGTGTGTTCTAGTGGGAATATTGACTTTAATTTGTGTGTGTGTGCTGTATGGCGACCACATAATATAAATAACGCATAAATAATATTTATTGGTTGTGTTATTCTATCTATTCTATCAATTCTTTCCTTTTTTTCTATTCACATTATTTATTTCCTTATTCTATCCATTCTGTCTTTTCTTTCTTTCTCTCTTTCATTCTGTCCGTCTGTTTTTCTCTCTTTCTTCCTATTCACATTATTTATTACATTATTATTCTCTCGGCCACAGGTCAGCACCTTGTGATCTGATTGGATGATTGGTGTCTGCATGTTTATTATATCAGCCAATTAAAATGTTGCCATCAGGTATCATCAGTTAATATCAGTTATCATCAGCTACCATCACTTCTCTTCATCTCTCATCACTTCTCATCACGTCTCGGACTGATGTCTTTGTCCAAACCTGAGCGCAGGGAGCGGAAGTGTCCCCGCTGCCGCTTCCACGGCATCATGGTCCCGCAGAGGAACCACACGAGGACGTGCCCGTTTCTCCAGTGCGACTGCTGGAGGTGTTTACAGGTCACTGCGAGTACACGGGTCAGGGGCCCCCAGCCGAGTAGACCCCAGGATCAGGAGCAGCGACCCGGTGCCCCCGGCTCCGCGGCCCCGCCCGCAGAGGCGCCTCCCTCGGCCACATCTCCCGGACCCGGGGCCTTGGACCTCCGCTGCAGAGCCGCCGGGGGAGAAGGGCGTGTGGCCCGGCTGGAGAGGAGCGAGGAGCCGCCCCTCACTTCCACCGCAGCTTTCAGTGAGTATCGTGATGATACAGATTTATAAAGACATATAAATACATATTCAGACTTTGAATCTGTGTGTTTAGAGCCACACAGGTGACCGTTAGGAAATCAAACGGCTGACAGGTCACGAGAGGATCTGACGTCATGTCACGGTTTTTTCATTGTTAATTAGATTAGATTAGATGATTAGATTCAACTTCAACTTTAATGTAAATTATCAGATTTTTGATTGAAGAGTAAAAACATTAAAACTATATTAGAGACCAGAAGTTCATGTAGTTTTACTGTGTTTGTCCTGAAGAGACAAACATGTGCTTCCTGGTCTTTTATTTCCATGTCTTGTCTTGTATTAGTAACATTTATATTCGTTGCCATTACATCTAAATGATTAGTTATTTACTTATTTAACGTCGCAGCTCATATTGTTTCCATTTCCCTTCCAGATGCTCCGTTCTTTAACGAGATGTTGGAGATTCCACCCCAGTTCCTTCCCCTCCCAGTCCTGATGCCAGTTTATTACCCAGACACCTTTGCTCCGTATCCGACCTTCTTCTGCACCCCCCTGTGGGTGACACCTGTGCCTGCTGCCTTTTTCAACAGTGGCCTCCTTGGACCATGCCCCCATCTCCCAGCTGCAGTTGAGGCCGGACTTCTGGCTGTGAGTGCTTGTTCCTCTTAACTCGGTACAGATTGAATATTAAAACATTCTTCATGTCATGTGATATCATCAGTGTCGTCCTCCCGTTTCTTTTTAATGTGTCAGTTCTGGAGACAGCTCCTCTTCAGCCCTTCACCTCCTCCACCTCCAATGAACCCCTACCCTTCTCCACCTCCTGAGGCCCCCCTACCCTTCTCCACCTCCTGAGGCCCCCCTGCCCTTCTCCACCTCCTGAGGCCCCCCTACCCTTCTCCACCTCCTGAGGCCCCCCTACCCTTCTCCACCTCCTGAGGCCCCCCTGCCCTTCTCCACCTCCTGAGGCCCCCCTACCCTTCTCCACCTCCTGAGGCCCCCCTACCCTTCTCCACCTCCTGAGGCCCCCCTACCCTTCTCCACCTCCTGAGGCCCCCCTACCCTCCTCCACCTCCTGAGGCCCTGCAGCCTCTTTGGCCCGAACACCCTGAGCTCAACATAGTGGAGGTGGATTAAAGCGTCACTGTTTCACGTCGATGTGCTGATAAAGGTTTCGAGGCTTTGTTTGACGAAAGCAGAATTTGTTAAATTATTTTGTATTTACATTTTCAGAAATGCTAATAAAAGCAGTTTGCTTCAGACTGGTCTGTTGTTTGAGTTATTTTCTGAGATTTAATGTGAGGAGAGATTTTGGTAGATCGGTTGTAAATGAGCAGTCTGGTGTAGTTTTGTATTTTGGGGGAAATTTGTTAATTTATAAAGAATAATAACTACTTAACTATTACATTTACTTAATTACTAACACCACCATGACTCTCCAACATATTAATGATCAGCTATTGATTATTTATTAAATGTATTTTACAAACACATCTTTTAATCTTAACCTGTAACAATCATGATCTCCAGCTGCTATCATTTCATTCTGTCGTATTAATCTGAAAAATAAGTGACCAAAGAAATGAGGAGCAGAAGTTTAAAGTGGCAGAAAAAATTAAAATAGTTATTGAATACAAAAGTAGAGTAAATGTACTTAGTTACTTTTCTCTAGTGGTTAGTGCAGAAATGTGCATTTTGCACTATTGTCCACCAGGGAGCGCAAATGCTTTACTCCCCCTAACCATCACTTCGATGTGTGTCTGAAGTAATAACTCATGACTGAACTCTGCTCTGCAAACATCAAGAAAGAGATAAAATAGTAGATTTTTGTTCAGTTTATTTTCTTATTGTCTCACACATTCATATTTTATTCTTTGCAGTTTTACAGATGTTTTAAAATCCCGCACCGTGTGTCTGATTACCAGGAACCTGTGAAGTTCCTCCTCTGAGGTACTTGTCATCTCATGGTATATGTTGATTGGCCTGAGGGAAGAACATGTCTGGAGGATTCTATGGCTGTGGAACAAAGTCAGACACATTATCACAGGTTTGGTTCAGAGTCACAAACGAGAGGAGGCGTCTTACTAAGATGCACAACAAACCTAAATGTAAATGTGGTGAGTATCTCCCAGTACATCCCACTCACCCTGTGCTGGTTTACTGCCGGTTACTGATATTTATTGTGACAGTGTTGGACCTTTATGCAGAATTCCAGGAGGAGGCGTTCAGGGCCTCTCCCCTCGGTCTTCACCAGGCTGGTGGGACTTTCATCAGAATGATTCATGTTGACATCAGCAGCTTCAGACGGTTCAGTAAGTGCAGCTGCAGAGAAACGAGGACTGTGTGTGCTGTGTTTGATATATTATAGTTATAATTATATAACATTAAGAGAAACACAACCAAATGTATAAAACTTTAATTCAAGAATAGACATATTTTTCAGTATAAAGTGTAAACATGAATTACATTCTTTTCCGAATAGTTTTTTTCCCTTAAAATGAATGTGTTTATTTGTCCAAATATAAACTCTGATTCCAATATATATCACATATTGGGGGGGATTCTATCTTAGCTTATCTACTATAGCTTTATTTTTCATGAGTTTGCATCTTATATGAAGAAAAAGATAAACAGATAAAGTGGTATAACATTAGAATTCAATTTTCAAAATGCAGATATGTCAATAAAAGGCAGGAACCACCAGATCATAAAATAAATTCATATCTGAGTCTGTGGATACAAATTGATAAAGTACCTTCAACAAGTTAGTGAGAAGGAGATGAACTGAATGATTTTTCCACACTTTCCCTTTTTGCATCTTGGTCAATACAGAGTCAGAGCAGGAACATCAGGTTCAATTCAGCTCCCTGATGCAGATTTCATAATATTAAACGAGCAGATTTGGTCCAAACTGTGTTCAGAATGAAGTACAAGGACAACAACTCCCTTCAGTCAACACAAAGCACAAACATTGCACACACCAGCTCAACACATGGTGCTGCAGAACAAATCCTCCTGTTGAGGCATAGGAATGAAACACGGAACCCAACCTCACCTGCTCCCGGGCCTGACCTGAAACTATTTGATAACTTCAAAAATCTGGAGTCTGTAACCGAGTGAACGCAGCTCAGAGAAACTGTTTTTCATTTCACCAACAGCTGAATCCACTGGGATACGCTGGAAACTGAAAGAAAGTCTCCACTGCTCCACCTCACCTGAAGTGGCCCTGATCCGTGCGCTGTAGCTAAGTTAAGAAAGGTTAAACTAAACCTACCAAGGTCGCAGCTTTAAAGTAACTGAGTCAAGGGCGACAACAATCTGCTCAACTAACACAAAATGGAAGGTTTCATCTCAAGCTGTTGAACCACACAACTCTAACAAGATGAACAGGCCACTGCAAGATTATCAGTTTCTCTGGTTTGACTGTTTACAGGTATGTGTTCAAAAAGACACTGGAATGAAATTAAAGATTATTTACTTTCATATGCACAGAACATTTAACATCGTACACTGCTCGTCTTCCACTGGCAACAGAAATAAGGATTAATCATGAAAACAGAGGTTGAACACAAGACTCGCTTCTTTACGTGTGTTTTGTGCAAAGAGCAGCAACAGAGGAATCATAAAGTGAACAATACTGCACAGCTCATAGCTGCAGATTTAAGACCAAGAGCTGTGTTAACATACATGCACCATATCTGCACAACAGCCATATAAACCCTTATCTGATCTTGTGCTGCTTTTAATTGCGATGAACGGAGAAACTCTGGAAGACTTGGAGAACAGTTTAATTAAGATTATTCACCTGTGTGAATAACGACAGTGACAATGACAGTTTTAATATATTTGTTATCTGCGTCGTGGTGACAGATTGAGAGAAGCAGCAGTTGTGGTTTTATACTCGTTCCCCTCGCTCGCTCGCTCGCTGCTAATTACATACATCAGCTTTTCTGGCATGGTGTAACGAGCAGCGAGCAAACAGGTCAGTGCCAGTGGAGAAAAGCTGCCAGGATATTTGTTAACTGAAGGCTGGGTGTGTCTGAGATAACACCGGCTGATGAAACCTGTCTAGTGCGGCTGTGGAATGCAGAAGGCAGCACGGCGTGTTATCTGAGAAGAACTCTGCAGGATTAAGGAGATGATCGTCAACAGATAATGAGTTTTTCTAAGAATTATGAACATGACATTACCTCATTCAAAGCTAAAAGTGATCTGTAGCAGCAAATGATCTCTTAATCCATGTTAGTGATTTGTGCTTGAGTGTGTTTAACTTCCCACTTCTGTAATGGGCGAGTTTCCGATTAGAAATTAGGTTTAGGATTAAAGAAAAGAGGCAGAGAGAGGATGTCAACGCCTATGAGACTAATTAAGATCTAAGATGCTTCCAAAGAATAGTGGAATGATTATACTAATGAAGCGAGGCAGGCCGGGGCTGGGTGTGGAGCCGACAGGAACCGACAATGGAAATTCTATTCAAAAAAACATTCCTGGTCCGGTGGAGTCGCTGCAGGCGGAGTGAGGGAAGTCCCGAGCAATATCCTGCAGGGCTTTCAACAATGTGGAGATAAAGGAAGAAATCGCTTCGTCGTAAGTGGGCAACGAAAGAAACATGACGAGGGTTAGACAGCGTGAACTGACATGAAAGGAGCGTCCTGATGTTTAGCAGAAGGTAGTTCTTTTAAAATGCAGTGGTGGATGTAGACCGTGTCCTCTGACGGATTCAGCCCCTGAATTCAGACGCAGCTGTTGATTCAAACACTGACAGGACAGGGGGACGTCAGGGGCCAATCAGATTCCAGCTGGGGCCGGGGCCCCCCCCCAGGCCCTGCCCCCCCAGGCCCTGCCTCCTGTATCCGCTCCTGTTCACATGGAATAACCAAGTACAGTTTTTTTTTTAGATTTGATAATTTTCCCACTGGAGAAATGTCTGTTTTTTGTACCTGTTCATACCTTGAAGGGCAGATTTGAGCGTGCAGACGCTTTTTTCTCCTTCAGTTTAATTTCTTTGAGCTCCGGCACTTACGCCCGATTCTGAACGAGTCCACAGGAATATTCCACTCATAAAAATAAAAGTCTTTTAATTGCTGTGATATTCAAACTCACGGCTTTGTCTCTCAGGATGAAACTTGAGAGTGATGCCTGTTTCAAACATGCCCAGTTCTAAGCAGAGCGGAAAGTTACGAAAACGGGCCAGTGCAGAACACCCCCTCACCCGCACCGCACCCCCCCCCCCCCCCCCCCCCCCCCCCCTTGGCTCTACACCACAAAGAAAGTGTCAAACCTCCGTCAGGCTGAACACTGCTGAGAGAATAAAGGCCTCTCTGTGTGGAAGGTTGGTGCAGCTTTGAGGTTTCAGCACAGAACTTCAAAAAGTCACCCACAGTTAATGTTCTCAGAAAAAGCAATTTAAGCAAAAAAAAGTTCAATTCACCAACTCACCTCTAGAGCCGCTGCTCCTTTTGCGTTGAAAGGAGCCAGTGGAGTTGGGTCGGGCATCTTCTCAGGACGCCTCTGGGGCTCCTTCCATTGGGGGGGGGGGGGGGGTTCCCCTGAGCCCACCCAACGGGGAGGAGACCCCTGACCCAGAGTATCAGGCCTGGGGAGACACGTCGCCACCACGACCTCAGATAAGCAGAAGTACATGAATGAATGAGGTGGATCAGTAAATCCAACACTGCATGTAACGGTACATTTCAAAACACACCTCCGTTATAAACAGAAGTTTGTGCACTGTGAGGTCCGAGGTGACGATTACAAGAAGCATCTCCATTCTGCAGATTTGATCTAGAGCTTGTGTTCGGATATAAACATGAAACCTTTTCAAAAGCTGTGTTTAAAGGTTAAGTGGAAGAAAACAGGAACATAAAAGTGAAACACATTCCTAACAAATGTATTACTTACAGTGGCAGTTGCACAGACCTGTTCAGAATCATTAAAGTGGTTTATTATCTATAAACAATCAGCGTGAAGAGATGTCCTGTGATGTCTTGCCCCAGTGAGATTAATCACTTTTCCTTGGAATGAAAAGTGGTCTGGTTGAGTCATTGATCCATTGATTGGACGCCTCTGCGGCTCACCACTTCTGCTTGGTCATTAAGCAATTATTCCTAACCTTTATTTCTTGGCCACAGTGTAAAACAGCGGTGGGTGTGGTTGATGTTTGTCCACGCAGCAGCCGATGAGCAGCAGAAGCCTGGGATGTGTTTGATATGAGGATTAGGAAGGAGAATGATTAACAGATTACAAACTTCACTCCTCGCTTGTTTTAAAAACACAGACTCCGTGCAGAGGAGCCGCTCTCTGTCAATACTTTAAATGTACATATAAAGGGATCATTCTAGGGTAAAGAACAATTCGTACCATATTACTAAAGGATGATTTCCCCCCCCACCTGTCACCTGCCTCGTCGCATTTGTCTCTTCACACCATCCGTCTCGTTCCGCTCTGGTGACGGCTGGGTGTCGCGGCTGCCAGCTTTCTGAACAAAGGAGGATTTGTGCAGTTATCAGGAAGAGGAGTAGAATGATAATCACACTATCGACACCTGAGTACGATTATTTTTATATTCGTGTCAATAGATCATTTTCACTGGTTCATTGGACCTTTACGTGGGAACAGAAAATGCATTAGTTCCTGTGGGAAACTGGTGAAATGCAACTCAACACATTTATTTATGCTACATGCTGTTCAACACTTTCATCTCACACGTTTATGTATTGACAGTGGTGGGATCCAGCAAAGTAGATTCATTTTGTTATTGTACTTAAGTACATGTATTTGTACTTTACTTAAATAGATTTACTTTTAGGTACTTTTCACTTTAACTCCGCCAAAGCAAATATCTGTACTTTCTACTCCTCTACTAAGTGTTTATCCAGCGATTTCACTTTCAATCTCAGTCTGGCCTGGCACTGCGACCTCTTAAGAATGTGTCGGTCTGGCTCCAAATCACGCAAAGGTGTGTTTCTACTTGTACATTGAAGCATATCAAGTTGCAAGTAATCATTTTTGAATGATCAGATTACTTCTTCCACCACTGCCAGTGCCCCGAAGCATCGTCTTATATTAATTATTTATCTTACACACAGTGTTTGTTTTATAACGTATGAGGTTTGGTTCAGAGAAAACTTCAAAATCCCAAAGAATATAAAAGTGTATTTGTGGTATAAATCTGTTGCGTCAGATTCCCTGTGATGCTGTTGCCTCATCAGTGTGAGAGAGTAGATACTGATCCGTCGTGTCGGTGAGTCACACATCAATTGTTACATCTGAGTAAACCACAGATGTGACATCACTTCATCATTACATCACTCTCAACGACAAACCTCACATATTGGACAAAACCAAGCTGTGTTTATCCACCGATTTCACTTTTGCTCAATTAAATCAAAGTCTAAATCGGGATTGACACTGCGACCTCCTCGGAATGTGCCTGGTTCCAATGTCACGCAGGAAGTGTCTTTCTACGTGAACTCATCTTCCTGATAACTGCACAAATCCTCCTTTCTTCAGAAAGATGCCGCCGCCACACCCAGCGTCAACCCGAGTGGAACGGGACGAATGATGTGAAATGTGAAATATGACCAGGCAGGTGACAGGTGAGGTGAAATCAAACTTTAGCCAAAGAAGGTATTAACTTGATTTGATTTCAGGGTGTGGCAATGAATCACTGCACACTTGATTGACACTTGATCTTTGCAAATGATCTTTATTATCTGTGGGAGGAGTTTACTCAGTGTGGGAACTCATTGTGACCTTTCTATCTATTATATTGTAATGTCTCGGTCTTACCATGAAAAGTTCCTTGAGATAGAAAGGGTTAACCCTACATTACCAGTCAAAAGGGCTACGTGTTCTATCCCGCTCAAACCTCCGCCTTGCCCCAGCACTCCCCTCAAATTCATCTGAGCTGCACCGAATCTCCCACTCTCATAGAAATCAGTCTGATAAAGATTGTTTTGATCAAGATTCGTGAATTATCTCTTCAGACATTTTTAAAAAAAGGTTGAAAAAATAGCCTCTAACGTCACAAAGTTAGAGTGGAAAACTCTGCCTCATTATCTGGATCTGCACCAAAATTGGAAAAAAAAACACCACATCCTTGCCGGGGCTAACGTCCTGTGCAGGGAGCGGCTTTGGATCGGGTTAAGGTCTGGAACGTGTGCAAATCCTCGTGTTCTCTTCCTCTTAATGTCCTCGGCTCCTCCTGCAGCTCTAACAGAGACATGGGAGTTTTTTCTTTTACATTTTCACTGAATAATGAGTGTGTGAACGTTACAGTGCATGGATAACAGAAATGGATGTGGTGGATTTAAATGTAGAGGGTTGAAAAGCTGTAAGTGAGGTTGTCGGGCCTTGGAGGAGGAAGGAGCTCCACTGAGGGACTTTCCAGTTTTTCCAAGTTATTATTGATATTTAAGAAGCTCAGTTCCAGTGAATAACTTTAAGAGTTTCTCAATCACCTGCTGACGCTCTCAGGTGCACAAACTGTTTCCACCGACACATTAGTCACCAACAACGTTAGACTTAGACGCTGTCATTAAATCCTGACTAATGTCTCTGCACCCGTTAACAGCTGCTCTCTGTACCCGGTCACCTTGTTTTGTGACGCAGTGGATTTTTATTTTATTAGAAATGCTGTGTGTGAGAGATGCCAACCCCCCTCTCCCCCACACCCCACCCCACCCCACCCCGCCCCCCGCCCGCCCACACCTGACCTGAGCCAGCAGCTTCTGGTATTCTCTGTTGAAAACCTGCCAAACCTGAGGGCAGCGCTTACACAGAGACAAAGGGAGGCAGCCGGCTCCACTTGTCTCCAACTGGCTGATTAGATAAGTCTGATAAGAGTTTTCACGCACTACTTGCTCTCATTTGAGTTGTTTAGGCAAAAGGGGGGGGCGACGAGTTAAAGGGAAATGATGAGGAGGCCCCCCCCGTCCACACAGGGGACACATGAGGGATCTTTGGGGCTTTTGGAAATGATGTGATTCATGTGTTGTGTCCTTTGGGAGACACATCACATTTAACTGGGACAAAGTCCTTTTTGGACTCATACACTCATTTGGAAGATAAAGTGTGGCTGCTGGGAACAGCTTAAAACAAACATCTCATCTGACTTTATCCATATTTCACATTCATGTTTCATATTCAATTCATGAAACATTTGAATAGAGCCACCTTTTCTTTAAGGCTTCAGCAATTTGAGGAACTTTGGAGGGAATGGAAAATGTATATTTCCCCCAAAACGACCTTTACTTGTTTAATTTTGCTTATTTGATCATTTTATTTATTTATTATTACATGTACTATATCTTTCACTTGGTCTGTACAAAGTGAAACCAAACATCATTAAAAGACACACAAAAAAAAAAAGGTTTCATGTTTTTACAAGCTTCGACGCTTGTGTTAATGTTTAGTGGCATTTTATTGAATCTCCTCACCTTTAGCACAGTCGCTCGGTTTGCCGTTATTGTTCAACCGCACAATAGACTTGATCTCAGGAAGTCTTGAGGAATTCCTGGCATCTCTGCCATGGCTGGTCTGTCCCAGTGTGAGGAAAAGAGGCAGCTCCTCTGGAGGGGAGGGACTCTGCAGCTGGACTTACTGTATATCTGACAAGTGAGCGGCCACGACTACCACTAAGGTGTTGAGAGCACTTCCAGACCACACTCACTGCAGCCGAGTCAGACTGCGACCCCCCCCCCCCGCCCCGTGCCGAGCTGGGACTCCAGCACACTCAGGTAAGAGCCGGGGTTTGTTTTTTAAAAAAGTCAATAAAGGGAAATTTCATAACTAATTGTATTAGTTTTTAAGCTCTAAAAGAAAACTGATTTGTGTGATTAAGGAGAAGCTGATTCTTTCTGTGAACGTGGTTTAATAACGCAGAGGAAAAACCTAATTTGAACTTATTTTCACTTGAGTGGGACAAGTCGGACCAGCAGAGTCTTGTCAAAGCCAAAGTAAAGAAAAACAATGTGTGGGCTGCACCATCCGCCAACACCCCTCTGATAGAAAAGGGAAAGCAAACAGTCCTCTGTGATGACCTTTGACCACGGCTGCTACAATAAACTTTTTACACACAGACGGGCTGTTTGTCACCGGTGAGAGAGAATGTCAGAACACCGTGTCGGCATCAGTGATCACACACGTAATTACAATCCTCTATTTTCCACAATTACAGCTGCGGAAAACTCTTGTGCAACTCAAACGCTTCTCTGGTGCCTCATGCATTCCTGCTATTAATGAGATGGTATCTTGAATGCACCCCTGTGATAAAGACTGCTGCGTGCACATGTGAGCTTAGAGGCAAGAAAAGTGGCAACTTGCACTGTGGCGTCTTATCTCATCATTGTTCAGCATGTTCTTGTTTTCTCTCACAAAGGAAGCAGCAGGTTTGTCAGTCCTGACAGTTTCTTGGCCAAGTTGAAGCTTCAGTTGTGAGAACATTTAATTTAATCTGACAAATGTGCTCAAACCCGAAATTGCATTTAAAGATGTCAGAGACGTTCACATTTCTTTACTCCTATAAATCACTGTCAATCTATTGTTACAGTCTACATGTTCTACATTTTCTTAATTCATTTTAAATTGTTGATAGAAAGGATTGAAGTATACGGTGTTTTTAACCCATTAGATAAACGGTGTCATCGGAATCGGAGCTGCAGGGATTAGTTGAGTGATATACGAAGTTAATTATATCGTTTTTTACGACCAGTCATTATTTGTCAAAGTCAATAAATCTAACATGTTTGGGGAAGAGATCATCTCTAAGTGTCTCTAGGTTATGGAGACGAATTGTTTTTTACAGACCGAATCAGCGAAGACAATAAAATGTGTCATTAATAGTAACATAATAATGAGGTGTTACTAGTTTAAGTTTACATTTATAGTGCATTCAATGTTCACTTTTTGCATTAAGTTATAAACTTTATAAAGTCTTTGTTGTGGCCGGGGAAAGTTGTATTGTTGGGTTGTATAAGTGTGTTAAATATATTATATACAAAGTCAACCACAATACCGCTGCCATTTACCTTTACCATACTAGATCTGGATTTTTATTTGAATCTGTGGAAGTGTCTCTCCTTCAAACACGTCCGATTGTTTTCATATTCTCTGAGAGATCAAGGGAAATGTTGAAAAACTCCCTATTTCGCAATGTTAACGAAAGTGAAATAAATCCTGGATCTGCACCAACACTTAACGGGATCTTGTTTGATCCATAGCTTATCCTGCTCACACGTTTTGTGGTAATCTGTAAACAAATAGGAAAAGGAACCGCAGACCTGTTTGGCAGAGATAATAAAATGTTTAAATATCTGCTTCAGGGCAGGAAAGTAAATTAACCAAAGTACTGACAGCAAACTGTGAAGATTAAATAGTGCTGTCCCAGTATGCTAACACTTGGGTGGGAACAGCTTTAAGCAGCTGATATAGGGTATTTGACTTTATGGTCTGATAAGTAAACCCACACTGTGTCTTGAACTTAAGGTGAATATTCAACATCTCTTTAAAAACGATCAAACATTTACAAAGTGGGTGTTGAATTCAAACAGAGACGCAGCAGCAGCACATGACTTCTGCTGCTGCTGCTGCTCGTACAGTCGGTTTTATTCAAGCAGACGTTTGTGCTACTTGGCTGATAGAGGTCGATGTCGTGGCTGCTCCGTGGCAGCCTCGCGGTCGTTGCTCGGAACACAGTGAAACAACAGTTCACGCCTTTATTCCGCGGAGATGATAAATGACCGGAGAGCAGTATTTTTAACTGCACGGTCCTCACGAGCTGTTGTGAACACGGCCTTAAATACTGATTTGCATTTCACGCAGTGACGCTAATTGAGGTGATTTTTTAAAAAGGATTTTCCTACAGAAGTAACATGTGGAGGTAATAATACACAGAATGGAGGCTTGCCTATGATCCACATGTCCCCTCGGAGTTGTGTTATTAAAGGAGTGAGCAGGTTTACTAGAGTTCTCCTCCACACCCTCTTTCTCTTCTGTCACTCCTACGGACCGCGATGACATCATGCTTAACCTAAAACTCGGCAGGAGGGACAGAGAGACGCCTTTGTGTGTCTGTGTGTGTGACGACAAAGAGTTCAGACCTGAAGTAACACGTAGAATGATGAAAGTGAAGATACTGTACATACGGTACTTTGTGTTCAAGGAACTCCAGTAGTAAAGTAGAAGTACTAGTAGTAGTACCCTTCTAGTAGATAATTATAATTACCCCTTTGAAAATACTCTGAACTCTGCAATATAAATTGTGTCTGCGTTGGTATTTTTATTTTACTGCGATGCCATTTCCTGTGAATATAACCTATCGAATGCTTCATATCTCCGGATCTAATGTCAAATCTGTACAACCTGAGACAAAAGGTATTAACAAACCATAAACAATAATAAAAAGTAACAAAATTGGGTTATGAATTAAAAAATAATAAACATCGGACATGTTTTAACATCAATCGCTAAATAACCACACAAAACATGGATCCTAAAGATGTATTAATATAGAAACATGTACGAAATATTTCACTCTCAATAAGTTACTGGAACTATGCACATATTTGTATTTTTGGAGATGTGCCCATTTTTGTCTGATCTCAACATGTTTCCATACACTTGTTGGGGAAACATACACTTGTTGGGGAAACATAAAAGGTGTTGTCTCAAGCATTCGACCCGATGAGGCCTCGGCTTTCTGTTGTGCTGCAAAAAACAAATGCTCTAACTATTGTAGTTTCTGTTTGAACAGCATCATGCAAAGAAAAGTGTACAAACAATTTCATGAATTTCTGTATCACCTTCTTTAACTTGTGTGACACATTGAGCTCCATGTTTTCATGGTTACACCTTTCCACTAAATGTTTTTTTTCCACACATTTCTAATTTCAGCCTGACGTTCTCTGGTTGTGTTCATTAGAAGTGAAACCTTGAACAATGGCGGCCTGTTAATCAGGAGAATCCTAATGTTGAGGTTAAAGGGTTAAGAATAGAAAAGTGTTTGTGTTTCGAGTGTCGTTACAACACCGGGCGTCTGGCTGTTCTAGTTTTTGAAGCATTGTGTCACGTCGTGCCAAAGCAAATACACCGTGCTCGTAAAACACATTCATGAACTGCCAGACGTTCACTGCTCTTATTATCATTTGCTTTCTTACCTGTGTGTAGAAATGTTGATCTTATCTTGATTATGTTAAATTAACTTTGACTAAAAATTACACACATATTGGCACTTTTCCATCATGTTGGTGAGAAGGAGGTTTGACAAATTTACTTTTTCTTTCCTTATCTCTATCAGGACGACATTTCAAAGTCTCAGCCTCTGACAATAAAGAGTTCCTTTGGTCTTCATCCTGGATTTTGGAGAAACCTTCCAGCGATCAGAGGCAACCCAGAAGGTTTGTTATGTAAAATGGAAACATCGAACATGTATGGGTTAGAAGTTTGAGTTATCTGATTTTATTACCATCGATTTTTATACATTAAAAGCTGAAGAATTAAGACTATGAGTGAAATATAAATATCGAAAGAGACAGTCACAATCCCCAGTGCTTTTACTCTTCTACATTAAGTGTAGGGATCACACCAGCTATATGGCCTTAATCTGCACTGACAGAAATGGGGCTAATCCAAAAGAGCAAATAAAACAAACCAGTTAATCCGATAAATGAGCAAAATAAAAGTCACTTAAGTAAAATAAACCATATGTTCTTATCCACACTTATCCTCTGCTGCATAAACTACATTTCAATATAATATCAATATAAAATAGTGCTATTTACACACTCTTATCGGTGCTACTATTTAAAAATGTTACATCTATATTTCCATGCAGTACTTTCCCAATCTCCCAACAGTTTTTAAACAACACCTTTCTAAAACAAACACATATTGTTGTGTAGTTTTATTTATAGACAATGCATGCAATATTCAAACCCATGTAAACAACAGTCTCTGTGTTGTACAATTCTTTAGGTTCAAGATGGAAAATCAAGACATGAAGCAGAATGGCCACACAGAAGTCCACAGTCCTGTGGCTGGTATATTTCTGGAGAAGACAAAGGAGAAAATTACCATATATCAAGCCATGAAAAAGCGTCTGCTTAAACCAGGGACAGCGTTGGCCCTGCTGGAAGCACAAGCTGCCACCGTGGGCATCATAGACCCGATAACCAACAGAATACTTCCTGTTGCAGATGCTGTTAAAGAGGGAATAGTTGGGCCAGAGCTGAAAGAGAAACTCCTCACAGCAGAGAAAGCAATCAGTGGCTATGTAGACCCCTATACCAACCAAATTATATCTGTATTCCAAGCTATGCAGAAAGATTTGGTCCCAAGAGATAACGGATTACGGCTGCTGGAGGCACAGATAGCCACACAAGGCCTGATTGATCCCATTGAGAAAACAAGTCTCTCAGTTGAATCTGCAATTCAAAGAGGCTACTATGAGAAAGGTTTGCTCAATGACCAGATGTCAGAGCTCAAAGTTTTCTACAATCCAAGTTCACAAGAAACTGTCAGTTACCAGAACCTTGTGGAGAAATGCACGGTGGAGCCCGACACAGGCCTGTTGCTCCTCCCGGTCTGCATCACATTCAAAGGTCTACGACGAGGCATTTCCTCCACTGAGCTCTTTGAATCAAAGATCATTGACCAAGAAACGTTCGATGACCTGCGACAGGGAAAGACCACAACACAGGATGTGCTGTTGATGGAAACGGTGAAAGAATACCTGGAGGGCAAAGGCAGCATTGCAGGAATTGCTTTGCTCTCGTCCAATCAGAGAATGAGCATTTATCAGGCCATGAAACAAAGAATCCTGATGCCAGGGACAGCACTGGTTCTACTGGAGGCACAAGCTGCAACTGGGTTCATGATCGACCCAGTAGAAAATAAAAAGTTCACCGTGGATGAAGCCGTCAAGATCAAACTCTTTGGCCCAGAATATCATGCAAAACTGCGTTCTGCTGAGAGAGCCGTCACTGGATACAAAGATCCATACACAGGTGAGACCATCTCTCTGTTCCAAGCGCTGTCAAAAGACCTCATTGTTCGGGAGCATGGGATTCGTCTACTTGAGGCTCAGATTGCGACAGGTGGAATAATAGACCCCATCAACAGCCACAGACTTCCCACAGACGTGGCCTTCAAGAGAGGTTATTTCAACGAAGAGATGAATTCCGTACTCGAGGATTCGGGGGATGACACCAGAGGTTTTTTTGACCCAAACACGGAAGATAATCTTTCCTACCTTCAGCTGATGGAACGATGCGTCATTGATCCTGTCACTGGACTGTGCCTCCTCCCGCTCGTTGAGAAGTCAGACAGGCTGAATTATCACTTCATTGATTACAAAACTAAAATGACCTTGAAAGAAATGAAGGTGAAAGTGACATGTGGGAAGTACATGGGAATGACAGTGTCTCTGTGGGAACTGCTGATGTCCGAGTACTTTGATGAACAGCAGAGGACCAGCATCTGTCAGAAGTACAGAGAGGGGAAGCTCAATATCCAGACGATCATTACAACAGTTCTGGAAGTGATAGAGAAGTCTGTGAGAACAACTAAAGTCGTCTTTGAAGGCATCAGAGAGTCAGTCACAGCCAAACAGCTCCTGGAGGCAGAAATCATAAGTGAAGAGGTCATGGAGGATCTGAAAAAGGGAAGAAAGTCAGTGAAAGACATGATGGAAGATGAAAACCTAAATATGTACCTACAGGGGAAAGACAGTATTGCAGGCATTCTTCTTCCGAATTCTCAGGTCATGACCATCTACCAAGCCAGAAGGAAAGGAAAGCTGATGCCAGGAACTGCTCTGATTCTGCTGGAGGCCCAGGCAGCAACAGGGTTTGTTATTGACCCAATTGGAAACAGAAAATTTTCAGTGGATGATGCTGTCAAGGCGAAGATTGTGGGGCCTGATATATGTCAAAAGCTGCTGTCAGCAGAGAGAGCAGTCACTGGGTACAAAGATCCGTATACTGGAAAAATAATCTCTTTGTTCCAAGCAATGCAAAAAGATCTCATCGTAAGAGACCATGGAATTCGGCTCCTGGAAGCCCAGATTGCCACCGGTGGGATCATAGACCCAGTGAACAGCCATCGCATTCCTGTCCACGTGGCCTACAAGAGGGGGTACTTCAATGAGGAAATGAATGAGGTCCTTAGTGATCCAAGTGATGACACCAAAGGATTTTTTGACCCCAATACCCACGAGAACCTGACCTACTTGCAGCTCATAGCCAGATGTGTCACAGATCCCAGTACAGGTCTGTGTCTCTTGCCACTCAAAGGCAAAAGTAACAAAATCAGCATTGACGATAATCTTCGAGAAACATTCAAAACAGCAGTTACTGTTCAGTACGGCAGGTTCAAGGGAAAGCACACGACACTGTGGGATCTGATCAATTCTGAGTATCTGTCTGAGGACAAACGGCAGGAGTTCTTCAAGCTCTTCAAGTCAAGGAAAATCACAATCGAGCAACTTACTGTGACCATTTTGGAGATTATTGAAAATAAGGAGATCAAAAAGCAAGCAGGGCTGAACTTTCAAAGTCTCAGAGGAGAGGTGTCTGTGGTGGATCTTTTGGAGCTTGAAATTGTGAACGAACAAACATACAACAGCTTGCTCCATGGACAGCTGACAAGCACAGATGTGATGGAAATGGACAGCGTGAGAGAGTACCTGCAAGGGAAAAGCTGTGTAGCTGGGGTGATACTGCAACCCTCCAACAAGAAGTTAAGTATCCATGAGGCACAGAGACTCGGTGTCCTCACACCTGGCACTGCCCTTTGCCTCCTTGAAGCGCAAGCAGCCACAGGGTTCATTGTTGATCCTCAGAAAAACCAAAAACTTACAGTGGCACAAGCTCTCAAAGAAAAGGTCATTGGGCCACACGTGTATGAAAAGCTTTTGTCTGCAGAGAGGGCAGTCACCGGTTACACGGATCCATACACTGGTCAAAAGATCTCACTTTTCCAAGCTTTGCAAAAGGATTTAATTATCAAGCAGCATGGCATCCGTTTACTTGAGGCCCAGATTGCTACAGGTGGAGTCATTGATCCCTTGAAGTGTCTACATCTCCCCCTGGAGGTTGCATACAGAAAAGGATATTTTGATGCAGAACTTAATCAAACCCTGACGAATCCGACTGATGACACGAAAGGCTTTTTTCACCCGCAGACACAAGAAAACCTGACTTACATGGAGATGCTGGGCAGATGCCTTAAAGATGAGGAAACAGGACTGTTTCTATTGACGCTGAGTGACAAACCAAAAGCTACAGGAACAAAGACAAAAATGTTTACTGACGCGGAGATAAAGCAAGAATTTGAAAAGACAGCCGTGAAAATATCGGCAGAACGCTACGCAGGGAAATCAGTTTCTCTATGGGACCTGATTCACTCTCGGTACTTCACTGAGGAGCAGCGGCTTGAATTCATTGAAAAATACAGATCAAAGAAGATTACTACACAAACCATAATCACAGTCGTGGTTTCCACCATTGAAAAACTTGAGAAGAGTGAAACTCCCAAGATGGTAATGGGCCTCAGAAAGCATGTCTCCGCACAACAGCTTCTGAATTCAGAAATCATTGATGCAGCTACATTCAAACAAGTGCAAGAGAGAGAAGTTGCTTTTGAAGCAGTGACCCAATGTAAATCTGTGAGCGGATACCTCAAGGGAACCGGGTGCATTGCCGGAATCAAGGTCCTTCCCTCCCAGAAAGTAATGAGCATATATGAAGCAAAAACAAAGGATCTCCTGACACCTGGTATTGCACTTCTTCTGCTTGAAGCGCAGGCTGCCACAGGATGGATGATTGATCCGATCAAAAACAAGTTCTATTCTGTGGATGAGGCAGCAAGAGAGAGAGTAATTGGACTGGATGTACACGAGCACCTTCTGTCAGCTGAGCGAGCTGTCACCGGCTATAAAGATCCGTACACAGATGCAACGATATCACTGTTTGAAGCCGTGAACGAACAGCTGATTCAAAGAAATGATGGCATTCGTCTTCTTGAGGCACAGATAGCGACTGGAGGAATCATTGACCCAAATCTAAGTCACAGGCTTCCTGTTCACGTTGCTATTAAAAGGGGATATCTTGATGAAAAGATCAGCAACATTCTATTGAACCCCACTGATGATGCAAAGGGATTCTTTGACCTAAATACGAAAGAAAACGTCTCTTACCGTCAGCTGATAAGTCGATGTGAGGCGGATCCAGCAAGTGGGCTACTTCTCCTACCCCTGTCTGAAGAGAAATCCCTGGAATTCCACACAGATGAACAAATTGAGCTCACGTTGAAAAACACAACTATTACCATGAATGCAGGAAAGTACAGCAACAAAGAGGTGACATTGTGGGAAGTGTTGGTCTCTGAATACATATCGGAACAAAAGAGGAAGCAGCTGATACAACAATTCAAGACGGGAGCCCTGAAAATAGAGGACATCACTGAGATACTCACAGTTATCATTACAGAGGTATCGTCCAAAGAAAAGAAGTTCAAAGGACTAAGAAAGCAGGTCTCGGCCAGCGAGTTGTATGAGTCCAAAATAATCTCAAAGGAGCTTTTCACTCAGATTATACAAGGGGAGGTAACAGAGGAGAATGTCAGTAAAATGGAATCAATTCAAAAGTACCTTGGAGCTACAAACTGTATAGCAGGTGTCAGAGTTGAATCTACAAAGAAAGTTATAAGCATTTACGAAGCAAAAACAAGAGGTTTGCTGCCCCCTGGCACGTCTCTGATTCTGTTGGAAGCACAAGCAGCAACTGGTTTTGTCATTGACCCAGTGAACAACAAGAAACTTTCAGTGGACCAAGCTGTAGCTCAAGCAGTGGTTGGCAGTGAGTGGAAAAAAAAAACTGCTCTCAGCAGAGAGAGCCGTCACAGGATACAAAGATCCCTACACTGGAGACATCATCTCTTTGTTCCAGGCCTTGAAGAAAGATCTCATCGTGAAAGATCATGGAATTCGTCTCCTTGAAGCACAAATTGCCACAGGAGGCATCATTGACCCCGTCCACAGTCACAGAGTGCCTGTACAGGTGGCATACCAAAGAGGTTACTTTGATGAAGAAATGAACCAGATTCTGTCTGATCCTGATGATGACACCAAGGGCTTCTTTGACCCCAACACCCATGAGAACCTCACCTATCTCCAGCTGATGGAGAGATGTGTCACCGATACAATAACAGGCCTGAACTTACTGGTCATTGTGAAAAAAGGAGAGTTTTATTTCTTTGTCGATGAGACTACAAAGCTCATGTTGAAATCTACAACAACAACCAGAGCAGGAGGGAAATACAAAGGAAAGACTGTGTCTCTGTGGGATCTGCTTTTCTCCAAATACATCACTGAGGAGAGGAGGAGAGAGCTTGTGCAACAGTACAAGTCTGGATTAATCACAGTTGAACGCTTCATGGAAATGATCCTGACCATCATCACACAACAGACAACAACAACAACAACCTCATCTTCAACAACTGTCACGTGCCAACCTCCAGAAACCAAAGTGGACAGCAGCAGCACATCAAAAACTACCAGGACCACGACCACAATCACAGAGTCAAGTCAACTTCCACAGTTCCATGGAATCCGGAAGGATGTCACTGCTAGTGAGCTGCTTGAATCCAAAATCATCACTGAGGACCTCTACAAAAGTCTTAAGACTGGAACAGTCACAGTGACAGAAATTACTGAAATGGACTCAGTGCGTAAGTACCTTGAGGGAACCAACAGCATCGCAGGAGTGTACCTGCAGTCCACCAAGGAGACACTGAGTATCTATGAAGCTAAACAACGAGCCCTACTGACCCCTGGAACTTCACTGGTTCTCCTGGAGGCCCAAGCTGCCACTGGTTTTGTTATCGACCCAGTGAACAACAAGAAACTCTCAGTAGACGAAGCTGTAGAACAAAGAGTAGTTGGCAATGAGTGGGGGAAAAAACTGCTCTCGGCAGAAAGAGCTGTAACAGGATACAAAGATCCCTACACTGGAGACATCATCTCTTTGTTCCAGGCCTTGAAGAAAGATCTCATCGTGAAAGATCATGGAATTCGTCTCCTTGAAGCACAAATTGCCACAGGAGGCATCATTGACCCCGTCCACAGTCACAGAGTGCCTGTACAGGTGGCATACCAAAGAGGTTACTTTGATGAAGAAATGAACCAGAGTCTGTCTGATCCTGATGATGACACCAAGGGCTTCTTTGACCCCAACACCCATGAGAACCTCACCTATCTCCAGCTGGTGGAGAGATGTGTCACCGATCCCATCACAGGCCTAAGTTTACTGGTCATCGTGAAGAAAGGAGAGTTTTATTTCTTTGTTGATGAGACTACAAAGCTCATGTTGAAATCTACAACAACAACCAGAGCAGGAGGGAAATACCAAGGAAAGACTGTGTCTCTGTGGGATCTGCTTTTCTCCAAATACATCACTGAGGAGAGGAGGAGGGAGCTTGTGCAACAGTACAAGTCTGGATCAATCACAGTTGAACGCTTCATGGAAATGATCCTGACCATCATCACACAACAGACAACAACAACAACAACCTCATCTTCAACAACTGTCACGTGCCAACCTCCAGAAACCAAAGTGGACAGCAGCAGCACATCAAAAACTACCATGACCACGACCACAATCACAGAGTCAAGTCAACTTCCACAGTTCCATGGAATCAGGAAGGATGTCACTGCTAGTGAGCTGCTTGAATCCAAAATCATCACTGAGGACCTCTACAAAAGTCTTAAGACTGGGACAGTCACAGTGACAGAAATTACTGAAATGGACTCAGTGCGTAAGTACCTTGAGGGAACCAACAGCATCGCAGGAGTGTACCTGCAGTCCACCAAGGAGACACTGAGTATCTATGAAGCTAAACAACGAGCCCTACTGACCCCTGGAACTTCACTGGTTCTCCTGGAGGCCCAAGCTGCCACTGGTTTTGTTATCGACCCAGTGAACAACAAGAAACTCTCAGTAGACGAAGCTGTAGAACAAAGAGTAGTTGGCAATGAGTGGGGGAAAAAACTGCTCTCGGCAGAAAGAGCCGTCACAGGATACAAAGATCCCTACACTGGAGACATCATCTCTTTGTTCCAGGCCTTGAAGAAAGATCTCATTGTGAAAGATCATGGAATTCGTCTCCTTGAAGCACAAATTGCCACAGGAGGCATCATTGACCCCGTCCACAGTCACAGAGTGCCTGTACAGGTGGCATACCAAAGAGGTTACTTTGATGAAGAAATGAACCAGATTCTGTCTGATCCTGATGATGACACCAAGGGCTTCTTTGACCCCAACACCCATGAGAACCTCACCTATCTCCAGCTGGTGGAGAGATGTGTCACTGATCCTATCACAGGTCTTAGTTTACTGGTCATCGTGAAGAAAGGAGAGTTTTATTTCTTTGTTGATGAGACTACAAAGCTCATGTTGAAATCTACAACAACAACCAGAGCAGGAGGGAAATACCAAGGAAAGACTGTGTCTCTGTGGGATCTGCTTTTCTCCAAATACATCACTGAGGAGAGGAGGAGGGAGCTTGTGCAACAGTACAAGTCTGGATCAATCACAGTTGAACGCTTCATGGAAATGATCCTGACCATCATCACACAACAGACAACAACAACCTCGTCTTCAACAACTGTCACGTGCCAACCTCCAAAAACCAAAGTGGACAGCAGCAGCACATCAAAAACTACCATGACCACGACCACAATCACAGAGTCAAGTCAACTTCCACAGTTCCATGGAATCAGGAAGGATGTCACTGCTAGTGAGCTGCTTGAATCCAAAATCATCACTGAGGACCTCTACAAAAGTCTTAAGACTGGAACAGTCACAGTGACAGAAATTACTGAAATGGACTCAGTGCGTAAGTACCTCGAGGGAACCAACAGCATCGCAGGAGTGTACCTGCAGTCCACCAAGGAGACACTGAGTATCTATGAAGCTAAACAACGAGCCCTACTGACCCCTGGAACTTCACTGGTTCTCCTGGAGGCCCAAGCTGCCACTGGTTTTGTTATCGACCCAGTGAACAACAAGAAACTCTCAGTAGACGAAGCTGTAGAACAAAGAGTAGTTGGCAATGAGTGGGGGAAAAAACTGCTCTCGGCAGAAAGAGCCGTCACAGGATACAAAGATCCCTACACTGGAGACATCATCTCTTTGTTCCAGGCCTTGAAGAAAGATCTCATCGTGAAAGATCATGGAATTCGTCTCCTTGAAGCACAAATTGCCACAGGAGGCATCATTGACCCCGTCCACAGTCACAGAGTGCCTGTACAGGTGGCATACCAAAGAGGTTACTTTGATGAAGAAATGAACCAGATTCTGTCTGATCCTGATGATGACACCAAGGGCTTCTTTGACCCCAACACCCATGAGAACCTCACCTATCTCCAGCTGGTGGAGAGATGTGTCACCGATCCCATCACAGGCCTAAGTTTACTGGTCATCGTGAAGAAAGGAGAGTTTTATTTCTTTGTTGATGAGACTACAAAGCTCATGTTGAAATCTACAACAACAACAAGAGCAGGAGGGAAATACCAAGGAAAGACTGTGTCTCTGTGGGATCTGCTTTTCTCCAAATACATCACTGAGGAGAGGAGGAGGGAGCTTGTGCAACAGTACAAGTCTGGATCAATCACAGTTGAACGCTTCATGGAAATGATCCTGACCATCATCACACAACAGACAACAACAACAACAACCTCATCTTCAACAACTGTCACGTGCCAACCTCCAGAAACCAAAGTGGACAGCAGCAGCACATCAAAAACTACCATGACCACGACCACAATCACAGAGTCAAGTCAACTTCCACAGTTCCATGGAATCAGGAAGGATGTCACTGCTAGTGAGCTGCTTGAATCCAAAATCATCACTGAGGACCTCTACAAAAGTCTTAAGACTGGGACAGTCACAGTGACAGAAATTACTGAAATGGACTCAGTGCGTAAGTACCTTGAGGGAACCAACAGCATCGCAGGAGTGTACCTGCAGTCCACCAAGGAGACACTGAGTATCTATGAAGCTAAACAACGAGCCCTACTGACCCCTGGAACTTCACTGGTTCTCCTGGAGGCCCAAGCTGCCACTGGTTTTGTTATCGACCCAGTGAACAACAAGAAACTCTCAGTAGACGAAGCTGTAGAACAAAGAGTAGTTGGCAATGAGTGGGGGAAAAAACTGCTCTCGGCAGAAAGAGCCGTCACAGGATACAAAGATCCCTACACTGGAGACATCATCTCTTTGTTCCAGGCCTTGAAGAAAGATCTCATTGTGAAAGATCATGGAATTCGTCTCCTTGAAGCACAAATTGCCACAGGAGGCATCATTGACCCCGTCCACAGTCACAGAGTGCCTGTACAGGTGGCATACCAAAGAGGTTACTTTGATGAAGAAATGAACCAGATTCTGTCTGATCCTGATGATGACACCAAGGGCTTCTTTGACCCCAACACCCATGAGAACCTCACCTATCTCCAGCTGGTGGAGAGATGTGTCACTGATCCTATCACAGGTCTTAGTTTACTGGTCATCGTGAAGAAAGGAGAGTTTTATTTCTTTGTTGATGAGACTACAAAGCTCATGTTGAAATCTACAACAACAACCAGAGCAGGAGGGAAATACCAAGGAAAGACTGTGTCTCTGTGGGATCTGCTTTTCTCCAAATACATCACTGAGGAGAGGAGGAGGGAGCTTGTGCAACAGTACAAGTCTGGATCAATCACAGTTGAACGCTTCATGGAAATGATCCTGACCATCATCACACAACAGACAACAACAACAACAACCTCATCTTCAACAACTGTCACGTGCCAACCTCCAGAAACCAAAGTGGACAGCAGCAGCACATCAAAAACTACCATGACCACGACCACAATCACAGAGTCAAGTCAACTTCCACAGTTCCATGGAATCAGGAAGGATGTCACTGCTAGTGAGCTGCTTGAATCCAAAATCATCACTGAGGACCTCTACAAAAGTCTTAAGACTGGGACAGTCACAGTGACAGAAATTACTGAAATGGACTCAGTGCGTAAGTACCTTGAGGGAACCAACAGCATCGCAGGAGTGTACCTGCAGTCCACCAAGGAGACACTGAGTATCTATGAAGCTAAACAACGAGCCCTACTGACCCCTGGAACTTCACTGGTTCTCCTGGAGGCCCAAGCTGCCACTGGTTTTGTTATCGACCCAGTGAACAACAAGAAACTCTCAGTAGACGAAGCTGTAGAACAAAGAGTAGTTGGCAATGAGTGGGGGAAAAAACTGCTCTCGGCAGAAAGAGCCGTCACAGGATACAAAGATCCCTACACTGGAGACATCATCTCTTTGTTCCAGGCCTTGAAGAAAGATCTCATTGTGAAAGATCATGGAATTCGTCTCCTTGAAGCACAAATTGCCACAGGAGGCATCATTGACCCCGTCCACAGTCACAGAGTGCCTGTACAGGTGGCATACCAAAGAGGTTACTTTGATGAAGAAATGAACCAGATTCTGTCTGATCCTGATGATGACACCAAGGGCTTCTTTGACCCCAACACCCATGAGAACCTCACCTATCTCCAGCTGGTGGAGAGATGTGTCACTGATCCTATCACAGGTCTTAGTTTACTGGTCATCGTGAAGAAAGGAGAGTTTTATTTCTTTGTTGATGAGACTACAAAGCTCATGTTGAAATCTACAACCACAACCAGAGCAGGAGGGAAATACCAAGGAAAGACTGTGTCTCTGTGGGATCTGCTTTTCTCCAAATACATCACTGAGGAGAGGAGGAGGGAGCTTGTGCAACAGTACAAGTCTGGATCAATCACAGTTGAACGCTTCATGGAAATGATCCTGACCATCATCACACAACAGACAACAACAACCTCGTCTTCAACAACTGTCACGTGCCAACCTCCAAAAACCAAAGTGGACAGCAGCAGCACATCAAAAACTACCATGACCACGACCACAATCACAGAGTCAAGTCAACTTCCACAGTTCCATGGAATCAGGAAGGATGTCACTGCTAGTGAGCTGCTTGAATCCAAAATCATCACTGAGGACCTCTACAAAAGTCTTAAGACTGGAACAGTCACAGTGACAGAAATTACTGAAATGGACTCAGTGCGTAAGTACCTCGAGGGAACCAACAGCATCGCAGGAGTGTACCTGCAGTCCACCAAGGAGACACTGAGTATCTATGAAGCTAAACAACGAGCCCTACTGACCCCTGGAACTTCACTGGTTCTCCTGGAGGCCCAAGCTGCCACTGGTTTTGTTATCGACCCAGTGAACAACAAGAAACTCTCAGTAGACGAAGCTGTAGAACAAAGAGTAGTTGGCAATGAGTGGGGGAAAAAACTGCTCTCGGCAGAAAGAGCCGTCACAGGATACAAAGATCCCTACACTGGAGACATCATCTCTTTGTTCCAGGCCTTGAAGAAAGATCTCATCGTGAAAGATCATGGAATTCGTCTCCTTGAAGCACAAATTGCCACAGGAGGCATCATTGACCCCGTCCACAGTCACAGAGTGCCTGTACAGGTGGCATACCAAAGAGGTTACTTTGATGAAGAAATGAACCAGATTCTGTCTGATCCTGATGATGACACCAAGGGCTTCTTTGACCCCAACACCCATGAGAACCTCACCTATCTCCAGCTGGTGGAGAGATGTGTCACCGATCCCATCACAGGCCTAAGTTTACTGGTCATCGTGAAGAAAGGAGAGTTTTATTTCTTTGTTGATGAGACTACAAAGCTCATGTTGAAATCTACAACAACAACAAGAGCAGGAGGGAAATACCAAGGAAAGACTGTGTCTCTGTGGGATCTGCTTTTCTCCAAATACATCACTGAGGAGAGGAGGAGGGAGCTTGTGCAACAGTACAAGTCTGGATCAATCACAGTTGAACGCTTCATGGAAATGATCCTGACCATCATCACACAACAGACAACAACAACAACAACCTCATCTTCAACAACTGTCACGTGCCAACCTCCAGAAACCAAAGTGGACAGCAGCAGCACATCAAAAACTACCATGACCACGACCACAATCACAGAGTCAAGTCAACTTCCACAGTTCCATGGAATCAGGAAGGATGTCACTGCTAGTGAGCTGCTTGAATCCAAAATCATCACTGAGGACCTCTACAAAAGTCTTAAGACTGGGACAGTCACAGTGACAGAAATTACTGAAATGGACTCAGTGCGTAAGTACCTTGAGGGAACCAACAGCATCGCAGGAGTGTACCTGCAGTCCACCAAGGAGACACTGAGTATCTATGAAGCTAAACAACGAGCCCTACTGACCCCTGGAACTTCACTGGTTCTCCTGGAGGCCCAAGCTGCCACTGGTTTTGTTATCGACCCAGTGAACAACAAGAAACTCTCAGTAGACGAAGCTGTAGAACAAAGAGTAGTTGGCAATGAGTGGGGGAAAAAACTGCTCTCGGCAGAAAGAGCAGTCACAGGATACAAAGATCCCTACACTGGAGACATCATCTCTTTGTTCCAGGCCTTGAAGAAAGATCTCATCGTGAAAGATCATGGAATTCGTCTCCTTGAAGCACAAATTGCCACAGGAGGCATCATTGACCCCGTCCACAGTCACAGAGTGCCTGTACAGGTGGCATACCAAAGAGGTTACTTTGATGAAGAAATGAACCAGATTCTGTCTGATCCTGATGATGACACCAAGGGCTTCTTTGACCCCAACACCCATGAGAACCTCACCTATCTCCAGCTGGTGGAGAGGTGTGTCACCGATCCCATCACAGGCCTAAGTTTACTGGTCATCGTGAAGAAAGGAGAGTTTTATTTCTTTGTTGATGAGACTACAAAGCTCATGTTGAAATCTACAACAACAACCAGAGCAGGAGGGAAATACCAAGGAAAGACTGTGTCTCTGTGGGATCTGCTTTTCTCCAAATACATCACTGAGGAGAGGAGGAGAGAGCTTGTGCAACAGTACAAGTCTGGATCAATCACAGTTGAACGCTTCATGGAAATGATCCTGACCATCATCACACAACAGACAACAACAACCTCGTCTTCAACAACTGTCACGTGCCAACCTCCAGAAACCAAA
Source organism: Hippoglossus hippoglossus (assembly GCF_009819705.1). Lineage (NCBI taxonomy): Eukaryota > Metazoa > Chordata > Actinopteri > Pleuronectiformes > Pleuronectidae > Hippoglossus > Hippoglossus hippoglossus. The sequence goes on from NC_047161.1 coordinate 3,532,255, forward strand.
GTGGACAGCAGCAGCACATCAAAAACTACCATGACCACGACCACAATCACAGAGTCAAGTCAACTTCCACAGTTCCATGGAATCAGGAAGGATGTCACTGCTAGTGAGCTGCTTGAATCCAAAATCATCACTGAGGACCTCTACAAAAGTCTTAAGACTGGAACAGTCACAGTGACAGAAATTACTGAAATGGACTCAGTGCGTAAGTACCTCGAGGGAACCAACAGCATCGCAGGAGTGTACCTGCAGTCCACCAAGGAGACACTGAGTATCTATGAAGCTAAACAACGAGCCCTACTGACCCCTGGAACTTCACTGGTTCTCCTGGAGGCCCAAGCTGCCACTGGTTTTGTTATCGACCCAGTGAACAACAAGAAACTCTCAGTAGACGAAGCTGTAGAACAAAGAGTAGTTGGCAGTGATTGGGCAAAAAAACTGCTCTCTGCAGAAAGAGCTGTAACAGGATACAAAGATCCCTACACTGGAGGCATCATCTCTTTGTTCCAGGCCTTGAAGAAAGATCTCATCGTGAAAGATCATGGAATTCGTCTCCTTGAAGCACAAATTGCCACAGGAGGCATCATTGACCCCGTCCACAGTCACAGAGTGCCTGTACAGGTGGCATACCAAAGAGGTTACTTTGATGAAGAAATGAACCAGATTCTGTCTGATCCTGATGATGACACCAAGGGCTTCTTTGACCCCAACACCCATGAGAACCTCACCTATCTCCAGCTGGTGGAGAGATGTGTCACCGATCCCATCACAGGCCTAAGTTTACTGGTCATCGTGAAGAAAGGAGAGTTTTATTTCTTTGTTGATGAGACTACAAAGCTCATGTTGAAATCTACAACAACAACCAGAGCAGGAGGGAAATACCAAGGAAAGACTGTGTCTCTGTGGGATCTGCTTTTGTCCAAATACATCACTGAGGAGAGGAGGAGGGAGCTTGTGCAACAGTACAAGTCTGGATCAATCACAGTTGAACGCTTCATGGAAATGATCCTGACCATCATCACACAACAGACAACAACAACAACAACCTCATCTTCAACAACTGTCACGTGCCAACCTCCAGAAACCAAAGTGGACAGCAGCAGCACATCAAAAACTACCATGACCACGACCACAATCACAGAGTCAAGTCAACTTCCACAGTTCCATGGAATCAGGAAGGATGTCACTGCTAGTGAGCTGCTTGAATCCAAAATCATCACTGAGGACCTCTACAAAAGTCTTAAGACTGGAACAGTCACAGTGACAGAAATTACTGAAATGGACTCAGTGCGTAAGTACCTTGAGGGAACCAACAGCATCGCAGGAGTGTACCTGCAGTCCACCAAGGAGACACTGAGTATCTATGAAGCTAAAAAACGAGCCCTACTGACCCCTGGAACTTCACTGGTTCTCCTGGAGGCCCAAGCTGCCACTGGTTTTGTTATCGACCCAGTGAACAACAAGAAACTCTCAGTAGACGAAGCTGTAGAACAAAGAGTAGTTGGCAATGAGTGGGGGAAAAAACTGCTCTCGGCAGAAAGAGCCGTCACAGGATACAAAGATCCCTACACTGGAGACATCATCTCTTTGTTCCAGGCCTTGAAGAAAGATCTCATCGTGAAAGATCATGGAATTCGTCTCCTTGAAGCACAAATTGCCACAGGAGGCATCATTGACCCCGTCCACAGTCACAGAGTGCCTGTACAGGTGGCATACCAAAGAGGTTACTTTGATGAAGAAATGAACCAGATTCTGTCTGATCCTGATGATGACACCAAGGGCTTCTTTGACCCCAACACCCATGAGAACCTCACCTATCTCCAGCTGGTGGAGAGATGTGTCACCGATCCCATCACAGGCCTAAGTTTACTGGTCATCGTGAAGAAAGGAGAGTTTTATTTCTTTGTTGATGAGACTACAAAGCTCATGTTGAAATCTACAACAACAACCAGAGCAGGAGGGAAATACCAAGGAAAGACTGTGTCTCTGTGGGATCTGCTTTTCTCCAAATACATCACTGAGGAGAGGAGGAGGGAGCTTGTGCAACAGTACAAGTCTGGATCAATCACAGTTGAACGCTTCATGGAAATGATCCTGACCATCATCACACAACAGACAACAACAACAACAACCTCATCTTCAACAACTGTCACGTGCCAACCTCCAGAAACCAAAGTGGACAGCAGCAGCACATCAAAAACTACCATGACCACGACCACAATCACAGAGTCAAGTCAACTTCCACAGTTCCATGGAATCAGGAAGGATGTCACTGCTAGTGAGCTGCTTGAATCCAAAATCATCACTGAGGACCTCTACAAAAGTCTTAAGACTGGGACAGTCACAGTGACAGAAATTACTGAAATGGACTCAGTGCGTAAGTACCTTGAGGGAACCAACAGCATCGCAGGAGTGTACCTGCAGTCCACCAAGGAGACACTGAGTATCTATGAAGCTAAACAACGAGCCCTACTGACCCCTGGAACTTCACTGGTTCTCCTGGAGGCCCAAGCTGCCACTGGTTTTGTTATCGACCCAGTGAACAACAAGAAACTCTCAGTAGACGAAGCTGTAGACCAAAGAGTAGTTGGCAATGAGTGGGCAAAAAAACTGCTCTCGGCAGAAAGAGCTGTAACAGGATACAAAGATCCCTACACTGGAGACATCATCTCTTTGTTCCAGGCCTTGAAGAAAGATCTCATTGTGAAAGATCATGGAATTCGTCTCCTTGAAGCACAAATTGCCACAGGAGGCATCATTGACCCCGTCCACAGTCACAGAGTGCCTGTACAGGTGGCATACCAAAGAGGTTACTTTGATGAAGAAATGAACCAGATTCTGTCTGATCCTGATGATGACACCAAGGGCTTCTTTGACCCCAACACCCATGAGAACCTCACCTATCTCCAGCTGGTGGAGAGGTGTGTCACTGATCCCATCACAGGCCTAAGTTTACTGGTCATCGTGAAGAAAGGAGAGTTTTATTTCTTTGTTGATGAGGCTACAAAGCTCATGTTGAAATCTACAACAACAACCAGAGCAGGAGGGAAATACCAAGGAAAGACTGTGTCTCTGTGGGATCTGCTTTTCTCCAAATACATCACTGAGGAGAGGAGGAGAGAGCTTGTGCAACAGTACAAGTCTGGATCAATCACAGTTGAACGCTTCATGGAAATGATCCTGACCATCATCACACAACAGACAACAACAACAACAACCTCATCTTCAACAACTGTCACGTGCCAACCTCCAGAAACCAAAGTGGACAGCAGCAGCACATCAAAAACTACCATGACCACGACCACAATCACAGAGTCAAGTCAACTTCCACAGTTCCATGGAATCAGGAAGGATGTCACTGCTAGTGAGCTGCTTGAATCCAAAATCATCACTGAGGACCTCTACAAAAGTCTTAAGAATGGAACTGTCACAGTGACAGAAATTACTGAAATGGACTCAGTGCGTAAGTACCTCGAGGGAACCAACAGCATCGCAGGAGTGTACCTGCAGTCCACCAAGGAGACACTGAGTATCTATGAAGCTAAACAACGAGCCCTACTGACCCCTGGAACTTCACTGGTTCTCCTGGAGGCCCAAGCTGCCACTGGTTTTGTTATCGACCCAGTGAACAACAAGAAACTCTCAGTAGACGAAGCTGTAGAAAAAAGAGTAGTTGGCAATGAGTGGGGGAAAAAACTGCTCTCGGCAGAAAGAGCCGTCACAGGATACAAAGATCCCTACACTGGAGACATCATCTCTTTGTTCCAGGCCTTGAAGAAAGATCTCATCGTGAAAGATCATGGAATTCGTCTCCTTGAAGCACAAATTGCCACAGGAGGCATCATTGACCCCGTCCACAGTCACAGAGTGCCTGTACAGGTGGCATACCAAAGAGGTTACTTTGATGAAGAAATGAACCAGATTCTGTCTGATCCTGATGATGACACCAAGGGCTTCTTTGACCCCAACACCCATGAGAACCTCACCTATCTCCAGCTGGTGGAGAGATGTGTCACCGATCCCATCACAGGCCTAAGTTTACTGGTCATCGTGAAGAAAGGAGAGTTTTATTTCTTTGTTGATGAGACTACAAAGCTCATGTTGAAATCTACAACAACAACCAGAGCAGGAGGGAAATACCAAGGAAAGACTGTGTCTCTGTGGGATCTGCTTTTCTCCAAATACATCACTGAGGAGAGGAGGAGGGAGCTTGTGCAACAGTACAAGTCTGGATCAATCACAGTTGAACGCTTCATGGAAATGATCCTGACCATCATCACACAACAGACAACAACAACCTCGTCTTCAACAACTGTCACGTGCCAACCTCCAGAAACCAAAGTGGACAGCAGCAGCACATCAAAAACTACCATGACCACGACCACAATCACAGAGTCAAGTCAACTTCCACAGTTCCATGGAATCAGGAAGGATGTCACTGCTAGTGAGCTGCTTGAATCCAAAATCATCACTGAGGACCTCTACAAAAGTCTTAAGACTGGAACAGTCACAGTGACAGAAATTACTGAAATGGACTCAGTGCGTAAGTACCTTGAGGGAACCAACAGCATCGCAGGAGTGTACCTGCAGTCCACCAAGGAGACACTGAGTATCTATGAAGCTAAACAACGAGCCCTACTGACCCCTGGAACTTCACTGGTTCTCCTGGAGGCCCAAGCTGCCACTGGTTTTGTTATCGACCCAGTGAACAACAAGAAACTCTCAGTAGACGAAGCTGTAGACCAAAGAGTAGTTGGCAGTGATTGGGCAAAAAAACTGCTCTCGGCAGAAAGAGCTGTAACAGGATACAAAGATCCCTACACTGGAGACATCATCTCTTTGTTCCAGGCCTTGAAGAAAGATCTCATCGTGAAAGATCATGGAATTCGTCTCCTTGAAGCACAAATTGCCACAGGAGGCATCATTGACCCCGTCCACAGTCACAGAGTGCCTGTACAGGTGGCATACCAAAGAGGTTACTTTGATGAAGAAATGAACCAGAGTCTGTCTGATCCTGATGATGACACCAAGGGCTTCTTTGACCCCAACACCCATGAGAACCTCACCTATCTCCAGCTGGTGGAGAGATGTGTCACCGATCCCATCACAGGCCTAAGTTTACTGGTCATCGTGAAGAAAGGAGAGTTTTATTTCTTTGTTGATGAGACTACAAAGCTCATGTTGAAATCTACAACAACAACCAGAGCAGGAGGGAAATACCAAGGAAAGACTGTGTCTCTGTGGGATCTGCTTTTCTCCAAATACATCACTGAGGAGAGGAGGAGGGAGCTTGTGCAACAGTACAAGTCTGGATCAATCACAGTTGAACGCTTCATGGAAATGATCCTGACCATCATCACACAACAGACAACAACAACAACAACCTCATCTTCAACAACTGTCACGTGCCAACCTCCAGAAACCAAAGTGGACAGCAGCAGCACATCAAAAACTACCATGACCACGACCACAATCACAGAGTCAAGTCAACTTCCACAGTTCCATGGAATCAGGAAGGATGTCACTGCTAGTGAGCTGCTTGAATCCAAAATCATCACTGAGGACCTCTACAAAAGTCTTAAGACTGGAACAGTCACAGTGACAGAAATTACTGAAATGGACTCAGTGCGTAAGTACCTCGAGGGAACCAACAGCATCGCAGGAGTGTACCTGCAGTCCACCAAGGAGACACTGAGTATCTATGAAGCTAAACAACGAGCCCTACTGACCCCTGGAACTTCACTGGTTCTCCTGGAGGCCCAAGCTGCCACTGGTTTTGTTATCGACCCAGTGAACAACAAGAAACTCTCAGTAGACGAAGCTGTAGAACAAAGAGTAGTTGGCAATGAGTGGGGGAAAAAACTGCTCTCGGCAGAAAGAGCCGTCACAGGATACAAAGATCCCTACACTGGAGACATCATCTCTTTGTTCCAGGCCTTGAAGAAAGATCTCATCGTGAAAGATCATGGAATTCGTCTCCTTGAAGCACAAATTGCCACAGGAGGCATCATTGACCCCGTCCACAGTCACAGAGTGCCTGTACAGGTGGCATACCAAAGAGGTTACTTTGATGAAGAAATGAACCAGATTCTGTCTGATCCTGATGATGACACCAAGGGCTTCTTTGACCCCAACACCCATGAGAACCTCACCTATCTCCAGCTGGTGGAGAGATGTGTCACCGATCCCATCACAGGCCTAAGTTTACTGGTCATCGTGAAGAAAGGAGAGTTTTATTTCTTTGTTGATGAGACTACAAAGCTCATGTTGAAATCTACAACAACAACCAGAGCAGGAGGGAAATACCAAGGAAAGACTGTGTCTCTGTGGGATCTGCTTTTCTCCAAATACATCACTGAGGAGAGGAGGAGGGAGCTTGTGCAACAGTACAAGTCTGGATCAATCACAGTTGAACGCTTCATGGAAATGATCCTGACCATCATCACACAACAGACAACAACAACCTCGTCTTCAACAACTGTCACGTGCCAACCTCCAGAAACCAAAGTGGACAGCAGCAGCACATCAAAAACTACCATGACCACGACCACAATCACAGAGTCAAGTCAACTTCCACAGTTCCATGGAATCAGGAAGGATGTCACTGCTAGTGAGCTGCTTGAATCCAAAATCATCACTGAGGACCTCTACAAAAATCTTAAGACTGGAACAGTCACAGTGACAGAAATTACTGAAATGGACTCAGTGCGTAAGTACCTCGAGGGAACCAACAGCATCGCAGGAGTGTACCTGCAGTCCACCAAGGAGACACTGAGTATCTATGAAGCTAAACAACGAGCCCTACTGACCCCTGGAACTTCACTGGTTCTCCTGGAGGCCCAAGCTGCCACTGGTTTTGTTATCGACCCAGTGAACAACAAGAAACTCTCAGTAGACGAAGCTGTAGACCAAAGAGTAGTTGGCAGTGATTGGGCAAAAAAACTGCTCTCGGCAGAAAGAGCTGTAACAGGATACAAAGATCCCTACACTGGAGACATCATCTCTTTGTTCCAGGCCTTGAAGAAAGATCTCATCGTGAAAGATCATGGAATTCGTCTCCTTGAAGCACAAATTGCCACAGGAGGCATCATTGACCCCGTCCACAGTCACAGAGTGCCTGTACAGGTGGCATACCAAAGAGGTTACTTTGATGAAGAAATGAACCAGAGTCTGTCTGATCCTGATGATGACACCAAGGGCTTCTTTGACCCCAACACCCATGAGAACCTCACCTATCTCCAGCTGGTGGAGAGATGTGTCACCGATCCCATCACAGGCCTAAGTTTACTGGTCATCGTGAAGAAAGGAGAGTTTTATTTCTTTGTTGATGAGACTACAAAGCTCATGTTGAAATCTACAACAACAACCAGAGCAGGAGGGAAATACCAAGGAAAGACTGTGTCTCTGTGGGATCTGCTTTTCTCCAAATACATCACTGAGGAGAGGAGGAGGGAGCTTGTGCAACAGTACAAGTCTGGATCAATCACAGTTGAACGCTTCATGGAAATGATCCTGACCATCATCACACAACAGACAACAACAACAACAACCTCATCTTCAACAACTGTCACGTGCCAACCTCCAGAAACCAAAGTGGACAGCAGCAGCACATCAAAAACTACCATGACCACGACCACAATCACAGAGTCAAGTCAACTTCCACAGTTCCATGGAATCAGGAAGGATGTCACTGCTAGTGAGCTGCTTGAATCCAAAATCATCACTGAGGACCTCTACAAAAGTCTTAAGACTGGAACAGTCACAGTGACAGAAATTACTGAAATGGACTCAGTGCGTAAGTACCTCGAGGGAACCAACAGCATCGCAGGAGTGTACCTGCAGTCCACCAAGGAGACACTGAGTATCTATGAAGCTAAACAACGAGCCCTACTGACCCCTGGAACTTCACTGGTTCTCCTGGAGGCCCAAGCTGCCACTGGTTTTGTTATCGACCCAGTGAACAACAAGAAACTCTCAGTAGACGAAGCTGTAGAACAAAGAGTAGTTGGCAATGAGTGGGGGAAAAAACTGCTCTCGGCAGAAAGAGCCGTCACAGGATACAAAGATCCCTACACTGGAGACATCATCTCTTTGTTCCAGGCCTTGAAGAAAGATCTCATCGTGAAAGATCATGGAATTCGTCTCCTTGAAGCACAAATTGCCACAGGAGGCATCATTGACCCCGTCCACAGTCACAGAGTGCCTGTACAGGTGGCATACCAAAGAGGTTACTTTGATGAAGAAATGAACCAGATTCTGTCTGATCCTGATGATGACACCAAGGGCTTCTTTGACCCCAACACCCATGAGAACCTCACCTATCTCCAGCTGGTGGAGAGATGTGTCACCGATCCCATCACAGGCCTAAGTTTACTGGTCATCGTGAAGAAAGGAGAGTTTTATTTCTTTGTTGATGAGACTACAAAGCTCATGTTGAAATCTACAACAACAACCAGAGCAGGAGGGAAATACCAAGGAAAGACTGTGTCTCTGTGGGATCTGCTTTTCTCCAAATACATCACTGAGGAGAGGAGGAGGGAGCTTGTGCAACAGTACAAGTCTGGATCAATCACAGTTGAACGCTTCATGGAAATGATCCTGACCATCATCACACAACAGACAACAACAACCTCGTCTTCAACAACTGTCACGTGCCAACCTCCAGAAACCAAAGTGGACAGCAGCAGCACATCAAAAACTACCATGACCACGACCACAATCACAGAGTCAAGTCAACTTCCACAGTTCCATGGAATCAGGAAGGATGTCACTGCTAGTGAGCTGCTTGAATCCAAAATCATCACTGAGGACCTCTACAAAAGTCTTAAGACTGGAACAGTCACAGTGACAGAAATTACTGAAATGGACTCAGTGCGTAAGTACCTCGAGGGAACCAACAGCATCGCAGGAGTGTACCTGCAGTCCACCAAGGAGACACTGAGTATCTATGAAGCTAAACAACGAGCCCTACTGACCCCTGGAACTTCACTGGTTCTCCTGGAGGCCCAAGCTGCCACTGGTTTTGTTATCGACCCAGTGAACAACAAGAAACTCTCAGTAGACGAAGCTGTAGACCAAAGAGTAGTTGGCAATGATTGGGCAAAAAAAACTGCTCTCGGCAGAAAGAGCTGTAACAGGATACAAAGATCCCTACACTGGAGACATCATCTCTTTGTTCCAGGCCTTGAAGAAAGATCTCATCGTGAAAGATCATGGAATTCGTCTCCTTGAAGCACAAATTGCCACAGGAGGCATCATTGACCCCGTCCACAGTCACAGAGTGCCTGTACAGGTGGCATACCAAAGAGGTTACTTTGATGAAGAAATGAACCAGAGTCTGTCTGATCCTGATGATGACACCAAGGGCTTCTTTGACCCCAACACCCATGAGAACCTCACCTATCTCCAGCTGGTGGAGAGATGTGTCACCGATCCCATCACAGGCCTAAGTTTACTGGTCATCGTGAAGAAAGGAGAGTTTTATTTCTTTGTTGATGAGACTACAAAGCTCATGTTGAAATCTACAACAACAACCAGAGCAGGAGGGAAATACCAAGGAAAGACTGTGTCTCTGTGGGATCTGCTTTTCTCCAAATACATCACTGAGGAGAGGAGGAGGGAGCTTGTGCAACAGTACAAGTCTGGATCAATCACAGTTGAACGCTTCATGGAAATGATCCTGACCATCATCACACAACAGACAACAACAACAACAACCTCATCTTCAACAACTGTCACGTGCCAACCTCCAGAAACCAAAGTGGACAGCAGCAGCACATCAAAAACTACCATGACCACGACCACAATCACAGAGTCAAGTCAACTTCCACAGTTCCATGGAATCAGGAAGGATGTCACTGCTAGTGAGCTGCTTGAATCCAAAATCATCACTGAGGACCTCTACAAAAGTCTTAAGACTGGGACAGTCACAGTGACAGAAATTACTGAAATGGACTCAGTGCGTAAGTACCTTGAGGGAACCAACAGCATCGCAGGAGTGTACCTGCAGTCCACCAAGGAGACACTGAGTATCTATGAAGCTAAACAACGAGCCCTACTGACCCCTGGAACTTCACTGGTTCTCCTGGAGGCCCAAGCTGCCACTGGTTTTGTTATCGACCCAGTGAACAACAAGAAACTCTCAGTAGACGAAGCTGTAGACCAAAGGGTAGTTGGCAATGAGTGGGCAAAAAAACTGCTCTCGGCAGAAAGAGCTGTAACAGGATACAAAGATCCCTACACTGGAGACATCATCTCTTTGTTCCAGGCCTTGAAGAAAGATCTCATTGTGAAAGATCATGGAATTCGTCTCCTTGAAGCACAAATTGCCACAGGAGGCATCATTGACCCCGTCCACAGTCACAGAGTGCCTGTACAGGTGGCATACCAAAGAGGTTACTTTGATGAAGAAATGAACCAGATTCTGTCTGATCCTGATGATGACACCAAGGGCTTCTTTGACCCCAACACCCATGAGAACCTCACCTATCTCCAGCTGGTGGAGAGATGTGTCACCGATCCCATCACAGGCCTAAGTTTACTGGTCATCGTGAAGAAAGGAGAGTTTTATTTCTTTGTTGATGAGGCTACAAAGCTCATGTTGAAATCTACAACAACAACAAGAGCAGGAGGGAAATACCAAGGAAAGACTGTGTCTCTGTGGGATCTGCTTTTCTCCAAATACATCACTGAGGAGAGGAGGAGAGAGCTTGTGCAACAGTACAAGTCTGGATCAATCACAGTTGAACGCTTCATGGAAATGATCCTGACCATCATCACACAACAGACAACAACAACAACCTCATCTTCAACAACTGTCACGTGCCAACCTCCAGAAACCAAAGTGGACAGCAGCAGCACATCAAAAACTACCATGACCACGACCACAATCACAGAGTCAAGTCAACTTCCACAGTTCCATGGAATCAGGAAGGATGTCACTGCTAGTGAGCTGCTTGAATCCAAAATCATCACTGAGGACCTCTACAAAAGTCTTAAGACTGGAACAGTCACAGTGACAGAAATTACTGAAATGGACTCAGTGCGTAAGTACCTTGAGGGAACCAACAGCATCGCAGGAGTGTACCTGCAGTCCACCAAGGAGACACTGAGTATCTATGAAGCTAAACAACGAGCCCTACTGACCCCTGGAACTTCACTGGTTCTCCTGGAGGCCCAAGCTGCCACTGGTTTTGTTATCGACCCAGTGAACAACAAGAAACTCTCAGTAGACGAAGCTGTAGACCAAAGAGTAGTTGGCAATGAGTGGGCAAAAAAACTGCTCTCGGCAGAAAGAGCTGTAACAGGATACAAAGATCCCTACACTGGAGACATCATCTCTTTGTTCCAGGCCTTGAAGAAAGATCTCATTGTGAAAGATCATGGAATTCGTCTCCTTGAAGCACAAATTGCCACAGGAGGCATCATTGACCCCGTCCACAGTCACAGAGTGCCTGTACAGGTGGCATACCAAAGAGGTTACTTTGATGAAGAAATGAACCAGATTCTGTCTGATCCTGATGATGACACCAAGGGCTTCTTTGACCCCAACACCCATGAGAACCTCACCTATCTCCAGCTGGTGGAGAGGTGTGTCACTGATCCCATCACAGGCCTAAGTTTACTGGTCATCGTGAAGAAAGGAGAGTTTTATTTCTTTGTTGATGAGACTACAAAGCTCATGTTGAAATCTACAACAACAACCAGAGCAGGAGGGAAATACCAAGGAAAGACTGTGTCTCTGTGGGATCTGCTTTTCTCCAAATACATCACTGAGGAGAGGAGGAGGGAGCTTGTGCAACAGTACAAGTCTGGATCAATCACAGTTGAACGCTTCATGGAAATGATCCTGACCATCATCACACAACAGACAACAACAACAACAACCTCATCTTCAACAACTGTCACGTGCCAACCTCCAGAAACCAAAGTGGACAGCAGCAGCACATCAAAAACTACCATGACCACGACCACAATCACAGAGTCAAGTCAACTTCCACAGTTCCATGGAATCCGGAAGGATGTCACTGCTAGTGAGCTGCTTGAATCCAAAATCATCACTGAGGACCTCTACAAAAGTCTTAAGACTGGAACAGTCACAGTGACAGAAATTACTGAAATGGACTCAGTGCGTAAGTACCTCGAGGGAACCAACAGCATCGCAGGAGTGTACCTGCAGTCCACCAAGGAGACACTGAGTATCTATGAAGCTAAACAACGAAGACTACTGACCCCTGGAACTTCACTGGTTCTCCTGGAGGCCCAAGCTGCCACTGGTTTTGTTATCGACCCAGTGAACAACAAGAAACTCTCAGTAGACGAAGCTGTAGACCAAAGGGTAGTTGGCAATGAGTGGGCGAAAAAACTGCTCTCGGCAGAAAGAGCTGTAACAGGATACAAAGATCCCTACACTGGAGACATCATCTCTTTGTTCCAGGCCTTGAAGAAAGATCTCATTGTGAAAGATCATGGAATTCGTCTCCTTGAAGCACAAATTGCCACAGGAGGCATCATTGACCCCGTCCACAGTCACAGAGTGCCTGTACAGGTGGCATACCAAAGAGGTTACTTTGATGAAGAAATGAACCAGATTCTGTCTGATGCTGATGATGACACCAAGGGCTTCTTTGACCCCAACACCCATGAGAACCTCACCTATCTCCAGCTGGTGGAGAGATGTGTCACCGATCCCATCACAGGCCTAAGTTTACTCTCCTTGCGCAAGTGAAGGAAAGAAAACCAACAACTTTTTTTGTTCGCATTTCTGAGCAAATCGTACTTATTTCACTTTGCTGTTACTACTTTTTTGATAAGAAATACATTTCAGTGTATGTCTTTTAAGGCTTTAGTTATTGTTGAGTTTATGACGTCCCTACTGAAAGAAACTGTATATGGATACTGTTGTGCTGAAAACCTTTCTTGGTTGGAAAATAGAGAAGGAAATGCACTCTAAACATCATATTATAGGAATATGATGAGTACTATTGTACCTTTGAGGTGGTATTCACAAAACCAGGGCTGTGATACTGACTCCAAATAGGACTTTAGCCTCTATTAAACCGACCTGTGTTAATCTGATATCAATAGACAGTGAATCTCTCATAACGTGTAGGAAGTAGATTCCACACATCGATTGTTTTAACACTTTTTGTTACAGCTGTGTTCAAAAAAGCTCTTTTAAAGTGTTAATGAACATTGAAAAGTTGTGGCCTTGATCTTTTTGGGTTTTCAATCTGTTTTATGGAATTCTGATTTCCTTTGATCACACACAAGTTGCAGTAACTGTGCGAACAAACTGTGACAAGACTATGACACTTTGCTTTTCCCTGTTGTCTTATATTTGTTGGAACTATGTCCTTGAGAATTTTTACAATGAGAATGTTTTACAGTAAGTGGACAAAAATATGTTGTATTTCCTTGGTAAGTGAAAATATGAGAACTTTAAATTCAGCTTCTCTGCGTCTGCATTGACTTGCAATCATTTTCAAGATTTTCATTATTGTAAAAACTTTGACTGTGTGGCCCAATAAACGAGATACGACAACTACAGCTTTTCTTTTTCCATTTCTCATGTTGATGTACATGACAAATATACATTCATTTATTTCAAATGAAGCAAATACAATATAAACACATTTAGTTTTTGAAAAAAGTGTGACGTGAGTGAGGCATTATCAGGTAATTGTGAAACATTACAACACAGGCCTCTGTTGGTCTTAATGCACATTCAGCTGAGAGAACAACACTCCCTAGTGGAAGGATATGGAAACTTCAACAGTTTTTAATTCCAATATTTCTTGACAAACGTTTGCCTGGAATTACTGTAACTTGGTCTAAAACAATAATGAAAGAAGTAAACGTGTGTTGCTGCTGAATGTGTGAAAGAGGTTTTATGATTCCTTATTCTCAAACAGTGTAATTTATTCATTATATGCTTTAATTAAAGGGAACACAGAGACATTACACCATGTACATTTCAATAACAACAGGACACATGGAGACGATCAAAAGCTTCTGACTCCAACATGTAAATGTGACTCTTTAGACTACTAATGTAGACTGAGCTGTTAAAATGTGTGTAGCACCTGCAGGTTTTCTCACTGGATTGATGCAGCACTCTGCATCCGTTTGGTGTGAACAAACATATAACTTGGATAACATTATATACAAGTAAGAAAGTTTAAAAGACATTCAAGTGTAAAATGAGTTCAGGAGCTACTCCAATTTGTCCAGCAGCTGGCGAATGTCTTCTGGGCCACGGTAAAGTCTCTTGACTCCTCTTGGCAGATAGCGGCAGGATGAAAGGTTGAGGTAATTAAGAGAAGTCATCCGGCCGACGACTGACCTGCAAGATACAAGTGCAGATACATTTCTTATTACTCATGAAATCCTTGGAAAGAAAACATAAAACCTGCAGCACTCAGGATCAAAAATTTGATTCACGCCCAGTTCAAATTATACACGCGTACCTGAGGGCGGGGGGTGTGATCCTCGTTCCACTCAGGTTGAGTGAACGCAGCGTATCCGCCTCTGTGGCCTGCGCCAGGTAACTCATTGCTATCTCCAGGTCCTCCTCACCAAAGAGCTGATTTGCAATGTCGAGCTGTTGCAAAGTCTGACTCCACTTTTGTGTCACCATGTGAAGTCCCTTCTTATGTGAGGACAACCCGGTGTGGCTGCTGAAGTACTGTCCCCAGAACAGACACTCCAGCTCTGAGGGAAAACAGGGCAAAGTATTCGTTAGTTATTGGGTTTTGAAATAGAGCCCGACTGAGATGGATTTTTGGGGGCGATGCTAAATATATAAAAATATTTCTATAAAATTTTGACATCTACACACAGTTTTCTATTAAATACAGAAAAGATCAAACTAAGCTTTTCAGTATGGGCTCAAATGACACTTGAATCACACTTGAGTAACTTTATAAATTGAACAAAGTGAAAGTGTGGATTTCACGGGGTAGCCTTACCGGGACAGGGTAATGCTGCGAGACCCGATGGAGTTATTCGCGAACAGCCTCGCAAGTCCAGCACCCGCAGCTTGGTGGAGCTGTAGAGGATGTCCAACAGGTCTTTGTCGCTCATGTAGGAGTAAGACGTGGTTGCAATGCAAAGCTCCTCCAACAACGGGAAGCCTGAGGTTGAGTCGGCACCATTACGCATGGTCTTGTGCAGAGGTCGGACATTCAGCATACGGAAGGTCTGACAGGAGTTACAATGGATGGTCCATAGGTAAACACGGCAGTGTAATGATTCAGAGAGAAAAACAAGTCAAGACAAACTTCAGGGCTGCAGCTATAGATTATTTGTGTATCAATTAATTTCTTTTTGTAGATTTTTGCGTATGAAATGTCAAAAAAGGGGAAATGTCCATTACATTTTTATAACACATATGAAGGTGACTTTCTCACGTGTCTTGTTTGGACTGAAACATTCTGTTTACAATTATATACGACACAAAGAAACATAAAATCCTCTCATTCAAAACACTGGTATCATGAGAAATTAGAAATATTCACTGTTGATTGACTAATCAATTTGTTTTCATATGTGCACTAAAGCTGTAAAATGTATTATTTAAAGTGATCAGTTTTTCCAGGTGGCACTACTACGCCTTCAAAGTAAGGAAGTTACAGTGTCAGGCAAAACATTAGCTTATAATTGCATTTGGACGTCACAATAGGGACATTGGCATAAACACGTTGAGGTTTTTTTACCTTGAGTTTGGGACATGCCGCCTGCAGAGCCTGGATGCAAATGGGAAGTTCACAGTCTTTGCTGTCGAGCCTTGTGTTGATCTCCAGCAAATCCAATTCAGGACAACAGCCCCTCTGGTCAATCAAACACAATGTGTTCATTTGTGCTCACTGGCTTTGATTGTGTGTAACTAATAAAGTAAATACTGTGGAGAGAGAGAGGGACTTACAGTGAGGGTGGTCAGAAGTCTGTCATTCTTTAGTCCATGAGTGAACCAAATCTGCTTGATCTGGCTCCCATGATTCTCCAAGTACTCCAGGAGTCCATCAACCTGAAACTAGACAAAAACTAAATTGTAAAACTCTGTGTGTTAAATAAACACCGGAAGGGAAGTGGTAGGATGGTATATTCTGAACAATTTGGACATTATCCAGATATAATTCAGAGAATTTCTTCTAAACTTGAAGCTGTCGGGTAAACCGTGAAACTAACCAGTACATTTGATAAAAAGCTGGTCAGCAACATACCTCTGAATACTGGAGATTTAAGGTCTGTAGCGACCGGCTGTGCAGACCAAGGCTTTGGAAGACACTCGCTGTCAGGCCTGTGCAGTAAGAGAGTGTGAGGGAGCGAAGGTGAGGGCAGAACTGCGAAACAGCCTAA
Organism: Hippoglossus hippoglossus; assembly: GCF_009819705.1. Classification (NCBI taxonomy): domain Eukaryota; kingdom Metazoa; phylum Chordata; class Actinopteri; order Pleuronectiformes; family Pleuronectidae; genus Hippoglossus; species Hippoglossus hippoglossus. The sequence continues at coordinate 3,548,611 of NC_047161.1, forward strand.
ATATGATCACAATACAAATGGAAAAAAAACACACACAGATATAAATACAAAGTTTTACACTGGAAAACAACTTTATTTCTTAAGATTAAGAAATATGTTTTATTTATTGCACAGTATGAAAATTGTACAGTATATGTGAATATATATGATGATTAATAATGCTGAAAAATAAAAGTATTTTGACGACTCACCTCTACTGCGTAGTCATTGTTCTTTTTCCAGTGACAGAGAGAAAAGTCTCGTAGCTGAGAAAATCTGGAGAAAAGGGAATACAGCTGTACGTCCTTTACAATCATGTACATGTCAAAACTCTTCCATTAAACTAATAATATAAACCTGTTTTGCGCCAGCCAGTCAAAAGTCTCCTGAATCCTCTTCTCAGTTTTAGGGAGCTGTGTTTTCCCTGGAGCGATCCAGCAGTGACCCACGGTCACTTTACGCCACAGGACCGGGCTGGAGGCTGCGGCGTTCCACAGCCGACAGACCCTCCCCACCCTGCACCACAGACACAGCAGACGAGAGGGATTCATTTCAGATCCCAAATTACAGAGTACCTTTAAATCACTATCATGATTCTTATTACTATTTAAATTAATAGCACATTTATGTGTTTTTTCTGGTGTCTAACAAGTCAATCAATAGATTTGATCCATCCCTGGTTACAGCTTTTAAAATGGGAAGATACCATTGTTTGGTTGGTGTTCTACAGTAGTAAATTATGTGGATGTATGGCAGACAAACCAAGCAATGTGAAGACATTACATTGAGGTCTGTAAAACGTGATTAATATTAGTTTGACTCTTTTCAGACCCCAGGATTGATCAAGAGAATAATCAGCAATTGATCATGACATAATACTGTGTCCATAATCTTGGCATAGATGATGTTTACAACCTTTACTCCACATGTAAAACGTATTCTGCCAGTGTGGAATCATTAACTGGACATCATAGTTTTGTAAAACAATGTATTATCATATTATAACATATTCTATATTCTATGTTCTGTGCTTCAGTCTTAGTAGTTCATAATATACATTTTCAAAGTTGACATGAAATCAAACATGTGTTTATTACCTGCATAAAAATGGTACTGCTCCGTCTTGGACGACCACCATCTGAAATATATTAACTAGCACCTCCTCGGGTAGACTTTCTCCCCATCTGTGATCCGCTGGCTTCTCTGGCACAAAAACAGCAGCGCCCTCTTCTGGTTTGGGGACAGGATTACTTGCCGGTTTAGGTTTGGCACGGACTGTGGGTTTTTTCTCCTTCTTTGCGACTTTTAATTTCCCTTTAGCGAGCTTTTTCTTTTTGCCTCCCTTCTTTTGAGGCTTCCAGGCTGAACCATCATACTGAGAAGTGGAACTTGATATGACCAGTAGCATGTCTTCCCCTTGATGGACAGTGTAGCCAAGCCGGGCAGGCCTGGAGACTCGTGCCTTTTTTTGCTTCTTTGTTTTTGCATTATTTGGTTCCCCAGCTTTCCTCTTCAACGATGCCTTCTTCGACTTTGGTCCATCTCCTCCTCGAGCTGTTTTATTTGAGGTACTTGGTGCAGTGTCGTCTTTTCTTTCACTAGGGGTCGAAGCTTCCGCTGCAGAGGAATCCATCGTGTGCTGCTATCTCGTCTTTATAGTGAGCTTCATTTCAAGAAAACCGGACATCTGGAGAGTAGTGACACATCAGCATCTGAAAACAGAATTAGAACATCATCAGTCATTAACAATCTACAGAGGTTAAGCACAATGTTACACACAGCGGTACCATCTAATGCAATACAGCAGAATCCTGCACCAGGGTCCAGTGTCTGTGTGGATATGTGATGAGGAGTCGTTATGCAGTTAATTGAATTGAATTGAATATGAATGAGGCTTTATCTACAGTTCACATACACCTGTGGCACATTTTAGTGGCACACAACAGGACGTCCCAGTAAAAGATAACTAAGCAACTCAAGTACAATTTTGAGATACTTGTACCTCAATTACCTTTTTGCAATTTATATACATCATGCTATTATATGCTTCTACCCTAAGATGTATTACGTACCTTCATGCCACATTAATACAGTATAATAAACCATCCTGTATAAAGAGTATTAAGGATGTGGCAACTATATTCTCATTAGTATAGTTTCATAGATGTGTTGCTTATAGGTTTTGCTTATGCAATGAAACCAACTGTCCTAAACCCAAAGATATTCACTTTACTACGACTAAGAAATGCATCAAATTTGCTATGTTGTGCTAATTTGTTAAAGCTAAATTACAGAGAAACTTGCAGGTTACAGGTTCTATGTACTTGGCCTTGTTTGAAAATGATCAAATGGTTAAAGTGGAAAACTTCAGCATCGCTTTCTTATCCACGTCGCGTCATATTACGTCACACAAGGGAGACGACCTCCCTGTGAACCGTGAGGAACTTCAGGTCGCAGGTTGTGATCATGCCGAACTGCTGCGTGTGCGCGGGCTGCACGAACTCCAGCCTGTCGGGCCACCGCGTCCACTGCTTCCCCGACAGGACGGCGAGCGAAGCCGGCTTCACGGCCTGGCTGCGCTTCGTGCAGGAGAGGAGACCGGAGTTCACCGCGCGATCCGTGAGGAAGAACACGGTGGTGTGCGGCGTCCACTTCACGGAGGAAGACTACGACCCCCGTGAGCTGATGAAGCACCGGATGGGATTCCGAGAGCAGAACCGAGTGAGGCTGAAACCGGACGCGGCTCCTTCGATCCACGCCGCGGCTGCTTCGGGGGAACTCGCCGCTGCAGCTTCGGACTCCGGCGCTTCGCAGAAACACGACCTGAGCCCAGTGAGTGGTGTGTTGTGTCTGTTGTTGTTATGCTAGCTGCCATGTTTGTTAGCATGCCGCATGGATTGTGTAGCAGCCTGCTTCTTTACAGGGATCACTAGCTTAAAAAATGCTAACGCTAACAGTGGCTGTAAACGTTTGGCTAAGCTAACCTGTATTGTAACCAGTTACCAAACAATATCGTCATATAACATAACTTAACATAAACCAAGACATTGATATTGCAGAAGAGTTGCGGAAAATTATTTCTAGCAATAAAAACGAGCATTTCTTGTCCTTTGTTATTGTTTTGACGTTACCTGCTGTTAGCTCCTGCAAACTAGCTAGTCGTCGTCCCACAATGCATCAGTCGTCCGCCCTGTGATTGGTGGAAGGATCGGCAACAGTCCGCCTTCTGTAAAAACTGTCCAATCAGAGGCTGTTTAACTTCTCCTTATCCAATCACCGGCTGAGCTCCCTGTCCGTGCCCCTCCGCCACGAGAGGAGCGAGGGTGTTGTAGCCTGCGGTGAGAATTCATTGTTTTTAAATCCGTGTTTTTTCTTGTTTCTACACATGAAACTATCCGGAAACTCCTCAGCTGCTCGGCTCCGGTGTTGTTTTCTTTTTGTTGGTGTGTGTTGTGCTCAGTTTCCCCGCAGCTCAACGTGGGCGCTAACTTTTTTTTAGCAAAGTAGCTCCCAAGGCTAACATTAGCATACAGGGGGCATTAGAGAATTCTCTCTCTCTCTCATTTGCAGATGTTGTGTAGAAGCTTTTGAATGTAGTTTTGTCAGAAGCAGTAAACCACGTGGACTGACTTGTGTTGTTTTTGTTTATTTGGATTTAACAGGAAACAAAGTGTGTAGATGTTGTTGCTCACACATGTTTCCACCATCAGGTTCCTAAACTCACAGTCAACTCATGACCAACAACTGTGCATAGTTTTGTTTTGTATTTAACATTTATATTTTACAGTCAGCTCTTTCTACTTTTCTTTTAATTTAACTATTGCACTGCTGAGCTGAGCGGATTCTTCCTGTCCAACACATTCCATTGTGGTGATTTGATGAGGGAGCTCCTCATATTTGTGTTGTCTCATTACAGCATAACATAATTCAAGAGCATCATCTAAACTATTCAGATATTTAGTTACGGAAGTTAAGGAGAATGATCTCTAACTTAAAACACAAAATGCTGCAAACTGTTAACAACTTGTTTTCTTTGTTAGGAAAGAATGGAGGATTTGGCCAGTGACTCGTTGTCGGGGACAACACCGAAGGTACGACCCTTGTTTCTGTTTCTTCTCCTCGCTCAAACGACATTGACTGAAAAGTAAATCTGCTTGTGTTCAGTGCCTCTGAGGCAGTTTTGCTTGTAAAAGTCTTTCCTATTGTATTATATTGTTTATGGTCTATAAAGGCAAAATCAAAAGCATTGAAAATGGTAATAATAGCCTAGGACTCTTAAGGGTTGATATAAAAGTGTTGATGTACATTTAACAACATATTCAAATTGACTGTGTGATTAGACATTGGTGACAATTAGAAATGACAAGCAAGCATTTTGTCATGATGTTCACATTCCCCTTTGAAACTTTACTAATGTGTTTTCCTCTTTTAAACTTTACAGAACAAAATGGAGGAGGGCGAAGGTTTCTCTCTGTGTGGAAAAGAAGTTGTAGCTGAAGCTAATCTGAGTAAGATGAAAACATTGACCATGTAGTAAAATGACTGTGTGAGCTGATTATCTATAACTTAATTATTGTTGGTGTGAGAATTTTTTTTTTTAGCAACCTTGCTTCCTCTTCATTCAAAATCTGCAACCTCACCTCTGAAGTATTTTCTCTCTAATCACTTGCTGTCTTCTCTGTCTTTTCAGGAGATGAGTACTATTGGAAGCTTGTTGCCGATTTCATTGGGCCTCAGTCGGGGGAGGGACTGGAGCTTGAACAGACGAAATGCAAGAACAGACTTCTGATTCAAGTGGGACTCATGAGAGAGGATAATAATTTCCCGTGGACTGCCGTTGTTAATTGGCTCAAAAACATTTTCCCCAGGCACTATGCTGCTGATTTCCGTCGGTTGGTTGAAAGAGGCATTGCGACAACTTTGAGTCTGGGAGCTGTAGCGAGACGGACCTTCATGGCATCGGATGTCAATTTTAACTTTGTTGGCCCCATATGTGATAGCATTGGAGTTGAACGACCACATCTTTTGGAAATGAGGGATTTTTCAGAGAGAGCGCAATCGATGGAAGTCACAAATGGATTGATTCTTGAGCTGAGCAACTTTGTCACGAGGGAGAAGCTCGCCCCAGTCATCATAGTAACTTGGCTTAGAAACTTCAACCGGGAGTTTTGCAAGAATGGGAATATTCAAAGTGCTTATAAAGTCCTTAAACCCAAGATAAAAAAGGTGAAATTTTGCTACCATAATTATGAAACCAGAAGTCACAGGAGGAATGCAGCGATGGAGAATCTGCTTCAAAGTCCATTTGAACTGGTGTGGGAAAAAAAGCCCAGGTTTCTTCAGAAGAAACGCATGAGAAGAGATAGCAATCGTGAAAGAGTTAGAATCAAGGAAGAATATGAGAGCTTTGAAATCATGCCAGGTGAAGGTTCTGGGATGGACCGAGGGGTCGTGAAGAAAGTGACAGTGAAAGAACACGTCTCTTTACGAGAAGAAAGCGATGAGGGTCTGGAAGGATCCAGCAATGGAGAGGGAATCTTAGACGTCCGACGGCCCCTGACGCTGCTCGACATCACAATGCTGTCGGTTCACAAGCTGTCAAAGGTGTACGGTGGCAAAACTGCAGAATGCAAACAACTTTCCTTGGACCTCCTCAAAAATCATTTTGCTCTGACATGCAAGGAGCATCCAGCCATGGCAGAGTTTGACAACAAAGTCAATTTGCTCGGGAAGGAGATCTCACTGGTTTCTCCTGTGAACTTTATACACTACAACGCCAATTTCCTTGTTGACGTACATGATGCAGTTGAGCAACACATTTTGAACTTTGAAAGAGAGATCACTCTCTCAGCGGGAGAGAATCTAGGCCGTGACAAGCTTCCAAAATTCAAGGGGTTTGTGAATCTGCAAGAAAGTGCCACCTCACGCTACATCCACATGGCTTCTAATATCCTTAGCCCTCGAAACACGGATTGGCAGAACTCCCAAAATCACTGGATCGCCTTCTGCGAGGAAAAGAACAACCCGTCCAAACTCGCAGCAAATCAGTCAAACAAATTCAACAACTACTTTGAAGCCGCAGCGGGTCTTATCCACCATCACAAGGAGGTTGCTCTCTTCTTCTCTGACGTGCTGTCACTAAACAACGATGATTACTCAAACGTCATTCTTGAGAGCGTTGCCGCTGACGCCAATGATTCCATGATTCAGTGCCTTGTGTGCGTCCTGGCCATCATTTACTGCAAAATCCTCGGCCCGTACTGGCAGCTTTTAAAAAGTGGAGGCGAGTTCTCGCTCTTTAGCCAGTACATGCTCCGTCTTTACCAAAGGTTCCTCGATTGGTCCAAAGATCCTTCAACTCTGCTGGAGCCGGAAGAGATTACAAACGTTTTTCTGCAGTGCCCATCGCAAGAGAAAACCTTTGATGGCGTGTTTCATTACTGTGGTGAGTGGCACACAAATCGGGACCTGATCAAAGCTTGCCTGAAGAGGGCGATAAAGATTATTGCAGGCGTCACTGAGGATCACCTGAAGAATTTCCTGCCGGGAGGAACATTTTCCCAACTCCCTTCACCAGATTTAAGCGTGCAACTGGCGAGTTGCACGTTCTCCGTCCTGATGGCGAAATATCCCATCAGCCATGTGTACCCTTACAAGAAGAAGAGATCTGACAAGTCCCCGAAACCCTCCTCACAGAAGAGCTTGCCCCTGGAGAGCTCCCAGGAAGAAGAAGGCCGCTCTGGTTCGTTGGATAACAGCTCTGATGAATCTTGCGGTGGTCAAGCTAAGAAGAATACACACTCTGGCCAACAAGATGATGGAAGCAGCAGTAAAAGAGAAATTTCAGTGAGAGTACAAGAAGAGACCGAGGAGAACATGGACAGTAACTACATCACGTCCACAGTGAGGACAAACGGAGGGCCGTGCATGTCGCAGCAAGACGTCGACAGAATGATGCTGCGCTTTGACGGGAAACCCCGGCAGGAGAAGCGAGAAGCGATTCGTTGCGAGATACTGTACCAGAAGATGATTCTCAACAACACGAGCACACACTTGAATGGTATTTTCCGCAACTCCACTGAGATGGTAATGAAGCTGAAGCTTGCACTTCCCAGAATCAAACCTGGGTTCTCTCTGGTTTTGGCTCCTAAAAAGACAAACCCAAAGTAGGTGTTCGGAGAAGCGAGTGCAGCTGCAACTGAGCAGAGAGAAAGCAGCAGCACGGGGGGGAACTTGAGGGACAGAGGCTGTTGAATGACTCGTGCAGAAATAGGATTGACTTGTGTATCATTCTGTTTATGTCATGTTGAGCTGTGCACCAGTGAGCTCATGTTTGCCTGTTGCCTTTGCTACCGACGCAGAAAAAGACTTCGAGGAAGTTTATATTTTCTCTGGAAGACAAACAAACCGCTGCTTCCTCTTAAAATGCAAAACTGACAGATTCCATGTGACGGGTCTTGTGATGCCGGGCTTGTTTGAGGCCATTAGAGGGAAATTTTGTTTGATTTGTAACTTTTATTTCTGATAACACTGAACTATTTCATTTACATGGTGCTGGATACTAGATAATACACATTTAAACATGTGTGTGTGTGTGTGTGTGTATGTGTGTATATATATATATATGTTTAGACCAAGATTTGACCTGTTGTGATCATGCAGAGCTCAACAGTAACTACTGTTGAGCTAAAAGATGTGCAATCAATGAATCACTGTCAAAATAAACACCTATGTTTATATGTGTATATATATATTTTTTGTCAACCTTTGTGATAAAGTAGAAACAGTTAAACAAACGTCTTCTGGTCGATACGAGAGTTAAATGTTACAGAACAGCCTCAGCTTCAGTTCCTCTGGACACAAAGGACATCTGAGGTTGCGTCACATCACATGATGCATTCAGGAGCATCGGTTAAATTGACCTGGTACAGTAACGTTATGAAAGTCTTGTGTCAAGGTCGACTGAGTAGTTTAAGTTAAAGGAATGTGTTATTTTTACTATTTAGTTTGGGAACAGACTTTGTATTGGGACATATTAGTAGCCCCGGGGAATAGCTCGATGGAGAAATAAACTTCACCACCGACGAGTAGCAGACTTTAGGTGATCGGATACAAGGTAGTCTTCAAAATAAATGAAACAATATAGAGCAGCTGTGTCACATGGAAACCTGAACAAATAAAAGCATTCACGAGGGGTCCGTGAAGGCAGCAGGAAAGGAGGGGCGGGGACGTCAATCATTGCTCCAGCCGCGCGTGGAACCATCACACTTGTTGTTTGCGTCTCATTCACATCCACGCGAGACCATTTCCCCCCCACACCCACACCCACACCACCACCGAGTCCTCCCGGTTCCTGTGGCCGGAGTTGGAGGCACCATGTCCGGCCGCTGGTGGAGCAGCGCCACGGTGACCCACGCGCTCACGGCTCTGTTCGCCATGGGCTCGTGGGTTTCCGTCAACAGTCTGTGGGTCGAGCTGCCGGTGGTTGTCCGTGTCCTGCCGGAAGGTCGGTGATTCTCCCTCCGCGCGCGTGTCCGTCGTTGTTACAGTCTGTTGTCTTTCATGGTTCTTCTGTTTTCAACGTGTTTGTTATTGTGGTTTCACTCGGTGCTAAAGTCAAGCTAGCGACACATTTAACTGAAGCCCACCGGAAGTGATGTCGTGTCTCTGGTGGGAACCGAGTTAATTCAAAAATACTTGTAATGCTTTAAAGTACTCGGATACTTCACTTCACTAAAGCACACTGACAAATACTCCATTGATTACAAGTTAGAGTAAAAACTACTCATGGAAACAAACATAAGATTCATTAGTGTCACTAGAGGACAATTAGCTGAGTCGCAGCAGTAAAACGAGGTGGTAATAATACAATAAAGTAATCAGATAAGTAAACGTGCAATATAAAGATAGAGAAATCAAAGTATCAAAGGTGTGTACAGATAAAATAAAGTACAGAGTTTACACAGTGTGAACGTAGAGGCAAAGTCAACTTTATTGTCCATTCAGCCATTTGTTCAGAACTAAAATTTAAATATCAAATATTTTAACTGAATATCTTTATCGCACCAACCATTTTTCACACTTTTATGTAAGAAAATAAAATCTATTTGACTCAATTACAGACAAACAACACCCCACAACAAAGACTATTTTTAGCACTGGACCAAATTTTGTAATTTATAATATGTTTTGTATGAAAAGCGTTAATGAAGTTGCCAAATATAAGTATTGGAGTACAATAGTTTATTTTGCTAAGGAGTATGAAACTAGTATAAAATGGAAATACTTGAGCAAAATACATATAAATTGCTAGTATATTGCATCATCAAGTACAGCACTTGAGTAGATGTACTTAGTTACTTTCCACCACTGATTGAAACATGTATTTTAATGTAACCAAGTACATTAAACTTCTCATCTGACATCTGACAACCACAGGCTGCAACAACCGGTCAAAAGTCATCACGTATAATTATCAAGTTGTATATTTATCTTATCAAAACGAGAACAATATAATCAGAAAAACATCTTAAGATTGAGAGAACACAGATAAAAATAAAACAATAAATACAAATACAAAAAAAACAGATAAAATCTAAAAATATATCCAATATATATATATATATATATATATATGTTTAAATATGACCCTAACTGATGTTCACCTTCTCTCGTCTCAGGGTGGAACCTTCCTGCCTCCCTCTCAGTGCTCATAGCGTTTGGGAACCTGGGTCCCATAGCAGTGACGATCACCCACCACTGTGCTCCGGGGCGTCTGAACGAGCGCCTGGTCATCCACTGCATCCAGCTGCTGGCCGTGGTGGCGTCCGCTCTCCTCGCCGTCTTCTGGTCACACACTGTCACGATAGCGGGAGAGGAAAGGTCGCTGCCGTTCCTGCTCTTCACCTTCGTGCTGTCTCTGGTCTGCTGCACGTCCAACGTCACCTTCCTGCCTTTCATGTTTCGTTACCCCCCCCAGTATATCCGTACGTTTTTCATCGGTCAGGGCCTCAGCGCCTTGTTCCCGTGCATCGTGGCCTTAGGACAAGGTGTTGGCAAGCTGGAGTGTAAAACGGTGAATGGGACGGTGCATCCGGAGTATTTAGAAGAGAGCTTTCCCGTCCAGAACTTCTTCTGGTTCTTGTTTGTCATGCTGTCGGTCTCGGCTGCAAGCTTCCTGGCTTTGACCCGGAGGCAGGTGGAATCGCCGCCCGACGAACCGCCACAGGCGTCAGACGCCGCGGAGGCGGTGAAGAACGGAGACGAGACGCACCCTCTGCGTAACGGAGGGACGCCGGTGTCTGAGGAGCAGGTGCAGGTGGAGGAGCAGCAGCCACCGGCTCAGACCTTCTGGACGTCACACAACATCTACCTGCTGGCGCTGCTCGCCGTCTCCAACGCCCTCACCAACGGGGTCCTGCCATCCGTGCAGAGTTTCTCCTGTCTGCCCTATGGCATCATGACCTTTCACCTCTCCGTGGTCTTTGGCAACATAGCAAACCCCGTGGCCTGCTTCCTGGCCATGTTTTTTGTCCTCAGGTGAGATCATGTACAATCAAACACATACAAACTGAACATATAAACTGTGTGTAATCACTTTAATGTTGATATTTGTGACCATTTGTTTCCTGCTGTGCTTTGTTTGTAGGACGGCCACAGGTCTGGGCTTCTTGTCCTTAGCGGGGGGAGTGTTCGCTGCATATCTCGTGGCGTTAGCAGCTCTCAGCCCCTGCCCTCCACTCCTGGGAAACCCTGCTGGCGTGGCTTTAGTGGTGAGTGGTCCTGCTCATTTCGAGGCTTTGTTGTCAAGAAGTCAAAGGTTTTATTTGATACACGTGGTTTAAAGAATTTACTCATACAAGACATTTGCATAATAGAACATCTTAATTTAAGATAGAAAATATCTGCATAAATCAAGAAGATTACAAGTCTGAGCAAACATTCAATGATTTATTTTGGTACTGGACAGTGTTTGATACTTGGTGCTGTGGACTCCTTTCAGTCAATAAACCAAAAAAAATTATGAACAAGTCCTATACACAGTATGTCACACTTGTCTAAACACAGTATACTCACAAAAAACATGCATATGTCATGTCGTGCACCACATGAATAATCTGAATCTCAGGGTGACTGATATAAGATCAAGACTGAACAACAAGGTGAAACACTAAATAATATATATAATTTGTATTTAAAATGGTAAATGGACAGTATCTATAAAGAGCTTTACCACTCAAAGCACTTTTCATTCACACAAACATTCATACAGTGCGTCTATGTGCAGCACTTTTCTCTATGAGAAGGGACATTTGGGTTTAGTGTCTGGCCCAAGGACACTTCGGCATTCAAAATGGGGAAGACTGGGATTGAACCCCCAACCTTCTGGTTAGAGGACGACCGTTCTACCCCCTCTATTTAGGTTGTTCTTTTTTTTTTTAGATAACATAATTTAATAATAATATATGATAATATTTTCATTCTAAAATTGTATGTTTATTTAATTCCCTTTCTGTGATCATTATATTTATAATGAATAATTGATCACCATGAAAAATATGAATGCAAATACTTTTTTCTGCCTTTTATAAATAAAGTATCTAATGCCCCCGGTGGCAGATCATAAACACACAGAGGTGTCTCCTTGTTCTCCACGTCCACTTCTGACCTCAGCCTGGTGCTTGTGCCCCCTACAGGTCGTCTCCTGGATCATCTTCACCGGCCTCTTCTCCTACCTGAAGGTGGTGATTGGGACTTTGCTTCACGAGAAGGGTCACGCTGCCCTGCTGTGGTGTGGCATCTTCATCCAGGCCGGCTCCCTTATCGGGGCGCTCAGCATGTTCCCCCTGATCAACGTCTACCACGTGTTCGCCAGTGCTCAGGACTGTGTGGATAACTGCATTAAACAGGAGATATTTAATAACTCCAGTCTTTATACGAACGGCTCCTGAGTGAAACAGCAGATCTGCCTCGGCCTCATTTCTACTGAGGATCACGCCACCTACCTACGAGGCTTCCTCCCCTGACTCGAGGCCCCCGAGCCTGTGGGAAGTGAAAACCCGATAATGGGAGCACTGTGTTTCTGCACGTTGACCGAGGGGATGTAACACACGTATGATGCAGTTACACCACAAGGGCTTTGTGTGGTCTTTTATAATGAATCACTGTAGTTGAAGTCGGAGCCACAGCTGCTGATGGAAGTTTTCCCATTTTGATCATGTGAAAAGTTATTTACTCAGGGACACAATAATGAACTTGTTCGTCCACATTTGCTATTGAGTATTGCGAAAGATGCAAACTACTACAAGCGGTGCTTATTGTTTTTATTTCATTTTCAAATGTCCGACCTCATCTTCCTACATCTACAGGTCAGTGAGGCCGGAATCAGTATTATAAAAACTGTGACGCAGTAACTTCAGACATACTCTTCAAAGATGCTGTGACGTTTCTTCTTTCAAACAATGTTTAACTTTGTTTTCTCGTAATGTTTTATGAAATAGTTTTACATGCTTTTGCTGGTTGTTCATTCCGGGATGTTCTGCCACCTGAAGGGAACAATATCTGTCCGTGATGAATAGCAAAGCAATTAGTGAACGGTTTTGGGAAGCAAGGGATTTTTATCAAGTCAATCTTTGATATGCAACGTGACCCTTGTGAGGTAAATGTGTTACCTGACTACAGAACAGATGTGTTCCTGCATTAAACTAAAAGGAAAAGATAACATCTGTCAACCGTGCCTCAACTTTATGGCTGAAATCCTGTTTTTTTTGTTTTTTATCTTTTCAATGATATATCAGCTGTTTTTATGTTAATTTTTCACAAATGTGGCCTTTTTGTTGTTGATTTAAAAAAAATGATTGTAATGGAAACATACATTGTGACATTAAACGGCTGATGTTGGTGAACAAAGATGATTTGTTGAAACTTCTTTGCATTATTACAGAGAAACAAACACTGATATTAGCTCAGTTAAGATTAATACAGTGTAAAGTAATATGAAATCGAATATTACTAGAGTTTATACAAACAAGGAAAAACAAACAATTCTCTACTGTATGTAGAAATATAAAAAAAAGAATGAAGTGGATAGATATGACTATTTATAAATTGAACTTGTGATGGTACTTTAATGTAATTAATCATTTGCTGTACATTGTTACCACAGGTGGAAATGATAAAGATAAAAAGAATAATTTATAAATGAGCTTTATTTGTTAGTAAAACTCATAACATCTGATAAGAAAAGAAACTTGACTGAAAAGTGTTAGAACAGTCTGACTCTGTCCAAAGTTTAACAGCATTTTACAACAACACCACCAAAGCTCAGCAACACGTCATTTTACAAATTCTGAAGTGTAACAGAAATAATGTATTTTTATCTCTGAACTGCACCAACTCTTGATAATAAAGCAAATAATGTCAAACTATTCTTCACAACACTTGGAAAACGATTGTCAGCTTATGATCTCTGGACTTATCTCACATTTGCTCTTGGTAGTTTGAGTTTTTTTGTTTTTGAATGATTACATAACGTTATAATAATCTGTTTTCTTTTCTGAAACAATGAATTAGGGATTTTCTAATACTTTGTGCGTCGCTACTCAAACGATGAATTGTGTCGTTGTGCAACTGAGCGGCCGTAAACACCTCTGCTCCCATGATCCCCTTAAGCAGAATTAATAAATTCTGCAGATTCTTGAGTGGCTCCCTCAGATGTTGTTGCCTCAGGAATCACAAATCTGTGATTGAGAGTCGTGATGATCTGAAGTCCGGACGGGGACGGAGCTTGAGGTTAAGACGCTGACTAGTTAACCAAACATTTGTCATGGTTGGCTACGTGGTCTCACACCCACTCGCCCACAGGAGGGTTTGATCCCCGGCGCACACACACTTTACTGCACAGGACTGTGGCTCCTCTCTCTCTGCAGAGATCTCTCCACCAGACGTGTGAGTATCGTCAGGGATGCAAACTTTCATCTTTTTTACATTAATCATTTGAAGTTGCTGTAAAAAGAGAAAAGGAGGAGACGTGTGGATTTAACTTTTTTCTACTTATTATTGATGTTTTCAAATTTTGCAGATTTGATATATTATATTGCTATGTTCTTGATCTGTCTCCCTTTCAAAGACATTTCTTTTTGATCTTTATGATTGCACTTCCAGAACTAATTGATAGTTCTTCTCACACAACGCAGGACTCTCTGTATTATTTTTGCCTCTATGGTTTCTTTTTCAATAAACAATGTACTGGTCAGATGTTTTCTTAGGTTATGTAATAGTTACCAGTATAGCAGCTGGTCATGCTCCATGTTGTAGGTTTAACCCACACGCTGCCTGCGATCAAATGAAATAACTTGAACACTTTGCACCGGAGGTTTTCAACATTTAATCTATAATGTTTCACGTCATGTGACCGTCTGAGAATCTGCACATGATAAAAGGTTAGACGTCTACTGAAGAAAGAAGAGAGCGTATCTTTAGACAATAAACAATACACATTAACCACATGTAGGAGTCACAGATTGAACCTTTAGGAAGAGTTGGAGGAGAATTCTTCCTCCTGGTGACACATTAATGTTGAGTTAACCCTCTGTTGACTGGTATTTACTCACTGTGAATAATTCTCAGTCTCTGCTCAGCAACAAAGGACGAGACAAACAAACACACACCTGTTTGTTGTTGTTCCTTATAAGGACATAGATTTACTATAATGACAAACCTGATCCAACTCCTGATCCACACCGTGAGCAGACTTTACAACTTTCTTTCATCTTAAACCTCAACTCTTATAAATACACACTTTAGAATACCTTTACTAATTTGTTTTGATTTGATATTTGAACACATTGTTTTTAGAACATTGAGGTTGAGATCCTCAAATGTAAAGAAAAACTTATTTTCAAATGATTATATCTAATTATTTCCTCCTAAAGAAATTATTGCTGAAAACTTTAACTTTATTTATAGATGTTGAAATGTTTAATTATACTATGCTTACATACAAACAAGTTTCACATTTCTGCCTTTCTGTGCACCTCAGACTCAGATTTACCAGCGACCAGCATGTATCAACATGCACCGTCCGTTCTTTAGTTAATAAACAAAGTCTGACATAATCAGGAAATGTTTCTGTGCGTGGATTTTCCAGAGATGTTATATTTCTGCAGCCAAATGTTCTTGTTGCAGAATTTCCTAGCGTTTGAGGATGGCTAACTAAATGTTCTATAATGAGCAACAGCCAGCAGCTATATAGTTTATGGCTTGAATAGATAAAGAATAAAGTTTAACATCCGTTACATAAGAAGACAAAGAGTCAGCAGCCTGGTGGCCCTGGGAGCCTAAAGGCACTTTGAGCTAAATGCTAACTTTAGCATGCTAATATATGTATAACAACAATGTTAACATGCTGATGTTCTCCATCTTGGCACAAAGACTGTTTTTACTGTCTAAGTACAAAAACAGCAGAGACAGGTTTTCAATATAAGACAAATTAAACTGTTTACCTGATATGGAGCTAAATGAATAAAGGATTTTTAATCGAAGGAACATCAAAGCCAGAACTTAATTTCTTGAAAATCGTCAATTGCATTATGTTACATAAAAATTTAAGTCTGAAGGATTCATCCATAACAAAAAATGTATCACAGTTGAGATAATAAAACCAATATGGTGGAACAAGTGACCTTTTTCATCTTGCATCCGTGCGGCTAACGTGTAGAAAACCTTTCTGTTTCGGACTTGAGGTCTAAGTTTTGCGAATCCAGTCGTGAATTTAAGGTCGGCATCTATTTGACAAAGAAACTTGACTTTTTGTTTTTTTCTAGAGGAAAACCACCTGAACCATGTCGCTCCTCACGCACCTGTTGGCGGTTCTCTTCGGGATGGGCTCCTGGGTTTCCATCAACGGCCTGTGGGTGGAGCTGCCCCTGATCGTCCCCCAGATCCCCGAGGGATGGTACCTGCCCTCCTACCTCTCGATCCTCATCCAGATGGCCAACGTCGGGCCTCTCTTCGTCACCCTGATGCATCGCTTCCGGCCCGGCGCCCTGAATGAGACGGCGGTCATATACGTGATCATCGTTCTGGGCACCGTGGCCAGTTTCCTGCTGGGTTTCTTCTGGAAGGAGACGGTTGTCGTGGCAGGCGTCAGTCGCAGTGTCGCCCTCCTCGTCTTGACTTTCTTCCTCGCTACCGTCGACTGCACGTCCTCCGTCACCTTCCTGCCCTTCATGATGCGCCTCAAGCCTCAGTATCTAACCACCTACTACATTGGGGAGGGGGTGAGCGGCCTGCTGCCTGCTCTGGTGGCTTTAGTCCAGGGCGTTGGCGTGGTCCACTGCTTAAACAACACACAGTCTCTGAACCACAGCCTGAACGGCTCGGTGACCTTTGACCTCCAGGCCCAGTATCAGCCAGCAAACTTCTCGGCTGAGGTGTTTTTCTTCTTCCTGAGCGCCATGATGCTGGTGAGCCTGGGGGCCTTCCTGCTGCTGAACTACCACCCCGCCGTGGCCCGAGAGCATCCCACCGGCCGATACACCAACGGCGTGAAAGAGAAATCGCAGAAAAACAGACAGTTGGTCGAGCAGAAGCCGATGATGGATCCGTACAAACCCCCGAACCAGAACAGTTTTGGCACCGGCGCTTACAGCTGGATGCAGGTGTTCTACATCTTTGTGATTCTGGCCTGGGCCAACGCTCTGACCAACGTGGTGCTTCCCTCGGTGCAGTCGTACTCTTGCATGCCGTACGGAAACAAGGTCTATCACCTGTCAGCCACCATGGCCGCCGTGTCCAACCCCCTGGCCTGCTTCATCGCCATGTTCCTCCCGATAAGGTCAGTGGTCGTCAGCTGTAATCGACACAATAATCGACACAATAAAGGGCTCATGGTCAAAAAAGTTAGTTTTTATTTCTATAACCTCAAAATCACAACTTTGCCTTTGAGGCTTCAGCATAAAAGGAAAACTACCGATAAAGAATAAACCCCAGGAGGCGCTAGAGGAAAATAAAGTACTTATGTTATTTTATTTTTGTAAAATGTGAGTTTTATCATTCTTAAATGTTTTTTTGTTGTTTTTGTGCAAATAATATGAGTGAAATGTAGTTTCCAGAGACTGACATTGATTTCGAAAATGTTGATTAGAACTTTTCACTAAGAAAGAGTCAATAAACTGAATTAGGATGAATCATGTCAATCTTTGCCGACACAAAGTTTAATGAAAGAATAATGAGAATGTCGCTTCAATTAATAATAAACCAGCCTCTTAATTCTGGGGAATTTCAAAGAACCACTTCCTGGAAAGTCATCATTGGGAGGTCATGCTTCTCCGTCAGCTTGTTGGTTGGTTTAGTTATTTGTTTGTCAGCAGAATTACACAAAAAACTAGTTAATAGTTTCCAACAAAACTTGATGGAAAGCTGGGACTCAGGCCAAGAATGAACCAACTAAAGTTTGTGGCTCATCCAGGAACTTTTCTTTACTTTCTTTTGCGAAATCGGGCGACGGTATCTTCACCAATTTGAACAGAGAGTGATTAACGGATCTGGACGAAACAAATCAGACGTATTTAGACGAGTAAAATCTACGATCTGATGCAACTTGGATGAATTTAAGGGACTGTTGGTTCATTCCAGTTAACATTTAGATGCACTTTGCTCCTGCACCACTCAGACTTTCCACAGATTCTTACTGTTCACATTGTGCTGCTACACATTGTTAAACCCGGGTTTTGTGCAGTGATGCTTTTGTCAAATAACAGTAGATCCTGGCTCCAGAATCAGATCTGAACCTGTGTGCCCCCACAGATCCCTGCTGCTGATGGCAGCTCTCACCGTGGTCGGCACTGGAGCTGGAGCTTACATAATGGGCACGGCGGTGTTGAGTCCATGTCCTCTGCTGGTTAATGATACCTCGGGTGGTGTCATCATAGTGAGTACACTCTCAAGTTACACATCTTCTTATAAACCAGTGAAAAGACGAGATAAAGGAAGGAATCCAGTTTGGGAATGTCCTGCCCTCCTGTCTCTGTCCCACAGGTGTTGGCCTGGATCGTCTTCATCCTCACTCTGTCCTACGTGAAGGTGATTATCGGCGTGATCCTGCGTGACGAGGGCCACAGCGCTCTGGTGTGGTGCGGAGCTGTGGTGCAGTTGGGCTCCCTGCTGGGGGCCGTGACCATGTTTCCACTGGTCAGCGTGTACAGCTTCTTCTCATCGGGGGACCCGTGCAACACAAAGTGTCCCTAAACTATGAGCATGCACTGATTTCCCTCCTGACTTCAGGGGAAACGACGTGAGAATCAGTTTGAAAGACTTTTTCCTCCTCGTGATGTATAAACGTGGAGACGTTTGAATTTCATTTGTTAGAAAAACAAAAAGTACGATGTAATTTGAATATATACTTTGTTATAAATGTGTCTGTAGATCTCTATTTACATTTGTTGAAAACTTAAACCTCTGCCAGGAGTAAAAGTCCATTTAACAGACAAATTATCAACGTAAGTATTGAATAAAATTATAAAAATGAAAGAAGAAAATTTGTGATTAAAGTTATTCACAATTCACATTTCAGCACAAAAGGAAAACAACCGATAAAGAATAAACCCCAGGAGGCGCTAGAGGAAAATAATAATTTCAAACTTCCTTTACTTCCTTTACTTAACTGTGTGAGGCTTTTCTTTCTTATTTGTCTATAGACTGAACTTGTTTATTTGAATTGACCGGTTTGCTTGTAACTGAATGAATAACTTTTTTATTGAGATGTGTTTTAATCCTGTTGTTTACTGATGATATATTATATTACATCATGAAGGTATAAACCCGTATTAATGAAGAAACATGCAACACGTGTGTCTTTTATTTGTGACATTTGTAGACACAATGTTTTATTGTCTGCAGCTCAGCGTGAAAACATCAAATTATCTCTAATACATCTTTTCATATTCATCACACACTGAAGCAAAACAATATATAAACTCAAATCAACTCTAAAAGTATGAAGTCATCTTAATTTATACAATATATTCATCATGATAGTATCATGTGATGATAATGTACATCATCATATCAACTGTACTCCAGGATTATAATAATAATAATAATGAATAAATAACTTTATTTATATATCACCTTTATTCACAGGGGTTTAAAAGACAAAGAAATAAAAGCGATAAGAAAACAGCATCACATAAAAACATTAAACATATTAATAAGAACTATAGGAATATATGACAGCACATAAAAGCAAGTCAATAAAAATGGGTTTTAAGAAGTGATTCAAAAGAAGTCACTGAACCCCCTATTTTTGGTTATGATTATAACAAATATGAGATAAATACAGAAACATAGAATGTGTTCTCTAATTCTGAGTTCAGGTGATGGGACATTTTTGTTGAATTAGTCAAGAAAGAAACCATTACATTTGGTGCAGATCCAGGAATTTCTCCTCACTCTCTTTAACATTGACGATTTCGCAGGTAGTAATTTGTGGATCTTGATGAATTATATTATTCAGGGGGACTGAGGTCGATGTGGAATTTGCTGCAGCTTGATGGATTCAGGGACCGTTGGGCCTTGTGGGAGAAATGAGCTCTACGGGCGTCTGGGTTTTTCCTCACACTTGCAGCAGGCGAACAACTTTCTTAGGGTGGAGAGGTGACACAGCGGATGCACAACACTCGCAGCAGACAACAGGAGAAAACTGAAAGGTGCTGTCTGGCAGGCAAATTTGCACGTAGTTTGGATCTTTGCCATCAAAGTGACTGGAAAGTAAAAACACAAGGTGATGGCGGACGTGGCTCGGACGGCGTTGATGGCTCTCCTCTTGGCCGGATTCATCTTGTTGCTCTCTGGGCCGGGCTTCTTCAGCATCCTGATGGTTTGGATGGTGGAGTGCACCATCATACACGTCATGGCTATCATCACAAAAAACGGGAAATTCTTGAAGAAGGCCTTGGCGACAGGGGCGATGGACTCTGAACCCAAAACATTTGTGACGGCGAAGGACAAAGAGAAGAGCCACACCGTCGCCACACAAGCCTCCCTGTATCTGTGCTTCTTCAGCAGAGGGTAGGACGTCGGGTGAATCACCGCAACGTACCTCTGGAAGCAGATGAAACCCAAACTCATGGGCCCTCCGGTCTGTGCATACAGAAGCAGAAAGTTGAAGACCTTCCACTGCTCGTCTCGCACAAGAAAGAGGAAGCAGAGATGTACGAGGGAGATCAAGTACTGCAAGTTGTGGAAAAGGGCTAAGTGAAAATTCAGGATGTCTGGAGTCTTCCTGGAGGTGAGGATGGTCCACAGCAGCGTGACGACCACAGGTTGACCGGTGAGAAAAGTGATGATGTCGACCATTGAGAGAAAAACCACAGAACCCTCGACACACACGCACTCTGGTTTGCTGGAGTTGCGGGTGACGAGCTCGCGTGACACATTCATCTTATCAGAGTGTGGATCAGAGCTGAAAGAAGAGAAATCATTATGATCTTATAATTTCATCTTTTAAAAGTCTGCGGATTTTATAGAAATACAGAAATTCATCGACATTTTTCAGGCCTGAAGCTGTTTGTCGTTATATTTCTGCCATTTTCTGAACCTACATTATTTTCTATCGAATTTCACTTAATCTTGTCTAATAAGCATTAAAAGTTATATCAAGTATGTTGAGCTGAGACAGAATAAACAGATAATAAAAGAAAAACTACTTTATTCTCAAAAACAAATATTAAAAACAGGAGTGAAAGCAAACAGAACAAACACTGAACCTGTTGAATATTGTTTTAAATCTCTTGTTCCCAAAAAAAAAACTATTCATGAAACTCTAAATATAAAAAGAAATGTCATAATCATATTGAGATTTGAAGTCTCACCCGCTCGGCTGCTGCTCGGACGTCAGAGTCGGGAGCAGAATGATTTACACACCGATGACACCTGATTTCCATAATAGATGTGAAACAGGTGCGAGGACGTCGAGCTAAACCCACAAACTGAGACTCGAACACGTCCTGATTTTCTTAAAAGCCGAGTTTCCGTGCGGGAGCAGAATGTGACACGAGCGAGCGTGAAAAAGAAACGCATGTGCCGGTGCTGAGAATGATTAAAACATATTTAAGATTAAAGAGTAAAGAATAAAATATAATGTGTGTTGTGGTTATTAGAGAGACCACAGGGTGTCAGTGTGCACCACGACTTCGTAGATCCTCCCCCTGTCGTAGAGAAAGCTTGAACAGTATCAGAACAGAAGACGTCAGTGTTATAGATTCTTTATATAGAAAGTTTATAGATGCAGGAGAAAGTGATTTGACGTTTATGTTGTTTTCTGCAGCGGAATCCAGCAGGAACTCAAAACAAAACACTTCCTTCTCCTGTTCCCTCTGATGGTTTCATTTGTCCAAAGAAATAAAATGCAGATTATTTAATTGCTGATTTTCAGATTTTGGTTTAATACCATTTTTCCAATAACCCAAGTTTATCTAAATAACTTTTCCTTTATTAAAATTGTATTATTTCATGTTGAGGCCTAAAATCTTCTGGGTTTCAAGCCTTTCTCTGCACATTACTCACGTTGTTCTCATTTAGTTTCATATTACTTTAAATTTACAAGCGTATCGGTTTGTTTTTAACGACGCTCTACTTTAAAACATCTATTGGGCAAATATCTCGAATTAGAATTCAACCGATTTTTAACACAGAAGCTATAAAATGACTTGTAATCTCACGGGGCAACTGCGACAGTCCACAAAATGTCCTCCAACTGTTGCTCCACCATTTAATAATAACGTGAATTGTTACCAGACTCTTAGCAAAGACCCAGAAAGACAATTTGAGCCTTTTTATCGGTGAAAGAAAAATCCCTTTTTAGAGGAAATTCCTCGGACCGTCGCAGTTGCCCCATTGGATTAACATTGTAGCCACAGCTGCTGTCACGGCAGAGATCGTCTCCTGGACCAATTTCAAATACTTCTGTAAGTACCCTTCATTTTTACACGCTCACATTTATAAATGCGAAGTGAAAAATACCAGAATTCCCTCCTGGTCACTCTGATATTTAATGTGAGGAGACAGACTTTGCACAGATGGAAGAGATGAAGGCGTATTTATTGACAAATACACACAATACATCACAAAGCTGAACTGAGCGTTACAGACTCACGATAAAAAAACAACCTCCTTGGTAAACACGTCGGTATGGCTTCTTCTTTCATGCCCCTCGGGAATTAAGACTCATAAATACACAGAAAACTGGGAAACGAGAGTGTGTGTGTGTTTTATAAGAGTAACCGTGTAAAAGAAGCTGTATGATAAACAGAGCACATGCTGAGAGAATAAATATGAAAATACAAAAGACAGAAGAATTCATATATTGCTGTTTCACCGTTATAAAGGATTCTTTGGACGACGCTGATTGTTTACATTCTTGGAGCGATGCCACCTGCCGGGTGCAAAGCGTCCAGGGAGGAATAAGAGTCGAGCTTCGTCACAACTGAGATGATTTTTTTATCGTTTCACCGTTAAAGTCGGTTTGTCGTGCATTTTATTTGTTGTTTTTATCTAAAAAAAAAACCGACTCATTATCGTCAATAGTGCATCAAGGTAAAGCCACTTGGTTTGAGAAACATGAGCTGAAATGTTTTGCCGTAATTTGTTTGACTTCAAATGACAAAAAAAAACTTCAGTAACTACGACTAACACCACAGGTTTAGTGGTTAAGTGCTGATTGTCGCCTGTGAATACGAGAAAATACTCACTTTTATTAATCGTTAAAGTTCCTACAGACGTGATGATGATTGAAAAGCAACTTTGGAAATAAGTTACGACTTTATTTGGTCTGTTCTGACCTGTAGCTTATGGTGGCTAATGTCAGCTAATGTCAAATATGACTGTATAATGGACATTGTTCCCCCTCACCTTATATTATTAACGATCTGTTTGTGCTTGTGTTAAATTGTCTCTTAGCATTTACCATCACCCCCCCATAATTGTCACATGTGGCTAAAGTTGCATCATCTCACTCATTTAAAAAAAAGTTTTAAAACTGAGGCCTCATCTTTCTCTCGTCCAGTCGAAGGCACTTCTCTCTCTCTCTCTCTTTAAAGCCAGATATGCAAACTGAAGCACCGCAGACACTGTACATACAAAATTACACAACACATAGGCACTGGATCATTTACAAACAAATGAAAAGAAACGTATAAAACAATTCTTGGTCCTCTAAAAGCGTACTTTGTCGCAGGGGGGGGGGGGGGGGGGGGGGTCGGCAGCTGTGGGTGCTACATACTCAAAACTCAGTCATGGGATTTATTCCTTGGATAAATTTCTGCATAAAGGCGGAATATATGAAAAACAAGGCACGCGTTGGACCCTGGTCGTCTGGACAAAAAACATTTACATTTGTTCCTCTTGCAATTTCCCTCAGCTGTTTCCTGCACGCTGTGGTCCGGGCATTGTTTTTACTGTCAGTTCTGTGAGGGCACAGGAAACTACGCGTGGCTGTGGACCGTGATGCTCGACAGGTCGTTCCTGATGATCTCGTTGACTGCGGAGGAAACGAGAGAAACGCACGGTCACTACGTGGAGGGTTGCACAGAATAAAGCAGCAGAACATCTGTACAGGCTGAGAAAATAAAAGAGAAGGGAACAATGAACAAAAACCTTTTTTAAATGCATCTGGGCTTTAGTCACTTGTTTCCATGCAAACATCAGAGTTTAGCATCTGTTGATATTGATGATTGAGTTATTAACTTCGATAAAATCACATCAAACACACACACACACAGGCACGTTGAAGCTTTTAGAAAATAACAGACTTTTCCAACTTAAACTTTGACAGTTGATTATTGAGTCGGGACATTTTACTGTTTGAATAACATCTTGAAGACTTTTTTTTCAGTGGCAACAAACATTATATTGACGTATTAAAACCTGCTGTGATGGATTATAAGTTGGATATTTGCTTCTTTTACTTGGTCTCCTCCTGCTGCTCAGGGAAATGTGTGTCTCTTAGCTGCTAAATGCTTCAGTCCTCTCATCAAGGAGGTCGTGTTTCTATTATGTCTGTTCATCAGCAGGTTTACTCAGAAACGACTAAACTGATTTAGGAGAAAGAAAGAAACAAATACATTTGGGAGCAGATCTCAAAGTGTCGGCCATCTTTTTCTGTGTTAGGCAGAGAGTGACCAGTGTTGTTGTTGTTTTTTTTCTTTGTCTGAAAACAGTGAAACACAAACATGACACAACTGGATCTGAAAAAACCAAAACAATGAGCTGAAGGATAATAAAACAGATGGAAACTGCAGAGTCGGGTGATGATTAACCACAGGGAGGTTACGGGAGGTTATGTTTTCACCCCCTGTTCGCTTGTTTGCTTGTTTGTGAGCAGGATTACACAAAAAACGACAAAACGGTTTAACACAAAATATTAAACTTTGGAGTGGATCCTGATCTCAGGTGGATACAGGATTGTTTTCACTTTGAACATTGCGAGATGTGATGAGGGTGTTTTTTTTAAAGATTTTAACAAATTTCCCAGAGAATCATTCACAGATCTTGATTTAAAAAAGAAAATTAGGCAAATTTAGGGAAGTAATATGAAATTTGATAGATTTTAAAGGTTGTCAGGCCTTGGTAGAGGTCTGCGCTCAACTGAGGGACGTTCTAGTTTGTTTCTTTGTCGACAGAATTATGATTAAACAAGTGAATTGACTTCCATGAAACTTGGTGGAAGAATGAAACATTGGCCAAGAAATAACCCATAAAATTCAAGGAAATGTTTTCACTTTCTTTGGAATTTTTGGTCGTTTTAACCAATTTTCAAGAGAATAATTCATGAATCTTGATGTGAGGATTGATATTTATGAGCTTGTGCAATTTGGTCCAAATAGAAATCTGGAAGTAGCTGATTATGATGTGGTTTCACAAGATCAAGGTTGGCGCCTTGCTGAACTCTTTGTTAATCTAGTACTTTAAACTCATGTGACTCTAAGTTACCATTTCCACCTGTGGGAACACAATTCTCCGAGCTGTATAGTTACAGCCGTCTGCTGTTCCCTCGGAGCCAACAGAATCAAATCACTTCACATCGGAGATCCCCAGATGTTTGTTATCACGAGGGATGATGCAACCTCCTGTCGTCTGTGCAGGATCCAGGTGCACTTGTTTATCAGGTTGAATCCGCTCTGTGCTGATAGAGGTGAGACGATCCAAGAGCAACGCTGCAGGCTCACCACAAAATAAAGATCCACTGATAACACGGGAGAGAAGGAAACCATCTTTATCCGCCTCACCACAGAGGAGAGAGACGCTCCTTCTTTCATTAGCCTTTACTGTTTTCATCTGTGAACTCATTTTTCACTTTGAACACACGGTCCCTGCAGCTTCTCCTCCTTTAATCTGCTTCTCACTTTTCTAATCAGCGTCTTGGTTCAGGTTCAAGATGAGATATGTGGGGGTGGGGGGGGGGGGGGGGGGGGGGGACCCTGAGAATCCAAGCCAGCAGGAGAGGAATTCCCTCCGAGTGACTGGACGCTGGAAAAGCAATCTGGAATCCTGAGATCCCCCCGAACACACACACACACACACACACACACAATGGAGGGACTATTTTCCTTTTATATCAAATGTATTTTCATCCCAGGCAGCGGAGGAGCCCTTCCCCCCCCGGTGACCCAGCACTGGCACAGCCGCTTCCTACCAGAAATACCTCTCACTTCCTATCACGAAAAAAGACGAGGGGGTGTAGACGCCTCGCAACAAACACACAACAAACACACACGCACACAAACCCTGCGTGGGAGGCTACCATGGTAAAAAAACAAAACATAAACGTGTGTCATCATTACTCTGAAATCTGAGGTTCAGAAAGTGTGATAATCGAGCTTTCCTCAGCAGTTACACAGATCGTTCGTTTACACATGACTTTAATGTGTGTTTGGATTATTATGATATTAATATAGAGCTCATGCCTCCACCACAGCCCCCCCCCCCTTAAATCCAAGCTGCTCCAAATGTCACACACCCAGAAATATCAGTTCCCTCAATGTGTCTGATTATTATCATTAAGATCGGAGAATTACTCGCTGGGAAATAAGTGAAGATGTCAAGAAATGGCAAATCTTTAATAATAAATCCTGGATCGGCCCACTGATCCTCCCACCAATATAACAGTTATAATATATATTTATATACTTATGATTCGTCAAGTAGTAAGTCGTCAACAAACAAATGAGGCGGAGGTGATAAAGCAAACATGGAGATCTCCTGAGAGGTTTGATAACAGCGTCACAGCATCGACCTCACACGAGTGTCACAGAAACACACGGACACACACTGAGCCCTGGAGACGAGGTGCGATTCACAGACTTGTTTCTTGGTGCAGAACTTGTCCGCGTGGAGGAAACTCTGCAGTGGCGTTTATATTCTGATGCTCTAAATCACTTTGCCTGGACTCGTCATCAGTATCTGCTCTGTTGTGGTAACGGTAAGACGAGATGATTTCTAACGTGCCACATCAGGACAGCAGCCGCGTGAATGTGAGAATCCGACCAATAAGACATATTGAAGCAGAAGAAACAAACAGACCTCGGCTCCAGTTCAGGCTGAACCGACTGACCTGTGCTCCTCCGTCTGATCCGGCTGTGACCTCCCGAGCATCTGGAGGTGGAGGGATAACTTCAAACCTCAAGGGGACGTTATTACATTAACTTTTAAAACACTAACTTCGAGCCAGGAGGCCGAGACGTCGTCAGACCTGTCTGGCACCTTTCAGAATCACAGATGAGTTACGGCATTAAGATATTTTTACACCACATCGTTCGCCACATGTGGAGAAGCTGCTTCAACACAACTTAAAAAAAAAAAAAAGAAAACGCTAAAAAGATATTTATTCTGATATGAAACCAAGGAAAACTAGACAGTGAAGCTTTGATCCAACTGAGGCCACAGCGTTTACTGTTTGTGTGTCCGTTGCCATGACCCACTTTTCACTGTGCTGTCACATTTGATGCGGAGGATCTAATTGAAAAAGAGTCAATCTATTGATCTGTAAGTGTGTGTACAACAAAGATCCTAAAAATAAGCCCATGCAGCCCCAGTGTGACATCTGTGTCATGTGGCTCTTTGCCCGCATTGATTTGCTCAAGAGAAACGTTTGAGCAAACCGAGAGGGGGACTTTTATAGTGTTTGTTCGTTTGTTTTAAGTTTTATTTTGAGAAAAGAAACTACTCTATTATTTTGGACGTAACTTCGAAGGGGAGAATGTGGGCGTTAGGTTTGTGAGCTGCCACTTTTGAAGCCCGTGAGTTTTGGCATTTTTGTCCAACGCCATCTTGGTTTTTTGAAACCAGAAGTAACCATATTTGGAAGCGCAGGGGGTGGAGCCTGACTGCGAGCTCGATGACGCTACACGGCCACCAATTGGATATTACTATGTGTCAATCACAAGTTATCCACGCCCTAAACTTTAGGGCGTGGATATGGTATTATGGTACTTTATCGTCTATTTGACTCCAAATGATTAAATTTGAATAAAACAATGTTACATGAGTGAAAGCTCCAGAAAAGCTTCTCAATGGAACTTGTGGTCGGATTGTTTATGAGACAATACAGGCCTGGAGGATGGTAGAATATTATTAGTATATACTACATTGTATATTATTTGGGGTATTGGAAATAATAGCTTTATTCTTTAATATTTATCTTATATACTTATAACTCCATATACAAACCAAATATCACTTTTGGATATCCTGAGAGCTTTGCTGCTACTTCCCCATGAGGCCCTGCGTCGTTAGGGAGAAACTTTGTTATTCTGTGTGTGTAACATGAGCAGGAAGGTGGCGTTTGATATGAAGTAATCCAGGAACTGGTTTCCTGTTCCACGGAGGTCGACAGCAGCTGGAGCCGACTGATACAGCCCAGCGCTCCGACCAGGAAACCCCCGGCAAACGAGGAACTCCAAAACAATTAGCAGGACGGCACCGTTTGACTCATTAGGGTCCAGAACGCGTCAACACGACCCGGCCTGCAACAACACAACTCTACAAAGGGAACCGATCCGCCGGTGAGATATTCAACTGCCTCCGTGGATAAATCAGCTGAGAGACCAGAGCTGAGACAATGAGAGAAAAAGTGCCACAAACTCCCCCCCCCCCCCCACTCCATCTACTGCCACGTCAAGTCCAGGCCACAAGCCACGAGATGTTCTTGGCCCCCGTTACGAGGCTTCTACTGCGTAACGGGGTCGGTCCCACTGAGCCGTTCTGTAGTTCACTGCAGCCTCCGCCAGCCTTTTTATTTCTTTAAGGTTTTCACTCAGGTGTCATTTAAGACGAGATAATCCTCGACAAAGAGTGACGCGAACAGAGAAGACTTCAGGACAAATATTATCACAATATCACGTTCGTTTGCACAACCGGTGACCAGAAAAATGCAAAACTCGTGCTGTGACTCAACTCAGAACAACTGTTCTATAATAAAGTGAAGACATGAAGAGAAAGAAAAACTGTAGAACTACAGAAGTAAGTTGTGAATCACAATCCTGACGCTTCAGAACACGATCAGCCACAAACAAGTCATTTGTTTCTGAAACACATTTTATTTCCCTGTCCTGATCTTCTTTGTAATAATCATTTCATTTAGGCTGAATTAAATGATTGGTCGGCGTACCTGTCCGTCACTAACCGACGTGCCCGCGTAAACAAAGTGTTGCTCCAGACTCCAGAGTCGATTGTATGAAAAGTGTAACGTGTGTCTCACATTCATGATCCTCCATATGTTTAAATGATCGAATATAAGAAACACTCATAATAAAGTCTCAAAGCACAAAGAATAAAACACACTTGACCTTTATACGTTATTTTTGACTGCAGGGCTGTTGTATTACATCATACTGTGTTTAGTAATGAATCAATATCTGTGAGTGGTAACTATAGTAATACATAACAGATGTGGATATTGATTAATATGATCCCTACACATTTGGTGAATAGTTGATTCAAACCATAACAGCATGTGTAAAGTCAGTAAGAAAGTACTATATATGTATGTACTCTACTGTGGTTTACTTTATACTATATATATAAATAATGTGGTATATTTTGAACACACACACAACTAATGATGAATCATCTCCTTTTTGAAAGCAGTGGCTGCAAACAATTTGAGGAAGCGAGTGAGTTGCTCAGTTTGAAATCCGATTCAGCCTCAGTCTCTCGACTCACAGTTTACTCTCAAATACTTTGCCTGTGATCGTCCAGAGACTCCGCTCATCAATTACGCCGCCCTGACATCTAACAAGGCCACAGCACGCCATAAAAAGCATGTCGTAATGCTGCTTGGCTCCGGTCGGGCTTGAAAATGCACATGTTTCGCTCATGTTACCTCACCGCTGACAAAAGTCTTCGGCGCACTACTGTGCAGGATAACGTATGGCTTTGGCCACCTCTCCCAGACTCGCCGCGGGCCAAAGGGAAGCATTGCAACCCCCTCCAGTCAGCAAGTTTTATGGCGGCGTGGCCGGCCTCCATCTCCTCTCGGTCCCGGGCCTCGGCGGAGGAGGGTCGGAGCGCGCACCCTATAGCTCCGGCTCCGGGCCAGAGAATATGATTCACACTTTCCATGAGCAGACATGTTTGTAACCTCTCAGGGGACGGTGTGAATAAATGTTTAACCGAGGGGGGATGAGTGGGAGAGGGCTGCACAAACACAGACAAGGTAGCAGGGCCGCGGGGCGACAACAAGGTTTGGGAGGTAGATTCAAATCACCCGACTGTCAGGTTTACTGCTGCTACTTGTTGCACGTGTGTTTAAATTAGTGGTGTCTACTTCGCCCCAAACTCTGTGACATTCAGGGTCCTAGCTCGTGAAAAGTGTCCGGTGTCGTTGTCTGACGTTTAACAAGCGTCCACGACAAGAAACCACGGTAACGCCGCACCTGAGCGAGGCCGTAAAGTCCTGTCGAAGTCTGCCAAAGGTTTTAATGAAGTGAGAAGCCGCATTGCGTTGGGAATGTTAAAGTGAGAAAAATGTCCTTCAATTTTCCAATGAAAACAAGAGTAATTATGGGCCCACTACCTCAGAAAAACCCATTATACAGTCGTGGTGATTCACTTTAATACCTTGAATTCTTTTTTTCTTTCACTTAACTGCAGCTCGTCTGAAGCTCCAAAAACTCCTCAAGAGACGTGCGCGGCGGTGGCACCAGTCACAGCACGATTACGGATGAATTCTCTGAATCCAGCCAAACATCCCCGCAGACAGAGCTAACAAGTGTTAATGTATTTACCCAGACTGCTCACAGGAAGTGGCATGGGAACAGTCTGAGCCTCGCAGTCTGCGGCCCGACGAGCCCGTCTCGCTCGCCATCGTCAGGAAGCTCGGGCCAGACGGTTCAGCAGGGGCTCTGGTGACGGATCAAAGCCGCGCCGCTCCGTGCGCTGATAGCTGCTGGTTAGTGTTTCTTCATTTACTGCGCTCCTGTCCTCACGGGGACTGTACGCACGGCCGGGGCTGTGTTTTTTCTTGCCCGGAGGAAGATAATTTATCCAATTTATTTCAAATCACAGCAGCGCAGAGCACGCGGCCCCCGAAACCTCTGTGGTGAGCGCGGAGGGCCACAGCGGTGAGATCATAAACTCTGCTCCTAAAATCCTGCTCGCTCTGAGATAAATAAAGAGCGTTAAAAAAAAATAAAAAAAGCATTTATTTTATCAGGGAGATTTGGGCCCTCGTCTCATTCAGGGTTTAAAGCCACATATATCAAACACAGGACCACCCGGCATCTTTGATCCAATTAATAGTTAGACGATGAATAAAGCTGAACGCAAAGGAAAGACGCACCACAAACGTGAGGGGATATTAAACATGCAGGGCTTTTGATGGATTCTATTCCAGTAAAGTAAAAGCAATAATGAAAGTCTTGGCACATCTCTCCTACAACGATGTTCTTCTCCTGCAGTGACAGGACATTCTAACATGTAGAATACAAACCTATAGTGCAAACCTTCATCTCAACAGTCAATAGATTCTGATTTGTATTTGGATCTGCACCAAATTACTAAAACATGCCTAAAGCCTGATTTCTTTCATCAAGTTAAATGAACTATTCCCTGAAAGATGGATTTCTGGATTCACCCCCAAATTGAAGGTCTTCTCCCCCGACCTTCACCGCATCCTTCCTCCAAGTTTCATGATAATCTGTCCAGTAGTTTGCGTGTGATCCTGCCAACTACCAGATGAAAACATAACCTCCTTGGCCTCGGAGCTAATAAAGACAGGAGAGTGTATTTATCGAGCGGATATGGACGTTGTTCTC
Organism: Hippoglossus hippoglossus; assembly: GCF_009819705.1. Classification (NCBI taxonomy): domain Eukaryota; kingdom Metazoa; phylum Chordata; class Actinopteri; order Pleuronectiformes; family Pleuronectidae; genus Hippoglossus; species Hippoglossus hippoglossus. Next base: position 3,579,903 of record NC_047161.1, read on the forward strand.
ATGTTCTCTCCACAAGAAAGCAAAACTATTCCTTTAAAACACGAGGAGATTTGAGCCAAAACAAAAAGCTGCACACGGAGTTTTGAAGGTCAAATGTTTCAGCTCTTGGCAAAGTGATCGGAGAGTCATACGATATTTTCATATGAAAAAACACTATCAGCACCTGCACATGCATTATGGGCAATGAAACCCTCTTTGTTAAGTTAATCAAGGTTCTGGACGGGGCTCCACTCACCATCATCGAGGTACATCTGGTCCAGCTCCTGTGGTTCTTGCTTGATGCTGACGGCCAGCGGCGGGGAGCTGCCGTCCTCCTGCAGCGAGGCGCGCCCTCTCTCCGGCGCCTTGGGGGGCTGCTGGGCGTCCGGGCTGGTGCTGCCGCTGACCGGCTGGGCTGGTGTCATGCAGTGGGTCGGAGAGAAGGGGCCGTCGGTCGGAGTGGAGGGCTGCGAGGTCGGGGAGGAGGAGGAGGAGCTGCTCGGCGGGTAGAGGCTGGGCAGCTGGTAGCGCCCGGGGGTCTCCTGGATGATGGAGACGTGGGGGATCGGGGACTGGGGCCCCTGGGGGCCGGCAGGGAGGCACTTGGAGAAGTGTGACGGCGACAGGTCGTGCAGTTTGGGGCTGGTGCTCGGGGAGGAAGAGGAGGGCAGCGAGGCAGGTTTGGCCGCCAGTCTCTCCTGGCTGACGGGGTAAGCACCGCCAACGACACACGACCGGAGGTCAGAGGTCATCATGGGGGTCATGACCTGTGGGGGGAAGTAAGGCTTCGGGTGCAGGGACACAGTGGAGCCGTGCTGGGTGCACACCAGAGGGGCGTCATAGTCGTCGTGCGGCTCCGTCTTTATTGTTGGAACTGGGGGAAGAGGAGGGGAAACCAGAAGGAAAAGCTAAATGAGTAAACACATAGTCCTGCGAGTGAGAGAGCGAGTGGGTTTGTGGCTAAGAGACCCGCTGCCAAACAAACACTTTCATCAATGAGCCTCTGTGTCTGGGCCCAACTCTCCCACCCTCCTGCAAATATTCACCAAACTCAAAAAAAAAGAGGAAAAAGGGATGAGTCATCAGCAGCAGAAACATCCAGCAGCTCCTATAATAAAAGGTTTGTTTTCTTTGGACCTCGCTCTGGTGCTAATATCCACTGAACGTGTGATTTGAAATATGTTTGTCAGCCTCATACACAGCAGGGCTCGGTAATTTCAAATAAATTACTGCTTAGCCACTGAGACAAAGGGAGAAAAAATGGAAAGATTCAGCTGAAAGACACAAAATGGTGGCTCCGGGCTGTACGTGGATTGTGGTTATTGAGCGAGCACGGACCAACGCTGAGTTCAGATGAGGCGGTCGCTGCGAGCTTGGCCACTCCGACGGATTCCAGCCCGAAAACATGTTGGACGCTGTATTTTTAAAGTGTGGACCATCAATCTGCCGCAGCTCGGGACACGACATCAGACTCACATTAAAAAAAAAAAACACATTTCACTCCGGTTACAGAACGACATCACGTCTCTGACCCCGAGCTTCTCTCAACGACTTTCACTGCATCACTCCACTGGATCTATTTCTGCTCTTCACGGGGCTGAAGCTGTTTTCGGTCCTGATACGAAACATGTGTCTGAAGCAGTAAATTACTTCACTTTTCCTTCTGCCATTTTTATTCTGATACTTTATTGGACGCACATTCTCAGTTGTTTATCTGGATCTTTTTTTGTCCCTCTAAAAAAAAAAAAAAGATATTTTCAGTCTCGCAGGTTGTGCCAAACGAAGACTAATGAGACTAAAGAGAGTGAAACTGGGGCGCGTCGTGTCTGACTGAGGACTGAATTTCAGAAAGAGGAACTGCGATGAGATGGTTACGCCGACCGCACGACCGAAATAGCACACGCACCCCTATTTCGGGTCTGTTTGGAGGAAGCTGATGCACAGACGCAGAGAGCAGCAGCAGCAGCAGCAGCAGCAGCAGAAGAAGAAGAAGTGCAAATGTTTGTCTGCCACAGAAGCGTCTGTGGTTCCTGAGCGTGAAAATCAGCCGTGTGTACTGTACGTCCCAGAATAAATGTGTTTTTAGTACAAACTGCGGTCACACCTGCAGCTGCTGCACAGAAAAAAATCTACATGATTCATTTAGTGATTTCAAAAAATGGAAAAAGTGAAATTCTTATTGAAAAAATTGAGCTTTTTCTCCGGATCTGCTTTTAAACTCTTCTTGACTCTCTCGCCGAGGCCTGGCTCGCCGCCTGAACGGCGCTCGCCCTTCAGGAGACGCTGTCCAGACTGACCGTCCCCGCGTCCGTCCCCTCCCTCGCACTCTGAGCGTCTCGAGGACAATGCTGCACTTTCACAGTGGGGCACTCCGTCGCCCACGCTCAGGGATGGGCCAGTTCACTTGAATCCCAGCTTTGAACCACCCACTGGATTTTCACTCTGAGCCCAGAGCGCAATTAGCAATGGTTTTTACATTTCAGTTTGTGGGTCACTGTTTATATTTAGCTTGGCAACAGGTTCCCTATTCAAATAACACGCTTTTCCCATGCCCCCCCCCCCCAGTGTCCAGGCACTCCGGCTCCTTCATGCAGCTACAGGTACGGAAAAGAACCCGTTTTTATAGTTTTTCTTTTTTGTTTTGTTTTTTACAATGGAGGAATAATAGCGTTGCTTTGTTCCTCCCTGGAGAAACCACCAGACGAAGGGGAATACAAACTGGCTGAAGTGTTTCTAATTGGTCTGGGATGTGAAGGCAGAGCGCGCAGCCGGAGGGAGGTGAAGTCCGAGGGTGAAGATAGGAAAGAAGAAAGAGGATGAGCCTCAAATTGACACATTGGTCATGTGGGTCATTTTTCCTTTTTTCACCCAAAAAAGTTTTGAGGCTTCATCAAATGTCAGGACTGGAAAGAACAAGTTTGCCGATGGTTATGATAACAAGAGCATCATCAGGATCCAATTGTGAAGTCACAGCAAACATGTTTTGTTTGGATGATGCAACTTCATCCAAAAGTTAGAAAGTGAAGCTGTGCTATTTTTGAGAAGTAGCAAATTCATTTAAGATTTAATGTCTTTGCACTGCTTCACTGGAACAATGGAAATAAAGACTTTCTATTCTAACAGCTTCAGTCTTCAAAAGCATAAAACTCAAAGACAAGACAATTAATCTTTCGTTTCTTTTCACATGAGTATTCTCACAGACTTTTCCCTGTAACGTCTCATTCACTCTCAGAACAGTGAGCAGAAGGAAGGGGGGGGGGGGAGTTTTACCGTTGGCAGGAACGTAGGTGAAACGCTGATACTGGCTTCGTTTCCTTTTGCCGTTGCAGACGTAGAAGTTGACGTGCACGGGAGTGGAGAGTCTTTGGTTCCGATACGGAGGAATTTCCACCAGCAGCGAATTCTGCAAAACAACAAACCCCCAAAAAACTTCAATGTAGAAATGTACAGTTGTTATACTGAAAGAAGTTTTCTTATTTGACTCTTGCTTGGTACATATTTAACATTAATTAAACATGATCTGTCTCATGTTCCAGCCTGAGAATATGTGATTGTTTCAGATCTTAAGTTTAAAGAAGGCGAACGGCAACGAAGAAAGCCACTTTCTATAAAGGCATTTTCATAAACTAACACATAACTCCATGTGCTGCTATGAATTCTTCATGCAACCGACTCTACGCACTGTACGGCACATGGAGGGTTTTGTGTTGTTTCTGTATTTGCTTGATGGGGCTGGTTGAGAGAGATAGTGCAGGTTAGGGAAAGTGGATTTAAGATCAGGATCAGTACTTTCTTCAAATCCATAAGTCCTGGAGTTGTGTGTGTTTGTGTGTGTGTGTGTGTGTCTGTGTGTGTGTGTGTGTGTGTGTGCGTCTGTGTGTGTAGGGGCCGGTGGATAAAATCTGACAATCTGGTTGTAATCGTGAACGAGCCACACAGGGACCATGAACGACGCCTATAGACGAGCCTGGTTATTTGAACAGTGAATAACTCAGCTGATGTGAATAAATTAAAAAGCCAGGGGTTGTCCGGATAGTTTATTTCCCCAGCAGAGCTTCCTGCTGTCTGCAGAGACCACGAAGGCCGGGAGCGACCACGCTCCTGCGCTCTCAGCCTGTGAACACATCAGCCTCCACACGTCTGAGCGGGCTGGAGGTGCCGCTCGGTAGCCAGGGAGGAAGTCGTACGTCTGCACTGGCCCCGGCGTGTACAGGTGAAAGCTGACACACGTTTTATTAAATCACCGCAGCCGTAAAGTCAAGTGAAGCCAGATGAGGCTCCTCCGTCCGTCCGTCCTTCGGAGAATTAGCTGATAGAAACTCTGGAAGCGTTTCAGTGTTTGTGTGAAACAGGGAACATTCGCAGCGCCGCTCTCGAGTGGCGTCTTTCCAACGCGTCAACTTATACCTGTTCGTGAAAAACAAGCTCAATTTTGAATCCAAAAACCAAGTGAAATCATTCAAAGGTTTTATGTGCGCGTGTGTCGTAACTCACTGAACGTTGAGTTAGTGTGAACAGCTTGAAAATTACAAAAGGTGTCGAGCTGTTTTCACCTGAGTGAAGTAAATGTGACAAACTGACCCTGAGGGAGCATCGCTGGCCTTTTATCTACGTTTCCATGACGACTCTGATTGTAAATCATCCCTACGATGGAAACTGAATCATCCCCCTGCTCTGAGATCTGCGTCTCTCTCTCGGGGGGCTGACGGAGGCGGCGAGGTATTCTGAATCCTGCGGTCTCGCTCTGCGGCGCGGCGCAGCGGCGGAGGTTAAACCTGGCCGAGGCCGCGTCAGTGTTTAAACTGGGACCAGTCCAGCAGACTGGGGGAGAGAGGGCGAGAGGCCCTTTGTCTATTCAAGCCGACAGATGTGTCCAAGCAGTCCCTGTGTGTGTGTGTGTAGGTGTGTGTGTGTGTGACTGTCTGTGTGTGTGTGTGTCTGTGGGGGAGACGGAGAGAGAAAGTGTGTGTTTTGCAATGAGAAGACACAGGGAGCAGGTGCAGTGCCTCAAATATAGACACCGTCTAATCCCCTCGTCTATCTACCTCCCACCATCTCTCTCTCCCTCTCTCTCTCCCTCCCTCTGTCTCTCTCTCTCTCTCTCTCTCTCTCTCTCTCTCACTCTGTCTCTCTCTGTCTCTCTCTCTCCCACCATCTCTCTCTCCCTCCCTCCCTCCCCCTCTCTCTCTCTCTCTCTCTCTCCCTCTCTCTCTCTCTCTCTCTCTCTCTCTCAGGCCAGGACAGCTGGAGTCATCGTCGAACTCCCACATGTTGAAGGTTGAACTTTTCACACATCTCAAACACAACACGGCTGTTTCTCCCTCGTCCCTCGTCCCCCGTCCCCCCCAAGGACCTCGCTTCACCTCTGAGCAGACAACACGTAGCTTTATATCCCAGGTACACGTCTGTTCACTGAGTGTGTTCTTCATGCTGTGTGTGTGTGTGTGTGTGTGTGTGTGTGTGTGTGTGTGTGTGTGTGTGTGTGTGTGTGTGTGTGTGTGTGTGTGTGTGTGTGTGTGCTCATTCTGAGGTTTTCTATGGATTCAACCAGTTTGATTCTCAGTGAGAGACCATGATAAATTTATCGAAATTATTGATTTTAAGTATTTTTCTAAACGCTTTAAACACATTTAGTTCTTTTAAACAATCATTAAAAGTATGAAATGAGATTATTTAACTGATTCTACAGGTCAACAAATACAGACTCATCACTTACAGGCTTTGAGGCGTCTTTCTCAATCTTGGCCTCAGTCTCCCAGAGGTGATGACCGTCTAAAAGACAGAGGAGACAAGAAAAAGAAAAAAAGGGTTATTTGTGATGACAAATCATGAAATAATCCTCCTACTTGGATCCAAGCAGAGATGAAGAAATGGAACGAGTGTTGTTTGCTATCATCTGTTACATCAGTGACATATAAAACGGCTGCGGGAGCCGGGGGGGTGTCGCGGACGTCATAGTGTCTGACCTCATGAGCTCATATCCTCAGTCTGACAAACAGGACGACAAACCAGCACAGACAGAAATCTGATGCAACCTTAAAAAAAATACCAGAGAGATGAGCGACACCGAGAGAAACCTTGACTTCATCGCTGTGTGGAATCCCAGCAGCTGCAGGACTCATTAATACGACTGGAAACTGACAACTCGCCGCTTTCTTCTCGCGCTCTCATAGGAATCTTTCTGTTATGCTCATATAATGATTGTTAAACGCTTTTGGTATTTTTCTCCTTTTCTCCACGTTTTCTTTGATTCTCCTCAAACATGCCACAATAAGAAGTTTTCCCATCAGGCAATAAAAACACACACACACACTTGCTAAAGGAGTTTAATTTGTCACTCCGCCCGATGAGAAGTGAGCGAAACTATATTTTTACCAATTAATTTGACATGGAGGGAAACTGCTGCACTTTCTTTAGACCCCTGACTCATTAACGAGGCCCTAAAAAGATGTTAAATGAGTGTGAAAGTGACTTAACGTGGAGCTGGAGCTGCAATGTTGAGAGGAAAAAAGGTCGACTGCGGCTAAATGGTGTTGAAGGAGATGAACGGAGATTCGTGCTGTGCTGCTCAGGTCGTCTGCAGTTTGACAAGCGCAGGGTTTGAATGGGGGGGGACAGCTCCGTGCAACTTGTTTGTGTTGAGGAGGAGGAGGAGGAGCAGGGAGGTGGCAGAGATGGAGGAGGTGCAGCCAGGCACCGACAGCTTCTATTATGTCTGAGGAGACACTGGGAACCTGTTAACGTCTCCCGGCTCTGTTCTGATCCCCCTTTAGTTCCCCTGCTCGTCACACTGAGTCAGAGGTGCAGCTCTGCAGGAAACGGTAAGATCACGATTATCACCTCAGTGACGGGAACAGGATGAATCTGTGCACGCAGGCTGCACAGAGAGATCTCGTGCAGTGTGAAATCAACGGGGAGAGACTGAGAGGTTGTGAGGTTGTGTTCATTTGCTCTGAAGTGCAACAAAATATGTTGTATTTATGTGTTTAGAGCTTTTAAACGACACCTTGACACCTCTTTCCAATATCTGCATTAAAACAAAGGGAAAAGATGGATCAGGTGTGTAATAATTTAAAATGTTAATCATATAATTGTCTCATTAAAAAGATAATTAGGTGGCACCAGTAAGGTTTTAGGTCTTTTTCTTTATAACCTTGAAGATTTTTTGGTCTCAAAGTAAAACGATCTAGAGCAGTCGGTTCCAACCCTTTTTATTTTCACAGACTTTCTCAGTTACACGGAGTTCTGTCACTTCTCTCCTGCACCTGCTGAGAGTTATTCTGTGGAATCGGGACGTGGCTCTGGTCTTAATATCATTATTTCTTGGCCACATCTTTGTGAGTGTGATGTGGTGGATTTCATATTTCAGGCCCCACCTGCCAACTGAGGCCTGCACAGTTACCAACGGAGCCTCAGACTGTTATTAAAACACAGGCTGTTATTTATAATAATGAGTTTTCGAAGGAGAAAATGTTCAACTTGGGGCCGAGTAATGCAAAGTTTAATAAGAGTGATGATTTAACATGAAGGGAAGCAGTGGAGGTGGAGGCAGAGGGAGGGAAACAGGCTGAGAGGAGCTGCAACTACCAATGAAAAGCATCGGAGGGGCAACTCATATAGCCAACCAGCCAATGGAAACTTATTTTATTATAATATAATGACAAGTTATTGGTTAACTTAAACAGGCTTTAGATTGTATCTCCAAGGTTTTATCTATAGGATGAAGAGATACCTTCGAAAAATGCATTTTCAAACTGTGCATGACATCCATTTCTAACATTTTTGTGACCTATTATTATTTTGAAAAAAGTATTTTTAGCGCGGTCCTGATGATGTGTCAGTCTCAGCTGTCAATCACAATGTTTCACCAGCATCAAACAACTAATTAAAACCAAACTTATCAGAAACACTTGAACAAACATCACTTTGATACGAACATCCTTGAGAAAAATTTACTTTGAGCTGACTTTTTTTAGTTTGGTCCATTTCCCATCCACTAACATGGAGGAGGCTGGATTTATGACCTATACTGCAGCCAGCTACCAGGGGGCGATGGAGACTCTTTAGCTGTCATGTCGTCCATCTTCATACACAGGCTAAGGGGAATCTCCAGGAACGAATCAGGGACATAAATCACTCGTTCAGGGAGAAAACATCTCTGCACATTTTCCCATGACTGTCTGGGATTCAGTTCAGTTCATTCACCCAAAACATTTCTTCTTTAAAAAACGAAATGTCTGCAAACGACATTGAACTCCAGCAGCTCCGACTTTATATCTGTTCATATGTCTATAAAATGCAAACCTCTGGTCTCCATCGCTCTCTCCCTCTCCCGCTGCCGCTCTTCTCTTTGGGAACCGGTCCAGAAGGGAAGCCTTCGCAGTGGACGTCAAACCACAGGAGGTAAACATGTTTTCCAGATCTCCCGCTCTCCCTCTGTTTCCCCCCTCGTGTGCTTTTCTTTCCCTGACTCACAGTCACATCATTTTTCACGGCAATACAGAGATAGAAAAATTAAACCCGAGCAATTTGTTTTTCGGTGCCCGGGCGCACGTACTGCCAGGAAACTTCTCAAGAGCCGGGGAAAGAAGAAGAAGAAGAAGAAGAAGAAGAAAAAAACGAAGCTTTGAAAAGCTGAATTCATGGGATGCCTTTGTTTGAAAAGAGTGTAGAGGATAATTGATAACCACAAAATGTTCCAGCGTTATGGGGCAACATCTGCACAACGCCTGCACCAACACGGCGAGAAGCTGCTCCTACAGCTACTCTCCAAACCTCACTGGGCTCAGTATGGTTTGTGACTGGCTGGTGCTATCGGAGATAAACAACCTGAGAACCCAGCGGCCCTCTCCAGCTCCTTGGCTGCGTCCCAGCACCAGTCCTTACGATTCACATTTCGTTAGCCGCGCTCTACACAAATCATTACCTTCCCAGAACAGACACAACACAGGGCAGTCAATGACACAGAGGTGGTGAGCTGGGCAGAGCCGAGGCTGCCGAGGGGCATCAAACAATATACAATACGGTTATTTGTCATGTTGGGTTTATAAAGGGAATCAAACAGCTCCTTGTGCTCCTTAATTGGGGCTGGGTGGAGTGAAGCTCTGGTGCCCAGAGTGAAACAGCGGGGTGGCGTGTGCCCAAGCCCTCATAACGTACAGTAAATATAAACACATGCTCTACCCGGACCGATGTGGCACGCTGAAAGAGTTCCCTTGTCCTCCGACTGAAACTCCGTCCGTCCTACCGCCCAGAAAACACGTGGAGTCGGGAAGTCGTGTGGGCGGAGTGGGCGGAGTTCAGGCGAGCTCAGACGACCTCTGGACTGATGCATGGCGGCAGATACTGACAACCACTAACGTCCGCTATGCCAAAACCAATAAGTCGACAAGAATGTACTCAAGTAAAAGTAAAAATGGCACATTAAAGCTCCAGTGTGTTAGATTTAGGTGAAAGGGATAAAATAATCCTAGTGATGTTTTCAGTAGCTGCAAAGTGCAACTTCACCACTAGATGTCACTACACACTGAACCTTTAACTTCTCCACAAGAGTAAAAGTATTTGCTTTTAAATATGCTTAACGTAATACAAGTAAAAGCCAATGTTACGGTTGAGTGTCTCTTCTGAATCTATTTCAGCTGTTTCTCCATCAACGTATTCTCATGAAACAGCTCGTTTAATATCTTACGAAAAAGTTATGCGCAAACTTCCGTGTATAATCCAACGAAAATGTCCAGCAACACAAACGATCAGTTTACGCTAACCTCTGCAGTGACACGCTAAAGCAAAATGGCGGAGATCCCTATGTTCTCGGTGGAAAATGTAATATTCGAAGAAAGTTTGGGGCGGGGTCTAATGCTACCCGTCCCGCTCTGATTGGTTCCCCTCCTGTGATTAAATATAAAAAACAAAGTGAGCATTGTAACGCAGTGGAGTGAAAGTGAAAAGTACTTGAAAATAAATCTACTCAAGTAAAAGTACAGACACATGAAAAATGTACGTAACTACAGTAACTAAGTGAAAGTACTGAGTTACATTCCATCGCTGGCTGTGCTGACCTCCAGCTACGGAGGCGCCGGCCACTGCACAAAGTCCCGTGGGTGCAGCGCGCTCATCAAGAACCCCGTCTCCGAACGAGATTTTTATGAATCATACACTGTAATTTATGAAAACATAATCCCCGCTGTTTATGTGGCTGTAATTGATTTGTTTATGAAAACAGCCATTGTTCTCAGAAGTGTCTGAAGCAGCCAAACCACCGAATGGCTCCGAGTGGAAGTCATTGTTTTATGAACGAAACCGAAGCCCGCTGACCATGTGCGCCACCAAAGAAAAAGCAACTAAACAAAACCACGGCTCGAAGCTAGATGCTAACACATGTGAAATAAAAAACCCTCCCAGTGTCCTCGACTGTTACTTTCCTGTCTCTGCTGGGCTTAAAGGGATGAGGATGGTTATCTGTCGTTTTCTACAGGTAATTCCAGACGCCATCTGGCAGCCTCGCACCACCGTAATCCTGCCACAGTTCAATTTTCAGGTCGGCTTTCACGAAAGGCTGCTACAATAATTAAGAGGGAACCGGCCGTGGGTGTTTCAGTCTGGATTTCCAGCTCATCAGGGCCCAGAGACGAGGAAGTGAAGGAAGTGAGTCGACAAAAATCTCAGTGTTTGTGTTCGATGGATCGAGAGGGGGGAGCGGCTGAGTCACTGACGGTGATACAGACGGTTACAGACACACAACTGACCAGATGTGAACGTGCTCTTTTCATTAGGGGGGGGTTTCTCCATGGTCAAGGATTTCCTTCAGGATCGCAGAGCAGAAGAAAGTACACAAAGGGAAACTACACAAAATAAAGTATACACAATATTCTATGTAACATTAATACACTTTTTACAACAGCCAAGGAAGTTCAGCAGCTGCATGTTACACCAGGATACTGTGGTATGAAATATGACATGATATAAATATACTTTATGCACAAACCCTCAATGTTTAAACAACATAGGTCTGTGTGTATAATATAAGTCTTTATCAGGTTTTATATTGTTTGTTGTTGTTGCTTTCGGCCGTTATGCTCCGAACTGTTGATAATTTAATTTTTATCATTAAAAACTCACCCATTTAGTCATAATTTCATAGGTTTTATAATTTATATTGATTTGTTATCATTATTATTGATCCTATTCTGTTTTATTTCACTAAAATGTAATGTATTATTATATATATTTAACTTTCTTTTATTGTTATATTTTCTGTTATTGTCTAAAATATGTCTCTCTATCTCATTTTTAATTCATTTTTAAAATCCTATTTTTCTCAATCACTTGCTAAGTACTTTGAATTGCATGTGATTTGTATGGAAGGGGATTGATTGATTGGTTGATTGATTGATTGGTTGATTGATTGGTTGATTGATTGGTTGATTGATACCTCAGCTAGGGAGGTTTTGTTTTCACTTCTCTCCATTTATTTCTCTGACAGCAGGATTACGCAAAATAATCAGATTTCCACGAAACCGAAGGATGAGATATAGTCCAAGAAATATAATATCAAATTTTGGGACAAAGGGGCGGACCCAGGAATCTTTTATCACTTTGTGAGATTTTCAGATTTCCAGTTCTCGGATCTTGATGAAACAAATGTTATTTATCAGGGAGCTGATATCTTGATTGAGGCTTTTCTCTCTTTCCAGTTTCCACTCTGTGTTCAGTCTCTGCCCGTCGCTCTGTTTCTCTGTGTTTCTGTTTGAGGTGCAGCCTGTCTACTTAGAGACGATACATCTCATCACAAGAACTCTTTCAACAGAACACAACCAGAGCAGTAAACCACAAAAAGGTGAATAGAGGACAGCGGGGGCCTCATTTCACAAATGGAGTGACTCTGATTTATCGCAGACTGGATCTCCTGGGCAGGCCGGGGCAAATGAAAGCAAGGTGCGACCGGCTCAGGTTTAGATTACAGGCCGATGTCTGAGATCTCTCACGACTGATTGGCTGTAACCAGGAGCGACAACTGCACTGATGTTATCTCGAGGTGTTTCTAGTGGAGGCAGGAGACGGAGGCGTGATATGAGCCGACGTCACCGCCCTTCAGGCGTCGTGCTCGGAAGGAGGAGCAGGTGACAGCGAGCGTCTCCACAGGGGGGGGGAACGGGGGTTTCCTTTAGCCTGAGTCACGGGGCCGCAACAACAACAACCCACTCACAGACATGAATATTAATCCGTGCACGCAGGGAAACAACATGTGCTTCTTCCTCTCCTTTCTTTTCTCTCCCACACACTCAGGCCAGTGTTTCCCCAAGATTCTCATTTGTCAGCGGAGTGGAAACCTCATTAAGGGCATTGGACGCAAAAAATAGAAACCAAAACAAACGAAAGTTCTGGTTTGTTGGCAGCGTCTTCAGGCAGAGTGACCCATCCTGTCTGTAATTGCAGCGGAAACTCTGACACACACACACACACACAGACACACACACACAGGGTTACACACACACACACAGATACATGTCGACACACAACACTCAGGACTCTTTGCATGTGTCGGTGCCCACATGTTCTCTGACCGCAGGGTTTTTTGTGAGCGTGCTTAATTGGAAAATTTGCAGGAAAATCGTCCATTGGTAAAAATTAAACGCTGAAGCTCTTTACGGCCACGGAATCCACCGCTCTGGATTTATGGGTTTGGTCGTTAAACCGTTTCTCAGAGTTCTGCTTTGGCTCGAGCGAAATAACAGTAAAACCATATTAAATTCTCCGATTCTTACGCGAGGATGCAAATGAGGGGTTTCGCATCTTGTATATTTCTTTATATCAATGACGCCACGTCTCCCCCGAGGTTAATGACTCCTCTACTGTATCTATTTACTGATCTATTAATACGGAGCGCAGCTGTAGAGAGGAGCAGGTACGATCCGCAGGGAAACGCTCCGCTCTCACAGTTAATGAACCCAGAGCTGGTGGCACAGACGCAGCTTGGATAGAGAAGTGGAAGGATGGAGGGAAGTGAAAAAGTGGAGGGGGGGGAGGGGGGGTTAGTGTTGTGGAAGCCTGGCTTAAGGGTGTTTCCATGGTAGGATTGCCCAGGAATCTGATGCTGGTGCCAGACGCGGGGAAACCCTCATCAAAAACAAGGCAGCACACCCATCGACACCAGGCCAGAGATGCACATGGCCCTAAAGACCGTCAGACTCAGAGCTCGGAACCAGAACCACCGCAGATACTGACCCAGACCGGAGCAAACCACCAAGAAGCGGTGGGCTTTCTCGTTTTCCTTTGTTGACACAAAACAAATGGAAGAACGACTTCTCTTCCAGATCGGAGTTTCAGTCGATCACGTGTTTCTCTGAGGCTGAAATCATCTGATCCTCATCTCAACCTGAATCTGTTATTTATTTATGAAAAAGATGATAAAATGAAATAGATATAAGATAATGAACTCTAATGACATCTTAATTCAAGGTTCGTTTACAAGCTTGTTCTGGAGCTTTCATCAACATCTAACTCGACATAAGATTATTACTATAAAGTTGATGTTTCAGACCTTTAGAAAATAGTCACATTACGAGAGGGAAGAAAATGTGTGCGTACATTTCCACTTACATCCTCTAGATTTGACTAATAGGACTTTAACTTTATGATTCTTAATAATTCAAGATGTTATGCTACATTGTTCCTCTGCACTGATTTAAAGAGCTGCTTCGACTCACTTATTCTGCAGAGTGAACACCCACACAGAACAAAAAGTATTGCTTAATAAAACCTCAAGTATTTGCTCTGTAAAACCTCCAGACACAGGCCAAGTTTACATTACAATCAAACATCTGACAACCAAGAAGTAATAAATTGTTATGTTTTCAACTGTTTGTTTGTTATTTTGCAGGATTACACAAAAACTACTTGAAGGACGACCGTGAAACTTGGTAGAAGGATGTAGTCGGGAAAAGACTTGTTTATTTTTCATGTGGATCAGGATCAGGGGGCAGATCCATGAATTTATTTCACATCCTTTAACATTGCGATAACATTTTTAGCCATTTTTGTGAATTTGACCAGGTGAGATTTTGTGCAGATCTTGATTTTAATAATCAAAACAAGTATTTTTTTCAGCGTGGATATCTTTATTTAGGTAATTCACAGTAAAAAATATATTATTCTTATCTATATATCAGAGAGTGGATATTCTTCACGTGTTTAGTCGCTCGTTGGTTGGAAAGTTCTTTTCCTAATTCAGGCAGCAGGATTAATTCTGCCTCTGAGAAACGTTTCATGTGAGCTGCTCTTTTCTGCGGAAGAGATCAGGGTTAATCACAGAAGTCGGGCGGGGGGGGGGGGGGGGGGGGGACGAGGCAGGAGCTCGGACAATCACTTCTTGTTTTGATAAACAACTCACTCCTCCATTGTACCGTGCTGGAGGAAGGGGGGGGGGGGGGTGCAGCCTGGAATTCTTCTTCTCACAGGTGGAACAATGAAAAGGCTTCCCCCTCTTCCCCTCGTCCTCTTCTTCTTTCTGAATGAGTCACCGGGCTGATAGGATCATACGTGTTTACACTTCGGTGCCTCGGCCCGAGCGGAGCCTCACGTTGCTTCGCTGCAGCTAATCAAGGAAATTGCTGTTTGTAAACCTCCTGGTATCAACATCTGGGAGCAGTCCCCGCGCCCTCCAAACCAAAATGGCTTAAAGTCAGAAAGAGAGAAACAAATACTGAGGGCCTGGCATACACACACAAAAGTGTACGTATCCACACCACGTGCACAGCCGCCCACACACATGCACACACACAAAAAAACACACACACACACACACAGAAACACATGCTGCATTTGTGATCCATTCCTCTGCTGAACAGGCAATGGAAACTTCTGCAAATGTAAATCTGCTGGGTTAAAAATACTGCGCATTAATGTGCACCACATGTGGCACTCTGGCAAGATGGAGGATATTTTGACGGCGGGAGAGGAGGGAGGGAGGGAGCAGTCTTGGGGTTTCTCCAACATTGGGACACACACACACACACACACAGACACACACACACACACACACAGCTGGACTGAGACGACGCAGCTATTACTCCTAATGTCCTCCTCTTTTACCTTGAGCCTTCTCCACGAACACCACTTTGGAGTCGTGCTGGAAGTTGTGTCCGTCCAGGCGCATCCTCTCCCCTCCGTGGGCGGGACACGTCTCCAGGCTCTGCTTGTCCACCAGCGGCAGCTCCTGGGCCGATCTCTGGGCTGTGGGAGGGAGAAGAGAGCCTCAGTGCTCAGGCTAATACACACCCTCTCCCCATGCAGACCTGAGCATCCAGGCCGAGGCTGAATCACTACCCAGCTCTCGCAGCCCCGGCGGTGCAGCTGTAAACCTCGGCCCCCTCACATTACACTCGGGCTGCCTCTCTGCCCGTAAGTAGGGAGAGGCTGTTCTGTTTATTTGTGTTTTCCTCAAATTATGGTGGATGTTTGGTCTCAAATATTTGGTTTCCTCTCCCTGACTCTCTTACCTTTTGGCCTGCGCGCCTCATTCCCCCACTTGCTTTGAGTTTTTCCCGAAATGATCCCTGATTTACGTCTTTACGTCTCGGCCAGGCCTCTCTTATGAAAGATGTCTGTGCTTTTATTGTGATAGACCAGGACACATAAATAGAGGTTGAATAAAAGCTGAATATTTGTTCTCCTGCGCTGATCTTTCTTTGTGTAATTCGACACCGCTGCGCTCTGATTCTGATAAAACTCTAATTCTCCGTCTTTTTGGAAACCATCAATCTTTCCCACATCCCCGAGGTTCTCTGCCTCCGTCTGTCGCTCGCACACAGAGGGAATTTTTGGTCAGAAACAATTGCTCCGTGGCAGACGTTCAGAAACTAACAATGCTCTATTTCTGGGGGCTGAGATCATGGTTTAACTACTGTCTTTCATTTACCTCATAAGACTTAATCTCTGTGGCAGCGCTCAGAGCCAGAACCACATGAAGTGTCTCCCAGGCCAGTGAGAGGTCAACACCACAGTCAATGGAGTTAATCAAGCAAAGCTAAAATAACCTCTTCAGCTAAAGTTATGGAGCTGAATTGCATTAATTTAATGTAGATTTGTTATGTTTTTTGTCATTTGAGGGTCGCAAGGGAGCTGGAGCCAATCCCAGCTTGCATTAGGCGAGAGGCGGGGTACACCTTCATCACCAGGCCAATCACAGGGCTGAGATATCGAGAAACAACCATCACATTTATATTCACACCTTTAATTTAGAGTCTAACCCCGACCTGCACATCTGGATCGAGGGAGGAAGCCACAGAACTCCCTCGCAGACACAGGGGAGAACATGCAAACTCCACACAGGGAGGCCCTTGCCCTAAGTGGGATTCAAGCCAGGAACCTTTTTGATCTATGAGGCTAACCACTGTACCACCGATAAAATCAACGTTTTCTCCATTTGCATGAAATGTAACAATTACAGCACAGTTAAGGAGGCGTTATGGGTCGAGAGGAGATGTACTCACAGCACTCGATGGGATTGGATGCAGCCTGCAGGGACAGCGTTCTCCCGGTGGCCTGGTTGATGTGAATCCTGAAAACCATCCGCACGCGTGTGTTCTTGCGTCCGATGTCCGTCTCCCCCTTCCGCAGTTCGATGTCCGAGTTCCGCAGCTTCAGGATCCCAGCGCAGTCGACTCTGTTGGCGGAGACGGGATGATGAAGAGTCAGAGTCTGCCAGGGTCTGTCCGTCCACGAGGACAAACCATCATGTGCGCTCATGACATGTATGCCGTCACGGTTAATCAGTGGGTGATTTACGGAGCCGTGCAGCCAACTCAATTGTGATTTTCACTCTGGACTCCATCAGCGCGGCCCTGACGGAGGCTGCGGCCGCGTCAGGAGGTGATTAACACCGCCACCCCCGACCGAGCGTCCACACCTCAGTGCTTCTGCTCTTGGGCGACAGTCAAACTCTATAGAAACGAATGGCTGGGAACTTTTATTGCATCATCGATATCTCTCTGATGATCTGTAACAGATGGTTCCCCTTTCGCAAACTTTTTTTACAAGCAAAGTAAATTCTTTTAACGGTGTCAAAGTCCTCATCATGCACTTTATAAACTCTCCACTTCTCACAGTGAAACTTTTCAAAAACCCCCCAAACAGATTCTAGCTTTTTCTGCGGCCGTGCTCCTCGATGCCACATTCCTCAAAGCCTAGTTAATGTTAACTTTTACACACATTCGAACACTCCCTAACATTCCTCCTGCCAGACACCAGGGTCTGCTCCACTGGCGAGGTAATCAGGTGTTGATGCTAAGGACCCCAGCTGTTCAGCTCGCCACCTACGCACACAGGGCTGAGTGCAAAACCACACACTGAGGCGTCCGCCCCGCTGCCTGAGCAAACGTTTCAGAAAGCAGAGAGGAGGGTCCGCGCTTCTCTTTCTCGGCCGTCCGGCGCCATCATTGAATGTATTTACAGTTAATTGGAGTCATACCAAGTTTAAATGCGGCCTCATTATCAGCTCAAACATTTTTAGTTGATTAATGATTTGATTTAAGACGTGTCCCTGTAAATAAAGGATCACAAATATAAGGATGCCTGTGTTCTATATCACGTAATAAAAACGTTGATAAGTCGCGGTGTCAAAACAAATATATCTCACTTAAATCGCTCGTCTAAACTTTAAGCAGTCCGAGGCGTGTCCTCTGTGAGGGAAGAGAAACCGTATCCCGGGGTGAGGTCGTTGTATAAGGGAAGCTTATGTGTTGCATCCATTAAAACGTGCAGAAAGTGCTGATGCAAGCAGATTGCCGCTGCCTGCAGCTCCGGCAGAAACCCCAGGTCCCTGTTAGCAGCTCTAAGCTTCCCCAGTAATCTGATCTCTGAGGCTTATAAAACGGGAAAGCCACTCGTCTGTGTGCAGAGGGCAACGCTTTCAAAAACCCAAACACCGCGGGAGGCCTGCGCGCTCACAGACATGCACAGATACATAAAACACAGCAAACCCACGTATCTCCGGATTATAAACTTTTATTTTTCAGTATGGTAGCAATCTAAGAGGTTTTAATTAGGGCTGTGAAATGTCCCCTCAGAGGAAAAACTGGGAGATGCTTCTGTTGGATCAAACCCCTCAAGTTTGCAGATTTTCGACTAACAACTGTGAAGTGATTCTCTGCAGAGCAGCTGCTGTTGTTTGGCACAAACGGACAAACTGTCGTCTGAAGTGTCGGTGCTGGAGCCGCAGTTATCTTTATAACATTTGGGGCTTTTTCAGGTCCAGACTCAAAACAAACTTTTAACTTCTAGACTTTGTTTATTTCATTGCTTTATTTTATTGTTTTTATTACCATATTGCTTCGAACCAGGTGTTTGTTTGTTTCATTGCTTTACTTTATTAGTTATCTTGCATTAACGTTTAAATGTGTATTTTCACTGCATGTGTTTTCAGTTTTTATGTCTGTGAAGCACTTGTGCTTTATAAATAAAGTTTATTATTGATATTATTATTATAAATTTGAAGTGGTTGCAACATCAGATCATTAATGAGAGATAACTCGGACTTGCCAAGGACGTTATTTGAAAATTAAAGGTAAAATAATTCTGTGACGTTTTGACCTGGAATAAATCACAGAAAAAGAAAAGCTGATCCAAATTGAAAATGTGAAATGATTCGGCTGCTGCTTGACTTGGACTTTAAGTTCACTTGGCTTTGTCTTAAATGCAGAGTCTCAAGTCTTCAGGTTTTGTGGACCTGGTCTTGTCTGAGACTGTAATACCCTGAATGCCCTGAAAGACGAATATACTTTAACTTCATCCAGACAAGTGTTAACTGACATGAGACCTGACTTGGCCTTGTCCCTAGAGACTTATCCAACACACTTGACCAGTTCTCGTTACTTCTGATTACTCACATGGCCCGCATGTTGTTCTCCGGCAGCAGCGGGATCTCCAGCACCTTGGTGTTGTTGTGCAGAGCCTCGTGGCTTGGGGTGGACACCGTCTTGCCGGTGATGCGGTGGACCTGGTAGAAGGCGTGAGGCCTCAGCAGCCTGTCGTCGGCCGTGCCGATGAACAGCTGCAGGGTCAGAGGCTCGCTCTCCATGTAGCCGTGGAGCTGCGAGGAGGGAGAGGAAGAGAAAACATTATTGTGAAGTCTTCACTTGCTTTCTGTCAAAAACAAAACGTAGGTCTGTCAGAGTTCAGGCTCTCAGCGTGGTGGTTTTCAAACAAAGTGCCCATTCAGGATCTTCTAATCACCATCTCCATCTTCTTTAATTTACTGCCAACAATACACTTCCTCCATCAGTCCATGTGAGTCTTGCCAAGATGTTGATCCTGCAGAAGCTGAATCTCAGGGGCAGTAAAACCACCTACAGCGAGCAGCGGTGCGCTCGGCTCGTGACAAGACCGAGCTCGTGTTTCACAGAAGTCAAGGTCACGTCAGTCCCGTCAAGCCCGGGCCATTCAGGGTCAAGAAAAACTCTCACTAGCGACCCTCCTCTGATTATCATCAGTAAAATGATCCCGGCACGACGGAGCTGGAGACAGAACAGAAGTGCTGCTGGCTGCGGCTGCGCCTCCAGACCTCCATAGGTGTTACTTGACAGGAGGCCTCCTGCCAGGATGACCTCAACCACCCAGACTGCAGAGAGCCGGCACCAAGCCCAAAGCCGCAAGCCTGAAAAACGAGAACAGCGGCTACTACTGACACCGTGTCTGAGAGTTATGTACGTTATCCATACAGCGTGAGCCGGGAGGAATAAGAGCAGGATACTTGAAGTCAAAACTATTGAGAGTAAAGGAAAACTAGACTTGAGATAAAAGCGGAGCTCATATAGGAATATTTCTACAAATCAGAATGAAGACATCATATGAACAAATTGTGCATATTAAGTTTTTGAGCGGTTAAATTTGCATTTGTTTTCCACAGCAAAGATAGAAGAGCATCTGGCGTTTGTGGAGCTTTTCCACCTCGTTCTGGTTTTTTTATTTTCCACTCAGCTCTTACAAATGTGAAAATATCATCGACTGAGCAGGCGACCTGAGCCCAAGTCTGTGTTTTCACTTCACAGATGATATTTGAAAGCATCGTCATTGTCAACCACAGAGATTATAAAGTGATTTGTCAACATTTCCATCATCAGAAAATGATAAATATATTATTTCTGGTGTTTTATCACATGTGGAGTGACTCAACAGTGACGCGATCATTTGGAGAAAGAGCAAATGGAGTTCAGCCTTGAATTTAAAACTATAAAAACCATAAACCAGACTTGATGCTGTTTGACTCGAAAAGTAATTTTCAGCAAAATTGAGCAATTTGCATCTCTTGAAGTGGTTTTAATTATTGGGTCTTAATTAGAGGGACTAGTATCATGGGCCAGTAAAAGTCAAGTTATACATGATGACGTGTGGAACATTATTTCATCTTGAGGCACGACATCCATTATCTAAAACCCTAATTACTCTGTGAGGGCCGCAGGGGAGCTGGAGCCAATCACAGCCGACACTGGGTTCACCCTGGACACGAACAACACCAGGACAGGTGTCGGGTTTGAACCCAGAACCTTCTCTTGTGAGGCGACAGTCCTGAACACTGCACCACCGCGTCACCCAAGCCATAACATAGGCTACATAAAAAAATAAAAAACTCTCAAAATGAACAACCCGTGCACGTCTCCATCATCAAACCTCTTCAAAGCCCCGCGGAGGTTAGACGCTGCACCCCATCTATTCACGAGCCACTCTGGATGAGAGTGTGCGCCGAGACGATCGGTGGGGATGTGTTGAAATGACGACCGCAGTTTTCAATTACATAAGAAGAGAACTGGAGGCGAGGAGCGGCCGCAATGAGAGCGAAAGGCTCCGACCGGGGAGGCACAACATGTGATTTGGAGGAGGCTCCCTGTCAGAGTTAAGAGCCTGCAAAAGCCCTGTATATTTGTGTAAGGAAATGGGCTGCTGCCTAGCAATGCTGTTTATTTAGGCAGCAGAGAGGAGTGTGATGAGGTGAGGCAGCGCGCTCGCAGGGTTAGGTGCTCACTTTCAAATCGTAATTAGCAACAGATTACTAATAATCTGCTCCGAGTTACGATCAGAAACAAAGTCTAGACAAATAGAAGAGATCAACGTCGATAATGTCCCGTAAGAGATTTGAGCTGTTTTTGGTTGTTTTCCTTCAAAACGTGACACTTGTAGAAACATTCACGACTCGTGTCAGCGTCTTCATCCGTCACTTCCAAGACTTAAAATCATCTAAGCTGCAATCTCGCAATCTAGAAACCTTCCCTTCTGGTTCCCTCGCTCTGTAATCCCAATATGTTTTTGCAAAAGCAGCTGCAGCAGGCGGGAGCTATGATTTGTTGTTGCAATTAAATCCCTGTGATACCACTGAAAGTAAACCCAGCGCTCCTCCACCCTGGCAGTTTGACACGGCCACCCCTCCCTGCGTTCGCATTATCACCCACAAGAGGAATGCCGAGACTCTGGCTGCTCAAGGCACCGGAGAGGAGGGGAAGGGGGTGAGGAGCGGACCGGGGCAACCTCTCCAAGGCTCTAACAGGGGATCACACACACACACACACACACACATAACGTCTCCTATGTTCCAGTGTTTAGTGGAGAGAGGGATAGTCCAGTGTGAGACGAGTGATTCATGCCGTCACGCTTTGTGTTTCACATGATATGACTTTGCTGAGAAATCTAAATTTGATCACAGGGATCAAAGCCAAGAGAAGGCGCATGACTGCGAAATAACAAGGTTTGAAATCTGGGTTATGAAAGTCGACTTCAAACAGAGAAGACCTCACAGATTTGAACAGGGGTATTTCCTCTGCGCCAGAGTACAGCACGAAACCCTGAGCATCGACTGCGGCGAGGACTGCACACAGCACTTCAGAGGGGCATACTTCAGTCTGCTGCCGGTGGACGGGTGTGGTTGCACGAGGCGGCGGCGATGGCACTGAGAGAGAACAGAAAACAGCCCGTGTAGCTCTGCTGGATGCTCGACGTGTACCACACTGAACAGGACCTTCCAGAATAAACTCTGTAAAGTCTGGGCAGGGTTGGAGTCACGGGAGCATCGGGACCAAAGCCGCAGAGGCTTCGTCAGCCAGCGTCCACAGCAGAGGCTGCAGCGCCGTGTGTACCATGTAATCAGGAAGTCACAGGGATGGGGCTGCCTCGTCTGAAGCTCCCTCCAACATCTCCATCGGGGCCTGCCAGAAACGTGTGTGGTTTAGACGCTGCCGCCTCCGCAGGACGCAGCGCGCAGTGATGTCAGCCGTGCACACGGGAACTTTCCTAAACAAAGGGAAGTCTGTGTGGTTGGGTTGGTAGCTGGCGGAGAAGTAGGGGGAGGTTTGAGTTTGGGTTTAGAGTGAACACACTCACTCTATTTCAGCCGGGTGAACCCAGATCCCCGTCATTAAATCATTAGCACCTTCTCATGGACACATACGTGCGTCTTACAGATGTGCGGCTGCTGCTGCTGCGACACACTGGATCGTACCAAACGCTTTGCTCTCCACTTTTTTCACTCCACTGCTGCACACACATCAAATATTTCTGTTTCCCCGTTCTACTGTGCCGTGATCCACAAAACCCTGAAGGAGACTTTAAGACAAAATGAACACAACTAGATTAAACTTTAAATACTTTAAATGTTGGAGGGAAACTAGAGTAACGTGTAAACTTCTTACTAACTCATGGTAAACAGTACTGAGTGTTCTCAGTTAGTATACATGAAATCAATCATAATTTGATTCTACTAACATTTAATAATTTTTGGTTTCCCAAGACATCTTATCATCCTTTGGTATCTATTGGAATTTTTTTTTTCCAGCTGTGAAAACTCCTCCTCTCTCATAAAACAAACTGAGAACTGAGTGGAAGCCAAAATAATCTGTTGATTTTAACTCATCACAGACGCATCAATTAACACGTTCAGACAAAAAGGAACAAGAAGCCACAACATAGAGAAACACTAACTACACACGTATGTTACTAAAGAAACTATGTCACCATTATTTACACTAAAAAATATCAATATTCCTGTTGTCCAATAAAATCCAGTGTCCACTTTTCCAGTGTGAACGCACTCTTTACCCAAAAACTTAATATTAACAGTATTTACTTTGGGTTACATCTTCTGCTTGTCCTTAAAATGGCTGCAGAGCAACATTAGCATTCCCTCTTCACACGTGTACACTAGCTCACTGCTCCTCTGTGGCAAAACCACTCACTCTAAAATATCACTGCCCCCGAAAGACAGAAACAAAAACCTCCTGTGTGACGAATGTCTGCTGAACGTGTCGACTCATTGTAACGTGTTGATAAAACGTCCGAAGGTATTCATTAAAGCGACGGCCCCGCTTACCACTCACTTCACCCGGCTCCTCGCTTCAGACCCTTTTATTTATTCAGAGGCTGAGGTCAGCGGTGAGGAGTAATGGTCGGGGGACCAGATGCGTTTATAACCAAAACATATCTGCAGTTGTCCACATTTTTTTCTCCTTTCGATTCGACCACCGGAGCTACTGTGGTTAAAGCTCATGACTAAGCTTTTACTGGCCCATGCTACATCGCTCTGTAACTGTCTGCGCTGCGCTGGACGAACGCAGTGGAAAAGTTTGACTCACCCTCGTCTGGACAGGAACTGACTGAGTGGACCGGCCTGTCTAATAGCATAACTTTGGTATTCCATTCAGAAATGTGACATCTTTGAACAACACAACAGCCAGGGTCATGAAACACATGTCCGCCCAAATCCAGTTTAACACATGAGGTAGAAAACAGGAGGAGGGGGGGGGGGGGGGGGGGGGGGGGGTGAGGAGGTAAAGGTGGCTGCAGTCTAATGGCTGCACCGTGTGTTGGTCTAATCACCACAGGAAACCAGTGTAGTTGGGCGGTTCCCTAACGGGGTCGTGAGATGATAGAAGTGAGTCTGAGACGGGAGAATTAGACTTTGGCTGAAGTGATCACAGCTTTTTGAAATGTGCGACCTGTGATAAAGGGTCTCAGGTAGACAACGACTTCTGTAAAGCAACAAAATGCAACTTTTTTAAACTTTAAATAGCAGGAGAATGTTCCCTCTTTCATTCCCACTCGTCACCCTGAACGTCTGTTCTTTGTAACGTGTGGAACTGACTGTAGATCAGTTAAAAAGGTTCAGAAGTCTCTAAAAACCAGCGTTTGTCTCCAATGTTCACTTTAAAAACTTTAAAATATGAAGAATTCTAAACAGAGTTTGGTGGATTTGTTACCACGGCAGCTCTTCTGTTTCAGGAAGCCGGGCATCTTGAGTAATATCCACCGTTCAGCTGTGTTTCAGGTCGGTGAATGGGACTATGCATTCAGAATTAATCACCCCAGTGGCTGTAGGGGGCGCTGTTGCTGAGTAAAAAAAAGCTACATAGTGCTGCTTTAAAATCAGCGCTGGCCAGAGAAGTTAGAAACCGTCGGTTCAGCTGACCTGGATGACGGGGTGTCCTCCTGCCATGGCCTTCACCGCCCCCCTGCTGCCCTCCGTCTCGTAGTGGGCCCGGTGGTGGGACTTGGGCTGCACATCGATCTGCAGGCTGTACGGCCCCGAGCTGGATGGCAGCTGCCAGTCGAGAGCTGGCAGGGACGGGCTGTCGGGGGCGAGAACATGTCCAACATGTCAACTTCACAGGGAGGGAGGAGAGCTTATTTTAGATGCACTTATCAAGGTAGAACGTGCAGAATGTGAACAGTTTGATATGTGTTTGTGTTACAGATGCTTAAACTTACCTCTTGTTAGTAACTATGCACAGTGTGTCTGTAGATTAAATTCATGTATGGAGAACTAAGCCATTTTTTAGGTTTAAGTCTGAATTGTTAACGGCTAAAATCTTTGTCTATAACTCAAGCTGCGACTGTTTGCTTACCTTACATATTGCTTTGGCTTGGACCAGGAATACGGATGCTGTGGCACGTCCAGAAACCCGCCGCAGTAGCCTTCCTTCTTCAACAACATGCGGTTCGAGTGCTCGTCATCGCAAAGATGCCCCGGACTCAGCTCCTCGCTCCCTGGCTCCACCTTCAGGCTGACGGTGGGGCTGTGCTCCATGCTGGTTTTCCTGGCCTTCATGGGGATCCCCTCCCCGAGGTCAGCCACTCCGTCTGTGGTCAAGGCGTTAATGGCCGCCAGGATGGCTGAATTGGTGTACTGGTTGGTGTTTGGAAGCCAGCTTTCCTCCGTGACGCTGAGGCGAGGGGAGGTCTGAGGAGACAGTCCAGGGGAGTGGTTGGGGGAGTAGGGGTAGTGCTTGTGCGGCGCCCTGCTGCCGTTCAAGCTGTACTTCCTCTTTGCACCACAAGGGGAGTTGGGCCTGGAGCCACGCTGACCCATCCAGGTGTCATCTGTTATGCTCGTGCGGGGTGAGGTGGAGGGGGAGCCACCGGCGGCACAGCCATCACCCGGCAGGGCGAGGGTGGAGCCCTTGGGGGACACGGAGGGAGACTGCCAGGGGGAGTTCTGGGGCGAGTTGTCGTAGTTGTAGGAGAAGTTTGATTCGTAGGAAGCGTCGGAGTGGCAGCTGCGAGACGAGATGCTGCTGGCCGGACTCAGGCAGCTGGGGTCGCGGTAACCTTCTCCACTGGGAAGGGTCAGTGTCACTATGGAGTTGACTCGCTTAGCAACAGGAAGGCTGCTCTCCTCCACCGCGTCTTCAGGAAACTGACCGTACGCTGTGATCTCGATACGAGGGCTCTCCAGGGTCGGCGCTCCGTTTGGGCGGCTGCTTGGGGACGAGTAATAGCCGGCGGCCCTCATGTCGTCCTGGGTGTCGTAACCGTGAGGCTCGGGGACAGACACAGATATGACGGGGCTGGACTGGAGGCTGTGGTACTGGGACGGAAGACAGGGGTTGCCCAGCGTGAGGGAGAGACTGACATTTGGCGTGTAGCCATATGCATCTGGAAAGCAAAAAGTGGGAGTTTGTTAGCGTGTTAATCAAACACACATTCACTGGCTGCTTCACTGAGACCACTGCCACATTGAGTCTTAAGAGAGCCGTTGGCTATGATGGTAAAAGAGCTGCTTCCCTACTGGAACTGAAACTGGCTACTTAAGACTTCACACCTCATCTGCAGAAGTTCCCCGAACGCACGAGGCCGGTGACACAAAGCATCTCTGAATGGCTCAAATTGTGCAAATTAAATTGGGTGGGAGACGCGAATAAAGCGGCCAAAAATAACTGCGGCCTAAAAATAACCAAAGGCAAGACCAGGTGGTTTTTTTCCATGACACGCTGCCAGATTTATGCCACTTAATGCACACGCTGCTGCCCGTAAACTGTAACATTAAGAAAACACACACTGACGCTTTTGTTGGCCAGTTTCATGTTCCAACAGCCTTCAAAAATAAACACAGGAGGGACATGATTCGTTTATTTGCATGCTGTAAAGGTGCATGCTGTACTCAGCCGGGGGGGGCGGGGGGGCTCATGGTCTCATTCCAACGCTGGCTCGTATGAAACTCTGCCCGGCTGTGGCGACGGCTGAGGTCACAACCAGGGGGCAGGGGACGGGGGGACATGGGAACGGGGAGTCGTGGTTACACGGTGCAATGGCGGCCTCGGTGAGGGCGACCACACTGGAGCGCATTGATATGGATGAGGACGACAGACAGATGCAGTCACCGCAGCTCCTGTCTGCTGTAAATTAAAGAGAATTAGGGGCCCCACCATAAAGACTATGACATCAGCGCTGCACCATATGACTCCTTGTAATAAAAGAAAATGATGCTTACATTTAACGCCGCTCGCGGTGTGGGACACAGCAGCGCCGGGATGGTTTGTTTTCTCTAATTAGTCTGCTGTGAATTAGCCGGGACCCAAGCAGGTACCCTGAGGGGCTACCATCCAATGACTGATGCTCGATACTGGCCCTCTGATTCACTTACCCACAATGCAGTGTCACCACTCATTAGCACAGGTTCAATTCTGACTATTTTGGGAACACTTTCAGTCATGGGAGGCTCACAGCAGCAGCAGCAGCACAACCACGCCCACCATGCCCAGATCGGCAGGGAGGGGCAAAAAAAATAACTGTATCTACACATTAATACTGACACCATCAGTTACACACAACACACTGAGGGTGGATACACACATTCAATAAAGAGGGAAGTGCAGCAAAGTCTCTAATTCAGGATGAAAATAACTCTTTGGCACATTGGATCCGTGCGTAAAAGTGACGCTGGAGAGAAGTTGAATAAACGCCACGTTTTAAAAAAACTTGACACTGCGCTGTGATCACGTGAGAAACCAAAAAGAGGACATTCTGTGGTAGATAAAAGTCAAACTCACCCTCTTCAGCCGATTTCATTTTGCGTCTGCGGGCAGGAAGCAGCGTCTGAGATGAAACTCTGAGTGCAGTTACAGATGGAGGCGATTATTTATCCATATAGCGCAGTAGATGGATTCCCCAGCTGTTGCTCAGGATCCTTTCTCGCTGTGTCACGAACAAACCGAATGAGAAATTTTTTTAAAAAGTAAAAAGTATATAGGTGAAAAACGGCTTCTTCAGTGAAGGAGGGAAAAAAAAGTCCAAAACGCAAAAGCGCAACAACAACAACAAAAAAAAAAAGGTGTCACTGCATGTGGAGGGATCCAGATGTGTTGTCTGAGGAAAAGCTGCCTCCTGTACGTGTGACTGTGTGTCGAGGGGATCCTGCCGCTGCTGGGTCTCTGTGACGCACTGCTCCGGCGCACTCAGGACCTCTGCGCTTTTAAACCCGGGGATCACCTCGGCTCCGGCGGCGCACCGCCCCTCCGAGCTCTGACGCAGCTGCGCGCCCGACCACCGCCAGAAGGCTCCAATGGAGATCCTCGCTCACACCGGGGTTTCCAATCCACAGGCGAAGGGAGGCCAATTAGCGGAGCTGGCACAGAAAACGGTCTGGAGTTTAAAAAAATTCCAGTGATTGGAACAAAAACATCCACTGGAGCCAGAACGAGCATCCTCCTGAAAGCAAAGTGGATTTGGGATGACGCAGCACAACATTAAAACCCTGTGATGTGTTGTTATAGAGCAGGGGCAGCATTAATCTGCAGGATCTGCTCCTCTTGGCATCGTCCACAAAGGAGTCATCACTGCACGTGGATTCTCCCTAAATCAAGATTTATGCTCAGACTGATCCTAACAAGCATTTCACATTTAGCTGCTGCTGGTTTTCACCCATGAGAGACTCATCCATCAACTGCTTGCATCACGTGACTGTTCAGTTGTCAGATTGCAGCAGATATGAGGGGCAGGTGAGATGAAAACATGCCAGGACATATACGGCACCTTCCTGAGACACATACATAAAACATGCAGCTTCCCCTCAGATCATGTTGAGGAGTCTCTCACATGCACTTTGAAGTGATTTCCACTTCCTCCTGACAGACTGCAACGTCTGCGGGGCACACAACACATAATTATCCATACTTGCATAGAAGTGCTATATAAAAATCAAATCATATACCCAGTCATTTAACACGCTGAACTGAGAATCTTCATAGGGTTTTCCATAGGGCCGCTCTCCCTGCGGTCGGTGTCCGGCCTCTCTCTCCTCTGCCCCGGCAGGCTGGGCTGCTGCTATGTTTGGCAGGTCTGGACCTTTCGGCAGCTGGCGGCCGGCCCCGTGGTTTCTGTGATGACAATGGTCACATGGCGGCTCTCAGAGAGTCCGTCCATCCCTGGAGGTGGGAATCCACTTTGCAGCACTTCAGCATGTTATCAGCCGGGGCCCTGGTCGGTGGTGGAGGAGCGTCGGGCCTCTGTGCCGCTCGGCTGGGGAGTGTTGGGATGTGTCTTTGTCTAAAGGTCATAAAGTCTGAGGGAAGTGGTTTCAGTGCATCAAAGGAACGACGGAGACGTAGAAGAGACAGTTTCTATCATGTGAGACGGACGAGTTCCCTCTTTTCTTACTCGATGCAAAAGGTGCCACAGTTTGCACGTGTCCGAACCCGTCAGAGGTCAAACTGCTTTCTTTTTTCTATGTGCAACTTATGTGTGAGAGAAACAGTTCGAGGAATCAGCTCTAAATCTCCATTGTGCAACATCGTGGCATGAGTGCCCTCCGTCCAAGGCAACACCCCCCCACCCCCCTCAACCCGATGGGATGTCAGATTTGGCCGAGCCGTCCCTCCAGCAGAGTATTTGAAGGAGTGACGACACTTGTGAAATCCAAGCCGTGTGTTTCATCATGGGGACGTGGCTCGGTGGCTCCCCGGTCATCTCAGGAACCCCACTGGTGTCTTTGACCTCATGGAAATGTCCCATTGGGGCAAAACGGAAGGGGAGGGGCCTCACAGTCATGTGTAGCAGAAACATGTGCTGTGGTAAACACTTCCACCCGTCTGCAGTTAATAAATAGCCCTGCTGCTGATTGACTCGTGCACTCGTGTGCGTCAGGGCGGGGCCGCGGCTCGTAGTTTTTCCAGCCAGGCCTGGTGCTGGTTAGCGGACACCGTGGTAACGGGGGCCACTCCGGGCCAGATGGATCCAGATCCAGTAGATAATGAGGAACACCGTCAGTGTCCTGTGTTTATGATGTAGACACAACAGAGAGAAACAGACTCACTTTGATATCAAGGAGGCACCGAAGTGATTCATCCCAGAGTTGTTTCCTGTTTATTGTGTAAATAAGGTCAGAAGTTAAACTTGTAAAATGTCACATGTTGTAGAAAAGTTTCAGATCCTTGAAGGCAGATAAAGCAAAAGAGTTTTTCACAGCTACAGAGCCTGATGTTCCCTTTGAGGAGGTGGAGACCAAAACAAAAGAAAAAGAAAGTGATTATAGGAGTTAAAGGTTCAAGTGTGTAAGATTTAGTTAAAGGGATCTATTGTAGAATAGAATAAAATAATCCTAATGATGATCGTTACTACCTTAACTTACAGAAACCTTAACTTTGAGAAAAAGTAATTTGATGTGTAGTTTTTAGATTGGTCCATGTCCCATCCACTAACACGGAGGAGGCAGGGTTTATGACCAGTAGTGTGCAGCCAGCCACCAGGGGGCGATCAGGACGCTTTGGATTCTATGGTTGCACCTGTAACACAGTGACAGTGAACATCACTGAAGTAAAAAACAGAAGTTTGACCCTTTGAGGACGAGAAACTAAAGTTTGAAACTGTTGTTAAGTTGCTCTTTTACACAGAATTGTGATTTCAGGACCCGTTGTTGTGTAACTTGGACGAGCAGCGACCAACTGTCTCAGAGTTGTCACTTTAATCCCACAGGAAAATCTCGTAACTAGGGAAGAAGTGATCAGAGCCTGTGGCACACTTTTACTTTTTGGGCCCAGCAGCATTTATTTAGCTAAAAGATTCAAGATGTCTCACATGTGACATTATGTTTCAATCCCTGAAGTCAGAGTGTGTTTACAGTGAGACTCTCCGCCTTGTGCCAATGTGTGACCTTCGCTGTGAGCTAACGCTGCCGCTTGGTGAGGACAACACAAACACAAAGCAACGCAACGAAACACACAACAACGTCATGGTGCCATCTCTCCGGCCGACGGCAAATTGAATCAGACCGCAGCTCATCGGGAAACATTTACAAACGATTTGACCCCTGCGCCTCAACGAGATCCCCGCTGCCGGGAGCGATGCCCAACTGCGTTTCCCAAAGTTTTGCCTGGTGCATCATCGTTTTCAGTCTGGGAGGGGTACAGTTTCTGGGGCTTGGGGGGTGGGGGGGGGGGGGTGACTGCCGCTGTCACAAACCCACACAATCTGTCATCTGCCATGTGGCCACGTAGGGGACGGTGAAATTCTCTGCCCGGTATGACGTGGTTTGGCGGCAGCGAGGTGGAAAAGGCCTCGACTCGCGCTTCTTTCCACAGCTCGAACCCCTCGGAATCCGGAGCCTGGCTTTATTTGTGTCTGAACAAAAACACGACGGAACATTGGAACGCCGGGCGCAAGTTGTTCACACACCGAGAAACAACCGGCACCAACACTCTGGCGCTGCCGCTGCTGAATCACCTGTTTGTTTTGGAAAAATGAACTGGACGAAAAAGTTGACTGCGCTTCGTTGTGTTTCTGGAGCCTCCCTCACATGTGTGCTCTCAGAACTGGTGTTTTATTGGGTGTCTCTCGATACGGAGAAATGGAAGAATTAAAAATAGCCTCAGTGAACCACAAACTGAGTCCAGACCAAACCTGAGCGATCTGCTACCAGCGAGAAAAACCTCCGAAGGGTTTGGCCGAGTTCACAGAAATGAGACACCTGAGAACGGGTGAAATGTGCCGGCGGTGAAATATCATGTCACACGAATGAAGCGTCTTTTGTCCCGATGAGTCACTGCAGGAACAACCCAGTGGTTTATTATTTTGGTCACTTTGAGGTTTTGACGGAGTAAATAGGATTTTTTGTGTGTTGGGGTTTGTTGGTTGTTTTGTGGTTATTAGGCCTGTTGGAGGAGCCCCCCCCCCCCCTCCCTACAAGCACACACTGCCACACCCCACCGCCTTCCCGCCTGCTCTTACAGTCAGACTTCCTGTCTCCCATCAATGTTCTCCTTTTTGCTCCGGTGCTGTGACGGAATCCCCTGCTCTGTTTCCTGTTGTGAGGGCCCGTTGCTTGGCTGCGGCCGGGGGAGGAGTCTCCAGAGCCGGGGGAGCGTTTTTCACACGAGGCCAGGAGGTTCATTTTCTCTCCCAGAGCCGGCGTGGAGCTCCGGCACGACACCGAGCAACAGCTCCCCGGGGGCCCACACAGCGCTGCACTGTCTCGGAGCCGTTGGTCGTGGCTGCACAGGCTCCACGTGCCCAAGGTCGTTTACATAAATCCAGAATGGAGCCAGTGTGAGAGCAGGGAAGTGTGTTCACCGCGGACTGTAGTACACACACAGAGGCACAGCTGGGAAGTGGCCCGGTGACACCGGGAAGTTTTCTGTCCACGTCATTCTAATCTTCAAAAAAAACATCCTCAACACAAGGAGTCATGATTACTTCATCAATCAGGTTGAAAGAACTCGTTTATATTAGTGATAAGAACAAAATAGATGACAAACACTGGGGACGTTGTTATGTATTCCTCCACCACAGAGGTTCTCACAACACTTGGTGGAAGGACGTGGGTTTAGAAAAGAGGCTGGTTAATATTCCTGTGGATCCAGTAAATTCTTTATTACTTTCTTTAGCATCGCAGGATGGGACACTGACTCCACGGGGAATCGTTCAAATCAGGCAAATGTTTTGGGAACCGATATCTAAGAGTGTGTGGAACATGGGGCAGCTTGATTCTGTCTCTTACGCAGATATGAAATTGGAAAGTATTGTAAAGTAAAGTATCCTGAAATGTGAATTGTTTGCATGAGATAAATTTTTTTTAAAACAGCGCAACCTCTAATATGCAGTGAAATCAAACTACAAACGATTCTGCAAACTAACAGCAAACAAATTTATTATAACTATATTTATTAAAGAAATCAGAGAGTGGTTTTGTGGAAAGTACTAAAATTAAAGACGAGGATCCACAGGTTCTCTCCTGTGATGCGTTCAAAAAGATCCTCAAGTCCAAATACGTTTTGTGGCATTTATTTAAATACAGAAACACGTCTCTATGAGCTTTAATCTATAGATTGAGTTGTTGTGTATTTTGCGTATGAATAAATAATTAAATGTTGGAAAGATTTTTCCTTGAGGACAGAGGAGCTGTCTCGTCATCCTTAAGATTTCTAACCTCTCCTCCCTCGTCGAGCCAGTCGGGGAATATCATTACCGGTAACCTAATCTCTGCGGGTCGATGTTTCTTAATTCAAACAGGGTGCTGTGGAATTTTATAACAAGCCCAGTCAGATGGAATATGGCTGCAGAAGCCACTTAGCCGCTTAGTAACAAGATAGCATAATGGCATAATGGTAGGTCTCCCTCCAGAAGACACATATATATATAAAAAAGCAGAAGAAAATGTGAAAAAAATGTACTAATTTGACAAAATGCTCCCTGCATCTGAACATTTCTGCTGCGTAAGTGTTTTGTATCCCACTTACGGCTCCGATCAAATCCAGTTTGGTCGAGAGGTGTTTTGCTTTTATGCTTCAAATTAAGTTACGGACGACGGGAAGATAAGTTGTTTATTAACCTCTGGACCGGACTCTGCACGGTTAAATCACTGATGGGCTGCATATGTGTGGATTTATCTGAAAACAGAGAATGTGAATGAGATATAAGATCTGTGGGGAAGGATCTGTACTTTTCATTTATCTTTGTGTCTGGAGGTCAGAGTTCGTGGGGCTTTAGGCCATGAAATTAAAGGTCCTGGTTCGATCCCCAGCTCCTCTCCAGAGTGCTGAAGTGTCCTCGAGCAAAGACACTGAACCTCTAACTGATCCTGATGCAGCGTCATCAGTGTGAAGACAATATTGTAGATCTGAATAATGTGAAGAATGTGTAAATTGAAACAGAGGCTACATGAAATCATTTAGTTCATCTTATCTCTTAGTTCTGTGGATGTTTGCTATTCAACACCACTAGATGTCTCACTAGTACTGAGCCAAACAAGTGTAGCCTTCATACTCTTTCTTTAAGTGTGTCCTGAACACACAATCACAAGTACAACTGAATAAAAACACAATCACACACTCAACAACAGCAACCAGCTGCTGTGCAGACTGATACAAATGATCCAGTCTCATCCATTTCATTTATAATATTTCTTTATAACACTGCAGCTTCTAGATGGACTGGATATTATTATATCATAATTATCATTTCTGTATCCTCTAATAAATTTGTTCTGGTTAATATTTTGACCCGTGTGGCAAACTGCTAAATTATAGAATCCGAAGATCTGAAATGTGCTGAACCTGTGTTAGATTTTAAGTCTTTTATAAACCATTAAAACTTTTATAAAAGGTTAATTAATCTCTTATTTTGTTGAATTCTTACTATTTTAAGTTTCTCCTATTTTAAATTAATCACTTTTGCTTGAAATCCTGGACTGATTAAGTTTAAATAATCAAAACAACGTAAATAAATGTTCGAGCTCATCATGAAAAAACTAATGTTCCGACCAAGACAAAGTTTTCTGTGTTTGCACAATAACTCAGTCACGTGAACATGATCCGCTCCATCACTGCTGCTGCGGTCGTGGAAAACACAGCAGATCTTCCACAGACGCACACAGTGGAGGAACAGTTAAATACAACCAGTGGTTCATCTCTTCTCCACAGTGAAAAGGAGCAGAGAGAGAGAGAGAGAGAGAGAGAGAGAGAGAGAGAGAGAGAGAGAGAGAGAGAGAGAGCATCTCTTAACATGTTGGAGCCATCGGACCATCACATTCATCACTGGGTCACGAACGACTTCCTGCTCCGAGGGGAGAGATTGATAACACATTGTGCGTTTGCTTGCGTTAGATTACATAGTAAAAGATGTTGTGTGTTTTTTACAGTATCCTCTGCACTGCTTACATTTGAAGACACAACCTGTAATTACTATCACTATGTGCTTATTTAAAGAAATGATTCTCTGAACTGTGGTTCTCTCTACAAACAGCTGAGGCTTCTTTATAGAATGTGTAACTCAAATAATGAACAGTTTGATTTAAACAGTTAAGAGACTGTTATAAATGTGAACAAGACATTTTTTGTGTGTGTTGTCGGTCTTGTGTAATTTGTCAGTAACACATTGTTAACGTTGTGAATCTTATTCTGGCTCCACGTGCTTGAAAAAGAGATTTCTCATCATATGGCTTAAATAAAAGTATAAAAAATTAATATTAAACTTCTGTTGTTTTACTTTCTCAAATTAACTCTTTACTTGCATCTTTCACATTTCAGTCCACAGCAATGAGAACTTGCCTTCGCCATGTTTGTGTCTGTTTGATTGGTAGTTATTTATTATTATTTTTTGCAGGATTGTGCAGTAACAACTGGAACGTGGTGGGAGGATGTGGTGTGAGCCGGGGAACTACTGATGTTGAATCTGGGCAGATCCAGGTTGTTTTCCTGTCTTTAACGTTGCTACATCGGGCGTTTTTCAACAATTTCCTTGATTTCTCACAGAATAATTCAGGGATCTTGATGGGAAAAAACATTTAGGAGGCTGATGATGCGTATTACTGCACAAAGACACAGTGTACACATGAGGAGACACATGTTTGTTGTACTCTGCAGTAAACTTCATGTTTTCTCCAGTTTTCTCATCCACTAAACTCGGAGTATCTGGTCTCTCCCTCCACCTAGTGGCCGTGTGAAGACTTTCAAGATTGAGGAAACAGGAAGTGAAAACCATTTCAAATCTGTAGCTTCATTTTTTAATTACCCTTTAATCAATAACAACATTATAAATAACAGACACTGTTAGAAATCGGAGTGCGGGACATGAAAAGCAAGTTCACGTGAAAGAAAAGTTTGTACAACGACATACACGCAACAACATGTCGACAAAAACACACAGAGCAGGAGTGAACAAGTGGAATTTCTTCTCGTAAAAATCTAAAGTCAAGTTGTATTAAAGTGAGCGACTCATTCTTTAATAACCACGTCCACTTTTTGTCTTTTGTCTCTTTTGTAGAGCTTCATGTTACAGTGACTATGTTTAGGAATGATCCGCCCGAGTTCAACTCAAATAAGGATTCAGGGAAACAAAAGACAACCTGACTGAACTACAAACAGGAAACACGTCACATTTAAACCGTCTCCCAGCTGGTTTTCCCTGCTGTGCTTCAGAGAACATGGTGTGAATGATAAAACTCATTCCCCCTGAATGTCAACGGCCGAACAAAGTCACACAGACGCCCAGGAGGGGGGGGGGGGGGGCTCGTATTAGCAATAAAGGCCTAAAAATATCCAGCCATCAGTGTTTCAGGCTCCTTCTTGTGACTTTAACTTGACCCTCAGAAGAAACACACGTCAGAGAAGAGCAGCGAGTTTGTTGCTGAATCAGCAGATAAAAACAAACACGGATTGTTTGACACCCGGTGCTGTGAAATGTGGCTTCAGCACGTTGACATGTAATGAGGCACAGAGCGAGCGGCCGCGTCGCGGTGGTGGCCAGCGACAGACGACATCAAGGCCGGATACGCCGACGACACAACGCTTAATGTTGCTTTGGAGTGTGCTGGTTGTGTTCTGCAGAGGTGAGAGCCCGACGAGGTCGTTCGGCGTCTTTTTACGACAACAGCAGCGAATGCACAGAAAACGCCGTTTGGCGCCCGGGAGGTTGATACCCCGGGACAAACGCTCAGCGGTTTCTCTTAATGATCGTATTTGGTTGGTGAAGATTCAACGCAGCGAGCTTTACATCGACGGCAGTGGTAATCAAAAGCTATTTACAGATACACAGGAAAACCTTTCGTCCCCTTATACAGCAACTCGACATTGTTCAAAGATGCAGGCAAACAACTGCAATCATAGTAAAAAATAATACTTAAAAAAATCCGAACGCCACGTATAAAAAGTCAAACATCCTTGGTAATACATCCGAAGTGTTTGAAGTGACACTTGAAGCTGATTTTATTTGAAATGCTTTAAAACAAAAGGAAGGCAGGTTGACCCTCTTTGTCCATAACGGGTCGAGTGATTCAGGCCTTTTAAGTGATTCAACATCTCTTCTGTGGCAAAACTCCTTCCTCCTGTCCTCTTTAATCATGTGCTCCAACTTTTCAAGTAGTCCCACGTCTCAGGTAAGAAAGAAAATCCAAAAGAGCAAGTTCCAGTGGTTCCTCGACCACCTCGGGTCACACGTCCCCCACTGAGGATCCGCGAGGTTTAAAACAAAGTGCTGGAGATAGAAAGCTTGGGGAAGCACTGAACTGCAACAGGAACGCAGCTGATCCCAGTTGATCCCAGTTAGATCCCAGTTGGCCTCACGAGGAGAGCTTGGAGTAGCTTGGCGGTGAAAACTTGCGCTTCAGGTACTTGATGATGTAGAGAGGAAGACAGCTGACCAGCGTGATGGCAGACACCTTCCACAGGAAAGGCCAAGTGGTGATGAACGACAAGTCTGGAAGAAGAGAGAGAGAGAGACACGATCGCTCAGTTATACATGTCGCAGGATTGTAGTTTCATCCCTGAAGCTGCTTTCAGACGAAGCACTGGCTGTTTGTGACAGTTACGTCCCCGAAAATATGAGCACGTTTGAGAATACAGCTGGAAAATGTCCAGGAAAATGCCCCTAGAGCGCTTGATGACGTTTCTACGACTCTACAGAAGCGAAACACCAACTTTTCAGGATCAAAAGCCGGTGATTTCTAAAACTGAATTTCTACGCCATCTCCACCCCAATGCTCCGGAGCGTTTTTCTGTTGTTCTGGACAATCCGGAAAATGTCCGGACCCAATTTTTATTTGCCAGAGTTCATGTCTGAAAACAGCTTCGATTACAAGAGATAAAAAAAAAAAACACATGAACATTCAGGATGTGTTGAAGTTTGTGTTTTTATCACGGCACAAAAATGAGATGACACAACTAACACGAGACAACACAGACGAGCAGTGCGTGTGACTTTAAAAACTGTGATGACACATGAAGTCAAACCACGACAGACAGATGGATCAGGGGGTGAATTTAATTTACAGGCTTGCGCACCTACCAAGAAAAGCTCCAAAGGAAACCCTGCCTATGCCTGTTAGCGACATACAGAAGCAAGAGAAGTGCAGCAGAAACAGTGAGTGACACATCAGCAGTGAACAGAGGAGGAGGAAGGAGAGCGGCAACAGAAGAGCTGGAGGCTGAACTGCTGACATCATCACGTCACAGGTAACAGGAAGCTGGGGGGGGGGGACTGAGGCGCCAGGAAGTGCTCAGTGCGTTTAACTCTGAGCTTAACAAAACGATTTCCTTCCACTGCACAGGAAGATCAGTCGGAAGTAAAATACGAGATTAAGTCTGAAACTATGAAATATGCAATGTTTTCATGATTCAGTCAAATTAAAATAAAAAGTATATTTCATAGTTTCAGCTTCTTTTTCTTTATCACGATAGTAAAACTAATTTCTTTGGGTTTCGGGCGATTGTTTGGTCTAAATAAGCAACGAGAAGAAGTACAAACACCGGGAGAAGTACTCAGTACAAACACCGGGAGAAGTACTCAGTACTCACCGAAGTACTCGTTGAGGAAGGCGAGGGACGCGAGGTAACAGCCGAGACTGGAGAACTCGGCCACGACCATGAGCCAGTGCCACGTTCGAATGGTGAGCGCCACCATCAGCAGCTCCGTCAGGATGAGCGCCGTGAAGGAGATGGCGACCACGTGCACGAACTCCGACTCGAACAGCACCAGAGCGCCATACATGAGGATGCCACCTGATGGCGCCAAAGGAAACACAAAATATCCCTTTAGACAGTGGAAATGTCTGATTTAGATCAATGTTCACAGGTCGTGTTCCAGTATTTTCAGGATCTTTGTCCTGATGGCTGTGCACCAAAGTGTTACCGACGCCAAGGTCGTGATTTCATCCATGTCTGTTTGTTTGTTCCTTTATTTGTCGGCAGGATTAAAACAGAATTACTGAACCGATTTGTGCCAAACTCGGCGGAGGAGTGGAGCCTGGGCCGGGGAAGAACCCGGAACATTTTGGTTTGGATCCAAGAAATGTTTATTACCTTTTCTCAACATTTCAACATTTTCATATTTTGCTCAGGATATATGGATTTTGAAATGTTTATGGTATTGAGATTTATGGGATTATACAACTTGATGCACTCATTTATTTATATTTTTCAATCCCAGGAACTAGAATTGTGGGGATTGTGCCGCTCTAGTTGATATGTTTCTATC
Source organism: Hippoglossus hippoglossus (assembly GCF_009819705.1). Classification (NCBI taxonomy): domain Eukaryota; kingdom Metazoa; phylum Chordata; class Actinopteri; order Pleuronectiformes; family Pleuronectidae; genus Hippoglossus; species Hippoglossus hippoglossus. The sequence continues at coordinate 3,618,597 of NC_047161.1, forward strand.
TGTTAAACCTAATGATTCAATAAAACCACATTTATATTCACTACATCCAGTTTTCTATTTGTAAATTACACACTCTTCTTCAAAATACTCTATTCTGACAGTTGAGTTTTGCTGGTTATCGTCCTTGGCCTTCACTCAAGTAGCTTCTGAGAAATCCCACAAACTTCCTTTATACAATTTGGTTCCAATCAGTTCCACTCTGAACATTTGAGTCGGCCTGTTTGACGGAGACACTGAGTGAAGGATTGTGTGTCTGGAGCTCAGGTCTGATATCATCTTCTGTGAGAGTAGAAGCAGCTCAGTGTGTTTCAGTCTTTAAATGTCCAGTCGCTCACTCATCTCTTGGTGCCGACTGTATCTTGGCAGCTTTTCATTTTAACATTAAACTACATAAATTGAGCCTAATGGCCCATAAGTGATCACATAATTACTCTCACACACAGTTTCTCTACAGCGCATTCCAGCGAGTCAAACGCTGTAATAAATTAGGTTGAGATTGGGGCCCTAATATTTCCCTCCTGTGTCTGTTGTCCTCTCATATCGTCCACACAGTCCCCCCCCCCCCCCCCCCCCCCCCCAACAGACCTGGTATTGGCCTTTAATTAAAAACCTCGAGCTGTCAGGAAGTCACGCTCCAGCAGGAACATAGATCTTTCTCACACGCTGCATGGCTTAGCGATTACAGAAATATCGATTTACTGGACGGACAAAAGCCTGCATGTAAAAGTGGATGCTGGGTGGAAACCTAAGATACTGAGAAACGGACTATCTGAGAGTTCTGAGAGGCCCAGGGACCGCGGCATTAGACACAGGAGAAATGATGAGATGGTGGATGAGGAGTTTCTCTGACAGTCGGCCAAGACAGAGTGGCTGTGCCTTAAAGACAGAGTCATGATGTAACCGCATTACTGTATAATTCAGAGTGTGTGCACCTTACCCTGATAAACGCTGATCAAAACCCAGATGAGGAAAGTCTTGAAAGACAACGAACGCCCCTGAAAGAGAGAAACACCAACAATTAGAGCAACTGTAATTACACATTTTACTGAGGAAGGAAATGAGGATAAAAGAGTTTGAGAAGGTTATTTTACCTTGGTGAGGTCTTTGTAAAGCTCCGGGTAGAGCAGAGCCATCTCCGGCTTCACATCCTGGTCCAGAACCAGAGAGAACACTGGGAACATGGTGTAAATAGTGGCATACCTGCAAAGAGGGATCCTCACATATCAGGGGTTGTGTCACTGTGACAATACTAGGACACAAGTTTAAGTGATTTTTGGCAAAAGGCACCTACCCAACCATGAGGAAGCCCTGGTACAAGGGCACGGAGGCAAAGAAGAATACTGAGGAGAAAACGGCCTGAGAACAGAAAACGTACAAATTATGTTATAAAGTTTGTGGGTTAGGAAAATTACACAATGTGGAAAAAATGTGTTTAGCGTCACCACATTGCAAAAAGTACAAAAAGACACTTAATCAAGATCAGATATCCAGAACAAAACTTCAAACAAGTACAACTTAAGAAGTATTAGAGATAAATCACTAATATAACTCTGTGTGGTGATGCTTCCTGTACCTGCATGGCGGAGATGATCATCCCTCTGTGCATGACGAACTGACCCAGCGCCGCAGAACGCTTGTAGCTGTTCCTGCCGTGAACCATGAGCAGGCGGCCGATGTGCTTGAACTGAGTGATGGAGAAGTCAGCGGCCAGAGACGCTTGTTTTCCTTCCTGTTGGGAGAAACAACAAGTGGAGTGACATGGTGCTTCTGACAGGTTATAACAGCGCCACCTTGTAAGAACAACAGAATAAAGAACGGTGTAAATTGAGTTTAAAAGGAAGTGTGGACAGTTTGTGGCTGTTAAATATGGCTTTCTTTGTATTAAGGGTTTATTATGTGTATTTAAAACAGATGAGAGTTGCTCTGACGGGATCAGGTGACAGGTTCTAATCCAGGAAAACATCTGAGGTCAAACTGAAAAGGCTCTTTGGTCATTTGTGTGTTTGGGGAAGCGGTTACCTTTCCCTCAATCCCAATCCCACAGTGTGCAGCCTGGATCATGCTCACATCATTTCCCCCGTCACCTGTTAGGAAACAGAAAAATTCAACATTTAAAAAAAGCTACACATGGTTTTACAATGTATGTTTAATGGTTTCTCATACTGAGCTTTGGCTGCCATCTTGTGGATGAAGAAGGTAATAAAAGTAATATAAGACGTGCAGTACATGTTGTTTTATTATGTGTGTGTCTGTGCATGTGTGTTAAATACACAGCTGGAGTTTTTAGCATCTTACTAAACATTCGTTGATTCATTAATCTGTCCAGTTGATTCTTTAACACAGTGTCTAATAAAGTCCTCCCTTGTAGACTGAGCTGTATCCACACACATATCAGCTCTCACCTATGGCGCAGGTCCTGTTGGCCGTGTGCTGCGCGAGGAGCCGGACGATCTGGGCTTTCTGGGTCGGGGAGCAGCGGCAGCAGACGACGGCTGGACACTGACACGCCAGCTCCACAAACTCATGCTCGTAATAACTCAAACACACCTGCAGTGACACAAAACACATTGTTTACATGAAAGAACAAGATGTGGATGCATCTACATGGTTTCTTACTACATATATTGATCACTTGGACTTGTAAACCATATTCTAGGACAATAGAAATGAAAAAATCTGATCAGTTTCCCTTTAAACACAAACTTAAAACTCCTGTAAACTCCTATAAAAGAAATAATTGTTTCTTAACTTGCTCCTAGAGGCTTTCATTGAACTCTGAAGTATTAGTTTTGGCTGAGAAATGCTTTCTATTCTCTCCTCGCCTATTTGGCTGCATCCTCAGCATCATCTGTTGCACAGAGAAATGTCGCTGTGTGTGCTGTGTTGTGTTGTAGCACCTCTAAGGAGTCCCCAGAGATGACCAGAGCACAGTCATGTTTCCTTCTGAAGGCGTTGAGCTCCAGATGGGCCTCTCCTCTGCTCGAGATCTGCTCGAGGGCCACACAATACAATTAGCCACGAGAATATTAACGGGGCTCCTCGTCTCCTGTATCTCCAGAACCGGCACGAGGAAAAGAGGGAAAGAGAAAAGTAAAGCTGCGTACTGGTCTGAAGACGTGGATGTCTTGGCTCCTGGAGACCAAATGGGAGCTTTTGGCGATGCATGTGGCTGTCTCGAGCTTGTCCCCTGTCAACATCCAGATCTAAGCAGGAAACAAGATCAGTATGCAGGACAGAAGAAGTGGCCTTCCCCGTCTTTCTCCATCATCATTATTATCTTCCTCGCTAACCTTGATGCCAGCGTTTCTGAGCAGCTCCAGCGTGGGCCTGACGTCGGCCTGCAGCTGGTCTTCCACACCCGTCAGACACAGAAGCTCCATCTCCCTCTCCAGGCTCTCCACCACCGCTGCGACCTTCAGACTTCGGTCATGGATGCTGAGCTTCGCCTGGTTGTAGCGATTCTGCACAAAGAAAAGTGGAGACACAACTAGAGCAAAAGAATCGGTCGGACAATACAGAGAGAACAGGAAGTACATCGGGGTTCCTTCCATACCTCAAAGTCCTGATACTGCTCCTCAGAAAGAGATTTCTTGGCCACCACCAGCGTCCTCAGGCCTTCTCTGGCCATGTTCCCACACTGATGGAGACGAGAGGAGGAAGTTAGACGTTCAACTTCAAGCACTTTTGGAAACACTTGACTGAATCTGAGGATTTGGGTTATTTAAAATAAATGTTTTTGTGTGTTTAATTATGTCCTTTCCCCCCCCCAAGACAAACTTAAATCAAATATAGGGCAAATCATGTATTCCATCAGAGCAGCTGCTGTATAAGTACACCATGTACAGTAAAGTCAATAGCAGCATATTGTTACCAACACCAAAAGAAATCAATATTGAATAACATAGCCCGTGGTGAGATTCAGAGGACACAGTAAAACAAAGGATGGCGGTTTATTTTTGATATGAAACACCGATGGGGCGAGTCCGTCCTGTTGATTGGTTATTGACAAGCGGAGTCAGCGCAGCGCCGGCTGATTTGACAGTGGGATATTACAGCCAACACACATCGTTAGCGCCATTGTTCGAGAATATGACAAACTGTAATTACCTCAACTTTATCTAGGTCACTAATTAAATCAAAAGCCGCCCCCGGTGCTAAATGACTCAATAATGCCAATATAATTATGAACATATGCGCACAAGACCTTCGACCACTAAACTGGTGCAGACTCGGCCTGTTGATCGCCTCGATGGATGTCCTCATTAAAAGAGGTTATTGAATCAAGCATCAACGCGATGGACGTCTATTCACTGATTTATACGTTATCCATGTTATGATACGTTAAATATTTTGTTGTTTTGTTGACAGCTTCCTCCGCAGTGGCTCGTTTTATGTGAGAAAAATGTTGATTCAAAATTACGAACTGTAAGATTTGAATGAAACCAAACCCCCCGTTCAGCAAATACATATTTCCGCAACGGCCATTCCCTGTATTTACATTGTGTGATTATGTCTATGTCGTGGTTCTCATTGTTCCACGTGATTCCTCCCGTGGGGATCGATGTGCTCGAGGGATTCCTGTTTCCATTTCTGAATTAATTTTCATAATTTTCTGTTCTCTCCCCCCCCCCCCCCTCGCAGCTGTGAAGTCACTGCTCGTGCAAACCAAACACTTCCTGCTGTTGCTTCACATTAAAAGCATTCATCTGGAAAACAAACACGGTGCCTTTTATTGTGAAGCTATTAAATGAGTTTGTTCTGCTGCGCTGCTTTTCCATCGTGTTTTCTGACGTATTAAATCACACAAAACACGACTAACAATGGATGTCCACAAATCAACCAGGCTTTAGGATTTTAACTTCAAGCAGACACGACTAGAGACGGGTTAAAAAAATCGGACTGGTTTCAAAGTGGAGCCGTTACCTCTTCTTCCAACCAGTCGTTATACTGGACGATGCTCGCCATGGCAACATCAGCTCCCTTCATGTAGAACGTGATGTCTCCTGTTGACTCCTCCTAAATCAAATCAGAAATGACAATTTACAACATTTCCTGTCCCATTGATCTAATGATTTAAACAGTCGCACATATTCGTCTGTGGCCTTTTTGAAAGAGAGTCAATTCTGAGCCACTGGTAATGTGACTTTAAAAAAGTATTTTATAGTTTAAATTATCTTCCACGGCTTCAGGGTTCGATTAAGTCAAAAATAAAATCAACATTAAAACCAGTTAAAACCATTCAAACCTTATTTAAAAGGACAAAAGGTTTGGTAAATGAAATTACAATCAGACAATACTGAGCTCTGATCAAAAATGGTCACTACGAAGACCACACACAAATCCACACATAATAATATAATACATAATGTCCACACCCTGAGGATGATACCCATCCTTTTACTCTCCGAGGTGAAGGGGAAGATCTGCAGGATGTAGAAGGAGAGGATCTGTCCTGACGGAGTCCTCAGCTGCAGCGAGGCCAGGTCCCTGTTGACCAGGGTCAGGCCGACGCTCTCCGTCCACCGAACCAGCGCCACCTGAAGAACACAGACAGATAGAAAAGGCTCACGTGACCGGAGACGACCAGAAACTAGGACACGTTGACCCCAGGTTGGACATTTTCAATCATTTTTCTAGGAACGTGGGAAATAAGCTGCAGATTTGAGTGGAAATCTGGATCTGGTGAATTTAATTATGATTCTGATTTCATATTAACAAAAAGGGCTAAAAATCTATAACTACCATCAATGTGTAGCTGAGACAAAGTGGATTCAAACGAGACTCAACAGTTTATACACATCTTTAATAGTTTTAGAACAATGTCTAAATGCCATTTTAGTCACTTTAGCATTGTAACGAGAGAGATTACATTTCTTGTGGTTTGGTTTTAGAAAATACAAAACAAAATAACGTCTAAAAATGAAGTGTACTTCTTAATGAATGATGCAGAAATTAGTCTCCTCCAAATAACAAAAAGATGAATGAAACAGAGAACATGTATTGTAATCTAAGTAGTGATACAATAAACCGATTGAATCAGATTTCACGAGACGCGGGAGTTTCGTTACATCTCCAGAGCTGCTGCGCTCGTCTCATTCAGCTCCAGATAAAGTGTTTTTCTGTTTCTCTTTCCTCCTTCTCTCCTCAGCAGGAACTGCGGCCCCCAAGTGAGCGTTCAGCTGCACACGACTCAATCCTCAATGGGTTCATTTTCAATTTGCTCACTCAAAGGTTGTTATTATACTCTGACCTACAAATTGGAACTTCCTGGTAATACCCTATCATTTCTCCCGCTCCCCCTTTGAGCTCCATAAAGGGCTGCCTATATTTACTTAACACACATCTGCGTGTCATTATCCTGGTGGGTGTGCGTAGGTACGTAGGTACACACACACACACACACACACACACACACACACACACACACACACGGCATGTGCTGAGGATCCTAAACCGAGCTCTTTCATCTACTTTATCAGCTCCACTGAAACTATTTAAAGCCTTGTCAACTTTGATACAAGCTGCACATGAATCACGTGTCACGGCCGTAATAGAAAAGACTGCAGCGGACTACTTTACGACAACGTCCGAGTGGCTTAAACAACACAATCAATCACTTCAACTGTGTTCACAGCGTTCTAGTGATCATGTAAATCACATCGGCAGCACCGCCTTGAAAAACAGCAGCTAGAGCTCGTCAGAATGGAGCCTTAACAGTTATAATAAAAAGCTACACACTCAATAATTGTAGTTAAGGATCATTCTACAGTAGATTTTGAAGCGGTAACATTATACCTGATACTATAATCTTTGTATTGCATTGCTGCTTGAAGCTCAGGGATTGATGGTGACATATCTGGAACGGTCTATAGTCCGACGGCTCTGATTGGCACTGAGCAGAGTTCATTCCACCACAGTCCCCTTATGAAACCACATTCAAATTAACTAGAACCATATCTCTATTTGGATCTGCACCAAATTTCACACACTCATAAATATCAGTCCCCTGAATGTGCCTGATTTTTTCATCAAGATCCATGAATTATTCCGAGGGAAATTGGTGAAAATGTAAAATAAAAAAGCCAAATCAAAAGGAAAATTTCAGGAAAATGTCCAGATTTCAATGCGTGAACGCAGCCGGTTCTGTCCAATTGGATTTGATGAAGCACCCACTCATTAAACGCCACAGTGAAGCGCTCTCGTCTGATATTACGAGGGTCAGAGGTCACAGTAGGACTCTGCTGTTAGATGACCCCTGTTCTGACCTCAGCGGCCGGCCCACTTCATCTCCTTAACGACGGCTCATTACATTAGAGAGGCTGAGGAGAGAGAGCCAGGGCCAAAGCAAACGATCACCGACAGAGGCGCGGTGTCCAAGATCTGATGCAGCAGTCGATTAGACTGAGGAGAGCGAGTGATGAGGAGGGAAATGAGAGGAGAGAGAAACAACAAAGAATATAGTAGAAGGGAAGAGGAGCGCTCCGACAACAATCGCAGACCTCCACCTCTCATTGTCTCGGGGAGAAAATTAAATATTGATCAATCCGAGCAGTGTGAGACAATGGAGAGAGAGAGAGGAGAGATGGAGCCGGGCGAGCAGAGATATAAATAAATATATACATCAACCCCAGACAGGCAAAATGGGAAAAAAAAAAAAAACGCAGATTTATCTTTCAACATCTTTTTATCTTTGGTTTTGACGGCTCCACTTGGCTGGAGTTTGACAAAAAGTCTGCGATCCTCCCCGGGGCTTCATGGTGCCTCACACGTAATGGGTGATAAACATGTCAACGCTCTATAGAACTGGGTGTGTATGAGACGCTGGACTCTCCTTCAATATACATTTAACCAATCTTAAAAAAAAAAAAAAAAAACCTTTCGCTGATTAAAATCTATCCCTGTGTCCACAGCTTACAATTATAAGCATTCTCCTTGGATTTCTTTATTGATTCTTTAGATCCGTTAGAAACAGAAAGTCTTGGGGACCCTCAGTCATAAAAGACCTTTTGTGCTGAACTCTTCCCCTCAGCCGATGCAGTGAATTAACAAGAGGCAAACACGGACGATTAAATACGTTCACCTCCGCGAGGAATTCATGACCTCTGACATTGTGCCCGTGAAATGAGCATAATGACAAACCAGGGTTATTTAGGATCAACAATAAAAACACCAAGACAGAGAGGAAGCGGCAGCGTCTGCTCCTGATAAACCTCCGTGTTTCTTCTCAAGATTTGATTCGAGGCAAAAGCTAAAATCGTTGGTCAACATTTTACAGCCCACGTGGAAAAATGTGAGCTCCACATAAATCCTGGTCGTTTCTGGTTTGATAAGAACTTTATAGCAAGAAATCGATGGCAAAAAAAAGAAGATCTTAGTCCACAAATTCTCAACAAAACTAATGTGAAATTTCTTGAAATACGTCTGTATCTCATATCTACCTCATCGGGGCTGGAGGCCTGGTAGGTGCGGTTATCGTCACTGAAGTCCTGGTCTGCCTCAGCGGACTCGGGCTCTCCGTTCACGCTGGCGTGCGTCTCGTAGACGGGCGTGACATTGTGGCACAGGGCGATGGCCTTCACAGCCTCGTGGACTCGACTGCTGACGCTCTTGCGGACCTTCGGGCCGGACTGCTGGGTCTTTCTCGAAGGAGTCGAGCCACTGGTGCCACTGGTGGACGTCTGGGAAGTCACCTGAAATATCAAGAGAGTGAGCACTGGGTTCTCTAGATATCGACCTACACCTTGAGTGCAGTGAAAGGAGCGGGATTTGGGACGTATACAATCTACAAGCAGCGAGATTTATTACAGATCTTAACCCAAACTCACTCTGACGCAGCGAGGGGAAGTTTTGCATCGCCACCTTTATCGTGTCATATCTGGTTCGAGGGCCTTTTCTGTGTTCCGCCGTTTTGACATCAACCATCAATTTGACTGGGTGGTGATCAGCGAGCGGGCAGACTGCCCACTGTGCCAGCTGCATTTGACCGGGGCGATGCGCTCTACTGGTGCATTTTATTTTGGCTTATGATTAACCTTCAGATCCTGCCAGGCAGAGAAGGAACAGCGATGTAGAACGCAGCGAGGACACAAGATGACAACCTTCACGGAGAGCGATTTATAGAGAGATCGTCAAGTTATTTTTGGGAGAGAAATTTAGTTCATACCCACGAGGAGAGGAAGGTAAAATTATACAAAAAGAGGGTCTTACAGGGACAGGAGCTAAAAAACACGTGTTTCAGACAGTGGCTGAAAAGAGGAGCTGCAGCAATATGGGGAAAGTGAACATTTTCAATTAAAACATGAATTTAGAAATCATCTTTAAATCAAATATAAATATCTAAATAAATCCTCAAGGTTCGCTCCAATATCCAACTTCTAATTTTACATTTCCCCGTGACGGTACAATTCAGAAAAACCTGCGTACGTCTGTGCAGTATTAAAAAGGGACTAGTCATTTTTAATTTGCTGAGCTCACACATCAGGGTGTGAGGCAGATGGTTTCGGTGTCGACCAGCTGTTCCGGAGCTGGCTGAGAGCGAACAATATCATTCTGTCAAGACTCCAACCAGATCTGAGCCACCCAGTCAGGAAAACACTCACAGTACAGGCAGCCGCTCGGGGACGCTGCGTGATGAATGAACAATATGGTTCTTTTCCTGGAAAACTCGTCCTTAGCTAAATATAAAAATTGATTTAACTGATCTACGGGGAGAGACGGGAACAAACAGGGGAGTGATGGATCATGCATGTTTTCATTTCAACAGATCCGCTCCTGCGTAGAATCCAGTTTTATATGCTGGATGATCAACATTTTGAACTATTAATGCAGATTTATTTAAGTTTGTATTATTAAAGGATTGAAAAAATGCATTTTCGCAGTTTTAATCCTGTGTCCCTGCTTTAGTTATTTGTTTATTCTTTGCTATGTGTCAAATATATGTCAAAAAACGATATTATAGTATTTTCAGTTCTCAATCCCTGTCCTTCCTTTTTCCCGTTTTACAGTTTTAACTGTTTGATGACTCCTGCTGCACTCAGGGGCGTTTAGTTTAGTAGTTTAATTTTGTGTCTTAACAATAATGTTTAATTTCCCGCCCTGTGACTGTAAATCCTGCCAGTTACCGACTGGTGCACAGGAACCTGATCTGTCATATTCATCAGTTAATTCCCCCCGTGGAGGTGAAAGTGGTGGCAGGAGGGCTTCAACCACAGAAAGCAGCCTGTCACTTATCATACTGGATCATGAGACAACTCACCAGTGCATACGACTGGACTATCAGGCTCTGTATCTCATCCATGGTGTCCGTGCCGTAGGAAACTGTTCCCAGGTGCAGCCGCTTGAAGATCATTTCATTCTGTGTCAGAGTTCCTGCAATCAGAAAAAAACAATTTATCCTTTATAAACCAAAATCATAAAGTGGAGAAAAGGCATCACCTGTATTCTACTATTGGAATATTTACAGCTTTATATTTAAAACCCATCAAAAGTAAAGCCTCGGTAAATACTGGCTGGTAAAAGTGAGAAAATTACTATTTCAGTTCCTCTTAAAGACTCTCTTTGAATAAATCGACTGTTTAATATTGTTCACATCCGATTTGTTTTCAAAATACTGCTACTACTTCATAGTAAAAGATAAAAAAAATACTCATTTATCTCTGGCAGCACACCCGGGCACATATGCACACACAGAAAGCCCAGCATTTGTCCCCAGAGGACTGGCCACAATGCATCATGGGACCTGCAGGGTGGTGCGACTGCCTTCTCACTGACCTAATCTCATTACCAGTATGGACTGCGTGTCCCCTGTAATTAACAGACAAGACACAACATCGCATCCATAAAGGCTGAGTGAATGTTTAGACACTATGAAAAAAGAACACGTTGAAAATTAGGGCAATGGCTTTTGTTTAATGGATGCCAGTTGCCAGAATGTGTGCTGATAGAGCGTAAAGCTGATTAGAGGGCATCTAACTTCCAAAAACATCAGAGCCACGGGGTTAAACCAATTCTAATGGATTGATTGTTTGTTCTTCTTTCCATGTGCTTTAACTATCAACCTGGATGAATTGGCTGTATGGCTAATCTATTCCTACCTCAGATCAGTGAAGTAAGACAAAGAAGCATGTCGGGGCCACCACAGGAGTTTATCACGCTGACACACCGGCGAGCATTAGTGAAGAGCAGCCATTTGTTATTGGAGAATCAGGCCCTGATAGTGAAGTGATATTTAAAGAGGCCTAAATAGAACCTGGAGAATGAAGTCCTTTGTTTGTTTGTTTGTTTTCAGAATTATGCTTATTATGCATCTAAATGTAAGATAATGATGTGGCTATATATTAAAACTTTGTACAGAGTAACATGTTGTGAATGAATGCTAAACAAAAGGGCAACATCTGATAGAGCATTGAAGATATGTCATTTGTGTTCAACATGCAAAGCCTACATTTGTCTTCAACGTATAAATTATATACTTTAATTTCAGAACCAACAATATTGCGTGAATGTTTCTTCACTGTGTTTGGACTCTTACCCGTCTTGTCCGTCAGCAGATAGACCAGTCGGCCCAGTTCTTCAGGGATGGTGCTGGTCCTCACGACGGTGCCGGGGATGTTTTCGTCTTTCATGATCATCCAGCCGTAGGCCGACTTTCCCATGTCCAGATTCACACGCAAGCTGCGAACGAGGAGAGAGAAAAAAAGCTTTAACACTTAACAGAAAACACATTTCTATTTTTTTAAAATGCTATGTTGAGCATTTAAGTCTGAAATCATGTCGTCATTAACGCAAACCAACTTGAACCTTTGCATTTTTCTTCTCTTTTATGTGTTTTATAGGAGGTAGGCCCCCACAATGGCTCTTGAAATGGGCCCCCAGATGCTTAAGGCTGCCTCTGACAATATGTTCACATAAAAGAGCTCATTGTACAATTTAATAGACTGAAAACAAAGACAGCCGACTTTTATCCCAAAGCTGGAATAGTAGATTTTCAAATGAATTTGTTGCATTTAATCATTTCCAATAACATTACGGCCTAGCCTAACTTTTTGTTTGTGTTCACAGAAAAACAGAAGAAAATCCAGCTCCATCTCAAGGAAAGAAGAGTTGTACCTGATGGGGATGATGTAAGAGAAAAGCACGATGAATCGGAAGAGGTTGCGGAACCAAGGACCCACAAACCCCTGCAGCGCGATCATGACCACTGACAGAACCACCTGGGCCAGGAACAGGGCCTTGGTGAGGCGGTTCAGCTCCAGGTCCAGCAGGCCGACCTTTGGGGACGAGAGGTCAGAGGTCACAGCAAGAAGATATTACAGAGTAAAAGTCCTACAAACTGTTTAGAGATTTTAGATTCATTCTTTAATTGTAAAGGAATAAAATCTGAGGGAGGGCATTTATTATAAGTGAGACACTCTGTAGCTCACATACAACTGTCTTCATGTAAAACCACTTCAACAATAAATAAACTTAAGAAATTAAGTCCAGACTGGAGATCAAGTGCAAACATTTAATTTCTTTTTCGACAACCTTTTCTAGTCTTTTTGTAACTTTCCCATCTGCTCCAAAAACCTTGCCACATGCTACACAGGGAGAAAAACACAAAGCCAATGAAAGACATTCTTAGCTGCAGGCTCTTATCATGCAAACTGTGTGTGTTCAGCATAAAAGAAGTGTATTTGTTGCACTATTGTGTGGAAAACTACAAACATGTCAGGCTGAAGTATTATTCTTGAATGCAACAGACAGTCAAAGGGCCTCGGAAATAGAGAAAGTTCCCATATTGAGCTGTTCTCTGGAAAAGCAAAAAAGGGGTCAGAGTTGTCTTATTTTTTCGAGTGTATCTTCCAGCCAATGGAGCATGTGGGAAAAAGATGTCAAATAAAGAAGCGCCCTTCCCCTTTCTGGCAGCGCTCACAGCAAAGCCCTGTACACAGAGGGCTTTCATCTGACGCACCACGCTTACAAAAACAGCAGAACATAACATCTCTCCTCCCTCAAATAAAGGAACCTCGCTGAAAAGGAGGGGAGGGGAAAAGCACATATAAAAAAAAGCAGCAAAATTCCTCCACTGCCTAAACCCCCACCAAGCCCATTCCCCTGAGGACTGGGAGAGCTGGGAGCCCAGTGTGACTGATTTATCAGTTGCTGTTAATGTCCCAGTAGCGGAGTGCGGAAAAAGGGAAGGGTGAGGAGAAGGAGAGGGTGGTATCTCCCCGCCCCAGTGCCTCACTACATGGTTCATGGTTGAGCAATTGAGAAAAATAGGGGGTCTGGGTGGATTAAAACCAAGAAAAATTAAGACAGTGCATGCCTGAAAAGCAAGAGATCCCCTTCTGCTTGAACAATGGCTAGTCTAAATTTTCCAGGCTTTGCCCGGGATCAGATGAAGTCATTACTCATTCAGTCAAGGAGGGGTGGGGGTGGGGGGGGAGGACTCAATTACCTCAACCTAAAGATGCTATCAATGAATAAAAAGTGCATATTTTACTCCATTCATCTCTTGAAAGGAATGATTCAATCTGCCTGTGTGGCTTGTATTTTATCAAGTGTGTGAAATCTGATGAAGAGTTGCAGTGAACATGAATAATCATGAGTAAAAACCTAAAGAGAATATCAGGCAACAGTCCGGCAGCAGTTTGTTGTTCAGAGCTTGTGACGCTGGCAAATGGAGGAAGTCAAGAAAATAAACTGAAATTGATTTTGGTCGTAAACAGCTTTAAGTTTCCACGTTTTTCCCCGAGAAGGACAGTTTGAGAGAGAGATGTGAAGTGGAGCGGAGCGCCGGGACTCGGATACGCACAAACAAAACAATCTTTTTGAAGAGCAGCCGCTTGTCCGACGCCGTCGTTCCGTCTCTTTACTCCGAGAGAGATCTGTCAAACGACACTGAGACAAAGAGTGAGTCTGTCCCGTGTCCTGTCAGATTGATCAAGTACAGGCATTGTCCTGGCCGGTGTCACAACAGATTATATGAGGCCAAAACGTTCTTGGGACTTCAGCCGCACTGTATCGACTTTCTCCCGCAATCTCCAGTCTCCATATTGGCACTTCTGACATCATCTCCTTGAAATATTGAATTCCTCTCAGCTGGCGAGCTTACACAAAACAGTGGCCCCTGCGGTTCGACCGGCCACATCAGCGTTCCTTATAGAAGACGCTGGTGTCAAAACAGCGCTGCAGCAGGAAGGGCTGTGTGTTGTTGTGCCAGGAGCGATGTAGGTGTTAACTTTGTGTGTTAAAGTCATGCACTGCCTCCGAGGTGCCTTAAAACCCGCTTCTTTTAACTGAGCTGCGTCTATTCCGGGTAAAATCTTATATTCAGAGTCAAATTTTCATCAATCTCCTCAATCTGGAGGACAAAAACACTCGATGGGGATTCAGTGGGATTAACTTCCTGCTGCAAAATGTCATTTAAATCCTCGGTTAGTTAATTTGCCTTTTGGTTAATTAGCAACCGGCTCTGACCTTTAGCACTGACAGGTCCAACTTTATCTGGAAAGTCAAGGTTAAAAAAGCACCTTGCCACAGTGATTGATTAGTGATTAGAGGCGGGGGAACGAAGATGGCATGAGGGGAACTTGGAGCAGATGTTACTTTGTGTGTTCAATGACTCGCTGCAGCTTTGACAAAACATTTGTGTTCACGCTGGCCTCACCTCACAGGGCTTTAGTACTTTTATCATTTGTTAGAACTTTAAGTAACACATGAAAATGGTTTTAATTTCCCAGGTTTGTCTTGGATGTGTAAGCAAGATATCCCACTAAAGTTGTTAAGGACTGTTATCGCCAAAAATCGAGGAAAATCTTTCAAAGTGCTGTCACCACAGGCTGGCAGGGAAAACTCTGGTCTCAGTTGTTTTGGTCCTTTCTGCAATTTAATGATATTTTATAAACCAAATTATGTAATAAAGCAGATAAACTCGAAATGAAAATAACCATAGTATATAATCACATTATCCTCATAATGCCATTATTTCTGAAGACATCAGCAATTTAAAAACCTCTCAAACAAATCTGAGAACTTGCTGGTTTTTCCTGCCGAGATCTTAGTGGTATTCACCTTGTTCTTGGCAAAGGATGTGTTCAGAACGCTTCTGGTCTCTTTGCCGGTGTAGATCACCACCCCTATCACCGTGCCTGCCAAGAGGAGAGAGACAAAGAAAGTAATGCTGCTCATTAACTGAACCTCACCCCCACCATCTCACTCTCACACACACACACACACACACACACACACACACACACACACACACACACACACACACACACACACACACACACACACACACACACACACACACACACACACACACACACACACACACACACACACCTTGGTCAAGTAAGATGAACTGCATGAGAGGTAACACAATAAGGCTGAGCTGAGGCAGTTTTGTCTCATTGCCAATCAAGCCAACAGACAGGAGTTTAATACGTTTAGACTCTCGAGGCCTTCAGCCGCCCTATATGGAAGCTCATAAAACCTGATCAATATGCTTCCATCTTTATTTGCCAATTCATTACAGTGGCTTTATTACAAAGGATTAATGGATCATTAATATTAAATGAGCTTAATGGGAGAGCAAAGGCGCTAATAAACCTAAATACTAGCCCGGAAATCCCCGAACTATAATAAATGGGAAGAAAGTAAAAATGAGCAGAAGACAGAAGAAAGGAAAAGTGAAGTGTAAAGACAACGAGAGGAAGAGAAAAGCAACCAGTGGTTTGAGAGAAAGCTGATGAATTGCGCTCAGATATTAAGCGAGGTGACAAATGGTGAGTGGCTCAGCGTGCGTCCTGGGCTTCAATTTGAATATGCGAGCAACTAATTCCCTCATCACAGCTGGACTGGGGCCTGTGAGAGTGTGAATACAAGGCAGTCTGGGCCAGTTCAAGTGCTCAGAACGCCACTGCAGAGGCAATGGAAGTGTCTGTCAAGGAGACGCTTGTGAGGAACAATGACATTCCCAAGCAGAGATGATGTAAGTCAGGCTTTTTGTGTCTCTGTGTGTGTGTCTGTGTGTGTGTCTGTGTGTGTGTGTGTGTGTCTTCTTCCGGTCAAGGTCAGGCCAGAGGAGAGAGCAGCACCGCAAATCAATGGCGTGGCCATCAGCGAGAGCGTCAGAAACACTCTCAACTGACACAACTGTTTCTGTGGGGGATCGCTTTGTTGAGGCGAGGCAGGATTACCTCCACTGTGGGTTTTCTCAGAGTTATTCAAACAAGCGCCTAGCGGAGTAAAACGCCTTCTAAGTTTCATGCCGTGCATCCTTTGTGCAAACTACAAGACCCGGCTACAGCCATACTAACACGTCTGCATTTTAAAACCGCGCTTGGAGACAAAGATTAATAAGAGTCCTAACAGCTTGGTTTTTGTCTGTCCTTAGCACAAAGCAGCCACAGAGTTTTTAAACTAAAACAGGGCTGGTATTTTAAAACTAAAATGTATTGGTACAGATGTAGCCCAAGTAGAATCACTTAAATTATAAAACACAATGATTTGCATATAAGCGACTGGATTTGTTCCCATTAAAAAAATTAGTCAGTGTGTGACTGTGTGTTTCCACCAACGACTGTGTTTACTCGTCTGTGTGTCACTGGATGAGGGTGATATTCAACCAGGGCCCCGGTCTGGACTTGAATCAGGTTCATTGATACTTCTAGTAACTCCACTCCTCTTAATTAGCATTCACTCTTTTTTTTGGTGAAGTGGTGGCATTGAAGAATTGAACACAGTCGGTGATTCTGCCGTGTGATTGGAAACGTTCTAAATGTGGCTTCAAGGCATCTTCTGAAAAAAAATGTAATATCTTATTTCAAGATTTACTTGATTTGACACATGTTCACTTACCAGATGCGACAACTGTACTCGCCCAGAGAGTGTTTTCAATACTCAGACTTTCATGGATCTGAGGGTCGGCGTCTTCCTACAACAACAAAAAATGAAAAACATAAAAAACAAATAAAACTTGTGACCAGTTGATTTGAGCTTTTCAGTAAACCATAGTTTTTAAGCTTTGTTTTAAGCCTTATTTTTACATGATAAACTCTCTAACACTACAGAGTCACTGAACACTACCCAGCGGCGAAGGAGAGATAACCTCAACGAGGTGAATTTATTTCTGCAATTAGCCAGCTGCTAATTGGCATTGCTCAGTGAAGCCCTGGAGCAGATAAGGAAAACAAAACCGAGACCAGCAGGTCATGAATTTTGCTTTTAGACTTAATAAGACAAGTGATGCGCTAAAGCAATAAATTCTCTTAAAAAAGACATTTGCAGCTGAAATCAACTTTGGTTTTCACTTTATTAAACTCACGTCTTCAGCTGAGATGATTGTTTTGGTGGTTTTAAAGATTTTTTTTTTAACTTTCATAATAAAATGTAAAATCTACACAGTGGAATAAGATCTTTCGCCATTGTATTTAATGTTTTTTGGCAAAAGTTTTAATACAAAATAAATGCTGTAGCTGAGTATGACTGAGTTGAGTCAAGCAGATTGGCTGGGATCCGCTGTGCCGTTAATCTTCACAAGCACCTGACACGGTTGTGCAAACTGTAGTGATACAGTAGTCCCTTTATCAATACGTTGACTAGATTTGGCATGGTGATAGAGGCTCCTTTTAAAAAACAGTATAGAGAGAGTGCATGTAGATGAGATTTCAGTGATAAATATGCCCCCGGAGAGCCTCCTGTTTCACCCTCCCCGTTTCGCCCCTCTCACTTAAATAAAGACAAATGCTGAAAATGGCATGAGTCAGGAGTGCAGAGTCCAGGCTCCAGTTTCGGCTCGAATGGCTCTCCTGATATGATAATTATGATACCTAAGCACCCACATCCTGTCAGTCCACTCACACATGGGGGAAGAGACGCATGAAAAATAAATGGCAGTTGGCAGCACGCTTGACCGCTCTGACATTGGCATCATACGACGGTGTTCATAACTGCCGAGGGTCTCAACGGAGAGAGACCACAAGAAACAAAGCCACAATATCCGCCTTAAGGAGAGAGAAGAAAAAAAAAAAGAAACCCTCATAAATAGGTAAGTTCATTTGCTGCGGATCTGTGGGAACCCATTTTTTTTCCCATCCTGCTCGGACTAAAAGCACACGCTATGCAAAGGAAGGCCGCGGAGGATGAATGAGCGGAGGAAGTGCTCGCTCACTAAGCCTGGTGTGTGGCCAAGAGTGAAGACGGGCCACAAAGCCTCCCTTTGTACCGGAGCTCTCCTCTCTGTGGGGGCTGCACTAATCTCCTATTAATAAAAAAAAGAAAGGAGAGTAAAAAAAAAAAAAAAAAAAGAATCACTGAGCAACAAGCAAGACGGGATGGATGGAGCTGGAGCCGCGAGAACCTGCCTGTGATGTAAGAGGCATGCCTGCTGGAGATAACAACGGGCCCACATGGACACACAGGCGCTCATTGTTGCCGCTTGTCAACATATTGCCGAGATACACATCTTCTACGTCAGCCCGGTTTCTATAGGAAAATCTGCATGTGTTTGAGATTTGTTTTACAGCTCATAAATACGTCAACGGGGCTACTGTACCCGTGTGAAGTTCCCCTCGAAGCTGTGGATGTCCAGCTGTGGCTTCTGGGCGTAGACGAAGGCGCGGATGGAGAAGAGGTCCTGAGACAAGGAGACACGACAGAAACACGGGAGATTTAAGGCCCGACTATTGTAAAGACTCAAGCAAAGTCTTTAAGTTGTAAAACATGTCGCAGAGATTTAGGGTCTTTAAATGTAACTAAACTACACCAGTCAGTTACTAGTTCTGTTAGCCCTTCTTCTATTCATTCAGCTCCGGCAATAATTTTAAACCACTTTACATAAAGCTAAGACCTTGTAAATTGTAGGATAAAGAAATGACATTTAATACTGTCTCAAGAGCAAATGGGGTTTGTCCAGTTATCACTAAGAAAAATGACAGACTTAAACCTAATAAGTGGAGTTGAGATGTTTTCTTCTCAAAAGATATAAATCTATATTAAAATAAATGTCTAAGTTTTCATAAAATCTGATTTCAAGCAGGTCTATGTGCAGTCTTGTTTCAAAATGACTCACTGGAATTATGATAAATAAAAGAGGAGAAATTACACAAAAATGTTGAAACTGTTTGAATTAATCTGTAAAAAAAAAAAAGACCCTGCACCTCAAAAAAAACACGACACATTAACCCACAACAAGTCTTCAGTCATATGTTCCTCTCAGTCATCGAGTAAACAAGTAAGTCTGCCGCCTTTGACCGGTCAAGAACTCAACACCAGCCTTTTCTCCCATAGTGGAACAAAATTGATTGTAAACATTAAATTATTCAGACAGGCAGTTGTGCCTCTGCAGTGACCGCTCAGCCCTCGGTCGTGCTCAGATAGTGTTCTCCTGATGGGAGCGCTGGGCAGAGCGGTTAAAGAGGAGCAGGGAAGATTGTTTTACTGACGCCCCAGTGGAGAGTCATGTTGATCGAGCATTTTTACAGGCAAAGGCTCAAAGAGACGCTGAGGAAAACATGGCTGGAGAACTTAAACAACCACGATCCGAGAAAACACACTGGTCTCACAGTAAAGTGCTGCTGGGATTCAAACAAAGGGTTTTTTTTTTAGTAGTGGAGAGTAGAGGCTCTTTCGCCGAATGACTTGTTGAAACTTTAATTCTCTGATCACATTAAGTGGCGACAAAAAAAAAGAAAGAGAAACCCCGTCAACTCAACCTAAATCTTGAGTATTGCCTCCAGTTTAAAAGGAAGCTGCTGTCAGGTGCAGACTGTTCCTGCTGTCTGTCATCGGTGATTAGGTTTCCATCACAGCACAGACGTCTTCATTTAATGAGCAATGCTTTTAGTGATCACACAACACGCGTTCACAGTCAGTTTGTCCGTTACCAGAGATTCACTGCATTGTAATGTATCCATACCCCCACTGCAGGCAGTCGCTGTGTGCAGCCGACAGCGACTTTCAGTTTCCAGTCCGTTTCTCCGTCCAGCTGATCGGTTCGGATGAAACACGAACCTGAAGAAAAACGGATTTGAAATGTTGTTTAGATTGTTTTGTGTGTTATGGTTTGTGCTGCTCACTTGAATTCAGATTCTTAAAGGTGTATCCAAGGGTAGCATCTTCAAACGCATGTCCCTTCCCTTAAATTAATGAATATGACCATGTTTAAAACTGATTTCCAACACTTCAGGACAAAATAATCATGTCCTTGCATTGTTTATCTATTTGACTGAGACTTGCTAAAAGGATTTTTTTATCACATTTTAAAATAAGAGTCTAAAGAGAGACTGTGTAACTTCAAGCTCAATTCTGTGTGCAAATGAATTTGTAGGAGGAACATTGTGTTATTTATTCTGTCAAAGATTAATTGCTTTTATCACCATTTCACACAAACAATTAGTGATTGTGCATGATTTCATAATTTAAAAAATAAATAAAATTCAATGATAAATATGAGCAATTTTTGAAAACCCTGTAACAACTGGTATTTAGCAGGAGTACGTGTGGCTGAATAGATTAGATATGATATTTTTAAAACCTCTTTGTGCCACACTGTATACTGGTGTGTAAAAGTCCCGTTAATTTAAAGAACTGACATATGTTTATGTGCATCACCGACCGTGCGGTACATTAACACGGAGCCTGTTGCGGACTCCACGAGGTCCGATAAACGTTGAGCGGTGGTGACCTGCATTGATCTGAGGTAATATTACATATGAAACTGATGGATGGGAGCAGCTATTTGACAGAGAGGGTAAAAGGCAGCTATAAACCATCCATGGAGGGTTAACTACGATGGAAAACATTAACACAAGGAGGATGATTCATGCTCTCCTTCTGCTGCAGTGGCAGTTCAGCTACTCACATAACACTACTGCAGTGTGTGTGTGTGTGTGAATGTGAAAGACAAAGTACATGAGACGGTGGCTGTTTGTGAGTGTGTTAGAGGCATAAAGACATCAACAACTCCCCGTCAGGCTTATTGACACATCGAAGATTGATGGAAATGATGTCCTCAGAACATTTCCTCCCGATGCCCCTCAGAAAAGAGCCAGGATCTCACACAGCTCATTGATTAATTGGAATTTGCATCATCAGTCACTCGAAACAATGCAAAATACAGCATATGAATCACATGCGGCCTTGATCGGATGATGTCAAAGGACAGGACGTGTGGGGAAAAGTCACATTTCTCACGCAGATGATCTTGACACTGTTAAAGGACCACAGGGCAAACAAAGTTCAGCAGTGCAGCTCTACAGGGAAGGTCGAGACCTTAACAATTATAAAGTGCTGTGAGATAATGTATATTATGATTTGGCGCTATACAAATAAAATTGAATTACCATTTCATCTGACTATAAATTGAGTCTGTATATTTGATATGCTCAAGAGAGAAAGAGATCGTCCAGGGCGAGGAGTGGGACTGAGAGAGGAAACATTTAACTGTGCGTTACTTTGTTTAATGGAAATTTTACCCCTTAGATTCAGTAATGTTTAATCTACTGAGACATTTCACCTCTGTATCCATGAGCACTGTTCTGAGGGCGTGGGAATCAAATAGCAGGACTTAAAGGGTAATTTTGCAACCTACTAGCAGGATCATTATGAAAGGATGCTACTGCAGATTTTAATTTTCTTCAGTTCCGTCCACCTCACTTTAAATTACACAAACTCTTCGCCTGCTCACCATTTTTCTCAGATGTTCTCAGGAATATCATGTCTGCAGGAATCCTTTGGTTCTACAAAAAGACAGGAAAAGAAAAAAACAAAAAGGGTGTAAATGGCAGCGTGTTATTGAGCACTGTGGCAAAAGCCCTAAGAATCTCACTGAATAATTAAACAAGGTCAATACCTTGACCAGAGAGTGAAGGAGAATCAGTTTTTTAAAAGTCTGGCTAACGTACTAATGGAAATTTAACTTGTCCACTTTCCAGCAGCAGCTAGATTTCATGTCGGCTGAGCTGAAACCCAAGATCACAAGCTGAACAGGTCGAGTGTTGTTGTCTCACAAGTGCATTATCAGTTTCACAGTCACAGCTCTGGCATAACTGTAATCAACACTGCGGACTGACATTTTAAATATAGTTATATTCATTCTGCCTTTAGCACCCAGTCGTTTTATTCTAATTCCTTATACTGATCCCTTTAAGATCCTCGAAAAAATAAAAGGTTTTACCTTCTCAACAATGACTAGGTCTCCAACTTGTATGTCTGAACTCTTCACTTGGATTTTACCTGAGGAAAAACAAAGGTTGCATAAAAAAAAACAGTTCAGTTCTTCTTCAACATAAAATTAGACTTTTCCTCTTTAAATAGCAATGAAATATTATGATGACATTGATTTCTGACCTTAGACAAAATCACACCAACTCTTAAAACCACCACCATATTATTGCTCTGACTCTTCTTCTTCTCTCACCCTCTAACGGATTGATGACCCTCAGCGTGATAGAGTAAAACCCTCCTGTTTCATCTCTGGTCTGAGGTACAGACTAAAACAATGGAACACGGACTGAATATCTGCTGCGACCCTCCTATTCTTCTTCTGCTGCTCATGCACACGAGCGCACACTTCGGCCCACGGTCACAAATACCACACATGGGGATTTCACCACACATTCAACAAAAGGGACAGATCTTGGATCATATGCTCTGGAGGAATTGAGAGAGAAAAATCAATGCAATTACAGCGAGACAGATGACTTCAGTTACAAGTGTAGATCCAGTGGGGTGCTGTCTCTAAATTGCACAGGGGGGCAGCTTGACCATGCACTGGAAATATCCATTATCATAATGTCAGCAAACAGTTGCTGGCACGAGGAGGCGAGTGGATTGATATCTGTCACTGACCTCTCACTGTGAGCTTGCTGTACAGTTGGGAGTTCATCTCTTTGTCGCGCTGGTAGCGTCGCACCTCGTCCACGGCCTCTCGCACCATCGTGACAGCTAACACGAACGCCTGAGAGACAAAAGAGCATTTTTAAAAACTCGTGTATCACACCTGAGCGTTTAGAAAGGTTCGTTTATACCAGACAAACGTAAGTAGAAGAGGTTTTTTTTAGAGTTTAATCTCGAGACACTCAAAGCTGAAATGAAAATACTTTGTTGTAGAAATAATTTTATGACAATCAACTAATTTAACATTAAACATCTTTAATTAAACAATTACAACATCTATGAATACACATGAGTAACATTTGTGGCATAATCCAGGGCCAACAGCCTTTGAGAAAATGTGTAATATTTGTGTGCATTTACCAGAGGTGCCCAGTACGTGTACAAGTATCCGATCTTCAGCGATGGCACGAATTGGGAACAGGCCACCACCAGAAAGTAGAGGTTGAGAAAGAACTTGAACTGCTGGTAGAGAACCTGAGAGGAGAGCGAGGAGACGAGGATTCAGCGAGTTGAGGGAACATGTCAGCGAGGTGAGTCAAACACGATGACAGCCGGGACAACCAAGCAGGCGGGATGGGTTACTGCACGTGTTCGGTACTGGAACTAGATACATGTTAATGCTCTTAACTTTACATTAACCTAATGGAAACTCGGTTTAACAAACTTTTGTTTCAAAATGGCTTTCAGGGTACGGATTTCATGACACGGGTACAATGTCGGTTGGTGTCTAGTAAAATATCGTACGGGACAAACAGGACAGGTCACCACAATAATCGAAATGGCACTCAGACCAAACTCTGCAAATCTGTCATGTTCATTTGGACATAGTTCTTAAATTATTAAAGATACATATAAACTGTTGGTTATCTTATTGATCCCCATTATCTCAGCTACCCATTGGTGCTAGTTACAGGTTTCTAGACATTTTTGTTAATGTGTAGGAGCATGAAAAACAACCAACCTCCTTGGTGGAGGTAATGATTGAAGAAGAAGAAGAAGAACCAGACGAACCCTCTTAATTCACTTATAGCAAAGTGCCACCTGTAACGTATTGAGGTCTCTTTGCTAATGGGCCATCCATCAGCAGGCAGTCCTCAGTGTTCTATCCATCTAAGGTCAAATTTTGAATAATGTTTGCAATAATGAGAGTGTAGCGCATCACCCATTGATCACATTGTCTCTGATAATCTGTGACTAGACACTACAGTTAATGGACCCCCTGACCTTTAGGGGGGAAATGCCCACTGCTAAACTCAATTTGTGTGTATTTAATAATTCAAAGTGGAAGCAGAGAAACAGAGCTGTTTCGTTCACCATCGATGAGAATACCTATGTCTCTAATAGACAGTTGACATTTTATAGCCCAGGCCAGAGGTGGCCCTCTTAATCATGGAACCATTTGCTTTTTAATAAGTAACTGATAGATCCCTAATGTCCCCTACAGTGTGCAGCCTTCACTTAATGACAGAGGAGTTAACAATTAGATCCAGTGTGGGCTACTGTGCTTTATATACTGTTAATATGTGAAACCATCAGCGGATTTTCCTCGAAAGGATGCTGTAAAAGTTAATAAGAGTGGGAACAAAAGCCATAACTGGAGCAAAGATCAGACCCTAAATTGTGAGTGTTATTACATAAGACAAAACAAGCTACTTGTCCATGTTGTTCTCTGAGAGCGAACTCACCCCAGGCACGAAGGTGAAGATGTTGTACTTCTGGTTTTTGATGCCATTCTTGGGATACTTCTCCTCACATTTCTCCGGGCAGCCGAGCCAAACGGTCCTGGCCTTCAGCGTCTTCTTCCTCCAAAACACGTGAACCAGGCAGTTGTAGCAGCTGAGAGAAGAAAGACATTGATATGGTTTTGTATATATTTATTGCATCGACTGAATGGCGTCTCAGTATGTAGCTTTGAATAGTTTGGTTGCCTTCAACAATGGAATAAAGGGTTAAGAGATGATTAACCAGGCAGGAACCTGATAAATCCGAAATTTCCTCTAACCTTTGACATTTGTGTGGTTAAATTCTGCATAACTGTACAATTCCTGGACTCCCAACTCAATAAATAAATAAATAAATAAATAAATACAGTTGCTATGCTTTAAGTGGGGTTTGGCAACTATAGACTACACCTTGTACTAGTGAATGATCCAATACACTTTAGTACTCTCACAAAGAATAGATTACAAATAATGAAACGGCTTAAATTGATATGGTAGTAAAACATAATAGATCAATATTATCTAAAGTTAATTTCATTGAAAAACACCTTTAAACAAATAAAATAAAATAGCAATTTGGTTGAAGTTGGTTTTCACAGTAAACTGTTGTGAAATTGGGACGATGGCTCAGAACATTCATCTGGTTCAAGACAGTTAAAAGAAAGAAACTTAGGGAACATCTCCCAATGTTGAAGAAAGAGAAAAATAATTATCTAATCCACTCTGAAAGTTTCTCCTTGGCCCATAGCTCACCTTTCCACCAAGTTACAATTAATTAAATGTATTTGTTTGTCAGTGAAAACACAACCTCCTTGTCAGAGGTAATAAGGACAACTGAGGGTTGAGAGGAATGAGAACAACTATATTTCATATTTGCATTAGACATATCTTCGAAGTGTTTTTCATCCCATTTGTAACATTTATGCCGATACATAAATATCGAGCTCTTACTACAGGCCATGTTCTTAACAAATATCAGGACCTCACAATGCAACAGCCTCATTCCTCATTCATTTTCTCAGCCGTTGGATCAATTTGTGGCGACTGAGCACCGCGGCTGTGCCCGGCTACATCCTCTAGTACTGATGTTATTTATATCTCTACTCTTGTCAGGGTTAATTAGATCTTCAAGGCCTATTTAGGTACAATCCTTCAAGGATGTTATTTGCTTCTAGCACATTGAATGATCTGAAAACTCTAGAATCAGAGTCGAATAACACGGTAACCCTGAAGAACCAGGTATTCAATGTGTATGCAGACAAACATACCATGTTCCTTTATTAGTTTCGCCTCATGCTGAGCAATGTCCGTATCGTTTAAACAATATTACTGATGTGATATTATCAAAACTCCAAGAAGAGATTAGTGAAGTGGCAGAGTGTACATTGACATTTACTTTTTGAAAAAGTATTTGACTTTCTATCAACCTGCTAATGACTACATTGGAGCTTATCTAGCATATCTGATATCAAAAGCAAACAGCGGTGTAGCGTGGGGGTAAATTACAATGAGAGCCGCTCGATGTGAGCACGACCTGAACTGGCACCTGGGGGGGAAAGAGGGACGCGTGTCAGTGTATACCGTCATGCTGAGCGACTTGGCTTTTCCACTTTTTAAGCAAGTTGGCAAAACATGAAACTAAATAAATCAACTTTGGTAAAAAGTCTTGTTTGTATTGGCCTCGACGTTCCCCCGTCTCTGTGCACTCCGAGTCCAGATTCATAAGAGCGATTATTTGAGCAAATGAATGCTATCCAAATAATATGCCATTTGAACAGTCGGGGCTTATTCACTGTGAATTATTTGTGTTTTATAATCCCACACTAAGCACACATAAAATTACTGGAAAGCATCAAACTGGTCAGCTGTGAAAAATCCGATTTGTTCATTAGTGGGGGGATGGGGAGGGGGGGGGGGGATCAATATGGGGCTTCAGCTGGAGATGCATCACTAACAACAAAAACCACACCGGGAAAAAAAATAAATAAAAAAAGAATATTCTATGAAATTCCACCAACGGTAAATGTGACTTTCAGGGCAGTGAAGTGCTGCGCAAACATTTGTTTATGACTGTGACACTTTATTGTTCTGGCAAAAACAAACACTTGTCTCTTGGCCAGAAAGCAGCTTCTTTAGAGGACAAAAGCTGTCAAATGAATCATTAGCCGGATAAACCGCCCCGTTCTGCTCTGTGACCTGAGAATCTTTTTGGGGCTGATGGTGCGCATCAAGGAACTCGACCAAAAATATGCCCTTATCCTCTTGTTTTCACTTCACGCACAGCCGCCGGTGCGTTTGAAATCCAAACTGATCGTCACAGGCAACATTATACACTACACATACATTTACTGGGAGATAACACACACACTACTTTCTGGAGTGGTTAAAGAGCAATGACTCTGACATTAAAGTACAGCAGAGTCCTTTACTTCAGGTTGAAAGCAGCACACGTCTGTGAACTTTTCTCATACAATACCTGACCTCTAAACCAATCTTGTGCTCTCGTCCCCTTTGTGCGTAGAAATCTTGTATATTTTATACAAGTAGCTTAATGAGGCTAAGAACATTATGCTAAATTGTACATTCAAAACACTCAAGGACCTTTCTCTCTTTTACGTACGACAGCAGGAGATGATCAGGTTCAGACGAGTTTATAACAACAAGAAAATGTCAGGGAACCTAAATTCTGCTGCATGTTTGACACCACATCGACACCAGCGTTGGCACGAATGAGACCTGTGCCTCATTTCTTTGTCATCATCATGCACAGAGCTCTGCACCAACATATTGTAAGTCATTAAATCGTTAATAAAAACAACAGAACTACCTGCCGCAGAGGACCCTCCACCCGCCGCAGAGGAACCAGCCGAGGCCTCTCTGCCTCTTACTGACTCGGGCCCGGGGCAGTGTCTGGTAGTCGCTCTCATCGTTCTCAAAGCCCTCCTCCGACATCATCAGAGGCATCTCATCCAGGTTAGAGGGCTCATCCTCTAGGGAGTATCTGTGAGAGTCACACATTAACAACCTCAGATTGATAATGTCATGTCTTGTGCTAAGAAGAACACACTACCTTGGAAATAGAACACGACTTAGGGTGAGATACAGAAACGCTTTCTGTCTTGTATAAGATGCGACATTATTCCCTTGTGGTATCCGTAGCATTGCAATAGAAATATAGAAACACAATAGAACAGTCTTCATTCACTTTTCATCCGTGATGTTGATCAGGAAATATACATTTTGTGTCATTATTTTCAGATAGAAACAATTTTAAGATGCTTCCCAGTTAACTTAATAAATTCTAAGAAGGTTTCAGTGAGACTGAACTTTAAAAGGAAACATATTCTGCTCATATTCCGGTTCAGAATTACTTGAAAAGGTTTATTTGCTCTTAGGGTCTGAAAACATCACTTTCCTCATACTGTCCATTTCTGCTTTCAATACGTCTCGTTTAAACTTTCACTTTCATTTTTCTAAAACTGAAACAGAAAACCTGCACTCTCTCACTCAGACCCTCATCAAGACCAAGTAACTGAAACTCATTTCAAAACGTGCGCCAAAGCAGAAATGGAATAAAGACTAAAGAAAGCCACAGAAACAAAACCCGGTTGATTATCAGAGCAATACAGTTTAAAAAGTTTATCAATAAGTAAAGGACGAGAAGGATAAATGACGAATGAAAGAACGTGGAAAATGTTGAAACACGATTCTGTTTTCATCTCATAACTATTTTTAATGGAATTACTTTCACATTAATCCACTCAAATTCAACTTTATTCGTATTGAGCCAAATCATAACAGACATTATCTAGAGGCACTTTGAGGTCGAGTCTTTAAACATTATAGAGAAACACAACAGTTTGTGTGAATCTGAACTCTCACCTTGAATCATCTCGACCTCTGTGTGTGTGTGTCTGAGTGTGTGTGTGTGTGTGTGTGTGTGTTTGAAAAGCGACTCACCTGTTGAGCAATGACCACAACAACACTGACATGTGACAGGGGGAGGGGGGGGGAAGTCATGTGACTTTAAATTAAATGTCACCACAGACGCGTTGCTAACCAGAGCTAACAAACACACACAACCACACACAAACACACACACAGAGCGTGTAGATCTGTTTACACGACACCAGTGAATCTGGATTAACTTCAACACGTGTTAGCATCTCGGTGTCGTGATAAGGAAGAAGCTGTCAAACGAGAGAATGCGCCTCCAGCTGTTAGCTAGCAACACAAAGCTAACAGCTAACCGGACACAGTTAAACGCAGCGGAGGAACAAACGAGGCGGCCGGGGGGGAACAGTTCACCCGAGCGGCCGCTCCCCACAGCCCGCGGCCGCACACGGAGCCCCGCGGGGCCGCCACGTACCTGGAGAGTCTGGCCGAGTTGTAATACGTGATTAACTTCGAGCTCTTCCGCACCGGATTTAACGGGAAGCTGTCGGCCATCTTGGCTGGGCAGCGCGCGTGATGACGTCACTTTGGGGAAAAAAAGAAAAAAAAAATCACGTACGCTCAGGGTGCTGTGGTGCGTTCAGGAGCCGAGCGGAAATATCGTAAATGTGAAACTCGTGATAAAAGAAGATGCACAGTGCTACAAGAGGTTTAATAAAGAGGGTTTTATTATACTGCTTTCTACCAGGAGCTTGTTTGTTTTATTGTGTTGCATTGTCGTTCATCATAGTGTCTAAATTCGTAATTGCATCGCATAAATCTTGTGTTTTTACGTCTGCAGCCGTTTAACATGTTTTTTGAAAAAAGCTGTATAAGCAAAGTTTGTTAAAATTATTATTATAATTATTTAGAAATAACATCCAGAAATTGTGTCACAACACATTAATAGACAGAAATTAATAAATAGTTATACTAATATTAGCTCTGCAATTGTTGCACTTTTACCCTCAACACCAAACTGCATCCATTCCATCGGCTTGTCTGATTTTCATGTTGTACTTGTGAGCCGAAGGAATTTTTCCACATGTGGTGGACGATGAAGTTCCTTTCACTAATTAATTAATTCAATCATTCTTTCTTTAAAGCAAAAGTAGGCCTTATTCAGTTTGAGATATAAAATGTGTGCTTTCCCGGAGTCTTTGAAGGCAGCAAACAATATTGGTTACCCACTAAGTGGTTAAATAAAATGTATATTTCTGATCAAACCGGACGATGAAGCTTTGTACAGAGAGTTAACCAGACAGAACGTTGTGCTGAATATACACTGATGTGCATATGAATCAAATGAGAAACTAGACCGGCTTTTAATAGAGTTCATACCTTCACAGTTCCCTTATGAAACCACATTTAAATTCACCAGATCCTGATTGTGATTTAGATCTGCACCCAACACTCATAAGTATCGTTCTACTAACTACGCCTGACGACCGCCTCGGTGGACGTGACAAGCAACTGTCCTCACTTGGTTGAAAATAAGCTTTAAGTGGATAGAGGCTATGAGATCTGGTTGAAAGCTTCTAAGTAATGCAACCTTTGACCTTTGACACAGTTTCCACTTGTTTTCTTGATAGTCGTCTTCCTTAAACACACACGTTCTCTCATCAGCAAGTCGTCAGCTGGACACTGTGACTTTACTTCTTTTCCATTTAGTGGCCGATAATACTCCAGATATGTGGACTGTGTTTATTTTGAACATTTTCCACTTTCTGATATGCTCCCTCCTGATGATGGAAATCATTTGCCTGTTTGAACATGACTCATCCTCCCAGTAGAGATGGAGAGTGGGTCAAAAAGTCATTAAGTTTGGAAAAAGATAATCACTAAACTGAACTATGTAAACTTCCTGATAGTGAAAGAAAAATGCTTCAGCTTGAGAGGAGCTGTTTTACTGCAGCCTACAACACAGACAAAGCATTTTAGTGAAAGCATTTTGTTTCAGTGCTCATTAGTCCAAGCTTGTTTTAAATTATATAGGAAATAAATGCACGTTTGCAAAAGTATTTCTGCAGAAGAACAAAAGACAAGTAGTTCTCAAGTGGAATAGGATTAAAGCAACATATGAAATGACATCATCTATTGTGAGGAACTGAACACACACTCGGTTTGTTCTATTTCTTTATTCGGTCCAACTGTTTGTTTAAGAATCTCTCACCATAACATTGACGACAGACCATCGCAGTGTGGGATTGTGGGTACTCATGAGCATACTTTGTGCTTTGCACCAGCTAGCAGCATTGGGCAGCTGTCCGGAGGAGAGAGAGAGAGAGAGAGCAGACTCTTTGCATCATTGATCTGAACACACGTTCCCTTCTTTTGAGCAACCGCTCGTCCAAGCACCGAAGGAATTCTCAGGTACGAGTTAAACAGCGTCTTAATGTATAGAAAAAAACATCCACAAAATGACTGCAAAGTAAATTTGCAAAAATGTGAATATCCTACTATTTCTCTGTCAATTGATAAAAGTTCTTTTTTTTAAGTCTATATATAATACATAAGAACAAAGAAGATGTTTTACAAATATCTCAACGTCCTTAACAGTTTGCATATTTCATCACCACTCAGCTTTAAATCAATTTATTCCAATTTCTTTGCTGTCATCAATCAGCATAGAGAAATGTCTGTCCATGCTCGTCTTGGTGAGACTGGTTATGGGGCTTCCTGCGGCGCTCACTCTGTCCATGCCTGCACTCAGAGGGTGAAGCTGAGAGAGGCCTCTGTTCTGGATCACCGAGATCTCGTTGTTCTTCATGGCCAGGCTGTTGGTGATCGCTGTGGCGTAGCGGTTCCAAAATCCGGAGTCTACGTTCATGGCCCGAGCTGCCAGGTCCTTCTGGAACATCTCGCCGAACTTCAGGGCCTCCCCGCCCAGCAGGGCCATGGGGTTCTCCACCGACAGCCGCCTGCCTCTCCGGGCCGGTGCGTTGTTCCACATGTGAGTTCCCATGTGAACCTGGAAATGACATCAAATTAATTAAGATGTTCTCATTCTAAAATACAAACAAACATATTTGGCACAGATGGTCAGAGGGAGTATCACACCTGTATATATTCAAACAGCTGGTAATGTTTTTTACCCCTGTCAATTTAGTGGAAGGACGTGGTGTTTGGTAAATAATAAATCAAAATTATTTGATTAAGTAATTTCTTAAGCAAAGATTTTGTAATGTAGAATTTCTTTATTATGAGGGAATTCCTGGGTTTTAACAGATTTTATAATTATACTTAAAATACTATACCACACAACACAAAATGTGTACCCACTGCACTTATAGTCAAAAGTTACTATTAAAATATGACAAAGCAGTTTGAACCCTCACAGCAGAGGAGAAAAGAATCTGTTCTCTACCTTCAGATTGCCTTTAGTGGTGAACGCTCTGCCGCAGATGGAGCAGACGAACGGTTTCTCTCCGGTGTGCGTGCGCTCGTGAATCTGCAGAGCGCTGGCTGACGAGAAGTTCTTCCCACAGGCGTTGCAGTTGTGCTGCTTCGGCGGCCGTCGAGGCGGCGCGGGGCCGAGCAGGGACGTCATCGCTGGGCTGCCGACGGACGGATAAGCCGGGGGGATGTGGACGCTGAACGGCGGGTGCTGGCCTTCGGGCGTGTTGTTCCGGTGACTGTGACCGTTCACCTCGGTTTTTATGGCGGCTGATGATGTGCTGGTGACCAGGCTGGGGAGGGTCTGACCTGCAGCAGGAATCAAAGTGCACAAGTGTGAAGGTTTCTTGAAAATGCAACAATCAAGGTTTAGGAAAGATAAGCATGAAAACGGTTACGTCAACTGTACCTCTGTCTCTGCTCAGCTGGAAAGACAAACTGTACGGAGTCTCTTCTTTCACACACAGTTTTCCAGCTTGTGTTCCTCTCCGCCCCTGAGCCGCTGCAGAGGTGGGAGACTCAGACTCCTCTCTCTTCACCGACGCTGCCAACGGCTCCTGGGATTCTGGCCTGTGGCTTTTCACTGCAGGAGATTTGATCGTCATTCCCTCTGAGTTGCTCTGAATGGGAGACTCGGATGCACGAGGCGAGCAGGAGGATTCTGACACGTTCGGGCTGGAGTTTCCCAACCTTTTCTCCGATAAAGTACATTTAATGTTCAGTTGGCTGCCGTCGTTAAAACCATTTGTCAGGGGTTTCATACTGAAGCAGTGGTTTAGGTTTACAGTCGAGTCAATCATCCTCATTTGGTTCTCCAGAGCTGCTAAACTTGAAACGATGGCAAACGACCTGGGAGGAGAGTTGCAATCAGAGATCAACGGTCGAGAGGGACTCCCGTCTTCCCTCATATTTTCCACCTCTTCCTCCTCAATATCATCCTCCATTGAAATGTCATCAATAAAGTCATTGCTGTTGCTGCTGAGGCTGTCAAAGTTCTTCCCGTTGATGGAGGTGTCGCTGTCCATCTCCTGCAGCCCGTCCACGAGGGTCGAGTCCGGAATCTGCCCGACCATGTGCATGCGGATATGCTGCTGAAGAACAACGGCGTTGGTGAACTTCTTCTGGCAAATGGGACACGAGTGTTGCACCAGGACCGGAGGATTTTCTCTGTGAACGCCGATGTGCGTCTTCAGGTTACCTTTGGTGGTGAAAGCCCTGCCGCACACTTTGCATTTAAAGGGCCTCTCCCCGGTGTGAATGCGATAGTGCATCTTCAGCGCACTCTGACAGCTGAGGACACGGTGACAGAGCACGCACTGGTTGGGGTCCGTGATCTTTTTGTCGATACTCTCCACCAGCTGCTGAAGCTTTGAGGTTTCAGAGGTTTGCATAGAATCAAAGAGACCCAGTGAAGGGAATTTAGTTTCCTCAGAGTTGAGCGACAGTGGCGGGGAATTGGGGTCGGGCGACGCTGGGGTGACGGGTTCGGGTGTAGTGGCCACAGATGGGATTGTGGAGCTGGTTGTTTCTGTCACTGGGGTGGCTCTCAGCCTCAGGGTGCAGCTCTGAGGCAGGTGTACTCCCTCTGTTTTCGGTATATTAGATGCTTCTTTCTCCAGGTTAGACAGTGGAGACTCTGAAACAGGAGAGAAATGAGCCTCGCTGCCTCTGTGGTTAGGTGACAAAGACACACATTCACCGGGAGATGGCTGGTAGGGAGACCTAACGGATGGTGTTACACTTACAGGGTCATTTGAGCCTCCGATACTGGTAATAGTGGAGGACAGCGGAAGACCCATGGTGGCCGGCAGAGTTGCTACAACAGGTTTGCTATCAAGCCATGAGGTGACGGGTTTTTCTGGAGGGAGGGACATTCCATAGGGAATCCCAGAACTTGTTGGCACGTTGTCTAGATACTCTGGCACCGGGTAGGGGTTCATCTGCACATGAGGATACTTCTCTTTATGCCTCTGGAAGTGCACCTTTAAGTTCCCTTTAGTGGAAAAGCGATTGCCGCAGATGTTGCATTTGAAGGGCCGCTCTCCTGTATGTGAGCGCAGGTGGATCTGCAGAGCGCTGTCGCTGCCAAACACTTTGGCACAGAACCTGCATTTATGCTTGAAGAAGGGTTCCTCCGGGCTGGGCTTCGTTTCAAACAAGGAGACGCTAGACAGTTTCCCTTTCCTGTGCTTCATCAGGGCTGCAAGGGGGTCAAGTGCATTAGCTGTGGCAGCGATGCTCGCCAACGGATTGGGGAAGATTACACTGCTGGGGGGGCTCTGAGGTAGAAATGGCAGGTTGGAGGATGAGCTGAGGAGGCTGCTCTGCCCCAGGGACAGTGGACTGGAAGAGCTCAGTGTCTGAGTGCAGCTGAGGCTGCTGGTGTGTGAGCCTGTGTAAGGAGGCAGTAACGTGGGGATGCTGCTGCTGCTGCTGGACAGAGATGGAGTTTCTGAGGAGGCTGAGGTACATGTAACGTCTCTGAAGGTGGACTTCCCACACACAGTTAGTGGGGGGATATTTTGTGACTTTTCAAGCATGGATGACAAAGAAACCGCCGCCCGTCCATTAACGGAGGAGGGAGTTGATCCTGACAGAGCCAGGATGGGAGGAGGGTTGATGCCTTGAGAGGAGAAGGGTTTCTGTGTCAGAGACCGGGACCTGGAGCCTGGGTTTAACGCAGCTTGTGTTGGTTGTCTGTTCATGACGGCCACCTGGCTGCAGATCTGCTCAATAAGCTGCAGCTGATGGACCTGTTGTTGCTGCAGAGCCAGCAGGTGCTCCAGGATCACCGGGATGGCCGCCGAGGCTGCCTTCCCTCCCGCACCGCTGCCGTTGATCCCCTGGGAGAACTGGGCTACGGCCACTCGGGTGCTGTGAAGGATCTCCAGCGTCACATTCGTGCCGGGCATGCTGTAGCTGTCGGCGGCCGACACCTGGGCAGACGAGGGCTCGACTGAGTCTAGAGGCTGAGGGCTGCAGGTGAATTTGTCCTGTGGGCAAAGCTCGAGCTCCATGGCTTCATCCTGCTCCCTGCTTTCCTCTAAATGATCCAGACTGTCGTCGTTCACCAGCTCAAAGCCGGCGTCGCTGGACTCTCCTGGGGACGAGCCACTGGACGAAAGGCTCGGAACCGGAGAGGGTCCCGCAGGAGATTCCTCAGGAGCAGGCGTCCCTTCGCTGTCCTTAACTATCAGCACCAGCGGATCCTCAGTGCAGACTTTCTGATGGTCGCTCAGTTCCGTCCAAGAGAAGAACTCAGCACAGCATTTGTCACAGATGTGCGTGTCCTCTCTGCTGTGGCAGCCTCCATTCGTCTCCTCTCTCTCCACGCCTCCCGTGATGCCTGGAAGGAAATACAACAAGATTAAGAATACTAACTTGATTATTTATTGTCCTGATATTTCAACAATGGGACGTTTGTTTTCCTTTATCACATTGGAATTAATCCCCCCCCCACACACACACACACACACACACACACACACACACACACACACACACACACACACACACACACACACACACACACACACACACACACACACACACACACACACACACACACACACACACACACACACACACACACACACACACACACACACACACCTTCTAGTGAGTCCCATCTCTCCAAACAACAAATGTCGTGTGGACCGGCTCAAACCCACTGAACTTCAAATTCCACGAGAACTCCCAAAGTGTCCAAAGATAACAAACATGTCGAGTTGAATTATAAGATGGTTTGTATAAATTGACGCAAAACACATCTGGAAACATTTCATTCAAAGTAAAATAAAGTTTCTTAGATTTCTGCATTTCACAGAATAAACCAAACACCGGCATACAATGCGGAAACTATTTATTTATCATAACCGAATGGTAATCTCAGTTTAAAAATAACTACCCACTTTATCTCCATCTGTTTATATCTGAAGTTTCATGATAGAAAAGTTTTCTCCAATATTTAACTGTTAACAGATGTTAAGAGTGTAAGTGCAGATTAAAACATGAACTTCAACAGGTCCCGTAAAACATGGAGAAAGTTGTTTTTTTTAAACTTACACCCCCCTCTATTCAGATATTAACAATCTTTCAGAGGAATCAATAAAGTTCCGTGAAGTTATCTGACCTCTGTAATCGTGCACTCACACAGATAATGAAATTCCATACAGCCCATTGATTTTCTGTGCATTCGAACATTTCAGTAACGCGTCTCCTCTTTCAAAAACAATTGTGGGTTTATTGGTCGAAAAACTACGATATTTTGTTTCCATTTGAATTCGAGGTTCGCTGCATCGGGGCAATTTTTAAAAAAATGGTGAATTACAGCTGAAAGATCCCTGATTTCATTCTCTAACATTTTCCTGTGTGTGAGATTCAAGTTTTATTTGGAGCAGTAAATCGCAGCCATCTGAAATCGGTTATAAATTATTGTGCTCAGACTCTGATCAATTTAATTTTCAACAACATCAGGCCATCAACAGTGTATAAGTCTTTATGTGTAGACTCGCATCTCTAATGCCACAGCTTCAATATGCAGCACAGAACTACCGAGTGACGAGAGCAAAGTTTTACATGTGACCGAGCTCTAAATTCACAGGGAAATAAAAGTAGGAAAAAATAAATAAATGACTCAGAATATCCAGATGTGATTTTATAACTTTTGTAATGTCAGTCCACTTTTACTTGTTTTAATCTAATTATTTTATAACTAAAACACCATTAACATAAAATAAAAGCATGGACACTCAGGATGTATCCATGAATTAACACGTACACATTTTATCTTTAGCTTGACACGAAGCTAGAGCTGTTCCCAGGTCTCATGTTCATTTCCCCCAGTATAATAATTCTACCCCAATATGTGTCCATATGATGAAATATTTTATAAATGATCTGCAAATCCCTGCATACGACACACGTCAGTAAATGTATTTGTCTTAAATCTCGACTCTGATCTTTAGACTCATGGAGAATCTGCCACGAGATTTTTAGGCTCTTGGAGTCAGAGCTGCATCTGCTCAGGCTTTGGCCCATTAGGAAACAGACAGTAAGAGCAGATGGAAAGATCAGTGGTACATTATTGTTGTTACACAGGCACCAATTTAAGAATAATATTTTTTATAAACATTTAGAAAGACGGATATTATGAGGTTTAGAATATGTACGAATATGGAATTTAAATGTTCTTTTTTTATTAAATAATTAAAGGAAATATTTTAGTTTTTAATTTGGTAATTATCCATGAAAAGATAACTTTCTGCCACATAATCATGATTAAAGGAAACCAAAGTGTGTGTGTGTGTGTGTGTGGTCCACATACATGCTGCACTTTCTTCTTAAACACACTAAATGTGGACATTTAGCAATTTAAACATGTGTGTGTGTTTGTGCCGACTATAATATGAATGTGTGTGTGGTTTAAGAGTGCATGTGTGTGTGTGTCTTTGTGTTTGCATTTCCCAGTGTTTACAATTATCCGTGTGTTTCACCTCCTAAATGAATTAGTCCCACCTTGTCGAGCTACACAAAGAGCGAGACATCTGCTATATTTACATGAATAAACTCAACAAATCCTAACACAAACACACAGTGTCTGTGTTACTGATGATATGAGTCAATCAACACGTGACACGCTTTATTCCTAAACTACACAACATCTGACATGATTTTAACGTGTTTCAGCTCAGGAAAGCAAAGCAAAGCAAGAAGAGTTGGGATCTGAAAGTCAAACTCATCACAAGTAAATAATCAGAGTCCCTGGCTCAGCGAGTGGGTGGTCCGAGGATCACCAGGGCGATTCGGCAAACACAGGAGCGAAAACACGTTCAGCCGCTGTAGCTCAGGATTGTGTTTTCGCTCCGTAAAGATTCACGTCCAATGAAAACAAAGCTCAGGAGAGATCAGAGTTGATTCAAAGAGTCAAAACTCCGAATGTGTTTCCAACTACAATAACACGGGGAGAAATTTATTTTAAAATGTCACCCTCGCTCAATCTGTGATGTCAGGGGCAGAAAACAGATTTATGTCCGTTTCTTGTTGTGTGGTTTTGGCGAAGAGACGAGAAGAGAGGAGAGAGAGAGAGAGAGAGAAAACCCACGAGGCTGCAGCTGAAGAGCAAACAGACATGTCAGCCCAGCGTTAGTGGCTCCTCGCCCGTCTGTGCGTGACCCCCAGGGCTGCAGAGGTCACTGGTTCACATGTACTAATTGTATTATGATCCAGACACGGAGCACTTGCCCCTCGCAGGGTGAGGCTGCACAAAGGTTAAGTCAGCAGGCTCAATCAAAGCCCAGCTCAGGGTGGCGGAGCCCCCCGCCTGCAGGCTGCAGGGGCCAGGCCGTGGGAGGGCCCCGAGTGAGGAGGGCCTCTTCTGCACTCATCACCTTTTCACAGCCCCTAATAATCATATATTAACACGACACTGGATTTAAAAAACATGAAACAAGGGCCGTGATGGGGAAGTGACTTAAACTGACTTGAGCTTTTAAACGATTTTTTTGCATTGAATGACAATAGCACCATGAATTTAATAAAGTTCATATTAATATAAATACAATAAATTTGAAATTTACAAGAATAATTTAGATTTATTGGGATTTATAGACAATTGAGTAGCATCGAGGTTGTTGTTTCTACGATTTTGCACAAAATCTAGAGAATTCAGACCGAATTCAATTCAAAACTCAGTCCATTTCTGGATTCACATTTTATTTAATATGATCCATTAGTTCACTGGTTAATTTGAGTTTAAAATATTAGTGCTTCTACTGAGTTAGTGCTCAGATGATTAAAAGGTTCAAAAAGCTTCCAGGCTGCAGAAGGAGAACATTGTTTAATTAAATATTAAAATATTGAAAAGTAGTGAGGCTTCTAGTTTTGGAGATTAATTATAATAATCAATAATTACCATATATATATTTACTCCTTGAAGAATTATATAGAAAATGATGGACGTGTACACAGGCAAGTTAAATCTTCACTGTGCATTTCTCGTTTTTCCTTTTATTATTTATGAAATTATTATCTTATAAAATCATTCAAGTGAAATACAGAAGTCCCCCTTCATGCATGTTAATACACAAATTATTACAAACAGCCCACTTTCGTTCAGGCCACATTTCATTTCACATTATTGTCTCCTGGCTCATGATCAGAGTTTCTCATTAGAATTAAGCTGAAATAATTATCAAAAAAGGCCTCAAACCAAAACACAGAGTAACTTCCCTCATAATAGAAAGAAATAAATCCTTAATATGGAAGATGTGTCACCATTTGCATGAGTTTATTCGGTGTTGTGGTGAAGTTTGTCGGCACAACAGTTCTCAACAGGCCCCGTTTCCACCCATCGCCCCTGAAGCTGTTTAAAGATATGAAAGTAAATTATAATGATTGTTTTAATTAAGTTAATTCATAAAAAAAAGCCACTGATTTAGCTGTATTGTTTTCCATTCGTGTTCCACAGCTTGTTTCTTAAGTTGTTTAATCTAAGTTTTTATAATAAAGTGAAAACGTGTTTATTTTGAACTAATTTCGTCTCCTGATGAGACACTTTTAAACCGGATTTTAAAGTGTTTTTTTAGACCGAAAAGTTTAATTTATCATATTTTAGGCTCGTTGGGGTTTTTTAAAAACAAGGATGTTA
The DNA here is from genome assembly GCF_009819705.1 of Hippoglossus hippoglossus. NCBI lineage: Eukaryota > Metazoa > Chordata > Actinopteri > Pleuronectiformes > Pleuronectidae > Hippoglossus > Hippoglossus hippoglossus. The sequence goes on from NC_047161.1 coordinate 3,658,182, forward strand.
AAATGAAAAAGTTGCATAAATAATTAGGAAACATGCAGGAAGAAGAAGAAGAAAGAATAAAAACCTCAACGTTTGTTGTCTGTTAAATTTGGGGAAATAGAATTAAACAGCCATTCTTTTATATATTTTACCCCTAAATCCAGCATCAGCATTAGATTTAGTCTTAATCTCTCTGCAGCAACATCCTGTAAACAGATCTGCTCTCAAAGTATATTTCCCCACCGATCCACTGGAGGTGAAACTGGTTTAAATCCACCTACCATCGCTGCAGACGCGTCCGGAGCGTGTCGCCTCCTCGTCGGACCCGAGGTGCTGGGGCTTGGCTTGTTTGCGCCGGGACATGTTGATCTCTCTGTGCGACTCGCCGCTGCCTTCCGCCGGGGCATCTACGAGCAGCGACTGGGACCCTCCGGGGGGAGCGGGGTCGGTGAAATAGGCGAGCGGCGGCTGGTGCTGATGCCCGAGTGCAGATTGCGCATGTCAGTGTAATTATGATGGAGGAAGAGGATGATGCTTTTACGACTCTCGCTGCCCTTCGCCGGGTGATTGGCTGCGCTCCAGACACCTCGCACCAGATATGGAAATGAGGGATGAGGTTTTAATAACAATTACTTCACTTCCTGTCCGAGCGGCTGCTTTTTACGCACGACTCCACAGCAGCTCCGCCGTGGTTCAGTCCGACCTCCACTCCCGCGAGCGTCTCACGCGCTTCGCAGCGGTGTTCGGGTTCAACTTCGTCACCAATCCCCGCATCTCGGTGAGGTCCTGCAGGCGTAAAATCGACCTGCTTCTGCCCTGAGCTCCTGGATGAGTTTGTGCCAAAAAAAGACGCCCCTGGTTTCACCTGCGTGTCCCGGCTGTGTGTAGAAGGTCGTCTTGGCTCAGTCTCTCCCCACACACACTGAACACCAGCACGAACACTCATCCACTCTCCCCTGTTGTCCCGTGGAGAGGTTGAACGTGGTTGTAAAACTGCGTAAAGTCCCGAATCGACGTTTTTCCAAAACGCAGTTCTTGCGTAAAAAGGTGGAGAAAACAGACCTCCCACGGATGAGATTCCGTCGGGTTTAGAAACGTGCGTAAAGTGAAAGTTGAGGCGTAAAAAGAAAACCGCCGCTCAGGTCTCAGTTAGGTCCGATCTCGGAAGGGAGACTCCTTGGTCTGCGTAAGGAACCGGCGCTCTCCTTGTAGCCTCCGCCTCCGGTGCATCATTAGCTGCCCTTCAGCCGGCTGCGATAGGCTACTGCCAGGAGACCACAGGAGGTGTTGGAGCCTTTGCTTCATTGGTTAACGACCTCCCACTATTTGGCGCCAGAATACACTGAAAAGTGTCTCATATGTTGAGGAAGAAGAAGAAGAAGAATTCCTCAGAGGGAGGAAGAGGAGAATCCATCCAAATAAACTGCTAATGCATAGATTTCGAATGTAAAACAACTCGGCTTGGATATTTTCTGTAAGTGTTGGTGTTTGGCTCATGGAGGAATCACCCAGTACAGGTCATGGCTCCACTTTAAAGTCTTATCCCCCCCCCCCACCCCCAGCTGCACCATAATGGCGAAAGAATACCAGAAGAATCGTGTTGTCTGCCTCCACAGTAACAGTTTCAAAGCTGAGGGGAGAATGAAGAATACTTCACCAGAGCTGTAATCCCTCTTCAGGCTTTGTTCCAGAACTTGTGATTATGTGGTATTAAAAGATGCAGCTGGGGGGGGGAGGACAGAATCAGCTGTTGATAATTGCAAGTACTACACAACAGCCTGGTATTGATCGGTATGTCTCTGATTCTCCTGCTATAGAGAGATAAGGAGACCCCACTCCTGCTGGAATATAATTTCTTCTGACCTATCAGGTTTCCACAGACTTATGATGAATAGCCAGAGTGGCCCAGAGTGCTTATCTGGAAACTCAACCCCCCCCCCACACACCCTTGATTCGATATTGATTCTTTGTTACCAGCACAAAATCAAAAAAGCAACTACTTGACCATGATCTCTTCCAGATTCTAACTTGGCCGACACCAGCACAGACTCCGCTCGCGGCCTCGAGCACCACTCACCACTCGTGATTATTCTGGATACATCTGGACCAGTTTGTGTTTGATGATAATCAATGGAGCTGTATCCAAACGAGGCAAATTTAAGTTTAATAAATCACGTTCAATGATAAATTATTATAAATCAAAATGTTCAGTTTGTCAGCGTTGCAGGAAGTAAACAGAGACATGGAAATTACACCAAAGTCAACAAAGCACTTTCAGAATAAAGTCAAGTTTATTTCTACAGCAGATTTAAAAACAACCACAGTTGATCACAGAAGAACTTATAATAAATATGACAAATATATTGTTGATTTCGAGGGAGCACTTCATCTGTTGCATAACCAAAATCCTCAAAATGACAAAGACATAAATAATAATAATAAATAAATGCTGAAAGTGGCTTTCATTGATTAAAAAATGTTTTTAAGTACCTAAATATCTCACTTCTATACGGATGTAAACATTAAAGTGAAGAACATTTACTTATATATCAAATAATGTTGATTTTACTACATTTATTAATTGTATGAACTTTTTATTTGAAACCCAAACACCAAAGATTAATAAAATAGGCAACACATTGTAAATATGAGGCCATATACACCACAGGATTAAAAATGAAAATAGAGCAGGAATTTATATATTCAGTGAACAATATAATATCCTGCAAATTATCTCGATACCTGGATTCAAATTAAAACCGAAATCTAAACATTTGGTTTGGAATTGTCCAAACCTGCCAAAACACACACATCATGACACACACACAGTAACATCTGTATTGGCTGTAAGATTGAATATATGACTCAATATGTGTCTTTTCAATCCAGTTGTTTTCTGTTATTTTGCATTGACCAGTATTTGGACAAATCAAAACATCTGAACTTAAAGCTGCATAGAATAACAGTAGAAAACAAGTTTGAAGTGCAGGCTCCACCAAACTTAGAATTGATATGAAATATGAACCAGTTCAATATCAGATGTAACGTTTAGGTTCCACTTTCTCACACGTGAGCGAGTTACCTCCGCGTCCATAAAACAGAAAATTAAGTCTGCGGAACTAGGACGACTCCCACTTCCTGTCCATATGAAGATTACAGTGCGCCCTGTGATTTACTGGCAGCTGAGTGGAGGAGCAGCTCCAGCAGCGTCCTGTCGGCCGGTGCCAGCTGAGGAATGTGAGCGTGAGGCCTCGGACGGAGATGTGACAAGCTAATGGCCCCCGACCTGCTGCCCTGACAGGGATCAGCCGGGAGGGGAAAATGCAAAGCTCTGCAGAGATGTGTCAGGAATAAAGACGCGAGTGGTGTTTACTGCGGAAGAGGAAAAACTTCATGTCGTGTAAAATACTGTATGTGTCAGGTTCATTTTGTGATAATGAGTGTAAATCATAAACATCTGGAGTTTTCATTGAACATTGATACAGGACGTGACGCCGTCGTGGAATATGATGATTTTTCACTTATAAAAGAAGCGTAAGAACAAATAAAAGTGGAAAACTGGGTTGAAAAACTTCCTTTTGGATCCGTCTTTGCAGATTTTTATCCAAAATTGGTCACAACAAGTTACTAAACCAATAAAGATGTAAAAAAAAAAAAACATCCATCATTGTTTGTCCTTGAACATGACATCATGCAACAAACATTATTCCGCAGTGCGGTCATTGTATTTGTCGGAAAACCTCTCACACGTTTGAAATTAAGGATTTTTAAAGATTTCTCTGGCTCTTTTTTCAGAAGATGGGAAAACGTGTTGATTTATTCAAATGTAGATGAAAAGTGGTGTCGCCTTGATGAGTTTAGCTGTGTTTGGTGAAGTGGTGCATCTGTCTCTGGTTTACTGGGCAACCAGAGCTTTCCCCTCCATCAAACGAACTTTTTAAAAAATACAATCACAACCATCTTGTATGAATCTTCACATGGATTTAGAGCTTTTCTAGTCTCCACCACTCAAAGTGCTTTGTCAAGCCACATTCACCCATTTGCAAACAATGCTCTTTATACTGTCCTCACACGTCCCGTCGCATTCACACACAACTGTCAACAGAGCTGGGGATCAAACCTTCTGACCCTCCAATCAGGAGACAACCCACTCTTCCACCTGAGCCACAACTTACCCCTGAAAGAGTTGATGAACATTGTGGTAAGAAAATGGGTTTTTGGAATTCGGGTGAGGTGACAGATAAAGTTTAAAGTCTCAGAACCGACTCAACTTAACAAACTAAATTTATTGTGGGGGCTAAATACATTCAAATCTGACCGGGCCTAGCTAGAGAGGGTCGTCCACTAACTAGAAGGTCAGCGGTTCAATTCCCTGCTTGTCCAGGCTGCATTTTGATGTGTCCTTGGGCAAGATACTGAACCGGAACTGGTTGGGATAGAAAAAGTTCTGCATATATGTGTTAATGTAAAGTACTTTGAGTAGTCAATAGGATTTGAAAAGCGCTATAAGAAAACAGTATATTTTCCATTAAGTACAATTATATTTGTGGTTTTAGTCAAAACCTAGGAGAGAATATTTATTTTCTACATAGATTTGATGAATGTAAGAGAAAGAAGACAAAGAGCCACATGCTGCTGCCTTTTCTGTTTATTAGATTTACTTTTCAATTAAACCGTCTGGATCATAACTATTTCTTCAGTTGGACATGTCTTTCCTCTGAGGGGTTTCTGGGTGGCCGTCTGTTCCGGCCTCCACCACCACCACGCTGTGGAATAGATCTAAAAGAATTACACTCACTCAGCCTGTGTTTCCTCATATAATCACACAAAAGGATTTTTCTGGAAAATAACAATAAATCACAGACCGGATCAATACAGCCTGGCCGAGGCTGCACCGGCCTGATAACACAATCAATACAGGGTATTTGGATTTTAATTAATACATGACAGCGCCTCAGCCCTGAAACAGTGAAATATGACCTCAGCCCCTTTTGAAATACGCCCTGCAGAGCGTCACAGGCCCCGATATCTGCGACAGATCATCAGATGTCAACGTGATCTGGTACCTGAGGAGCCGAGGGGACGGAGCGCTGAGAGACCGAGGGGACGGAAAAACACATGGTGGACACATATTTATACCAGGAGCAGGTAGAACAGGACAAAGATCCATGGTGTTATGATTTTAAACTGATTAGACTCGTAACTTTTGATTCTCTAGTGTCAACATTGAGCAACAAATGTCCCACACTCGTCGATATCAGTTCCCTAAATATGGATGATTCTTTTCACCAAGATCCATATGAATTATTCCCTGGGAAATGAATATAACTGTGAAAATGTCCAATTCTAAAAAGGTAAAGAAAGTGAAAAACAAGAAGTCTGGATCAGCTGGAAACTTAAATGAGTTGTTTCTTGGCTCAGGTCCCATCCTTCCACCGAATTTCATGGGAATCCATTGTGCAGTTTTTGCGTAATCCTGCAAATAAATAAACAAACAAATGTAATGCGGCGAAAAACCTCCTTCTTAGCGGAGGAGTTAAAAAAAATAGAGAGAAGAATAGAATAAGATGGAAGCCCCTGTTGAAAATGCATTATTATTGTGTTTGCTTGCTTTTTTAAAGAAATGGGGACGAGCCGCTCTGGAAAACTGGTCTCGTCTTCTCCTCGCTCCACTTTCAGACCTGCACAGATTTCTGTATATTCTCCTGAAATCATCCAGAGGGGCTGCAGAGTTCCTCATGCCGGCCCCCTGGAGAAGCTCACTTAGCCCACGTGAGAACATGGCAGAATTAACGGGGATCACGGCCGACATGGTGCAACGTGCTGTCGATAAAAAGCCAGACGGGTGTTTTTTAGTTGTTGTCCACGTGTCTGAGCCGAACTATCTCCTGCTGCATTCTTCATACGTGAAAGAACAACTCAGAATCCAATTTTACGGACCTTTTCCGGAGTTCATGTTTAAGATAAAACTTGGTCTCCAAAGTCAGAGCGGCTCATCCTCTGGGGACCATGAACATCTGCACAAAATATCACCTGATGGATTTTTATTTCAGGCCTGGATCAATCAGCACAAAGACCAACATTACTATCACTGGAGCCTGGTGAGCGTAGTTTGGCTAAAGACAAGAGACCGATCGCTCCGGTCCATCCTCACGTCCGTCCAGAGGGGGACCAGCACTCGTCAGGGCTGATACGGAGGCTCGGACTCCGACAGCCTCCCTGGCAATATCCAAAACCTTCACTCAGCAGTTATTGCAGCTGATTGGGAGCAGCTCCTTCATCCCAAAACACAAAGCGCACGGAGAATAGAGCGAGAAGAAATCAAAAGCCAACAAAGGAGCAGAGGGTGGAGAGTGATGGACAGCAGCGAGACAGGGCTGCCGTGGGTTATGTAGACCGAGGGCTGAGTGGTCGGGAAATTTCTGATCGCTTTAATTCACTGCAGAACCAACTTGGCTCGGCTCGCTCCCCCTCCACTGCTTTTATCTAACACTGTGTTTCTGTATTGATTTTTTTTTTTTTGCTTTATCTTCCAGGCTGGATAAGAGGACAGAGAACCGCGGGAGCGAGAGTGAATGGAGAACTTTTCCTGAAGATTGCTGCTATTCTCTGGCTTATTGCCTCCTGTCCTTCACGGTCTCACATGACGTCCCGGGTGTCAGGTTCGCCTTCACGCTGTAAATGAGGAAGCTGATGGGCCGGGATCAAAAAAAAGAGGAGGGAATTGGCTGCAGGAGGAAAGAATTGGACACAAAAATTAAATACTTTTTTTTTTTTTTTTAAGTAAAAGAAGATGGGTGTAAATATTTTCCGCACTGGGGCAAGGGAGAGAAAATATTTCCTTGAGGGAAGTTTTTAGAAATCTGGGGAAGGTGTGATAATCTCAGCGTTTAGAGCAGCAGGGGCCGGAGATTATAACACCTCCTCAGATGTTGTTTTTCCGACACGTAAAAAGATTCATTATGATGTGTTTGGGACTTTGTTGACGTGCGAGCTCCCACGAAAACCACATAACGGTTTTAAAAAATGCAGATTTCAGGACCTAAAGCGAATCATTCCTTCTGATAAAGTTCCATTCCGATGATAGATGCAATAAAAAGAGAAGTTAATTACAACCTTTGAGCACGTAGCATCCGAGGCTGGTGAAGGAAACCTCACAGGGCTGTAGAAACCAGTTCCCCTCTGTGGTAACTTACTGGAGTGTTTCCATTCAAAAAGAGAAAGAGTCAACTTTTCAGGATTTTTCTTAAAACAAAGCAGAGATAGAGTCTTGAATGTGGCAGCTGGAGACCTTTTCTTACCCCAGAAACAATTAGACAGGACAACAGATTCGAATAAGAATGGATTCATCCGGATCAAAGTGAAAGTAAGAAGTCTTTTCAGAAGTGACTAACAAAGCAGGCGACCCGCAGGTAGCCTTTTGTTTCAGCATCGACGGAAACAGCATTTTCATGGCAGCTCTGACAAATGAACTGCCTGGGAAACTCCTAATCTGGAAACATGTCTTTATGTTTCAGGGGTTAAAACACAAGCAGAGAGAAAATCCTGGATTCAAACCTGTGGTCTCTTTTTTAGAGACTTTAACTCCAGTGACGTGACAAACAGAAACAGTCATGTTGTGTTTAGGGAACGGAATGAAACTCCTTCCTAATAATAATAATAATAATAATAATAATAAATAAATATAAATAAAATTTCCTAACTGTGAAACAATCGTGATTCAGTGTAAATACTAACAAGAAATCATCAGCTCAATTGCACTCACGCTTCATTATTTACGTTATCAAACTGAAACTAAAACAAGTTAGAGAAAGAAAATTGAAATATTGGACATTAATAAATGTAAGTAAAATTACATTTATTTACAAAGAAGTATCCACTTTTCTATTTCAAAGTATTTATTAATCTCGTATCTATTGGTTTGTCTTTTGTCGAATTTTAAACTTGTTTTTTTATATAAATTTGCAGTGTTTTTCAGAAGAATCACGTCTAATCTCGTTGTTCTTCTTTCTCTTGTAAAATGTAAATAAAGTCGTGCTGTTGTATTGTTTTGAATATTGAGAAAAAGCTCCAAGAATCATTAACTAACACCAAAAGACACTATTGTTATGTAATACTTCAATTTTCCGCGTCTTTTTGCTCCTGTACTTTACTTCAGGGGGAACAATTTTACTTTATCAACTTTTGAAAAGAAAGTCTTAAAATTAAAATTATGGTGAATTCAAGATAATGATGCATCTGCCACACAGAGTAAATTAATTTATCAGTGACACTAAACAACACTAATTACTTTCATATACAAACATAAATATCTCAATCTTTCATTTTGCTGCTCTACATTTTGAATGCAGGACTTTAACAGATCTGCGTGGAACCATCACAGGCACAAATAAACCACACCGAAGCAGCGAGAGGAGCCTGAAGGCATCTTTGACACTTGAAAGCAACACGTGAAGATTCGTGAGCCTCCTCTTCTCAGTAGGAGACGCACAGGCAGAGGATAATGATTAGAAAACTCATCCTGAAGTCCAGCAGGAAAAACCCAAACAGCATCACTACCCCAGACTGTGTCTCCCTCCGAGTCGTGTGAGAACATGAGCGATGAGCTCAGACTTACTCACGTCTGTGTGAAGTTGCAGATCCTTGTGAAGTTCTAAGTTAACGCTCACAAAGATCCCGCGAACAAATAAAGGTGTCGACCTCGGCCCAGTAAAAAAACAGCTCTGCCACCTTCTGCACACAATGAAAAGGAGACGAGAGAAAAGAAACAGAGAAAAAGGGCCCAGACTGATTTTTTATGTGAACGTTGGGTAAGAATGGTCTCCATCTGTGTAAACCCACTCAAACAGGGACTTCCTGTGAGTCACAGTCTGAAGCCTGGAGCAGATCACTGATATTTATCATGCAGGATGGCACACATTCCCAGGGCTACAGTCCGACTGCTGCTGCTGCTCTCTGACTCAGGCCTGACAAGAGAGAGGCCACGTTTGAATTGTTCAAACCCAGAAAGACCAGGAGTTTTAGGTAAGATGGATTTACTGTTTTTGTCAAAGCAGCAGCAGACGACCAGGCACATTACTGTTTGAGATATTCTAGAGTTTACTCACTATAAAAACTCTGAGTGGTTTGATCTGCAATGTTTTAGCTTCTGTTTGTCCTGTTCAGACGTTAAATTAAAGGTTATTATTCACCTGTATTGCAGATTGAAGCTTACATTTGCCATAATAACTTAATTTCTATCGGTTTGAGAGTCAAAATTAACATTAATTGATCATTTCTGGAGCCTCCGGATCCTCAACGTTCTGCTGAATGTGTCAAGAACACGGATAAAGAGAATTGAAATCGTCTGTGTAAGATAACATTGTCGTTTATCAGGTTTCATTTCCTTGGAATGAAAAGTATAATGATAATAAAGTCCCAAATTAATGCATTTGATAAGAATCTATCTGTTGATATAAAATCATTGATGTTGTCGATAAAATAGAATATAAAGTGATAATATAAAACATATAAATTCTGTGTAAACAGCATTTGAGTTTCTGCTGCAGCTGTTTGCATCCGAACGCACTCAGGACGAGGAACTTCCTCTGACATCAACATCTCTCCTAAATGTTACAGTATCCTCGTCCTCATCACAAGTTGAAGAAACTTAAACTTTCTGTCTACTCCTCCAGGATCAGAGTCTTAATTGGAGTGGAGTCGGTTTGTAAACTCGTCATTTGTCGGCACCGTGTGGGTTTGAGATGTGTTTTCTTTTAAAGGATCAGACCTTTTGTTGCATTTTTAGGATGTTTCCACTGAACGTAGAAGGAAGTAAACACACCAAACTCTTCAAAGTCACAGTCCGCCCGACTTCCCACGTATTAATGATGCAATAAAAGTCTGTACAGGAGGAGCAAGTTACGGATAATTGCAAAGTCATGCTCCACGAGGCCTGGCAGGGTTTATTTGATTAACCCCTAGTGACAGGTCAGATGTTGGGAATATGTTTTTCCTCCAGATGATCATGGGTCGTTTATGACCTCCTGCTGATGGATAATCAATAGCTGGATGACAACTCCTGTCGTCGGGGTGATGTTTGTATTATGTCTGGTCCTGAGGCGAAGGAGCTGGCAGATATCATGATACTGACACTTTTCACTGGGCTGGTGTTTACAGAGAAATGAAGAAAGGAGGAAAAGAAAGAAAAGGACGTCTTGTCACGGACAACGACCTCGTTTGAAACCCTGTAAACGATTCTTGTTCTACCTGCCACACACCTTTGTTCTCTCGCAGTCGTGATACAGCGAACCAGGCCACAAAATGGCAGCATGTGCGTCAAACAGCCCATTGAAAGAGGGAGACGAGGGGAGGGCACGAGAGGGGGACAGGGTGGGGGGTGGGGGGGGGGGGAGAGAGAGAAAAACAAGTGTCATGCGATGCAAACAGTAAAAAAAAGGCCCAATCTGCTTTACAACAGTTTTACAGCACATCCTGGGCAGAGCCTCAGCAGCTGCCTGCAGACGGACCCTCTCTCACATCCGCTCCGGCTCTCTGCCATCCTCACTGGCTGCCGCACTTTTAAAACCGCCACCCGCTTCCAGCTCCTCGTGGCTGTAAACAAATGCACTTTTGCATTTCCTGTAGTCTAGACACAACTGAGGGAAGGCGTCTCAGCTGCGCTCGCTGGGCGTCTGCGGAGGAAAAGAAAAGCTGAGAAGAAAAACTGAGAAGATTTTATGTAAATACAAGTGTTATCGTATGATATCTGTGTTTGTAAAACATTAAATCTCATTGATTTTTATTATTATACTGATATTGGTCTCATAGGAGAAGGCAAAGGTTTAAGAAAAGGACGTTAAAGGTTTATCAAAAAAGTAAAAATCCATCAAAGGTTGATCTCTAACAATTAGAAATCCCTCAAAACCTAAAATGAAATCCAATCACCCTGGATAAAAATCCCTTAAATCATAGAAACATTTTAAGTACAATCACACAACAAATCCTGAAAATTACTCAAAACCTCTCGTGTTTTTTGTTAAATATATAAATAATTATACAATCAAACAAACAAAAATTAAGAGGAAACCTTAAATTCCCTAAATTCCTACTGATCTTAAGAAAACACACATAGATATGATTTAAAAGTGAAAAAGGAAAACCTTGAAAACATATTAATGATGGAGGCTGTGAAATGCTCAGAAACATCTTTTAAATGAATTAAATATTTTCTCACCCACTCACCAATATATAAACTATCTCCCAGGCTAAAAAACCCTCAATGTGCATTTTATTTCTCAAACACCATCTTTCTTCCACAGTCCCCTGAACCCACTTGTCCCTTGAAGACATAATGCGTCTGTCCTCGGTGCAGTGGGACAGTGAAAGCATCAGGACTTTGAAGTACAAACCTGTGTAATTTGCGCTGCAGAGACGGTCGGGTCCGTTCAGCTGCGCAGCCAAACGAGAGCGAATCAAAGAGCCCGCGGAGACGCCATCATTGATTTAATCACATCATCAACTGCCGCCACTTCAGGGCCCAAAGCAGCCAATCCATAAGCAAGCCAAGCAGATTCACGCCAGCGCCTGCGATCATAGCTAAACGGGGATCAGGGGGGGGGTGTCAGGCAGGAGATCAGCTTCTATCACACAGCGAGCGGGTTATGAAGTGTCTCAGTATCGATCAGGGGAGAACAGCCGCATGTGCATCGACCACGTGAGACATAACTGCATCGACAAGAGAGTTAGAGGGATAATGGTTCCTCTGTCATTTAACATCTAACTCTGTCTGTGTGTGTCTGTGTGTGTGTGTGTGTGTGTGTGTGTGTGTGTGTGTGTGTCTGTGTCTGTGTGTGTGTGTGTGTGTGTGTGTGTGTGTGTGTGTGTGTGTGTGTGTGTGTCTGTGTGTCTGTGTGTGTCTGTGTGTGTCTGTGTGTGTGTGTGTGTCAAGTCAAGAAATACATTTTTTCCACCTAAACTGAACAGTCACTCCTGTATATCCACATATTCCCGGATTACATGACATTGAACATTTACACCATATACTAATGTGTATTACGTTGATAGATTGTTGATATAGATTAATCCAGAGGGATTTTACTACTTTAGCTTCTTTACGTGGGTAGTTTTGTGGAGTGTCTCCTGGCCGACGGGTCAGACAGCGCCCTCTAAGGGTCACGAGATAAACCTGTGGGATTGTAAATTGCTTCATTGAGGAGCAAAGAAGACACAATACAGATGTACATAATTTGCTTTTCTTGGATAATTTAATCTCTGTACGGCAGAAGATGGGAAGTTAAGACGAGGAAATTACAACGAGTGACTTGAAACTTGAGCCCATCATTTTTAAATCTATATCAGGTTGTGTTGGCTCCAGCTCTCCCTGCGTAGTGGTGATGGACGGATTACGTTGTTTTCTTGTGAACTTGTATTTAACGTTTATGCACCAACCAGGAGGAGCAGTTCAAATTTAGTTAATTACAATGACAATAAAGCTTTTCTATTTAACTCACAAGGTAAAACACGTTGGAGATCACTGGTTCAATACGTGTTTTATTGTGTTTTTTGAAGGATTTCTGCTTCTGAAAGTGTAGTTTTGTAATCCTCAGATAAAGTACAAGTACCTTAAAATAGTGCCGAGTGTACTTTTCACCTCTGCGACAGTCGTAAGATTATTTCTTAAGCTAAATGGAGATAATTTGAAATCAACACATTTTCCCACATTGCCTCCCAGGATCTAAAGTGCTAAATATTATTTCTCCCAAAGTCTCATTAGTTTCTCAGGGTGTTTTTATCATTTGTTTTGTCCTTAAATCACGAGCAAAGAATGAAGAGAAGAACTTTTGGCAGGTTCCTTCCTCGTTTTTTATTAAATATATGGATCCTCTCCTGGGTAAAAAAATACAGCCCTGGGAAAAGCGTCGGGGTTATTATTGGATGTGTGCTCTCTGAAAGTATTTCAAAACAATCCGATGTTGTGCTCCGGCAGAAGTGCATGAATGCTTCTCAGGGGCAGAGGACAAAGCTACAGCGAGGCCGTACATCTGTGAGTTTAGAAACAAAGCTTTGTTTGTGAGCCTCAATCACTTGTGCTCATGAAAGCAGACACTTACTTGAAAAACTTTCTTTTTGCTTTCAGGAGGGGGTGGTGGGGGTAGTGTGGGTGGTGGGTGGGGGGGGCGACACTCTAAACCTACATCCTGGTATAAATTTGCAAAACGCAATACAGGCCTGATTGTGTGTGGAGCAGACGCAGGATGCATACAAATAGAATCCCCTCTGAAATGTCCCCTCGCCTGCATGGCTCAGTGGCTAATGTACAATAAATCAACAAAAGGGGGCTTTAATACCAGCGGCTGCAGCTCCGGGATGCTGTTATTTTATCTTTTTACAGTATTTAATTGGAAGTTTTCCCCCTGAAACGTTACACCCGCACTTTCAAATGACTTTCCCCCCAAATCTAAGAGGAGATTGATAAGAATTTCAACCCCCCCCCCACCCTCACCCCACCTTCTCTTCTCTTAAAGTTCCTCTTTTTTTTCTCCTCCTCCTCCTCCTCCTCCTGCCCCCTTCGCCTTTTCAGGAGAGAGCAAGTTTTTGCCGAAGGGAGACTAAAGTTACAAGTGTGCGGCGTTTCGTGGAGGGGGAATGAAATCGGAGGCTCGGAGGGATGGATAAGGACAGGCTGGGAAAAAGGGAAGTTGGCAGTGGTAGCGGGTCAACAGCGGAGCCGCGGAGCCTTACCCACTGCACCAGGTGTCCACTTAATTCAAATGATACTATTATTCATAGAGAGAGGAAGAGTATTGAAACGACCACCGCCCCCCCCCCCCCCTCCTCCTCCCTCTCCTCCTCCTCCTCCTCCTCCTCCTCCCAAATCATTTGCAACTGAATACAGATATAATCCTGGAAATATAAGTCTCCATTAAGGCTATCCCATTTAGCAAACAAGGCCCCCATTGTGCAACATGTTGTGTGTATAAATCACAGTCTGAGAGAGAGGGAGAGAGGAAAGGAGAAAAAAAAAAAAAAAGACGAAGAAGAAGGAGAAAGTAAAACATTCAGCCCAGAGAGGAGATTTGAGAATGTCACCTATTCACACATGACAGTTAGGAGCGTGTTTAACTTCGCTGGGTTTGTGGCGGCATTTGTCGACTCTTTGCTTTTATTTCGGTCGTACTAATCATTTTCAGGGAATAAGATTAAAAAATACCAAATGGACAAGTTGATTTTGTTTTTATTAAAGGTGTTTAGGAATAATTTCATTAAAAAAGAGCAAAAATTGATGTGTATTTGGAAAGTGATTCAAGATTAATAAGTTGATTCAGGTTCAATAGACGAGAAGTAAATACACAAAAACTTAAAGTGCTAAAAATAATGTTTTGTTCAAATAAATAAAACATATATGATACAAACCTATGTTAAAATAATTAAAAGCAACATTGAAATAAATACAATCTCAATGTGCAAAAATAAACGACTAAATGTTTTTCATCAAGATCCATCAATTATTCTCTGATAAATCAGTGGAAATATAAATAAAAATCTCAGAATTTTAAAAAAGGTGACAAAGGATTCCTTCATCCGTCAGAGTGACAGATTAACAACAACAAAAAAAATCATCCCCACATCCAGAATCGATTCCCAGTTTCCTGAAAAAAACAGAAACCAGTTTCACTTCAGCTTAAATAGAAAAAGGAGAAGAACAGCTTTGAGACCCCCCCCCCCTCCTGGTGTTGTGGCTCAGTACAGTACAGACACCTGCAGAACTCCATCTCACTCACCGGATCAATCTAATCCTGCAGACAAACGTGTGATGCACCGGTTCAATCACGCCCCAACAAAGGCCGTACGGACATCTACTCCCTTCACCTGGGAGCTGGAAGGTGAAAGGAGCAGTTACTTTTATGAAAGCAGACAATGTCCGGGGGCCCTGATAACCTTCATCTCCGACTTCACCACAGAATGAAGAGTTTTACCGGGGGCCGATTACACCTTTCAATCCCCGACTCGCTCGTCTAAATATCCCGTGAACACGTCTTATTGTGACAGACGCTGGAGGAACGAAGCGGTTCTTCAGTATAAAGCACGTGAGATACACGATTGGGCCTTTTTGGAAAAACGTGTTTCTAACTACAGCTTGAATCAGTCGTGTCTGTTTTAAATTTCAATTAAAATCTGCTTTTTTAGCTCATTCCTATATCTTGTAATTGACCAATAATCATCAGAGACTCGATGCACAGCTGCTCAACCAAAAACACTGGAAATAAGAAAGTCCTGCACGGTGACAACAAGCTATATGGAAATGCAGAACAAGAAAAGAAGAAGCAGCTTCATTTCTAACGCTGACAAAGAGGGGATGACTTCATCGTCTGTTTGTTTTTTAGATAACAGGATTACACAAAACTTCTCAAGTGATTTAGACAAAAAAATCGAAGGAAGAGCGTCGGCCTTGGCGGAGAAATGTGATTCTATTCATCTGATGTTACCGCAGAGACGCTTGTTATTCTCACAGTCGGCATCAGTCGTCTTAGTCTTTAATTACCACTTAGTCAGTCAGCTTTAATGTATTTTATTTTGTGTGGAACAAAAGTGTTTTGACATCAACTTTTAAGTTAAGTTTCGTTTGTCACTGTCTCGCCTCCATATGCAAGTTACTTCAAATAAAACATTTTTTATATTTACTCCACAAGGAAGATCAGGCGGCGGTTTGTGTTCTGCTCAGTGACATTCTAGTTATTTTCTGTAACTAGTCATGTGAAGTTAGTGCTGACTAATTAAAGTTTTTAATGGGTTTACTCGCAGCTCAGGTGTCAACGTCTCCTGTTATCCCCTGTTTTTTTTGTTGTTTTATTGTGAAATTATGGCTGCTTCTCATTAACATAAAAATGCTCGTCGTTCGGCTACAATATCTTTACAGCATCTGCGTTAAAAACCCTTATGAATTCCTCGTTCATTATCAGTTTTTCTAGACACCTCGGCCTGCGTCTCGGGCCGCTCTGTCTCCGAGCACAAGTTCCCATGACCCGTCACAATACAGTGATGATGTATTCAAGCAGTGATGTATGAAATTTGGGCAAATAAAAACCTTTGTCCCTCCACACTGGCTAATTATATGACAGATTGGAGCCCCGTTGTGTGTGGATTCTGTGGAGGAGCCCTCCGTCGCCCATCCCCCACCCAATAAAGAGGCCACTTGCTAAAAAAAAAAAAAAAAAATTCCTCTATAGCCTCCCTTTTCTATTCTTTGTTAGAAGATTACATTTTTTCACCACATTTTGGAATGACAAAATGGGGGAGAACTGTGGGTTTTGTGGGGGGGGGGGGGTGGGGGGGGGGGACCCTGTGTGCCCGGGCAGTGACAGAGGGGGCCGGGACAGCAGTCAGTGGCGCTTTAAAAAGATTTTCTCAAGCAGAAATATTTAATCTTCTCGGGGAAAATAAAGAAAAAAAAACAGAGGACAAAAAGAAGCTAATCATCCACAGGTCCACACCCCCCCCCCCCCCACCCAGCCCCCCCACCTCCACCTCCGTCGCCT
This sequence comes from Hippoglossus hippoglossus, assembly GCF_009819705.1. NCBI lineage: Eukaryota > Metazoa > Chordata > Actinopteri > Pleuronectiformes > Pleuronectidae > Hippoglossus > Hippoglossus hippoglossus. The sequence goes on from NC_047161.1 coordinate 3,674,678, forward strand.
CCGCCACCTCCTCCCTCCCTGGAGTTATCTGTAAAAAAAACAAAAACACAAGAGAGACAAAGATTATGTAAGTTTGATGGAATAAATCTGCATGTATAATTGTGACGGTGTGGGGGGGTGGGGGGGTGGGGTTCCCACATTTATGTGAGACAGCTTTTCTGACTGTTAATTATTTATCAGTGTTACACTCAGACAGACTCGAGAGACAAAGGAAACACACGTTCAAACTGAAAAGAAGTTAGCGTTCAAATTTATAATTAAAATGACAGAAAACAATAGGAAACAATGAAATTAAAATTCTTGTATCTGATATTTTAGTTTCACTTTTCATTTCTCCAATCAGGACTGAGTAAACTCGTTTTCTGGGCAGACAAGCGGCTCATTAGCGAAGCTGGAGGCCTCCACTTACTTTTAAAGTGAATTGTTTGTTGTGTTTGTTTGTGTCGTGGGAACAAAAATCCAACGCACACGTCACATGCAGGTGCAAAGCTGCTGGAGAACAACACTGAGGGGAAGACAAACACCAACACCGACTCTAAACCGTGACATTTGAATATTAAAGAAACGTTTCGAGGCAGGTCACAGATCAGAAAGGCTGCCAGGGTCTCTGCAGGTTGCTCCGACCTTAACCACACCTGAACCTCCATCAGGCTGTGTAAATAAATATGAATAAATGTGTGGTTTGTTATCTATTATCAATATTAATTAAGAAGTAGTAGACCTACTTAAAGCATTTTGATTGAAGTTGCTAAAAGTCAACTTTAATGTCCTATTTAATGTATTTTTTTAATTGTGCCACTTTTCCACATAACAAATTGTATTATATCAACTACATTCAGACACTTTATTTATTTTTTATTAACCCTCCATCTATTTATTTTGAGAACAAATGGTTTCTTCCATCCCCGAGATACGATGCCTCCAATGGCTCCTTCCTGACCCAAACTATCCCAGGATTCATTGCACTTCACTGCTTCACGCTATCGCTCTATCTGTGACGCTTCAACTCAACCGAACAGCTAACGGTAACACATGTAACTTAAAAAAAACAAGCGACATTAAAACTTTCTCGTTGTTCCCCAACTGCAGCTCGGTTGCCCAGGCGACAGCAACAAGGGCGGGACGAGCTGGTGACGCAGAACACAGAAATCCTCTGTGGACCAGACCGTCTCATTCCACTTTGATCTACGTGACCTTACGGAGAACGCCACCTTCGGGTGGACCGTGTCCTCCGAAGGACGCAGCCCCTGAACTGAAGAGACAAAGTGCAACGTAAAAACACCAGAATTTTAGAGTTGTTCCCTTGATCGGTCGATAATGGCAAAGAAAAAAACTGGAGCATAACTGAAAGGTCACTGATGACATAATTATTTCTGCGGGTTTATTAAATGAAACGTGATGTTTTACTTTATGACTTTATAACTCTATAATGTAGGACAATGCTTTAGTTTTTACAGAGAATTCTTCTTGGCGAGTAAAAGTTGAGCACATTTCAGCACCATCTTCATCTCAAGTTCTTCCAACTGCATTTTAAACTTAATTCTGTCTTTTGTTGTGTCTTGTGCTGCGGCTGAGCCTGAACCCCGGCGTCATACATCACACCCTCTCGCTGACGGATATCACCGGCTCCACTTTTGGACACAACCTTGATGTTGTGGTCCTGGAGCGATCGGAGTTTATCCTCTCGGCATCTGGCTGTGATGCTGGAGAGGATGAGGCAAAGCATCTGTGGGTCCCACACCCCCCCCCCGCGCTCGTGGAGCCGAGGCTGAGGAAGACTTGGCAGCGGCCCAGTGAAGAGGTGGCTGGAGTATTAGCTGCACAACTTCCCCCCACGACGAAGGTTAAAACCCTTTCACAGTCTCTTCCCTCCCACAGCAGCGCAGAGCATATGCTCTTAAAAACATATGCTCAGCAACAAATCTCCAGAAACACTGGAAACAATGAAACACTCGCTTTGAACCAAAGGAGCTAAATGTGTTGATAGCTTTAGAATTAAATAGTTTCAGAATTAAAGCAGATTAGAGGATTCAGTGCCAGACGAGGTGATTTATCTCGCACATATTGTCCCAATTAGCACGATTATGGCGACGGCTCAGGCGGCTTGACCTTCGACTACCATCCTCATTTGTATCGTGTCAACGCAAAAACAGCTCCTCAATCACGGCCTCGCACTCCCAGGTCGAATTAGCCCACGCCCTAAATGTGAGATCCCAGAGACACCGAGAAGAGACGTGACTCAGAGAGAATCTCATCCTGCTGAGTTCCAGAACTTTTATCTGGAGCAGCAAAGAAGAAAAGATTAAATATGATCTCAGCGTGAATCGTGTACAATTTAAAATTAAGGCCTTTTCATAAATAAAGGGCTTTCATAGAGACATTGAATCATTTTAGATTTTAATGAGTAATAACTCAAATAATTATGTTCAATAATTATAAATAATAATCAGTAATGAATAAAAGTAGCATAATATAAAAGTAATATTGGCAAAATTAAAATATTTGTTAGGCAACACTGAACAGAGAGTAAAGGAAAGAGCCCGTACACACATGCACACAGACAAAATAAAATATTTGTATCTGTATTTTACCCATTTCAACACATTTATAAAGTACATGTATACACAAAGTAGATGAAAAGTATGTATTGGAATTTGTAGCAGTAAGTAGTATTTTGTATTTAGGTAACTTAAAATACACACTTTTAAAAAGATGCTAAAAAGCTGAGTTAAATAAACACGTAGTGGAAAGTAGCTGCCAACTACAGTAGATAAAAAGTTTACACAAGGAATGTAGAAGACATTTTTTTGTACATTAGCACTCGTGTGATGTGGTCTCTCCCGACGAGAGGCTGATGTAAAGAGCCCGACCTGCGGTGGGAACAGTCCCAGAGTGCAGTGTGTGTGTCGGCTGCAGGCTGCAGGGAGATCAGCGGGGACGGTGACGCTCCTCCGCCCCTGGATTGAAATGAATCTCTGGATGTTTTGTTTTGGCTAATGGCTGACGTGTCCGCTCGTATGTCTGTGTCACACTACTGGCCAAGGCAGCCTCCCGAGTGTGTGAGTGTGTGTGTGTGTGTGTGTGTGTGTGTGTGTGTGTGTGTGTGTGTGTGTGTGTGTGTGTGTGTGTGTGTGTGTGTGTGTGGGAGAGAAATTTTGGAGTAGGGCGATTCTGGGTGGCTGGGGTTTTTTTCGGAGAGGAAGGGCGGGGGGGGGGGGGGTGTCAGGCTTCGAAGAGAGCACAGGGAATGGGACCCATTCATCCCTCCACCCATAGTCCCCCCGTCCCCGCCCCCCCCCCCCCCCCCCCGATTGGCATATGGCATGGCATTGTCCTTGGCCGCTGAGCCAGAAGTGATGCAATTTGTTGGCATGTCCTGTCATTTCACAAACTACCCATCCCATTGAGGCCTCCAGAAAACTACAACAGAAGACATGGAAGGGCAGCCAAGAGCTCGGCTCCTGCCAAACTCACTCTGCAGGGGAACGAGGAGCAGGATTCAAACGTTTAACCGTATTCACTCTGGGTTTAAATCGGAATGATAACGTGGAAATATGCTCAGAAATTTAGTTTAGAAAATTCTCAGCTCGTAAGGAGTAACATTTGTTGAAGTTCTGAAAAAGTTGTGTAGTTGAAGATGTAGTTACAACATCTTCATATTCAAGTTGATATTCTTAATTTGGGTTAAAAGGTTTACATTTATGATAGTTCAGAAAACATTCCTATTATATTGTCCATTGCTGCAGCTCCTCTGTTCAGCCTCTGCTGGCCACGGGACAAAGGTGACAGCAGGTGGCTGGTTTCAGATAGATAGATAGATAGATAGATAGATAGATAGATAGATAGATAGATAGATAGATAGATAGATAGACAGATAACAGTCAAACATAAGAGCATAAGAATAATAAAAGGGCAAAATAGGTAAAGAATAAGTTCACTCCAGTGAGATGAAAGTCTCGCCACCGGAACAACTAAAAAATTCCATATTTTAAGTATCAGGTGATTGAAAGACAGATTTAAAGGGAAGGTGTTCTTCACAAAGAAATAGTCGACAACAATAGCTGAAGCTGTACAAAGTTGTGCATTAGACATGATGGCGTGATAATGATGGTTTTTAAGGAGCTCTTGACCTCAAGTCATCCAATGTTTAATTTAAATCTCGCAGACTCGACGGAGGGGAGGAGGCGAAGGAAATCTTCAAAGAGCACGTCCTCTGCTTTGTGAGGCATCAAATCCAGCTCCAGATCCCATTGTGCAGAGTTGGCTCATACTTGACCTCACCTTCTGTTTGGATATCCTGTTGAAAGAGGCGACCCGGCTCGGACCGCCCGGACAAAGAGGATTTCCCTCCAGGGAAAGTCTGAGCTGTCAGTGGGAGATGCTGCTGCTGCTGAGGGAGGATGCTGCTGCTGAGGAGGCTGCTGTCCAGTTTCTGATCCGAGGCTTATAAAGAGACGGGGCCTGAAAAGGATCGAGGACGGAGACGTGTTGTTGTTGTTTTGTGTTCGACTGATAAGCTGTCACATCTGCTGAAAAACATCCTTTAGTTTAACACACAAACTTCAACACACAAACATTTCACAGACTCTGCAACTGTGCGTTTGGATGTGGTGAGAGAAACCGTGCAGATGAATTATGAGCAGGCGTTTTTTTTCTTCTTGTGACTCTACCGTGCTGCCTCTGGTGGCGATGAGTCAGTCCAGGTTCGATGCCGCTGCGTGCTGATTGCGTAACGGCCGCTCGTCTCGGTTTCCTGCAGGATCGTCTCACATGTAGAGTAAATTCTTTTCTCATGATGTGATGTCTGAGCAGATATCAGCAGGCAGATATTCGGTGGTCACACTCAGGTGTCAGCCGTACATTACTCATTACTTTCTCACTGTCGCTAACAAAACTGCCACCGTCTTACTGTGAAAAGTTACTGTGTGATTCTTAAACAAGGGAGAACTTCTTTTTCTTTAATTTCCCTTCTTTCCATTTCTTTTCTACTTATTTTTCTCGCTTCTATGTCTTAGATTTTTCATCCTCTATATGTTGCTAAATTGTGTTATAGTGTGTTCTTTCATTTTTCCTCTTGTTTTCTTTCCTTCTCTCGTTTCCAATCTTTGCTTCTGCTCCCCATGCATCCTCCTTTCCTTTCCACTTTCCCTCTTTCTCTCGTTTCCAATCGCTCCTCTGCTTCTGCTCCCCATGCATCCTCCTCTCCTCTCCTCTCCTCTCCTCTCCTCTCCTCCCCTCTCCTCTCCTCTCCTCTCCTCTCCTCTCCTCTCCTCTCCTCCCCTGTGAGACAGCCCGTCATATTCCTCGTGCAGCACTGTAATCTGTACAATCTTCACCCTCCGCAGGTCGTCTCGCTTCATCAATTAGAAAATGTGTTGGCATCGCGGGCAAAGAGCTGAGTAATGCTGATGATGTCATCGACGCCACCCGCCGCTTACAAATCACAACAAAGCCATAAATCATGTGGCAGATGTCTCCCTCATTCGATTAACACAGTGTCCATATGGTTCACAGTTGTATATCAATCAGCGGAATAAGCCGGCCGCTCACCGGACCTCCCCTCCGCTCAGACAGGCCTTAATGGAGAACACGCAGTAATACATAAACTCCTCAGGTTTTACACTTGGAAAACGTCGCGTAGCCAGAGCTGTTATTTTCATTACCGCACACTGTCATCTTTTATTTGTTTATCGCGTTGACGCGTCGGCAGTTTTTCTGACACTTCCTATGTTTTATTTTTATTTTACGAGAATCCAATTTGCAGAGGCAGCCATTTGCATTTCCTGTAAAGTGTGGCTCTTAGCGACTGCTCCGAGCCTGATCTTCCGGGACTCTGAAGGTAGCGGGAGGTTATGATAATTTCACACACAATGAGGTGAGCCTCACAACGCGAGCAGGCCTCAATGCTCCCGCTCTGCATATCAAAAACACAGGCGTCTAACACGCCGCACAAAACCGCGCTCATCATCTGAAGACTCGTCCGACCATTATGGCTCTGAAACAGATCTCAGAAATCATGCAAAATATAATGAAGGGAGTTCACGCTGCAGATATGAGCCCCGTACGTGCACTAATTATTTCACTGCTGCAAATGTATTCCGTCGTGTTTCAAGTTCGCTCTATTGATTTCAGTGTTGTTCCCTCTTAATAACGTTTCTTTTATGTCTGTCAGACCTCATGCATAAGTCTCATTTACATTCAGGTCTACAGCTGATAAAACCTTTGAAGTAGGTGAATATGATTTATTCATTTTACTTCAGCTTTTTTTTTTTTTTTTTTTTTTTTTATTTCAAGAACACATCTTTTTCCAGAAAGAGAAATCTGGTCAAAACAGCAGCTCAGCATAAAGACTCATCATGTTACCGAGGTGAGACTCTTTTAATCTAATGAGTTGTTGAAACAGCAAAACACGTTGCAGTGAGTGATAGAGGGGAAAGAAAAATACAAAATGAAATTAAATAGATAAATAATTTACAAAACAAGGATAATCACTGTAGACAAGAGGATTCAAGAGTCAGAAATGCTTCAAATAAATGTTTTAATACTGAGGCTAAACTACCTGTTAGGTAGTACACCTACACTTCTCCTTGGGAGAATGTCCTCTTTGTCATTTTGTATTATTATTTGTTATTTATCATCATTGTACTGGGTCTTTATTCAATGTTATGTCGGCCATTGTTTTCTTGCTGGAGGATGAAAACTTCACCCTGAAGGAGCTGGTGGATGAAAACGCCCGTGTGAGGAAGCTGGTGGATGAAAACACTGCCCAGAAGGAGCTGGAGGTGGAATTCGCCGCCCAGAAGGAGCTGGAGGCTGAACACTCAGCCCAGAAGGAGCAGATCGCCACCAACAACCTCACCTGGGAAACAGAGAGAAAGAAGATGGTGGAGCAGAGGGAGTCTTCTGCCTCACTTCTGTTGAGGTGCAGTGGGGACTTGATCACCTTGACTCAACTTGTGGAGTCTGCAAAGTCCAGAGAGAAGGAGCTGGAGCAGGAGCTCAGAGAGATGAAGATGAGGATCCAAGTAAAGGAGGAAGAGTTGGTTGAGACAGAGGAAATCCGAATTGAGTGGAATGAGAAGCAGGAGAAGAAGGAGAAACAGGAAAGAAAGAAGATGGAGAAGATGGAGAGGAAAGAAATGAAGAAGATAGAGAAGAAGGAAAAGAAAGAGAGAGAAGGAACGAGGAGGGGGAAGTTATATACACTGAAAAAAAAAGTCTGTTGGATTTACATGAAAAAAATGTGTACATTGGTTGCACATATTAAAATCATGTTCACTCAAAACTATTTAATTATGTTAAATATACAGAATTATTTCTTGTCAAAAAAACATGACTTTTTTATGTTAATTTAATAGAATTATTATATGTTAAGTATATTAAATTTACCTATGTTAAATCAACATGACTTTTTAATGTTAATTTTAAGCATTTTACATGCTCAGTATATTCAATTAGTACCTGTTAAAGCAACAGGAGTTATTTATTTAACCTACATGCATTGTTGTTCTACCAAGCCTGCTCAAGTAAGTCTTACATTATTAAGTTATAAAGCATATGCATAATTTGCACATCCATTATACATAAGATTATTTCTCTGATGACTGCATATTTCTATGCAGTCCTCAAAGTTTCAACTCTCCTCTCCCTCTGACCTGTCAATCATCACCTCCCTTACCCCTGAACACCCCCCCCCCCTTTCTTTACCTCCACTCCAGACTGACTTTCCTTACAAAATAAAATCTTGAATAAATAACAAAGACTTTTCATTGAGATGAGAGTTTGCTCTTTTATTACAGATGATGGTTGGTAAACAAACTAAATGATGAAAACTCAACATTTATATTTAAAAAATACTCAATACCTGTATATTATTTATACATATGTTTATAATTTGAACTGAGAAACACTCGTTCTCCACAGCTGCACTTTCCTCAGATTTAATTCTATTATTTTAGGAGAAACTGACAGATCATATATTTACTGAACTCAGGTATATTTACTTTGTTTTCCTGCTCGTGGATCTGCATCAAAATACACATTTCAATTCACAGTAATTGGATCATTTGTGTAATAGTGGATTGTTTTAAACAACAGCTTTACTTCCTGTCGGGTATTTTCAGGGTTTGTGAAAATCAGTTGTGCAGAATTTCCCATCAGACTCATCCGACCTTTGACCTTTATCCTTCTGCTGAAGCAGTGATGAAGCTGGATGTTTTCCAGAGGTTCATACAGATGTTTATAGACAGACAAGAGTTCATATAACTGCTTCGTTGTTTGTGTTAAATCACGATGCTCCAATAAGGCTGCAGGGAGGTTTTTGTTCAAACGTTTTGATTGTGTCTGAGTAATTTTCTATCTTTTATATAAAATAATTACATCATTAAGAACATGTAAGATGTGCTTATCACATGGAAATATTATACATTTTAGCAACGAGTCACAAGCCAAGGTTCTTTTAGATGTTTAAAGATACAGTTATGTACGTATTCTCAAAACTACTAATTGGGTTTTGCACGTCAGCCAATACACAATTAATAACTCAACGCCCCAACAACAGCTGCTATTCACTTTCCATGTGAATTCACGGGTGGATCCTCCGTCGCTTCGGATTAAATGGCTGATGTATACGCCTCATTGTCAATTGAGTGTTGTCTGGTGGGTACTTGAAAATGCATTAACCTACAAACCAGGGGGAATAAGCCAGAGAGGTTCCATGTAAAACCAGTGAACCCATTAAAAGGCCTGATCAGAGCGCTCGGTTTATGAGTGTCTCCACTTCATCCTAATGTAGCTTTTAGATGATGCTAATAGATCACAGGCCATTGTGATCAGACAAGGTAATGGACCTTTGTCACAGCTTGCTGAGTATAGCTCCAGGGCTGCACGCACACGCACACGCACACACACAACACACACACACACACACACAACCACACAAAGGTCCTGATGTATTCACATGCACAGACAAACACATCTACAAACACATCTGCAAAGGATATGCATTAACATAAACACAGACATGCACACAAACTCACACTCTCAACCACTTGCACACACACACACACACACACACACACACACACAAACACACACACACACGTATGCACATGCACAGACAGACACCAGAATCTGAAGGAAACACGCATAAACATCAACTTAAACATGCACACACACGTATGTACATGCAGTGACAAACACACAAACACATATGCATGCAACACGTACATATAGACTTGCACACACACAAATGCACACTCTCTACCCCCAGCATACACACACGTATGCACATGCACGGACAGACACACAAGCATAAAAGAAACACATAAACGCAGAAACACACTGGAAACAAATAATGCTGACATGCACACACAAATGCACACTCTAAACTCCCTCCACTCACATGCACACACACACACACACACACACACACACACACACACACACACACACACACACACACACACACACACACACACACACACACACACACACACACACACACACACAATGACCCTAATTAATAACGATTAGTCTTCTCTCAAACACACTCACAAAATGTGCAAATGGAACAATAAATACAGCTTTTAAATGCGGCTTTTACAAGTGATGTGAAACTATCTCCACTAATCATTAGTAAACATCGGCTGATTTGTCATTATCGCCCTGTGGAGCGTGGAGAGGCAGATAAACCGGGGTCAGGTCTGGCACACGGATCAGATCGTCAAAGTTTAAAAGCGACGATCAAACAGCCGCAAAAGTCCAAATATAAAACTCAGAGTGCGAACAGAGAGGAAATTCAGCCTTTTTTCGATTGTTAACAAATATCGGTTAGTACTGAAACCACAAAACCGGTGTCAGCTTCATGTATCTTGGTGAATTCACACCTCCAAAACTCCAAAACCCACTTAAATCACCAAAACACCTCGTTCATGTGTCAGAATCGCTCTTTAAAAGCAGAAAAACAGCCTGAGTTTGCAACAGCTTCAACCCAGAGGCCAGAGCTCTCTCTGAATCTGCACAATAAGTTTCCTTTACTTTTAAACAACTATCTATTATCCCTATTTTTCATTTCAAATTGTTTTTGGACTTTAATTTAGAAAGAAGATACAAATAAAAGACGTTAAATTGCATTTAACAAAAAAAGTGCACACGGCCGTCGTTGAAGGCCTCAGCTGTATTTCAAATGGACAGAACAAAAGTGAACTTGTTTAGTTTTTGTATCTAAACATTAGCTGCTCTGACTCTGTGCCTCCAGAACACTGGTCTAATGTTTTCTCTCAGTCAATATCATCTCCTCCATCTGTGACCGGCCCATCAGAGCATCGTCTGACAAACAGCCCGTTGTTTCAGCCCAGAGAGACGGACGCACACAGAGCCGGCTGGTGATAGTGGGTTAATAGGGGACATAAAAAAAATAATGATTAGCCTACTATGTAAATGGCAATTAAAGGACACTAAGTGCTGCAGGCGTTGTCCTTGCATTTCACGCTTGGTTTTGATAGGAACACACTCGGCTGCTGAGAGCCGCTGGCCTCTGACACTCATTTGTCCCAATGAGGCAGAGGTGGGGGGGGAGGGGGGAGGCGATGTGGCACATTAAATCAATTAAGTGTAATAGAAAAGGTGATCAGGAGGATTAGTCCTCAGCTCAGCATCCAACATGTGTGAGCTGTAAATATGAGGGTTGGATAAATAATCACGTGAGAGTTTCCGTGTTTGCTCGTCCCCCAAAACCAAACTTTTGGGCCCAGTCCTCAGATCCACAGCCGAACACTGACAAATGACAGGCAGGGAGCTCGGAGTGCTGCGGTGAGCCGCCGGACAACGAGCCTCATCAGTTCTACTCCCGGTGTCAGTGGAGAGGAGGGGGTCAGACGACGAGGAGAAACAGCGACGGAGGAACAGAGTCGCTCCACGTCCTCACTCCCTGACCTCCTCCGACTGTCATCACACAGCAGCAGGACCACTGGATTTGCATAGAAGCACACTGCCACCTAGTGAGAGCTTGTATGCAAAAAAACCACAGAAGTGAGAAGGAGGGCCGACACATCAGGTGTGTGTGTGTGTGTGTGCTCAGGAGGCAGAGAGGGTCGTGCACTATACAGAAGGTCGGTCGGTTCGATTCCCGGCTCCTGCAGTTTGCATTCTGAAGGGGGAAAGATACCGTGAGTATTAAAGTTTAACATATGTATCTTGTTGTTTTCCTCTGCAGGCTTTAAAGGCTCATTTCACTCACAAGTTTGTTTTCACACCAGGACTGTGAAAGGTCCAGAGTGGTTACACGGGCTTGGACTCAGGTGTTTACACTGTGACACTGTGAGAAGGAGATGCAGTCGATAGTTCGTTAGTTTCATCAGAACAAAACAGGAGGAGATGCAGCAAAGATCAGTTGGTTTTCTGACACTTTTCTTACTCCCACTATTATTTATTTGATGACGATTAATTCAATATTCTTGCGCCTTCCAATGTCAGGAGCAGATATTCGGGGCCGAGACTTCGTCGTCTTTTCTCATCCATCGTTTACAGTCCGACTAGTTTCTTATACCACACAGGTTTTTCCCCATAAAACACAAAGAAAGATAATCTCCATTAACAGCTCTCTGCATATGAACGCAGACAAAGTAAACAGTCGATGCTCTTCGCTCGATGTGCTCCTCCTCTTTTACTCTCCACTGTTTCAAAGGTGATTGGTCAAACTGGAACCAGAAACCAGAGCCTTTTCCCTCGCTACGGATTCTGTGTGTTGTGATTTGGGTGAACTGACCCTTTAATCTGTGACGGAGCGACTCCTCTGCACGTGAACACTGAGCCCCTCGGACTTGACCTCTGGACGAGGCGGGAACAAGCTCTTTGTTCCCTCCGGTAAGAAAGTGGAGTCACACTTCATTTCATTTTTCAGCACCGATGAGATCTCAGCTGTTATCGGATGAAACTCAACAACCATCACTAAGCGAATAAAGCCCTTTTGAGTGCTACCCAACAGAGATCCAGCACACACACACACACACAGACACACACAGACACACACAGACACACACAGTCTTTGTCCGGTGTTTTGAATTCACTGGCCCCCTCACGACGAGATGATAGGAATAATCTCGCCAAGTGAGATTGACAGTTCATTTGAGAAATCAATATTTACAATTTACTTCTTTCAAAGTTCGTTCTTGGAGAGGGCTCCATATTATCCACCTCCCAAATAAGCTGATCATATCTCCACCCGCCCTGGAATGAGTTTCCTACCCAAAGTGTGTCGTCTTTTTTTTCTCCCCCTCCTCTCCCCTCGCTCCCTCTCAGAAATCAATGTCTGCGTTTGTGCGCTTTAATCTGGCCTCTGATGACAGTAAATCTTTATCTGTTTCTGGGCAAGCAGCAGTGAGCGGCTGACACCATTTCCCATCAGAACAAAGAGCCAGGCCTGTGTGGACACTGGGAGATACATGGGGCTCTAATGTGGCTGGACATGTTTCAGCAGGGCCATTAATCAGAGAAGGTGACAGGCCGAGCCGCCGCGCTCGTCTCTGCACCTTTTCATCGGCGGCACTGAGGAAACTGAGTCTGCGGCAGGTGGATGGAGATCGAATCTCCGGTCTGCTCCCATCATCTCAACGTGGGTCAGAGATGTTTTCAAAAACTGTTTTTCACCAGAAGGTTTAACTGAAATAAATATTTTAAACAACAGGATCAGATACAGAGAAAAAGAAAGATCCAAACACTTTAGGACTAAAATGACGTCAATTTAGTCACAGCCCTTCAGCAGGACACATGTTTACGCAAAATATAAATATATAAATATAATATAAAACACAAATGTCTATTTAAGCTGCAAACATTTCCCATCCCTCCACCACCGCAGCATCCACCTGTAGGCCCTAACAGGGGGGGTTATAGATATTAGTAAATGAAGATATAAGATGAAGATGAAGTCGGAGCCTGTAGACGTCAAACCCTAACTACGTTCTGCTGCAATAAACATTTCAAACATGAGCTGTCCGACTGAAATAAAGATGGACGACGCGTCTCCACTTCCTCCCGCTCTCCAGAAATGAAGCCAAAATTTCCTGGATACGAATGCTGCTGCCATCTTGTGCCCAAAACGGCATCAAGCTCAATTAAAACCAAACTCACTGGGTTAACGAGCACTTGTGCATACATCAGTGTACTTTGGCTTTTTAGTTTGAACCACGTCCCATCCGTGAACATGGAGGAGGTTTGAGGGTGAGGGCACAGTAGCTCACCTGGTTGAGCAGTGGGTTTAGCTCGATGAACTTTGGCTTCACTTTTAGGGAGCGGTCATGTCGTCCATCTTCATTCACAGTCTGTGGCGACACATCACCAAAACACGTATCTCTGCTTTGTGGCCGAGTTAAATGAGAAGTTCGGCCTCATCTGTAGCTGCAGCTGTTTAATTTACTTTGACCGAGGATGAATCACAGAGAAAAGTTCACAGCAGCAACACAACCGAGTGAAATAATCTCCGGCTTCCGAAGTCTCAGAGTTACTCAGTTCGAGCCCGGAGTCCCCCTGCGATGATTCATACGCTCCTCTGTAATAACACCACCTCCAGCACTGAGAGAAAAAACACAGCGGAGTGATATTTATTATTCAACAGATTTATAACGGCCCCTCAAACAAGGCTGAAGTAGCCCACTGCTCCCCGTGTGGCTCCACGGGGAATTATTGGGTGGTAATCTATTGTTGAACAGCTTTTAGAGTGATGGATGAAAACGTCCGCGGCCTACACACAATCAATTCATATCTAATTAGGCCGTATTATTTATGATACTCTCAACAGGCAGGGTGGGGGTCCCGGGGGAGGCAGAGAGACCTCAGCTGCCACCGAGGGAGATGAGGAATGGGAGAGGTTAACAGGAGGTGGTATTGATTAGCATAGAGGAACCAGAAATGAGTTTCACACAAGTGGAGGCGGAAATCAAGGTTGATTAGGACGACACAGACGAGACGGACAGGAAGCACGAGAAGCAAGACGGAAGACAAAATCAGTCAGATGTGATTTCTGCAGAGAAACAGAGCGAAAGTCCAGAAAAAGTTCATTTGAAAACACAAACAAACTATTTTTCTATAGAGGAAAAAAAAATTAAACAATGAATTAAAGGAAGGGAGGAAGACAAGAAAGAAAAGAAGAAAAGAAGAAGAATTATTAGAGAGATAGAGAAAAAAACTAAGAAATAGAGAGAGAAAGAGAAGACAAGGAGAATAGAGAGAATAATTATACAATAAATAATGTGAATAGAAAGAAAGAAAGACAGACTCTATATCAACACTTGTACAAGCCTGACATCTGCTGTTTGATTGATGTTAAAACAGCCAGAGAGCAACGTGAGAAGAGAAGAGGAGAGGAGAGGAGAGGAGAGGAGAGGAGAGGAGAGGAGAGGGGAGTAGAGAAGAGGAGAGGAAAGGAAAGGAAAGGAAAGGAAAGGAAAGGAAAGGAAAAGAAAGGAAAGGAAAGGAAAGGAAAGGAAAGGAAAGAAAAGGAAAGGAAAGGAAAGGAAAGGAAAGGAAAGGAAAGGAAAGGAAAGAAAGATAAAAGTCTTGTTCCTGTGAGACTTGAAGACGTCAGGAGCAGTTCAATCTCTCGGGCAGTAAATGAAATCGATGGTTGAAGAAGCAAAGAAGAAAGAAGCAGATTGGTGATGGTCATTTTATAAATTCTTCTCTGAGCGAGCAGCAGTCAAATCACCTCATCTTTCCTCCGCCCTGCGTCACAGCGACGCTGATTCCCTTCTTCACCTGGTGGAAACAGAACATGACTTAATGACTTAGCTCCCTGAGTGTTTCATGTAACAGAGTCGTTTGAGGAGAGAAACGAAATGAGACAGAGACTGAGAGACGTTCTTCAGCCTCAGGTTTTCTTCTGCTGACAGAATCCTGACAGACAAGCAGCGAACAGACGTATCACGTCTCGTTCCTTCCAAAGATTCACAAGAAGAGGTGACGGAAAACATCTGGAAACATCAGCACACCAACAAACTGCTGGACAGAGTTTTTTTACTTCAGCTTCCACTGATGTGTGAAATATGTGAAATGTGAGGAAACATGAACCATTTGTAAATTCAAGTAAACAATTGTGATTTTTGCTTCCATTTAATTTGCAGTAAAACATCCACAGATAACGTGAAAATAATGGTTTAGGTTATTCATCTGAAACTAACTGTTAATTTTTCAGTTTTTCTGTCACATGAACTAAGTTAATTATAATTTTTTCAGCACTAATTGCTGCAAAATCATTGAGATTAAAATCCTTCCTGTATCTGCTGCTCTTATATTTACCATTTATATCAAATAACTTAAATCCCCTGTTCCAATATTAACTTTATTGCAACAACATGTAATAAAACCTACACCTTCTGTTTGAATCAGACTCCACAGCCTCCTCTTCACTAATCACAACTGCACTTACAAGTCGTGTTGAGTGTTTAACTTGATGCAGCACAGAATACGATGTGTTTTAAAGCACCTCACACACACAGGCTCTTTTATCTGCACCGTTCCCCTGCAGCAAATCTCAATTTCACACATTAACTCATCTCGTTCTGCAAACACAAAGCTCAGATTCATATGCAAATCCCCTCTGTTCTGACTCAGTGTGAGTAATCGAAGCTTCTCCAGTCTGCAGGGGTGATGGCGACCGCGGGGCGTGGAGGACGGAGCAGGGAGGAGCAGGGAGGAGCTTCACCTGTTTGAAATAATTCGGCCTCGGGGATAAACACAGAACGATGTGTAATCTGTGATCGGAGAGACGAGCGAGGCAGCTCCGGTGAAACTGATATCAGAACAAACTGTTCCGCTCAGTAAACACAGCTGTGGCTCCAGCACGAGTGGAAAGAGAGTCAATAATCAATTTATTGTTTGAAATAATATTTATTCATTCACAAATATATTGTACACTTATTGAAAACACTAGAACTTCAAACTGAATCAAAGGTTCCCATTGATAGAATCAGGGGAAACCAGAGGGTTTGATGATGCATTTGTCTGCACGTGGGTTATAATAAAGAGAAAAGAGACAAACTCTGTTTAGAATTCTTCATATTTACAAAGTTTCCTGCTGAATATTGGAGATAAACTCTGGTTTTTAATAACTTCTGAGTCTTTTTAACTGATCGACAGTTCAGAAGGATTCTTCTGATTCTGACAGTTGAAGCTGCGACTCTCAGTCAGTTCCTCACTTCTCAGACGCTCAGGGTGAGGAGTGGGAATCACGAACCATCAAACTCACTTTAATTAAGCTGTTGTCTTAAAGTTTAAAAAAGTTGTATAATCTGCTGTAAACCCTCACTTTGCTCCTCCCACAGACACTGACTCCAACAGGAGTGAACAACAGACACAGACTCTAACAGACTCTAACAGGAGTGAACAACAGACACAGACTCCAACAGGAGTGAACAACAGACACAGACTCTAACAGGAGTGAACAACAGACACAGAAACCTAGATGAAGATTGAGACTCTCAGACTCTGTTTCTTTATTCCGTTGTGAACAGTCTGTGGAAGCTCCGGTGTGAACCAGCTTTCTTTCTATCTTTATTTATCCTTCAGCTTTTGTCCTTGAGGAGCGAACGGCTATCTGACACTTAAATGCTGCGTTATTGACTCTCCTGTACATGCAGCTGCTGTTCTGTGGTATAGAACTAATGTATGTAGATAATAAACCAGCCTATCAGGGCTGAGTCTGATCTCCAGGCGACTCTATGGGAAAAGAGCCAGTTGTATTTGTCAGAGCGTCTTGACGAATAGGCCTGAATGAAAGGATGTGAAAGTTAATGCACTGGTTTGAAACCGTCAGTGATTCCTTCTCTACTCGTTTTACAAAAAGCATCTATTTCATTACTGATGAATCAATCCTTTCATTACATTTAGCTATTTTCTTGCCTTTAATTTGAAATAAAAGTTTTCCCCTGCTACCACAGACTGTAAATAAAGATGGACCACATAACAAAAGTGAAGCCAAATCATCTTGATGACCCCCTGGTGGCTGGTTGTGGTATCGGCCTCCTCCACATTAGTGTATGGGACACGGACCAAACTAAAAGGTCAACTTCCTTTATCTCAAAGGTGGTTTCTGTCATTTTATGTGGTTCTTATCTCACTGTGTAAGTTTGTTATCGATGATATGATGCTATAAAAAACAAGGTGGCTTCATATCTGGGATGTTTTAGCTTCATTTTGTGCAACAGGAGGAAGTGGAGACACGTCGTCCATCTTTGTTCACAGTCTGTCGCAGCTACCTGTGATTTGGAGGTGAAAACAAGAAACTCTTGTCCTGCAACTAAACCCAACACTGTACCTGAAACCTCTTGGCGGTGGCACAATGGAAAAATAAAGGTACTGGCCCGATTCAAAGCTGTGTACTGGCAAAAAAACTATTTCTAATATGGATTCTCATCACCAGCCTCACAAGAACCAGTCAGACTCTCTGTAAACCACAGGAGCGTCTCTCAGCATCGTTGGAGACATCATCAAAGCATTTTACTGATCTGAGAGTCGTGACCTTTGTAAGCCACGCTGACGTTCGTGGACAGCACCGGCTCCAACCGGCTGCGGGGGTCCCTGGTGTCGTTCAGGGGACACTCGCTGGGCGCCCGGCACCGGAACACCTGCTTGTAGGACTTCCTGAAGTTCTCCGACAGGAAGGCGTAGATGATGGGGTTGACGGAGGAGTTGCTGTAGGCCAGGCAGTGGGCCACCATCCGGAACACGAAGGACGCCTGGTTCAGGGGGAAGGAGCCGAACTCCACCCACATGTGCACGATGTGGTGGGGCAGCCAGGACAGACAGAAGACCACCACCACCACCAGGACTGTCTGTGCCGTCTGTGCAGCAGGAAACAGACGAGATAATGACGGGTTATATAACGTCACGTGATCAAATAAACAAGTCTGTGGAGGAGCTGGAACAGGAAGATAATGACGGGTAATATAACCTCATCACATGAAATAAAAAGAGATAAAAGAGACATGTATTTTATGGCTTGTTTTTTTTCTTTTCTTGACACTAAATCATTTTTCTAACTAGACTTTACTCTCACAAACATCGTGTGACAAGATAAATGGGTTTATACTGATATTCAGGGCTGTAGAGCTGCGAGTACACACGTCTGCGAGCGCTGTGCACACGTACCTTTCACCAGCACTATATCACAGAGCATCGCCACAGGAGGAGCACGTGTAGCTTTTCACTGGAAATCAAAACTGAAAATGACCAAACATAGAAGGAAAAAATAAAACTCACACCAACCTTCTTTTTGGAGAGCTCAGATTTCTTGGAGACGTTCCTCAGCTTTTTGTGCAGATATTTTAAAACCTGAAATAACAAAGATATGAATTAAGACAAAAGCGGTCAATTCTGATTGTGCACAGCATTTTCTTTATTTCTCCATTGCACCTCTTTCCATTTTGATAATTACCTCCAGCGAGATTAAACAAAATTAAGTGTGTTTTTTTTTAATGTTCACTGTTTTCCCAGAGGGCTATAACTATAACTATAACTATAACTATAACTATAAATAGACAGAAGCACATTAACATACTAAAGAAGACTTTACAATGATTTTACCAAAAAACACATGCAATTTAAAAATAAATATAGTACATTGCTAAATTGGAACACAGTTGCCCTCCACACACATAAACACAGTCCTATCTATCTATCTCTCTATCTATCTATCTATCTATCTATCTATATATCTATCTATATATCTATCTATCTATCTATCTATCTATCTATCTATCTATCTATCTATCTATCTATATATCTATCTTTCTATCTATCTATCTATCTATCTCTCTATCTATCTATCTATCTATCTATCTATCTATATATCTATCTATCTATCTATCTATCTATCTATCTCTCTATCTATATATCTATCTGTCTGTCTATCTATATATCTATCTTTCTATCTATCTATCTATCTATCTCTCTATCTATCTATCTATCTATCTATCTATATATCTATCTTTCTATCTATCTATCTATCTATCTCTCTATCTATCTATCTATCTATCTATATATCTATCTATATATCTATCTTTCTATCTATCTATCTATCTATCTCTCTATCTATCTATCTATCTATCTATCTATCTAATTCATGGATCTTGAATCAGAGGGAACTGATTTCTATGATTGTGCGTAATTTGGTGCAGCTTGATTGGATTTAAAGAGACTGTTTTTGCCTTATTGGCTGAGTTTTGTGCTCTTTTCTGTGCCAGTCTACTAATTAATAAATCAATAAACATTTCTGATAAATCAAAAAATGTTACTCGTCATGTTAAACTTTGAGCACAGGCAAATTTGCAGTTTGTTCCAATGCGTAAAACCCGTCAGTAACACTGTGGATTCGTGCGCTCTGGCTCGCGCGCGCCCACCTTTGCGTAGCAGACAGATATGAGGGCGAGAGGCAGCAGGTATCCGAACACAAAGGTGCACATCACGTAGACCTTCCTCTGGTGGTCGGGCCAGACCTCCCAGCAGAACGTGGTGTTGTCCTCCCGCTCCACGATGCTCTGGTAGTGCGCCACGGGAGCGGCCATCACCAGGGACAGGGTCCAGATCAGCACCACGCCGAGCATGGCGTGCCGCGCCACCCGGATCGACGAGGACTTCCTGGCGTGCACGATGGCCACGTAGCGGTCCACGGACATCGCCGACAGCGTGAAGATGCTGACCAGCATGGACACGGTGAAGAAGTAGTGGATGAACTTGCAGATGAAGGCGCCCAGCACCCATGTGGGCAGCATGTAGATGGTGGACTGGAAGGGGACGCAGAAGAGCAGGTAGGACAGGTCCGCCACGCTCAGGTTCAGGATGAAGATGTTGGTCGTGCTCCTCGGTTGACCCGGTTTGCTGCGCGCCAGCACCGTGATGACCATGGCGTTCCCGAGCGCACCCAGGATGAAGATCAGTCCAAATATGAGCAGGGAGATAAAGTTGTCTACCCCCATCCCCAGGACGAGTTGAGCAGGCAGCAACACGGTGCTGGTGTCCACGGGCACATGACTCTGGTTCTCCACCTGAAGCTCCATGGTTTTAAATGAATGCGGAGGAGTTACATGTTGATGTAGAAGATGCGTTTCCTGCGCATGGAGCTCAGACTGAGGAAGAGGAGCTCATGCATGTGCACGCTGCTCCCTGCCTCCGTGGGAAACGTCACCGTGTTGTGCGCAGCAGATCCCACCAATACCTGTCTGCTGTTTCCAGTAAGTAACCTGCAGCCAGTCAGAGGGGAATCCACAGGGACTCATCACGTTCATCAGCCACTCTTAACTTAAAATCAATTTACACTGTGAAAATTGAATATTTTAGAAGTGTGGCAGGGTGGATTTTATTATGATTAAAATATGAAACTTTCAAATATCAACACTATTATTAAATTAGCGGATCAAATCAAACCTATAAAATCTGTAATAGAAAGGTTGTTGGTATAAACTGGGCGTGTGGAGTTTAAAGGTGTGCAGGAGATTTCCAGGTAGCGAGTTGCATCATGGGACGTGTGGTCGCAGTATCATTTAGCGTAAATCAAGGTAATCACAAACAAGATGGTGGCGCTAAATTGAAAATATTTCATGGCAGTGAATCCAAATTTTCTCAAGACATTTCCTTAAAGATCCAGATATGTCGATAAAATTGTTATAAGGCATCACAAACTCAAAATGTGATTCATCAGGCAGTCATTGAGATATTTCAGTCCGGACCGTTACCTGTAAATAAAAATGGACGAAGACTCCGGGTCCATAAAGTGAAGCCAAATTGGAGAGATGGCGCCGGACAAAATGTCAAACTTGACGCCACGAGACGTCTCAGAAACCAACAGACGATGTAGTGGTGGGTTGTCGTAGTCGTAGACCGACAACATCAGAAGTCTTCCAGATTTCTCCAACATTATTTCCCTTTCAGGACGTTTTTGGATTTAAATCGTATTAAATGATTTCCTCGTGATTAAACGAGTGAAGTCGCTCAGAACCGGCAGAGAAAGGGTTTTTCTCGTTTGTCACGTTTCCATCGACCCCCCTCAGCCCTTCTCTCAGTCTCTGTCATTGATCTGCTCGGACCACATCTGGGAACAGCTGTATTACCATTATTAAAACATGTGAACCTCAGACAGACCAGTGCGGACAGATCTGGTCGGGAGGAAAACCATGACGACAAATATGATGCACATTGCATGTAACCTGAGAGCAGAGGCTGATGTTATCTCTCCAGTTGTCCTCAGATGATTGGACACAACTCCATCTTTCATTGTTTACACGTCCTGTTAGTTTACTGGCGTTAATCAGGTTAATTCGACGACTCTTTCCCTGATGGAAACCTGCGGATAAGAGGCAGTGATGACGGTCATTATATCTCTCTTCTGCTTTTCACAGAGTTATTATGCTTCTGGGAGAAAGGCGCTTGTTTTATAATTGGCTTCTCAGCTCATGTCCTGAAGCAGCCTGAAGTTTCCATGGCGACTCTTCACTCCATCGACCGAGATGTTATCCCCCCCGTTTCTGCTGCGAGGGAAGAGAAAGACCCAGTGAAGCTTCCAGGCCGATCATCCCAGAGATGTATGAGCCATTCCTGCAGAAGCTTGATTTGAAAAACAGGAGAAGTGAAATGTCCCGTTGTGTTCGTTAAGCGCCGACTGTTTCAGGACCACGGACAGTTCATCTCTCGACCTGTACTCTTCAGTTTATCCAGACGATGTTTTTAACCTTGATTTGATGTTTTCATCCTTCACATCTGTTTCTAACTTCAGTGATGTGTGTGTAACGTCAGTCTCAGTTAAGTGTGTTGATGTTTCTCTGGTGTTACTTCAAGGTTCGATGTTCAAGGATACGTTGTTGTACGTTCCCATCCACACACAAAGACGTCTACAGCCAAACGAAATTGCTTTTCTCAGAAGCACAGGTGCAAATAAACAAATTATCATCCTACACGACGCTTGAAACTGAATCATCTTCCCTTGTGAAGCTTTATAGTGAGTTCCAGCTCAAGGATGGATAAAAAAAGTTGTCGTTGTAATTCTACTGCTGCTTCCTCTGGATTGTTCGTCTCTGCTCTCCCACGTCTTTCTTTCACAGTTAATTGATCTGGTTATTCAAGGTGTATTTTCTGTATGAGATCAATTATTGATTCCGTGCTCTGTAAATAAAACTGAGTTAACAATGGGATCTTTTTTTTGTTGCAACCAGATGTGGAGAGTAAGACATTGACTAATTAGCTAACCCTCCACAGACTAATTACCGGTTAAAAGGCAGAAAGGTGATTGAATCTGTGATTTCATGAAATCAGATGACAAACCCAGTGTCGCTGGATCATCCCCCCCCCCACTCCTCTGGGATTCCCTTCCCCGACCCTATTAGAGACACGAGGAGATAAGCTGCTCTGGACCCGGCTTCTTCTCCTCTCAGGTGTTTAGCCCCTGCGCTCCCACCTGAGTCAGACCTGTTGTTGCCATGACACTGGGCCACGAGCGGAGACCCGAGCAGCAGCACATCCATTTACCCCAATAATTTAAAAGTAGCTGCTAGTTTTCTGCCCTCGTTTCACACTCAGTCAGATAATGACGCTTGTTTATCAGCGAGGGAGAATGAGAAGGTCACTTAGAGTCGGGTTCTCTTCAAGTTCAGTTCAGTCTTCTGTTTCTCTGGAGTCGAGAAACTGAAATCTTTGAATATTCTGCCATTTACTTATATTTTTCGCTGTAAACTTTGCATCGATTAGGTTAAATTAAATCCTCACATTTACTTTGACAATACCAGAAACTCCTTTCATCCCATTATTTACACAAATCAACATGGCCAGTATTCTCTCTACATGTTGTATTGCAGTGTACATATCTGGAATATAAATATCGAGAGCTGGTAATTATTTAAACATCCTAATAATAACCTTTTATCACGTTTATTTAATGTCATTGAATTAGCTCTTGTTTGCTTAACAGTTTTTTCCTTTTACATTTTTTTATTGTCATTTAATTTCTTTGCATTTTGCAAAATCAAGACGTTTATTTGATTAAAGTATTTTCTTAGTTTTTAGATTAGGTTGAGATATGACCTGTCATGTGGGTTTTGCTGTTGCAAATAAAATAATCCTAAAAATGATGAGTATGACACTATATGATACATCCTTTAAATACTTTTTCACATTTCATTTAATCAGGTAGTTTGATATTTTTAACTCTATTTTTTTTATGCCACGATATTACACTCATCGTTTCTCATAACTAATTGAAAGGTATATGCACAGTATCTGCAGTATTTTAGATAGTTGATAATAATAATTGTTAATATTCTATTTCTTGTAGAAATAATTTTCTCCATTACCTCAGTGCGTGTTCCTCAGCAAGAACAGATATAAAGGTTTGTGGGAATTTTCAGCAGAAATTGAATATAACATTCATAATTATGTTTTCATTCACGTGAGACGACCTTTCACAATTGACCTTGACACCACCATAGATTCTCCTACTCGCGGTGTTTGCACAGGCACACAAGTGGCTTTTCGAGCTACTGCTTTATTGGAAGGTTCTCTCCAATTCTGCCTGAGCCTTGAGGGAAATATAGTGAGAACTCATTAACTGCATAAAGGGAATAACCTTTAAAAACACATCCTCTGCACATCCTTCCTGCTTCCTCTCAGAAAACTCAAGTGAGAGACTTTCAGAAAACTATAACATTGGTCCTAGAATCACAGAGAGTGAGCTCGATGCAATTTGCAAGCTAGAAGCCACGAAATCCCACAACCTTTAAGAGAAGATGGACTATTCAGACTTTTAATTTGGAGTCAAAGGTCGAATGAGAATCTTGAATGAAAGTCAAACTGTTGACTGACTCAGTGACGTGTTCGTGAAGTTCGTGTCCAGTTTCTCTGTTGGGATTGTGAGTCAGAGACATGTTAATCACCACCAAAGGGAATTCACAGTCTCAGTGGGACTGAGCAGCTGTTTCCTGCAGGGAGTCTGGGGCTCGGCCGCCTCCTGCTGTGATTCCCTGCAGCAGCAGCAGAGGGAGTGACGGAGGTTTGCCTCGCCGATCGTGTCATTTCAGAGTGATTCATCTTTCTGAGAGTGACACTGAGGCCGAGAGAGCTCGGACAAACAGCTCCGCTATCAGATGCTGTCTGGAGCCAGAGGCCTTCTTAAACATTTATTTGCAGATATTAATGTGTGTGCTCAGTGTCAGCTACTACAAGTTCAGCACATCTAATACACACACACGTGTACAGTAAATAAACAATGCACAGCGCTCTTTAATGGATGGGAAATGACAAACCTGTGACAACTCATTATGAGGAGTTATGGAAACATTCACTGGAAAAACTCAACCTGAGATTTCACTCTCCCAGCTGATGAATCACAGGAAGCTCAAGGTGTTTGTGCAGAAACCAGAAGGACACTCGGAGATTCACAAACCTCCACCGAGGCTTTGTCCCCACATTGTAAACACTCTGTATTTATTTGCACCGCTTCACACACAAGGACAAGGTCGCTGTGAGTGTGAGGACAGATGTTTGCTGTGGGATGAAAACATCAGGCAGGATTGGTTTTAAAATTTCTTTTATCGATGCTCGTGTTGCCTTCCTTTGCAGCTCCTGTTGTTTTTAATGTGCCACATAAATAAATCTGACTTGACTTCCTTCATTTGTCCGTCTTTATTTACAGTCTAGATTTTATACTTTCACAACAAACACAGCAGAACCATGAGCGTGTGGTTTGCCTGAGATGTCAAACTGACACGAGGACACAATCATCAAAGCCTCAAAGACTTCAGCACAACCTGCAGAACCATTTTCTCCTCAATGCAGGAGACCATTTAGAAAACATTTCAATGAATATGACAAAAGATAAAGGATAAACCAACTTTAACTTTGTTTTTGACATTTAAAATCTGACATATTTAATTTCTCCTGCTCCCTAATTCGCAGTGATTCTCCATTACAGCGGCGGCGGTCTCAGAAATAACTGCAGTTGGAAACAAGAGAGCATGATATTGTTGAGTTGCTAAACAAATGACGGCATTATGCTCGAGCCGTGTGCGGGAGCTTCGGCCAAATGTTGATGGAATCACTGGCGTTGGACCAGTAAGACGTTTGTGTTGAGTTGTTTATCAGGCAGAAGAATCAATGTGAGGACACACTGGGGGGGGGGACACATTCACATTGTACAGCTGATACTATCACTTCATACAAAGGGCATTCAAAAGACAACTGAGACACAGACAACCTCAGAGAATCTGAAAGTTTCGAGGAACAGGTCGAACAGGTTCTTTCATTTATCAAGTGTGAATTATAAAAATGAGTCGGTTGCATCATGAGGAAGAACCGGGTCCGAGGATCCACCGCACGGTGACATCAGCTGCTGAGCATCATCACAGTCGTGTTGTCATCTATAGGCTGCGAGCACTGGATGAGACACGAGGAGGTCATCCAGGGCCACGGGAGGCAAAGCAGGCCCCCCCCGAGCTGAGAGGACAGAGAACACACATGAGATCACAGCAATGATGTGAGAACCCCCTGAGATTCTACCATCAGTTAAGCACAGGAAACACCAAAGACACTGTGGTCAGAAACCCCCTAAAAAACAGACCCCCACTGTGCCTATAAAGAGAAGCACATGGTCAACTCCAATATAAATGAGATAAATATAAACTTTTATTAATTAGTGGAGGAAGCGTCCAGAGAAAGTTTATGAGACACTGACGCTGCAGATCAAGTTAAATTAGTTTTTCAGGTCTTATATCGTTCATCCTCTGACTTTAAAACACTTCTCACTGCTGCTGCTTCACACCAAAACTTTTATAAACCACGGGGAAGCTTTTATTGTGAAGCAGCGACCGGACTCACAATGTATGTGTCAAAAAGTTTATTAAAGACGGCCTCTAAAAAACAGTTTTCTCAGTATAACCTTTTTAAGGTTTTCACTACAGAGAATAAACAGAAAAAGAATCAATCACCTGGGATTAAAAATACATTTGTTGGTTTCAATACTGAATATATTGGAATAAAGTGCTTTTTTTACACTGTTTCACATCTTAGTTTTAAACAGATCCAAGAAACAAACCAAACAGCAGTCAGTAATGGAAGACAGTGAATTTAATCAATAAAACACTTACAGATGTACGGTTTGGTCGGCAGGCGGCAAACAAAGATCCAAACTTACAAAACTCAACAAAAGCAAAAGAACGAAATAAGAAACACCAGAAAAGTGCAGAGACAAATCAAAAGTCACTCAAAAAGTAAATTGGTATAAGAAATGTTACTGTGCAGATTCCTGGTCAAATATATGTTTTTACTGAACAGCAGGTTTGATGATCGTTGTGTTTACACAGGATTTTATATAAAGGGAAACATTATGCTCATCTTTGATTTCTCAGAAATTCATAAATCATGCAAACTTTAAAACAATAAAAACATTTTGCACATGTGATCTGAGAGAGTCTTTCTTTCTTTCTTTCCTTCTCTCTTTCTTTCTCTCTCTCTCCCTCTCTTCCGTAGCAGATAGATATTCAGCTGCCTCTCTGAGTGGGCGTCTTGGTCTAGATCAACATTCCTCTCGGGGGTTCGAGGATATCTCCCGTGTTTGTGTCCCACAGCTCTCATCCATGGCGGCTATTGTTTTCCCCGCGCTCGTCCTCGACCTTCCAGCCTCAGGAACAAATCCAAGACTCTTCTGGAGACGCGGGCCCGAGCTGTGTGGTCATCCCACTCCCTGGATTCCTGCGCCCTACCTCTGCGAGTCCCGTGGGCGCTGCGCTGAGGCCGGGCCCTGCAGGCCGAACAGACAGGAGCCTGTGTGCGAGGTCAGAGTGGACAAACACGCCGGCCTCTGAGTTTATCCCCATTTTACTTGGTTTATTCAGGAAACTGGGCAGCCATGTTGGATCCAATGACTTCCCAGAGGCACTTGCTCACAAGAAACCTTTTTCCTTTCCTCCTCTTTTACCAACAATTTTAGATTTTCTTTTCCGTGTCATATAGTTGCAACTTTAAGGAGCTGATCATCAGACAGTTTCTACATATTGACTGTGTGTTGGTGCTGTGATACCCTGCATCTCAACCCTTATGTCAGCTGGAGAGCTGCAGTGATATGAAAACAGATTCATCCGTCAACACACTTCGCTCCTAAAAGTTAGTTTCTGACTTGAAATAACAAGGAGCCGTAACAAAAAGGCTCCTGTGCCGAAATATTAATATTCTGATGCTGCGTGGGTGTTTTCTGACACAACCTATCCTGCCACAGATGTGGCTTTGTTCGTCGCACACTGACGACCTCTCGATGGGGCAACACACCCAGGGCTTCTTGTAGCGTTGGGATGTGCAACACAAGAAGTGAAAACTCTCTCAGATTAATGAGGAAACTCTCCAACACAACAATCCTCATTCAAGGTTCTCTCACTCACTTTCTATCCATATCACACATTGTTTAGCAACACGTGAGATTTGCTTGAGGTGGAAGTGCAGATCTTAAATCTTTGAAAGTTCATTCTTTGGTTATTTTGAAACAGCAGAAGATAAAACCATTGTTTTTTTTCACGTTCGAATGGTTTTGCATTGGTGCATCATGTTGGCCTTCAATGGCAAACCTAGTATAACCATTAATAGAGGTAATTCAGCTGTTTGTGGAGTAATTCTGCTGAGAAATAAACAAATCAACAAACAGACAGGGGGGAAATGAAACCTCCTTTGAAGCACATTGGTTTCAACATGATAACGCAAAGAAACGAGAAAATCCAAACATGCAAAGTCACCGCAGGTTCATTCTATCACTGACAACTCCACATGACAATCTGTCCTGTTTCTTCTGGGTCCGACTCCACATGTTGATCTGGGCGACGATGCATCCGACCCTAAACACGACCCATTAAGAAGACGCATGAGGCCGATTCCACAAAGGCGTCTCAGTGCGGCGGCTGCTTTGCATCAGGCCGTGAGTTCAGAGATGAGCCTTGTTGTCCCGGTGGTCGGGGTGAGGCCGATGAGGAGACGAACAATGGCTGGGCCCATGCATGTGGAGGGCGGCAGTGACTGACACAAGCCACTGACGCTCCAAAGAATGCCTGGAGGCGAGCCAGTGCTGTGGACCACACCGCTGCCGCCGCCGCCCCCCCCCCCCCCCCCCCCCCATTTCCCATGGTGCCCCGAGCCTGCTGGGACGATACCTTCAAAGACGGCCCCCCGAGCGTCAGAAGGACTGCAAACGGAGCTGTGTACTGTGAGACGTGGACTTGAGACAGGAAGAGGAACGACAATTAGACATCAGCCAACCCACCCAACCTCAACTACACAGCATGGCTACAGCAAGCAGCTCAGGGCAGAGCGCATTCGGGCTCGGGAGGAAAAAGAAGAACCCTGGAGTCATGGATCAGATTAGCAAATTCTTTGGGGGAGACAAAAAGAAGAGGAGCAAGGTGAGCATCGGGATTTCTAATTTTTCAGATTATCTTTAAACTTTAGAGTTTAAAGTCAAATCATTTTTGTTAATAATGTTTGCTTCCAGTGCTGGGTTCTGTAGCATAAGACTGCAACTCTGGTCAAATCATAATCAGAGTTACTGAATTTAAATAGAAATTACACATTTTCAATTAAGAGTTTGGTACCTGACGGACATTTTTCTGAAGTTGATGGTTCACTTCCCCCAGTCAGAAACTCTTTATTCTCTTAACAGGCTGCTTTTATACAAAACTAATTTCAAGTTGGACACCAATTTGTAGATTGATTGAAAGATACTTCTTTATTGAGAAGTAAGTCTCTAGAAAATTTAAATTTCACAATTTAATTATAACTTGAGAGAAGGAACAAATTAATTTGGACTGAATCGTCGTTACTTCCAGCGTTTAAACCTTCCCCAACATTGAAATTTAATGAGCAACCAAGTCTACAAAATCTCAGATTTAGCCTCTTTTAAGCTTGAACAATGGGTGAGAGAGGCCCTCAGGAGCCACAGCTGCTCTCTACTCCGACCCTCATGCCTGCTTTTCTGAGTAGATGCAGAATGTCAGACTCACACTTTAATGCACTTGACTGTTTGTCCTGGAAAATATTGTTACAGGATTATACCTTCAGCTTTATTTCTGCATATTCACACTGATGAAAACTGCATGTGTGCATCGTGTCACACTGAGCGACAGTGTCCGCCTGCTACACCTGATTAATCTGATAAATGTGGCTTCACACTGCTGCTTCATGATTTCTCTCTTTCTCGTACTCTGTGGTGTGAAGCCTACTTCATATAAGCGTCACTCTCACCTGGTGAGACCAAACAACCCGTAAGACCTTCAGAAATTGCTATAATCATTGTAATTATTATATCACGAGGCTTGGAGGGTGAAGGGAGGATTAACTCTCAGGAAAGAGCTTCGAGCTACCGAGCTCTTTTTTATGCTGGTGAGTTATATGGCGCCTGAAAGTTAAAAAGTAAAAACCTGACTTGTATTTATCTGATTTCTGTTTGATTTCACAG
The DNA here is from genome assembly GCF_009819705.1 of Hippoglossus hippoglossus. NCBI lineage: Eukaryota > Metazoa > Chordata > Actinopteri > Pleuronectiformes > Pleuronectidae > Hippoglossus > Hippoglossus hippoglossus. Next base: position 3,704,145 of record NC_047161.1, read on the forward strand.
TCGAATTATTTGAGTTTGTGATGTTTTGTACGACGTTAACATCGTTTGTAAGATGGACGATGCGTCTCCACTTCCTCCCGTTGTACAAAGATTTAAGCCAAATATGTGCGATGCCATCTTACACTTTTGACGCTATTTTGACGCCAATCACAAGTCAGCTGTCAATCATGACGTTTCACTGTGTTTCTATAGCATCAAATAACTAAGAACAAACTTACTGGGAAATAAACACTTGAACAAACATCAGTGTGATTAAAACGACCTTCAATGAGAGATCGTTGACAAAATGTCCCATCTGCTAACATGGAGGAGTTTATGACATGTACTGCAGCCAGCCACCAGGGGGCAATCAAGATGGCTTGGCTTCATATTTGCGTGTCTGTCATGTCGTCCATCTTCACACGCAGTCTGTGGTGAACATGTACTTGATCTCTGATCCTCACAGGGGTCGTTCCGGGGTCACCTGGCCTCCTCGCCCCAACAATCCTCCTCTCGCCGCCGGACCAATGAAAACGCTGTGGTGCATTTCTTCAGGAGCATTGTAAGTGTGGATTTCTTTGGATTTGCGTTTAATGGATATTACATAATAGCTCATTTTAATAGTTTACAAACATTTAACCATGTACATGAAGTCATTTTGTGGCGTCATGCTCACATCCTGAAGTTTACTGTGCCGTCAGTCACTGTGTCGCTTGGTGTTTTTCAGGTTTCCTCTCCTCGTCCTAAATCCAAGGTGAGTCTCATTTTTCACAGTATCTGTTTGGTTGATCGGTCCAGAGGCGGGGCCACGACACAGAGATCCTTATATTCATACATGACTTCCTGGTCTATACTAATGTTCCTCGGTAGAAGACGTTCTGTTTTAGAGGTTTCCTGTTTCCGGTTTACTTGTTAAACCAATGATTGGAAAATTTGAGATTTTGGTGCCATCTAGTGGTGGCATTGAAAGTGACAAGTACTCGTGCTCCCTTGTCCGTTCATCCACACCAAAACAATGTGAGCAATGCTAAAGATAAAATAACAGGATTGTTAGCCTCCAGATTTCATGGCAATCCATCCTCAAGTGTTGGTTGAGATACGTGACACTGCTAACATGGCTAAAATGCTATGTGTGGTGGTTTGAAATTACATTTAAGCTATAGTTTATATTTTTAATTATATGATTCAATATAATGACGTAATTTTTAAACGAGGGGCCGGGACCCTTCAGTGAGTCACATTGATAATATATCAAATATATCAAATACAGGAGTTAAATACTTTTTACTTTTCTGGTCACCAAGAATTATTCAAACCACTGAAAAGCTTTGGAGCTTCTGCCACTGCAGAGGAAACTGAAGGTGGTTTCTTTTCAAGATCAACTCTGGAAGTTAACCCACATTGCTGCTGATCTGATCGTGTCATGTTTGTATCCAGATTGTTGTTGGATGTGTTGAGTCGGAGGCGTCACACGCTCACTGCCCCTCATCTCATCATGTCACTGTATGTTTCTCTTTCATGTCCAGTGGAGAGACGTCTTGGGCTTGGTACGTCATTCAGTCTTTCCTTCTGCAATGGAACAATAGACCGACTTCTGAGTGCACCGCTGTGTGTGTGTGTGTGTGTGTGTGTGTGTGTGTGTGTGTGTGTGTGTGTGTGTGTGTGTGTGTGTGTGTGCGCACAATGATCCCATTTGAATCTGCCCGTAGAGAGAGCTCCTTTGTCTGCAGTGCACCTGTTACCTAACCCTCACTCTTGCTTTGTGTTCGGCTGCTTTCCTCAAAGACAAATATCTGGTTATCACATTTTGGAATCGAGACACTTATTATTCACCACAGGCCATAAAGCCGACAGAAGCTTGAGCGGTGATCGGTCAATCGAAACATAAAGAGATTCATTGATTTCTGAAACCACTGATTATTGGCTTATGAGTAAATTTGATAAATCTTAATCCCCCCCCCCTCCTTCTTTGCTTGAATCCAGAGCGACTCGCTGCTTCTGGATGACTTTGAAACTGCTCAGCTTTTTATGAACCACAACCGGTAAACATTTTATTTTAGGACCTCTTGGCCTGCACCTCTCTCCTCCTCCTCCTCCCTCTCCTCTTCCTCCTCCTCCTCCTCCTCCTCTTCTCTTTCACACCTCTAGTCATCTTTTAACACCTACATCTCCTCTGTGCCGGAGATGACTCACTCATCCATACGTTTTGTCTCCCCACCTCCATGTGAGACATATGTGTCCTCTGACGTCCCCTCACGTCGTCTGTGTCAGTCGGTTCACTGCAGACTTCACCTCGCTCTTGTCGTTTTCCTTCCCCTAAAGGTTGCTGTCGTGTGAATCCGGTCCTGTCACGTGTGCATGTTTTCCTCCTGTCACGTCTCGGTCATGGTTCTTCTCTCTCAGTAACAGACGCAGCTTTCCTTCCCTCCACATCTCGCTGCTGCTGTGGCAGAGAAACCACATACCTGCATCCTTTTTGTTCCATTTTTCATCTTAAAATCTGTAGAAATTTGATTATATCGAAACACAATCGAAAGACCTTTAAACTTTTGATAACTGTACGATTTCTAGAGGTTATTTTATTACATAAAAGTCACATCGATTTGGGTTTAGTGTCCACAGAAGAAATTCAGGAGTTAAAGCATTTTAAAACCCGGTGAAAAAAACAAATTCAATTACTAAAAGGTTGATCCCAATAAAATGGAATAGGGTGGATAGTTTGAAAAAAGGCAGCCTGGAAATCAGATCCCATTTTTATTTACTTTTTGCAGATTTACAAGATTTAAATTTGGTCTGGTAAAAAGAGATGTACAAAAAGTGCATTATCAAGGATGTGTGCTGAATTTCTTATATTTTTCAGGGACATATTATTTGTGGATGTGTGTTTTTTTTGTCCAACAACAGAAAGACTTCTGCTCTCTGTAACCAAACAAGCAAACTTGTTGAATGTGTCTCATCTCGTAAAAGAGAAAAAGTCCCATCGATGTAAAATGAATTAAACGTCTGCATAGAAAGGTCAAACTGCTCCACAGCAGCAAACGTGGTTTCAGGCCTCAGGTCCACATCTGTGCTCACAGACCATCTTTTTCTAGGCCTCGTCGCCACGTGCCGAGAGCGCAAAGTCGCCGGTCAGGAGACGCAGAGACCAAAGCACACTGTCCAGAATCTTCAACCTGGTGAGCTCGCTGCACGTTCACATCTGAATCTCCTTTTTTTATATATATATCAACAAAACTGGACCTCATCAGAAATCTTCCCCTGTCTGTGTTTACCCAAATGCAACAGTGATGCTCTCAGCAGAGATCAGTGAGTAGTGAATCAATGCAGTTTTAGAATGAGCACGTACCTCCGCCAAGGCCGAACATCCCCTTTAAATCAATCAAGCTGCACGAAATTACACAAACTCAAAGATGTCAGTCCCCTAAATGTGGCTGATTGTTTTCATCAAGATCCGTGAATTATCTCGGTGTTAAAGCCGGATCTGGACCAAAATTTAATGGGTTCTTTGTTAAAGTATACAACGTCCTCCCACCGAGTTTCGTGGAAATCAGTTCAGTTATTTTTGTGTAATCTTGCTCACAAACACACAAACAAACAAACAGACCGGGGTGACAACATAACCTCCTTGGCAGAGGTAATAGAGATTCATCATTTCAGTTGTAATAGTTTTATTCTTTTCATTCATCAAGATGCTTTCACAGCAGCCTGTCATCATAATAGACTAACAAACCAAAGAGCAACATTTTTATAAACCCATCTATTAAATTTCCACACACTCAAATCCATTGATTATTTCCCCACACACACGTCATCTACCTCAACTCCTCTGAGGGTGAATCTTCAGTGTGGATCTCACAAGAAAAACTTGACAATCAAATCGACTTTCATGAAACTACATCCCACAGATTTCTGGTAGCTGCCAGATAGAGAACAGACGTTTTTCATCTTCTTCTTCTTCTTCTTCTTCTTCTTCTCCCCAGGGAGAAACCAAGTCCCGTCCCCCCCCCAAACGCTGGAGCACCATCTTCTAAACTCTCCGCCGAGGACCAGACCACAGACCCAATGCCGACGGGACGAGACGAGGGAGGAGACACAGATCAGCAGGCGGCGGACTCACAACCTCAAGAAACGTTAACTCACTAACACAAAGCTTTTTGTGAATCTCTAGACACTGACACGGTGTAATCTCCACTCTCTGGGGACTGTTATCTTTATAATCCGACTCCTCCTGGATATCTTGTCATTATAATTTGTTTGTCAGAGGCTTAGCGAAGCTTTAACTTCAATATCCGACTGTAAAAATCACCTCTTTTGAGTTTGTTGTTCTGATGGTGCCACTGTCTGCTGTTTGGTTTTCTACTCGTCCCCTGTCGTCTGCATTTTGTACACGAGTGACGTTTTTTTTGTATCTCGCCGCTTCCTCGGTTCTGCTTGTGCTTGACTGACACGCATGTCGCAGGGAAAAGCAATTGAAACTGGAAACCTAAAAGATATGTTTTTATATAACAGCTTTGTTTGGAGTTATTAAACATGTACAGTTTGATGCTGTCGAATGAGAAGAATAAAAATGCCCTTTTAAATGCACTGGTAATAACACAAGTGTAAATACAACTGGTCCCATATCGTAGCTTCAGCATCTCATTTATCATTATTATTATTGTACGTTATCTGTTTGCGTCTTAAATTAAGTTTGAGGTTTTAATGTTGTTTGTGTTTTATTTTGAAAGAGGAGGTTTGTTAGAGTCGATGGTCGGATCGTAAGTGGCTCAGTGGTTAAAGGCAGAAGCAGCGAGAGGAGCAGGAGGATGTTGATTTCACATGTTCTGAGGTATAATGGTCATTTTCAGTTGTGTTCATAATGAATTGGATCACTGTTTGTGTTTGTATGCGATGTGTTTGTGAGTTCGCTCTAACTGTGTCGTCCAAAGCTCTGTAAAGTTGTCTTTTTCTGAGGTTGTTGACATGCGTCGCTGCTACAGGAGCAGAAAACTGAGTGTTGTGTTTCCACATTGTGTAAAACTCTTTGGGTTTTAAAATGTTCAACCTAACTGGAAATAAACATCTTTTGTCGTCTCATAGTTCGGAGTCTTTGACAATTCTTTTCACTTCACTACATTTACATTTCTGGGTTTCTGAGGCAATAAGACAGGACTAACTTTTACAAACCCTAAATATTAGTTAGCAGACGTTTGATGCTTTTCTTTGTGTTCAGAGTTTAGTGAACGTCTTCAATGCTTTGAATGCATTAAATAATATTCCCATCCCTTCGATTCAGGTTGGTTATAACCTTTCATGCATGTGGTCAGAGTTGAACAAGAGAGACCTCTGCAGCCCGGCCCCTGCACTGCTGCTGCTGCTGTTTGAGCTCGGTCGGTACGAGACAAGTGTTATAGAATGAGTCACAGCATCCAACAATCAAACATCCAAACTTTTTATTAACTTATAAACCAAGATTTTTTTTTTTTTCTTTTACATTAAGTGAGTAGACATCAGTATTGCACTGACATTTTTTTTACCCATGTGTTCTTATCTTCTAATGTAGATCGATGGCAAAAAGAAATGATGTGCAAAATGCAAATTAAAGCAACACTATGCAACGTTACAAAAACCAGCGTTTATCTCCAATATTCAGCCGTGAAACTTTTAAAATATGAAGAATCCTAAACAGTGTTTGGTGGATTTGGTACAGTGGCTCCCGGCTGGTTCAGGAAGCAGGGGATCATGGGTAATATCCAGCGTTCAGTGGTGTTTTAGTTCAGTGAGCGGGACTAAGACGTCAGAGCCGTTTCTTCTTTACATGAAATCCACGTAATCGCTCGGACACGGAGCCCAACAGTAATAATTAACACGTGGCTGCAGAGGGCGCTGTTGTTAAGTAAAAGTTGCATAGTGTTGCTTTAAAGTTATTTGAGTACATTCACAGCATGGCTTGTTTAAGATGTACAGTTTACAGCATCACCAAACAAGAACTGAGTTTACATGACACTGCACAAATGAAAAGACACCACCTCAATGAAACATGTTTTCTTCAAAATACCCATGACATGAAATTTATGCACATAAAGAAAAAAAGCTTCTCATAGAAACCGTCAATGATTCGTGTCCGCAGACTTTCAAAGTGATCATGTGATTCATTGTCCTTCACATATGTATTTATCTACATACAGTTTAGGGGCCATAAACATGTTTCACATTGATATTTAGTTTCCGCCAAAGCTCTCACTCGCCTCCTGTTTAAAAACGTGACCCGTGTTCAGATTGTGTGACTGAGTTCTGAGTTGATCCACGATCCCAGGCACGCTGCCCAGCAGTCCACCCATCCCTCCGCCCTCCATCCCCCCGTGAAAATCCACCTCCTCCACCTTCACCTGTCCTCCGGTCAAAAGAAAAGCTTCTCCCTCGTCAAATCCATAACCGTAGCCGTCATCCATATCCGCCGCAGTTGTGCTCGCATTGTTGCCGTTGGCCGAGGAGCTGGAGGCGAGTCTTTCGCACCGAGCCTGATGCCTGAGGAAGCTGTCTCTCCAGATGACTTTCTTGCCACACAGGCCGCACTCGTAGGGCCGCAGCCCTCCGTGGGTCTTAAGGTGCTTGGTCAGATGGTGCTTCATCTTGAAGGACTTTGTGCAAACAGGGCAGCCAAAAGGCCGGAGATTGAGGTGCTGCATCTTCACGTGCCGGTCACGCATACTCTTCAGGGTGTAGGCCTTGCCACAGTGGCAGAAGTGGACTTTTCCTGTGTAGGGGGCGCCGGCGAGGGAGATAGAGGATGATGAAGAGGGGGTTGGAGGTGAGGAGGGTGGAGGGAAAGCAGCAGAGGACGGGGACAGGTGGCGACTGGAGGTGGAGGTCAGTGAGCCACTTTGTCCCGTGCTGGTGGAGGGCCAGTGCCCCTCGGAGGCTGCCGTGGTGAAGTCTGGAGACGCAGGCACTAAAGGCCTCTGGGAAACCTGTCCTGTGCCATCCTCAATCTCATCATACGTGTCTCTGCTGAAGGTCCCTGCTGTGAAACATTCAAAATCCACATCCTCCTCCTCCTCGTCCTCCTCCTCGTCTTTGCTGCAGCTGCCGGCCTCTCCTTCCTGAGGCCTGTGCTCTTGATGGGACCAGGGACCCGACTGCCACTGCTGCCGGGCTGAATCCGGGCAGGACGGGCCCAGATCTCTATCACCTGATTGGTAAGCATGAACACCGGGCAGGTTGGAGGAGTGATCACTTTGCACTTTGTCCTTCATCACGTCCGCACTAGTCTTTACTGAGGCTTGTGCGGCTTCTGCATTCGCATTTGAAACTTGGTGCAGGTCTGCTGGAGAAAACAAATCACATGCAAATCGTTAGATTGTATTTATTCAGATTCTGTACTGAGAAGAAGAGTAGAAGGATTACGTGACCCAACATGAAAGAACAGGCTCGATATAAAGAATTTAACAATATTATTTGGCAAACGTTTTTGTGTGACAGCTTGTTTTTACCAAACTAAGGTTCTACCAAGTATAGATTTGGTATAAAATTCTTGAGTTATATAAAGTATTTGCTTTCCTGACTGTAGTAAATCAAGTAAGGACATAACATGAATGAATTGTTGTTTATAAATAGAAATCATTGAAAGCAGTAATTAATGTCTCTAGTAAAAGCTAAATCAGGATTCTTTCCTGGCTTGGTCAAAGTAACATGAGGCTTTTATATCTTACCACAATGTCCCATTTGTGCAAAGCTCTCTTTCTCTGCGGCATCGTCTCCTATTCCTTCATCTGCCTCAATCTCTCTCTTCTCATTCTTTCTCTTCTCTTGGTTCTGATCACCATCCCCGCTTCCTCGGTTCCTATCAAGCAGCCGATCGGCACTCGGCGCTGCTCCCCGCTGTTGAAACCTGACTTTCGGCTTTAATGTGTCACCGCTGGCAAACCCCCCGTGATGCCGGCTACTGTGTCCAGGTCCATCATGAGCAAAGTGGCTAGTTTTTGCGTGGCTTGGTACCCATGCCTCCTCGCAGCTGGTGTAATCACTCTCCGTGTAGCCGGGGAACGTGTCCAGTTGAGTGTCAGCTAAGTGCTGGGCTGATGAGGGCCGCGGACGCCCCCATCTAGGGAACTGCTGCGGGCGTCTCCAGGTAGCTAGGGGGGGCAGAGCGTCAGGCTTCCTCTCCCTCCTTCTTCCCTCCCTCTCCAAATTCAAGCAGTCGGTGCTGCTGGGGGATTGCTGTCGCGATGCGGTGCCCTGGTGAGCTGCAGCGGCCTCTCCAGGGGGGACGTCTACTGACACCCGGGGCCTCTTCAAGATCTCAGTGCATTTGTCCACAATGTGCCACATCTGAAGGAAACTGGCCACGGTGACGTAGTTCACAATGTCGTCATGCACGATGCTCAGCTGGCCTGTGTAGGCGGAACTCAGGACACTCTCAAAAGCTACCGGGTCCATAACCGAGGGCAGAGAAACTGTTGTGACATTCTTCAGTAACACCTGTTGGGAGAAAGGAACACAGACGTACTGAGGCTCCATCCAGACGACTACGTTGCAGATTTTAAGTTGAAATAATCTGCGTCCGCACAAGCTCCTTATCAGAAACAATCCCCACACATACTAACACATATGAACCGGTGCCTACCTGGTCGTGGAAGTAGGGCGAGGACGCAGCGAGCACACAGCGGTGAGCCCGGAACACCTGACCCTGCACCTGGATGGAGAGGTCGCACAGCCGGCCCTCCTCCCGCTGACGGTTCAGATTGTCCAACACAGCAGCGCGAGCGCCGGGGAAACACACCTGCACGGTCAAACCAGCTGGAGCTGCAGAGGCGCTGCAGGTCGGATCCATGGTCACAGAAGAGCTGCGAGGAACAATACAACAAAATAAAGCTGTTATTTGTGATATTTCATGTCTCTATACACAAGTAGATGTCATTCTAGACTTCAGCGTTTCCAAGATTACTTTTTTTACTGCTGCATTTGTTCTTGTGCTTCCTTTTGTTGCTGACTTTTCAGTTTCCTAGCAGGTTATAAATAAATAATCATATGTTCAGCATGTTTTTGTTGTCGTAAGAAAGATCAATTCCTTGAAGGGAAACTTGCCTTTTGTATTAAGGAAAGATCTCCGTACAATAAGTGTTGATAATATATATATATATCATTTTCAAGCTTGGTTTGAGTTTCCTTGTTTATTGATTCCATCATCATCAATAAGGAAACATATTGTATACCTACACATATTTATATATTTCTTATTTTAGTCTGATATACAACAGATGATACGGTTTATGAAAATGTTTATTCAAGCATCTAATCACATTAGCTTTTATTATTGCTGTTTTTAAGTGATAAATTAAGATAGAATCTTATAAGCAGAATATTCTGTAACGAAAATAACTTCTGATTAAATCTTATAGTTTAATTACTTGTTAAATATTTCTGCTATTAATCCTTGTGTCAAGTACAAACAGCAGCGCTTTGTGTTATGAAGCATTAGCATCTAGCTGATGTTAGCTCGCTACATTTAGCTAGCTCAGTCCAAACCACCATATAAACAAAGATAATTAACAATAGCATTATTATCACGATTCTTCAGTCTGACTTTACACAAATAAAACTTCAATACATGATTCTGGGTTCACTACTACACTCTATTCGTTCATGCGTTAGCTTCCGGCTAAAACAGCTAGCTAGCATGCTAACATTAGCTTGGTGCTTTACCTGTGTTGTCCGTACGTAGAGTTTTTGCCTAAATAAGTTGCGTTATTCCTTCTTGAATCCCGCGTGTTTATTCCCCACGAGCGTCATCGCTTGTTTATGTTGTTTACAAAACAAAAAACAAAAACAAATCAAGCTAGCAGATGCCAACAGCAGCTTGCCCGTGGGCGTAGCTAGCTGATGCTAGCTGATGCTAGCCGCTTGACAGCGCAGCATCACCGGCCTCACGCGCGACGCGAGTGGGTGTTTTGGTGCGAGGGTTTTTGAAAGGGTCGAGAGACGCCATGACACTGACGACGTGAACCTGCGGGTCGAAGCTTGCGGGTGTTTTACGAGCGGGTTTCATGGCGCTGCGGGCGGAGACTGCAGGTTTTTTTATTGAGCGTTACGTGATCGGAAACTCATGCGGACTGCGCGCCGCCATGTCGGGCTGACCCCGCCCCAGCGACCCCCCGCAGCCCCCGCAGCTTAAAGACACAGTCCCCCCGCGAGATTCAGTGTGAAATCAGGGGGCTTTTCGGCTTCTATCGGGTTTGTAAGAGAAAAAAAGAAAGAAGGCAGCTTTAAAATCCGCAGCGTCAGCCGCAGCATCTGCCCAGTCAGCCCCGCACAGCCGCGGGGATTTACCGCAGTGCATCTGCAGCGAGCATCCTCCGCACGGAGCCACGGAGGAGCCGCTGTGGCGCAGGAGGACCGCCGCGGACCGAGCGCAGGACTAGCGCACGTCTTTTTCACGTTTCCTCTTCAGTCACTTGAAGCGCGTGGCTCCCGTCCTCACGCACCTTTTTACCTGCAATGCCAACGCGAGGGACGCATCTCTTCTCCGGGGTCGTTAGATAGGTGAGATTACCAGTGTTTCCACCGGCATCACAGGGGAGGATATCTGGGTTGTCTGTGCTTCGAGGAGGCCTCACATCCAGGACTGTGATTTCTCAATTTATTTTTTGTGCACCATTGCCTGCAAGAGGTAGCAATTCAATCCCCGTGGAGCATGCATGTTATATAAGTATGTGCACTGGCATGTTGTAATGACTGCATTGTAGACGTGCAGGCCAGTGTTTTTGCTGTGTTGCACGTTATATAAACACAATCCAGCCTGTGTTTAGCTTGTCAACATAGAGGGAGAGCAGAGCAATGTGGCCCCTGCAGGCAGATGTAACGATCCCTCTGTGCAGCTCCCATTAGGACCTCAGGGAAGCACATAATCAAATCTCAGGGTGTTGATCTGGGGAGCACTGAGGGCCACCAGCTTCCAGAGATCCAGTCTAGTGATGCTGCTGGATGATTGAGAGCCGAGAAATACAAGCGCACAGGCTTTCAAATTTTCCCCCATTGTGGGAATAATGGATCATTGTCTTATCTGATCTCATCTTGACTTGAATGCATGAGTCCAGTGGGGGCACATTTATTTTCTGTAATCAGGACGCAGCAATAATCTGTGGTAGTAATATTCTGTTCACATCACAAACACATTTACGAGGGCGTAGCCTGGGGAAGGACACGTTTATTCTTTTGCACTTAACAATGCATGAGCTGCCAGGCACATACAAGTGAGGTTAGCCTGCACTTTACTGGCCTACAGCTTTTTGAAATTTACAGATAAGCTCCAAAATATAGTTGAAGTTTCAGTCCTTGCAAACGTGGAGGTGCTCTGTGTATAGGTGTCATTTAAAGCTTCAACAACAATCCTCTGGAGCGTCAGTGGTTGTAGTTTTTGAGGATCCTCGTCCAGCGAGAACAATACGGGCCGCTCCTCCAGTGCCATGGCAGCATCACAGCTCCTGCTCCTCTCTCTGCTCTGCACGCTGTTCGGTGAGTTCTTCACAGCCTGCCAGTATTGTTTCTACCTCATGCAAACCCAGAGCTGAATAAAAAAGAAATACACCTCCTTCCTTTCTAAACAGTGCACCAGTGTCATGCGGCCTGCGCAGAGGTGGACTCGGACACCGAGGCAGTAGCAGGCAAGGGCTTCAAGCTGGGCTGCGTCTCCTGCAAGCTGAGGAGCGAGGTGGAGAGTACATGCGTTATTGAATGGTTCTTCAGACCCAAAGGAGAAGTCGATTTTGTTCACGTGAGTGCACCATTAATTTAACGAGTTGTATTTTTAGTCTGATGCCAGCACTAATGTGGCTCCTTCGCGGAGTTCTAGTCGTCCAAGAATCGTTAAAATAAAACCTGTCCCAGGCTGCATCCCTTTAAGACACAAGCTATATTTATACACTCAAGCTCTCTTCCTTCCTGTGTCTCTCTCACTCACATATACACGCACATATTGTCCTCGATCACATGACAGCATCCAGTGCTGAGGTCGCTGCGAGCAATCGGTTGTGATACTTTTCACTCAGAGATCATTAGAGCTGCAGAGATGACACACGACTGTGTTGACCTTGTGCTGCCTCCTCTGTTCGTCACTGGAGAGCATGTGGGGATCATGTAGCCGAGCACGGTGCACGGTGCAGCACAGCAACATCCAAATACCATATACAGGGCTATTGCAGAACGAACTTGAACCCCAACCCTTCTGAAGAGGTAGAGAACATAGAATAACAAATACAACGTAAAGAAAGTATAAGGCCATCTCATTATATTCACAAGCTATAAATTCGATGATTTGATTTGAGCACTGTGCAAATATACTGTGTACATGCAGTTTTCTGTCACATTAGCCTTTCGATGAACCTTTAGGTCTCTTTGTGTCTCAGATCTACACCTACAGCAGCGGGGTCGCCTCCATCGAGAACGAAGAGTTCATCGATCGCGTGGACTGGAACGGCAGCAGAATGAGCAACGACATCCAGGATGGATCCATATACGTGCTCAACATCACCTTCAACGACACGGGGACCTACCGCTGCTATTTCAACCGCGTCCTCATCTACCCAAACCACGAGTACATCAATATCGTCAGCAAACTGGTCCACCTCAATGTGGTGGCTAAAGGTACGGTGACAACAGCTTCACTGCGCGGCGTGAGATCTTTTTATGTGAGCACAGATCAAACTGAAAATGGTGGGATTTCCAGCATAGACAGCAAATAAAGACCTCTCGTCGTGCAACATAGAAAGCACAAATACGGGTACCGCCATCTTGCACTTTCTCAGCAAGTCTCGGCCTGTTTTGTATTGCATCAGATAAATAATTAAAACCAAACTTACATCAGTGTGATAAGAAAGACCTAAAATTACAGATTTCCTCTTTGAGAAACAAATCGGTTTAATGCCAAGGTTTTGGTATTTTCTTGGAAAGCTACAAGAGCAGGCTACATTTTGAAATGATGTAACCGATTCATCCCATCCCCTCCCATCGGCCCCCCCCATGAGGCCAAACATGAACGTGTTTCTCTTATCAGACAAAGCGGATTTCCATCAACTTACCAACACTCCATGTCCCATCTGCTAACACGGAGGAGGCAGGGTTAAAGTAGTGGAGAAAGTCAGCATCAGTGTGGGGGGGTTTATTGTTTAACGTTCGCTCTTCACTAAATAACCAGACCTTCGTTGTGGTGAATGCTAAACACGGGAAGTTCAGCATCTAAAAGCAGGGTTTTCTTTGTCTCGGGTAGATTTGTTTTTACCGGGTCACGTTCGTTGCATCGCTTTAAATATTCTGGAAAGAACGGGTGGCAGGTCGGATGTGAGGTGAAGATGCAGCAGCTTCTGATGATGAGGAGGATGATGATGATTCACACGACATCCCAGAGGACCCCTGCACAGAATCAAATCAGGAAGGACACAAACGCAGTTGATTGCATCCTTGACCAGACAGTGTTCTTCCAGTGTAAAAGCAATCAGCCACATACCTGCGTCTTCACACTCAGGCCCCTCGCACACTGAAAAGATAAATCATCCATCGTCGGAGGGATGTTTCCTGTTTGATGGAGCGTTGTGAGTGTCTGTCTGATGAGTTGATTTCCTGCCGCCTCCTTTGCAGCGACCAGAGGAACAGCTTCCATCGTGTCAGAGGTCATGATGTACGTGACCATCATCGGGCTGCAGGTTTGGCTCCTCATAGAGATGATATACTGCTACAGAAAGATCTCAGCGGCCGGGGAGGAGGCGCTACGAGAAGCAGCGTGAGTATTTTTTACGGAGCTGTCAAAGCCTTGTTACTACAACTTTGGGGATTTTAAAGCAAATCTTTCAATAGCATTGAAAACTGTCTGTTAAAGCTAAAGACATGTTTCTGCGTTTTGTGTGTTTGAAAAGAGATCCACGTTTTCCCATTAGGATTAAAACCTAAAGTACAGTATGTGTGGTAGAGCTCAAACAGTAATGTTAACCAAACATTTAATGAAAGATTAACAAAAAGCATAAACATGTACGAGAAGGATTCTTTAAATTTGGATTTCAAGGTGTTGTAACCAAGATGTTCTGACAATTTCTATACTGTAAATTTCTTGTGACTTATCAGCTCCCACGTTTTCTGGTAACGATTATGCTCTCGTGCTTGTTTGTATAGAAACAACACACATCTGGGTGAAAACCTGTGGGATACGTGTTCTGCCATATTCTGAATATCTGAACACTTTGAAAACTTCAAATCTAAAAAAAAAAAAACGTTTTGCACGATTGAAACAAAAGATTATGAAACCTTGCATAAGGTTTTAACAGGCTGGGAAATGTAAATATGCTTTTCTATTTGAGTTTTCCTTCTTTAAAACCGCAGCTCTCTTTTTACGGGCTTTGCAAAGTGTGTGTTTCCACCTGATTGCCTCTTTATTTATGTCCCACTGCTGAACTCACACCTATAATTATACCTTTGTTACATCCTCTCTTCTGTCCTCTGACATACTTATTTACTTCAGGTCATTTACATGTTGTCTGTGTGTTTTCACGTGTGTCTCTTTGTCTGCCATCTCACGCTCCGTCTGTCTCCTTGTCGTGTTTTCATCTTGTCCGTCCCGTCATGTCTTCGTCCTCCCTAGTAAAAACCAAACTACTGTAAGTCAAAAAAACAAAAAAACAAACAAAGACCTGTCATATCTGTGTTCTTGTATTTTTTACTTTTTTAAAAGCCATGTCACTGTGATGAAGTAAAACATTTATGACTTGTTTTTTTTGTAATTATCTTTCTCCTTCTAGAAATGCTGAATATTTAGCAATAGCCACGGAAGGTAAAGATAACTGTGCCGGGGTGCAGGTTGGAGAATAGCACAGGTATGTGAAAACTCAATATTCAATCAACTCCAAAGTGATAGAGTCTTTGCAACAGTTCTCTTACAATAGTAAAGAGGACTCCTGGATCCAGTCTTTCATTAAAAGGTTTATATCTCATCCTGGAAAAAACGTTTTGTAGTTTTTACGTAATCCTGCTCACCAACAAACGGACATGTGCAAAACATAAGTTCCTTGGCGGAGGTAACAAAAAACGATTATGAAAGAAGGATTTATTGTTAATGTGCACTTAGTTAATTGTAGTGTACCTAATAAATATTGTATTTTCTAGTATTTATAAATAATAGTGCATTTCAATATGTGACAGTAACATTTAGTTTGTCTTTTCCTTCAGGCCTCTTCCAGACATGAAAACATCCGTCCACCCTCCGACCTGCATGAAGACAAACGGGGGAGAAGCCTCCCCCTCATCGCATCGCTCTATTTTACCTTTTCCTCTTCACACATCTCAAGCGGATGTGACATTACAAGGGGAGCATGGTACCAGCACTGTAAATAGTCTTCTGCACGCAATAGCATGTCCTGCACTTAAGAGAACCATTATGCATTAATGAGCCACACTGTTAAAAAAGCATATACGACACACTCAGTATTTCTTAAATCATATGTAGTCATCCATTCATAGGAAATGTACGTGGGTCTATGTTGGACTCCGTGGGGTGGATTGTAAACGAAAGGTTTTTACGATATCATCACCACCTGATGTTTAAATAACGAGACTATGTCCGGTGATGTTATTTATAAAATAGAACGTGGTGGATTATGATAGATGGTCTTTCCAGTTGTAAGTTGTACAATGATCCCTTGAGATGTGCTAATAAAATCTGAGAAAACACGAGGTGGAGATGTCATCTGTTGTTCGGTTGATGTGGTTACGGGAATAATGAGTCAAATCCAATCCTGTTTGTTTAATGTTCTTTATATTATTCCAGCATGTCCACCATTCATCCAATCAGAACCAGTTTCACTCACAGATGTAAAGGAATAGTTCAACATTTAGAGAATTACGCCCACCTACAAGCACTTAGTCAGACTTAAAGTAAATTGGCTATTCTATTAAACCAGTTTCCTTCTGGCTCAAACATCCTAAAGGTACAAAGACGAGAGGAATTTATAAGCTCCTCTAACTTTTAGAAAGAAAGTGGATTAGTGTTGAAATATTCCTTCCTGGAGAAACGTCGGTCCTGTCTGATTTAAACCTAAATCTCCTACAGTTGTAAGACGCAGTCCGTGCCGGGATACTGAGGCAGGTTGAGCTGGTACTTCCTCTCCAGGCCCGGTGGCACAAAGCGACCCCCGAGGAAGTGGTACCGTCCTCTGAACAAGGAGGCGGACTTCTTCGGCGCGGTGAGAGAGATGAGCATGTCGGGCTGGAGTCCGTCTGCGCTGCCCTGCTCCACGTCCCAGCCTTTAAATAAACACACAACAATCCAGTTTTATGATGCAGTGCAGGTTGTTTCTGCCTGAGAGTGATCGGCTCAGTAAAAAAAGGCATTAGTCAGATATTAGTGCTACAGGCAAGGTCAAAGGGTCAAAGGGTCATTCAAATCGACAGACTTCTTCCCTAGTTCTGAGTGTGTGAGGACTGACCTGAGGGGATGTCGATGCTGGCGATGGGGACTGTGGTTTTCTCCAGCACGTCTAGGATGGAACCAAAAGGTTCTCGCACAGCCCCCTTGAAGCTGAAGCCGAAAATGGCGTCGATCACCAGGTTGTAAGCCTGGTCAATCAATTGGGCCTGACAAGATAATCACAGAGAAATTAAGTTTTTTTTGTTTTCATTGTCTCGAAACACAGGCAAACTGTTTATTTTACTTCTCAAAGTACATGTGTGAAGCCACTAATTCAGTTTGTGCATCATCAGTTGTTGATCATATTTCCGACTGTGGTTTTATGAGCGATAAAACCCATTTCAGCCACAAGGATCATTAAGGCTTCATCTAAACTGACACTTGTTTACCGAGATCAAATTCTGTGTAAGTCTCTTACAGCTTGAAATAAAATGCTCAGTCATAAACACAAGAAGCAGAAACATTTCCTCCACCACAGAGAATGAAGCTGCTGCATAATTGATTAACACTGAACCTCAGGCATCTCAGTCAGGAAAGGGATCTCCATTTTCTGGCACTGTGTGGTCAGGCCCTGGAACAGCGGCTTGTTGGGCCTCTTCGGGTACAAGATGGTGGGCTCGTAACCCTGCAAGACGACACAACACACAAAGATATTATTGTCACCAACACATCCATGAGTTAGATCAGGCAAAGAAAGGAAGTCGGATTAAACAGTTATGGGTAAAGAACACCGTCGTCAGATTGGTTTAAAGCTCCACAGAGGTTTTATTTAATTCTGAAAATCACAGTGTTTTTGTTTAAAGCAAATCAACATCGGTGCCATTTTCCTTCTGTACTCTCACATAGGCTCAATTGGAAAATTATGACCGGACCTCGGTGCAGGTCTGAAAGCAGCTTTTACTGTAACACAAGTGTGGGACACTCACAAAGAGCTTGAGGTGTCGGGCACAGACCAGGCCGTCGCCTCCGTTGTTACCTGGTCCACAAACCACCAGCAGAGAAGGTCTCGCCTTGACGAGGGAGGTGATCGGATACGCCTGCAACAATATCACAACACAACAATACGGCATCAACAGAGGATTTTCTTTACAGCAGCTACTGATGAGAGAAGCTGACAGAGTAATTAAATAATTCCCTGCTTCAGGTTTAGACATATACTTACACTGCCAATGCAAAAATCCAGTTTCTTGGTAACTCAGCTAAATTGATTAATTGGCTTTACATTAAACACTGTCATTTTCATTTCAAAATAAGAGCCTTGCTTTTAAACCTCACCCGTGTGATGGCTGTGGCACAGCTGAGTCCAGCCAGCTCCATCAGCTGGTCCACACTGAAGCCGTACTCACTGAAGAGCTCCTCGTCAATGTGCTGGGCCTCCTCCTGCCTGTGGAGCATCTACAGCTCAGTTTGGACACACACATACGAGCTGTACGTGTTTTTACTGCTCTGTGTACGAGATGTGAAACCTCACCCGAGATATTTTATCGTCTTGGCCATGGTGGATGCTGCTCTGCTTCTGAAACAGTTCCTCTGGTGGTTGTTAGCTGCAGCCGGCAGCGGACATGTCCCCGTCTGAGCGAGGACGGAGACGGCTCTGGAGGTCACCAGGACGCCGATCCCAAACAGAGCCCGCACACTCAACATCCAGAGGGATCCGAACTGCTGGAACAGACGAGACACGCATGATCTAAACTGAGCTGAGGGAGGTTCAGCCCCACGTCGATCACATGGCTTCATGAACTGTTAGACATGTAACTGTGGAGCCTCTGTTAAAACAAACAGCTTTTACATGAAGCCAGGGAGCTGTGGCTCAGACATGCCGAGTGCTGATGAAAGCTTTTCTGCACAATCTGCTGATATCGCTGCCTTGTGCTGCTGTTCCACTGCTTTCATTGCTGACTTGCATTTTTCCTCTAAGCTTCCTCCGTCCACCTGCAGCTTGTTTTCCACAATAAATCATCCCCACGCACTCAGCTGCTGCTGAGGATGCTTTACAGTAACGTGATGAAACAAACGGCTAAATAAAGCGTGTTCAGCTTCTTTAGTTCACTTTTAATTTAAAAACGCAGATTTTTGAATCCTGTATGGATGAGATGTAACTATCAATCCTTCATCCTGCTATAATGAAATGATCATTGGATAATTTATGAATCTTTCAGTCTATGAAGTGTCAGAAAATAATTAAACACACATTTTCATAACCTCGGGGTTAAATTGAAAATCTTCTTTTGAAACCTTATAGAATATTAATACGGCAGAATTGTGCATATATAAATATATATAGTCATAGTTTGATATTCATAAAGCAGGTTGTAACACCTGGTTTAGATCAGTGCTGCAATAATTATATATAAAAACATATGCACTTAATTGTTACCATTGTAAATATGAAAACAAGATAATTAGCAGTTCTGTTTATTATAGAATTAAATCCACAAAATACAATTGTACACTTATTCTAACATGCAGCTGAATGCAATGACACCTTGTTGATGTTATTCTGTGTTTAAATTCTCTTAACTTCCGACAGTCAGGTGAGTTATTAATGTGGAAGTTTCACTCTCTAACAATCAACTTCCTAAAAACACAGAAAGAAGAAGTTTGAGACTTTAGCTTCAGTTCTGTTTCAGTTTGTTTGTTTGCTAACGTTACACGTGTTTGTGTAATTTAACACGTTGGATTAACTCACTAAATGTTAAAGGTTATTTCCTGAAAAACTATTCAACAAAGACGTTTTTCCCTTTGAACAAAACTTACGGATCAACAACGAGCTGATAAACTGAGGAATCGAACATCAACATGAGCACCACTGAGCTGGCGACTACTTCCGGGTCTGGATATATATATAAACACTGGTCTAACTTCAAAATAAAATAGTACTTCCGTTTTATGGCGGAAGTAAGATTAGAGATTGAGAAATGCTCTTATTATGGAAAAAGAGGGTGACAGTATAAAGTATAAAATTTGAAATACCACAAAACATTGTCTCATCATTCCTGCATTTAAAAAACTATTATTAAGTATTAAAAAATGAACGTACCCCTAGTTCAGGATGGTCCATTTCAAGATATTAATATTATTATTGGACAATTATTGACTCTTAATTAATTATCAAGCAAAGCAAATCTCAAGTAAGTTTCTTAAAATGTTCCTCAAACTGAAGTCTGAGTATTTCAACAGGGTTATGGGTTAATTTCACAATAAAGGTTTAATCATCCTTCGCATCGGCACCTGAACATCTTCATCCTTGGTCTCTCTTCTTTTGATTCAATGAAGTTGTTTGTTATATGAATATATGAATGAATACAATAATCTGAAGTTTTGAGATTTGAAGATATGAATTCCACACTTTTTAGAATATTAGCTTTTGAAAGAAAAAGCCCAGACTCTGCAAATGAATCAAAAAGAACTGACCCAACAGTGGTAAGAAAATATTAACAAACACAACATTTCTGAAAACATGTTTATTAAAATCAGTCAAAAATACATAATATTCTGTGGATCTGCAGGGTTGGAGTCACTTTACTTTAACTCCAGAAGAAATTTACTCAGTTCCCTGCAGCCCTGCTGCGTCAGTATGTTTACAGAGCGTGATGCAAATCTGATGTGATAGTATAATAAGTAAAGCCTGATCGTTAAAGTTACAGTAGCTGTGAATTTCACCCACCACTTATTTACCAGTAACATTCTTTTAGAATAAATTTGCCCAAACTGTTGCTTTAATTTGTTAATGTGTTAAAATTGCTGCTAGTTTCTTCTTTTACTGTCGGGTGGAAAACTGGCAGAAGTTTCCAATTCTTAATGACACCAATAAAAATAAAAATGGCTGCTTACATCACCATTTAAATTCAAGAATATATGTTGTATGCATGCCTATGTACATTATAAAAAAGCAGTATAAAGTTTTATTGCATACAAGATCTTGGGAATTACTCACAGGAAATGGACTTAAAAACTACGACTTTTAACTAAAGGACTAAATAACTGAAAACTAACAGAGTCTACGTGTTTCCATCGCTGATCCCGGGGCTCACATGATTGGACAGGTCTCCACTCTGGATCCAGCCTGAAAGAAATAACCCCAAAACGTGTTAATTACATGAAAACACTCATCCAAGAGTCGCTGAATAATTTCTTTTCTCCGGCCTTGTTGCAGAACCCACCCTGCGAGGAGTGCTGCTGCTGAACACGTAGGAGTGGGGCAGTAAACCCTCGGAGATGCCTCCGCTGCGGAAGGAGCGGGAGGCCGAGGTCACGGAGCAGTTGCTGGATTTGTCCGAGGGAAGTCCGCAGGAGCCGCAGACCACGGTCCGGCTCCGCAGGTTGTACTCACCGTCCCCGCAAGTGCTGTGGGCCACCTGCTGAGGCAGAGAGACGGAAACACACATACTGGTCAGTAAAAAACTCAACAAGAAGAAACAAGCGAAGGGAAAAGGCTTCTTTGTCCAAATGTATAGATTAATTGGTTAATTGGTGTTCATATGTCATGCAGTGCATAGATACAGGATGTTATCAGTTATCGTTGTTATAAATCATTTCTCTCACCATGTCATCGTCCTCGTCTTCAAACTGTATGCGGGTGACTTTCCTCATTGCCATTTCCTGGAAGAAAACGTGTTTATTAACATGTTAAAGTAGAAATGAATGTAATGATATGCGCTTTATGTTTAAATAAAGTTACGCACCTCTCCGCTGGCACTGATCAGAGTCGTCTGGAACAAGTCCCCGGTGCCCCAGGACGTCTGAGTCTTCCACACCAGGTCAGAGGGAGGATTGTGGGCTCCGCCAGCACCAGAGGCCCAGATCTGACCGCCATGAAAAAGACACAGTGTTGGGTGTGATAACTGCCAGTGTGTTTACTGAGTCCAGTTCGGTGATGGAGATGAATGAAGGTGCCTCTTACCGTCACCCTCTGCCCAGCCTTCAGGGTGAATTTAGCCGGGAACTTGAAGCTGATGGCTGCGCCCGACCCCACCTGTCGCTTCACCTGCCAGCTCCCTAGATTCTGATCCTGCAGGAGAAAGTTGATGGTTGGATGAAAGGTAAATAACGTTTAATCATCCTACCAATATATTCCTCTTCTCACCTCATCTGCTTTGTTGCTGAGTCGGACATATTTCCCCTCCTGGTCCACCTCCTCCACAGTGACCCGCCCGCTGGCCGACGCCTGCTGGGTGATGCGAGTGCGGGCCACAGCTCCTCCTGCGAAGCTGGAGGCCTCGCTGTCGGTGTCGTTGGGCCGGCGCCTCTTGGTGGGAGAGCTCTGAGCGCTGCAGTGGACGGATCGAGAGTGAGCTGCCGAGGTAGAGGAACGACTTCCTGCCACTCTAGTGGGGGGAGGACTGGGGGACAGTCGCAGTCTGCAGGGACACACATGATAGAGGGATGAAGATAAAGACAAAGAGGTATAACTGAAACTTTCCTATTGCTGCAAAACTCTGGTTCTATTGCGTAAAGTCGTCATGACCCCACAGCAGAGACTCGACCCAGCCCAACGTACCTCTGCTCCTCCCCCTCCAGCAGCTTCCTGTAGGCACATATCTCCATATCCAGAGCCAGCTTGACATCCAGCAGCTCCTGATACTCATCCAGCTGCTGCTGCATCCGCTGCCTCATCTCGGCCATCTCTCTGTCCTTGTCTCCCAGCAGGCGACGGGTGGTGTCCCGCTCCCGAGACAGAGCGGCCTCCATGTCCCTCACCTTCGCCTCACAGGCCGACAGCTAGATCAGGAGCAGACGAGTGCATTTAGAATCAGAAAACTAATAATCAGCAGGAGAATGCGAGAGAAATGTAAAACTCAGTATTGAATTTGATGGAAAAAGTATAAAACAACTTTATCTTGCAAAGACATAAGTTTGATGATGTTTGGTGCAAAGATGAGAATCTGGAGTGTGGAGCGATGTCGAGACTGAGAGCTGTTTGTTTCTGAGAACCTGTTTCTGCAGCTGGCTGAGCTGAGACGACGAGGACTCCAGGCGGATCCGTGTCTGCTGCAGCTCCTCGTGTGCTTCTCCCACCAGGTGGCTGCTCCTGTCCGCCGACTGGCGAGCGTTTTCCAGCTGACGAGGACAAACAACAAGGCAGAAGATCCATAAAACTGAGAAAAGACTGTAACTTCACTCTGAGTGATGTGAAAATCATTTTTGCTCGATTACAACAACTTTGTGAAACTGCTGCTGTACTTCCGAGTGATGATGTCTTCATTGGATATTTATTTATTCTGTGCTGTTTGTCATTTTAAGATGTTAACATTAAATCAAAGGCCCACCTTAGAGTTGTAGGTCTTCCCAATATCGTCCTTGTACATTTTGATCTGCAGGTCGTGCTGGGAACGCAACTCCACCAGCGCCTCCGCCAGTTTGCTCTCAAACTCCTGCTGGTGGCCGTTGTCCAACTCGACCATACGAGACTCATGACGCCGCTTTGTCTCCCGCAGCTCCTGTTGGAGAGTTAACAAATGTATTCAGCACACATGAGGGTGGAGAAAGTGAAAGGCCTTGGTGGAGATGAGAGCTTCTCTCTGACCTCCGCCTGGAGGTTCTTCTGGAACTCAAGCTCCTCCTTGAGAGTCTGGATGCGATTCTCTCCGTCCACTCTCCTCAGCATCTCGTCCTGGAGCTTCTTCTTGGCGTCGCTCAAACTGGTGTCCAGCTAAACGAGCCAACAAGAAACGGAATATTAGTTCAAAGCAAACGCGCAGACATTCACATAAACAGGCCGTGCAATACAGCAGTATGCAGTAAATACACTGTGGTTAGTGCATATTTCCCACTCGCCTGCACCACTTGGTCTGTTTATTCCTAAAAGTGGGCATGGGAGCAGGAAAACTGTCCTTTAATCAAAATATCTGAGCTCACGTGGCCCTGACAGAGTCTCCATGCTGAACTCAGCCCTTTGAAAAATACATAGCTAGTGGCACAAGTAAAAAGAAACGGTTGTATTAGTCTCCCTGAAAACACAAAGGAGGAATATGAGGGGCAAACTGAACGCTGGGTGTCCTGTAGGCCGCCTGTGCAGAATTGAGCCCAGATGTGTTTCCACTGGGATCTTTGAATGGAGCGTGGGATTGAGTGTACCTTGGCAACCTGGGCCCTCTGGTCCCTGTTTTCCACCTCGATGTTACGCTTCTCCCCCAGAGCCGTGGTCAGAGACGCGTCCTTCGAGTTCAGCAGAGCCTCCAGGTCTTTGACTCTCTGCAGCGCTCCGGCCAACTCGGACTCCTTTTTGGTGTTCCTGCGACAGAGAGGCCAACAGGGTCACGTGTCTTTAATGCTAATAGACGACATTCGCTTTGCAACTTAAGAACCAAGTGGAAACTGTGTTACTACAGTTTCCTTTAGAGTCTCTAATGAATCAAATATGAGCTATTTTTGAATCTTTGGGAAAGACCTCGGCGCGTATGACTCATAGACCACAATGCTCTGCGGTCAGGCCGGTGTATCTGGTCGCCACAAGCCACAGCCTTTGGCGTTGAGCTGAGAAAATGCCATGGCAACGGCGTGACTCCTGCCAAACACACGAGGGCCATCATCTCAATATTTATGGAAAGTAATGGAGGCAGGAGCTGCTGCCACGTATTGTGTGTATAATGATTGCTTTGCTGAAGGAGGAGAAACCCGGGGAAAGAGTTAGTCATCAGACTCTGGATGTGGCGGCATAAGAAGGAGACGGAGTGGAAGTCCAACGTCAAAGAGTGAGCAATGAGGAGGGTATGTGAACGCCAGGGAGTGGCCGCAGCCGCAGCAGCAGCAACGTCTCAGCAGAAGTTAAACAAGCATCGTTTACGAGGAGCTAATGAGTCATTGTTGTTAATCACATGTTGTAGACATTAACTCTGCAATCACACACTTTCACTCGGGCACAGACGGAGGAATGAATGAAGCAAACTGAGGAAGATTTGGCTGAAGACGGAGGTTTCAGGAGCTTCGGGGGGGGAAAGATGTTTCATGATCATCAGATAATAAAAATATCTGTATCACGGGTTTATATCCATTTTTGATTTTGACCAAAAGCCTTTCTTGGAAAAGGGGCAACTAGTTGAACAATCCTTGCTGTTTAGTTTAGTGAAGAAAAAATAATCTTGCTTTACCTATAGTTACTTTAGCTAAACAACAGGTATTGTGGTCACAAGGGTAAAAAGTGAGAGAAGAACTGACTGTGATTCAGTTACACATCTTTATCCGTCTAATGCTAAAATTAGCGACAATAAACCACTGCACATACCAGAGTAATGAGCCTGTGTCATTAAAAGCCCTTAAAGGGGCCACGTGTTAATTCTTTGCGATCGCCATGTCTTGTCACTGGAGCCACCATGTTCAGCAGGATATAAAACTTACATATGTATATAAATAGCACTGCTTATTTTATATACCACTTTAATTATTTGCTTATGAACTTAGCTTTTCATTTCTAAGAGGTATATTTTGTCATTTAAAGGTTATATACGCCCTGGCAACACACAGGGGTGGTTTTAAGGATTTCAAGGCCCTAAAATGATGGGGCACCCATAACCCCCCCTAATTAGTATTAATTATAACTATATTGAAAGTATTCCTACTTTTTCTCTCTGCAAGCACATGCACAAAACAAACTGTGGTAGATGCGGCCAGATGTAGATTTGGACCGCAGCAGTTTCCCACCTGGCTTTCAGCTCCTTGTAGTCGTCTTTCAGCTTTCCCAGCTCCAGCTGCAGACGGGCTCGCTCTTTGGCCACGGAGTCCAGGGTCTGACGGGCATCGGCCAGCTCGGTTTCGTAGGCGGCCTTCAGGCCCGTCAGCTCCCGGCTGACCTCCGTCTCGGACTCGGTGATGCGCAGACGCAGGCCGGCATTCTCGTTCTCCAGGTAGCGGACCTTGTCGATGTATACGGCCAGACGGTCGTTGAGGTTGGACAGGTCCTGCTTCTCCTGCAGCCGGGTGATGCGGTTGGGGGATATTGGTGAGCTGGCACCTCGCGGAGTGGTTTTGGGTGTCGCCATTGCACCGATCTGTTACTGTTGTAGAGAAAATCATGATTATCCACCTGCTGACTCTAAATCACTTTCTTTTCCAATCACAGTAAATACAGGAATTTGATAATTCCAGTATAATTATGCAAATAGGGGACTTTTACAGAAAGCGGTCAAAGTTGACCATACATAAACTTAAACAAACAATGATTAAAAAACCTGTCATGCATCTGAGAACCTCAACACAAGGTGAAGTTTAATTTTAAGTTGTGACTTCAACACCAGAGTCGAAGAGTCATCATTCATCGAAAGACAGGGGAGGGGTCATCGACTCCACCCAAAGAATCTACGTTAAGTCTTTGCACAAAAGACGGCAGGTTTTCTTTTTGGCAGGTTTTACCTTTTGAGAGCTGCTGAGAGGATGAGAGAAGTTTGCTCCGAGGATTTTTGTTGGATCTTCTCTTAGTTCTCTTTGTCTTCCGGTGATGTGAGTGTCTGTCTTCGTTCTCCAACAGAGTTCGGTCTGTTACTGCGCTGTCTGCAAACTGCGAGTGCCCATGTAGGAAAGAATGAGATGGGAGGAGAGAGGTTGGCCTCAAGTTTGGCACTGTGGTTGTTCCTCTCTCTCTCTCTCTCTCTCTCTCTCTGGCTGTGCAGGCTGGATGAATGAGTCACCGTCCACTCAAAGACACACACAACACCGACGGATCATTTCAAGCAGATCTGCTGTTTGGGAGCTGAGTTCCTGTCATTTACAGTATTTGACTCAAACCCGCACTGCTCGTGTTTCTCTGTGAAGTTAAAGAGAAAAAGTTGCACAAGAGGTTTCAGACTTTTTGTTTTCCCGACCCTGAAACACAGAACTAGAGTCTTAAGACACTTATTTTTTTATGTAACATCGCCTCCAGAGATTTGGATTTCTTCAAATATTCTAAAAATATTCAATATCTTAAACCCGATCTGTACAGACTCCTTCTGGGGAGATCTTCATGTTTCAAAAGATCTGAAACAGCCTCTGTCCCCTGGAAACGATGCACATGATATCGAGCCTGTTACAATGTGATAGTAATATAATCTGTATATTGTGATGATCCGGCCGACTTCAGACACTGGGTTTCTTTTGCAAACGGACAGATTTTATTAGCTAATTTCTCAATTTGCATTTTTCTACATGATTAAAATGTTGGTACGTTGGACTCTAACTCATTAGATTTGATTTGTGAGCCTTTAAAATTAGGTTTGTGATCCCTCACCGTCAGTCATGGCCTCAGTGTGAGTATGAGAGTGATTATTATCCTCCATGTATTGTTTCCTGTTTAAATATTTATTTCATGATGCTTTGCCTTTATTGGAGTAGAGAGACAGGGAGGCAGACAGGGAGACAGGGTAGAGGGATGAAGAACGGCCGTGCAACATGGTCAAGGCCTTTAGCTCAATGGTCAACAGGGCCCCACAGTCGATTATTGATTTATTTGAGGGTGTTTGTTTGCAGGATCAAGCAAAACCAGTTTCCACCGAACTTAAAGGAGGGATGAGGCCTGGAGCAGGAAAAGAGAATAAAAACGGGGCAAATGCAGATGTGCAGATCCAGGTTTTATGACAAATAAAAATTTTACAAATTTACATTTTACCAGGGAGCTATATAGGGTTAGGCTTACGTTAGACTTCAGAGCAGGTCTGAGAGCAGCTCTGGTGGAGGATGGAACATGGGCCAAGAAAGAACTCATTAAAGTTTGGCATTGATATAATTATTGGATCTTGAATTGAGTGTTGGTCCTTGGCTGAGTGTCATTCCAGTATAATGACCCCCTTGTTTTTACTTGTTGTGCTTGTGTGGACTTTCTCTCTCTTGATTCTACATCATAGTGGGAGATTTTCTGGTGGCTTTAAAACGTGTAAACGAGCCTCCTGTTGTTTTATGGTGCACACAGCTCTTCCTGTTCCCTTGCAAACTGTGAAATGAGGTGATTCATTCACGATTCTCCAGCTTTGTGACGGCAGCTGCAGCGGATTCGTCTCAGTCAACAAAAGAAAATGAAATAACTCGATGAGTGAGTTTAATGATGAATGTGTGAATCCTGTGCTGACAGATGCATCAAGCAGCTCCCCCCCCCGCGCTGCCCTGGATCTCACTGAACCCCCCCCCCCCCCCAGCTGTTCTGCTGTTTCTCCACCTCAACCTTCACCCCTCTGTGTTTCTCTATAATATCATTAAATGTAAAAAAGCCTCTTCTCGCTGTCGGAACACGACATAAAACCGTGAATTACGAGGAGCGTGTGTTCGCTGCGCGTCTGCTCATGGCCGCGCTCGGCGTCGCCCCTGTCATGTGGTTCGAGGGAAAACCCGGATTGGATCCCCGCGGTCACCTGGGCCGAAAACAGGAAAAACAAAGTGCCACCGGGCCGCTGATTGACAGCCCGTTGTGTGTGTGTGTTGTTGCTCTGGAATACGTGTGTGTGTTGTCATCCAAACGCGTGTGTGCAGGTTGTGTGTCCAAAAAACTTGGATGAAAACCCCGCGCGTGTGGCGACGCGTTTCACGCAGAATCACGCACAATCTCCCCCCGTTTTTTCCTCTATCCTGCAAAACGTAGCCTGCAAAACGAGTCACGTGCAATAAAAAGCAGCTGACACCGTGTGAAATATATATTTTTTTGGCAAAAGTTAAATAAAAAAGCAAATGTGGTGAATTAAAACACGAATTCCGTCGCGTAATAAAACGCAGAACCGAGTCCACTCCGCGTCTTGTCGGAGCCGCAGCTTTGCGCGGATAAACAGCAGCTGTGCGGAGCAACGGAGGAAAAAAAGCAAACCAAGGGCGAACCCGACTTCCAGCGGATTGTTAATACGGATATAATCCTCCATCTGCACACCCGGGAGTCCACCGCGGAGGGTCGAGGAGTCTACACCGGGAGCCGGAGCACCACAGCCGGGCTGGTTTGTCCGCCCCCCCGTCTCGTTCCTCCGCACAGACCGGATCCGTGCTGCTCTGCCGCGGCCTCCATTTTAGCTTCTTGCCCGCTCGCCGCCTCACGTGTCCTGGACTGTCTTTCTCACATGACCCGTGTGTTTGTCCCCGTGATCAGCGCTTCCATCTCCGGGAATCCGTGTCGTTGAACACCCGGCGTCTTCCCCTCCCCCCCTCCCACCCACACCCCGCACCACCGGGGCCAGCAGAGAAGCTCCATGGATCTGCTGGAGCAGAGTCTGGACAGCTCGGCGAGGTGAGGACGACGGTGCTTGGCCGCTTCCTGCACCCCCCCTGTGTCAGGGCTCCCAGCTCGGCCCTGGGACACCCTGCAAACATCCACCCCCCCACCCCCCCTGTCCCGCAACACCTGATCCCAGCCGAGTTTAGTGCAGCGTCTCCCGGATGAGTCGGGGTTCGAGCATCCAGGGAGATGATTTGTGCAGAAACCTGAGGCTCCTGCAGCCGCAGACATTAAACTCCAATGCACAGCAGCACTTTGTGCGTGCGATCAGATTTACATGCACAGTTTCTGCACTTTTATATCTGGTGCAGCTCTTTTTTTTAGGTTTAAAATGCATCAATGAAACCAGCAGGGGTGTGTTTTACTTGTGTTGTTATTATTATTATAATATATATATAAAAGTTAGTGTTTAATTGTGCAGCAAATCCAAAACGCACACATTTGAGTTTTATTAGTGAGATAATTCTTACTTTCCAGTTGGAAGTTGCAGTAAATGTGATTTCTGTCACCCCTGCACGTCAGTTATACTTTACTTTATATCCCAGCCATCATCTTCTCTTATCACCACCAGGGGGCGCCCGTCTGTCACATCTTGTTATAGCTTACACTACAGACAATCCACACTGATGATGATTGAAAGGAAATCTCACTCTTCTCTTTTTGTTTTTCAGTCACGACAAACAGGAATCGGAGGAGGTGGTGCAGTTACAGGAAGGTGAGAATCTAATTAAATTTAATCTAACACAGACAAACGTTACTCAACAGTCACTTTAGATTCAATCAAGCTGCACGACATTACACACACATTGATATCAGCCCCTTGAATGATTTGTTTCATCAAGAGGAGTTCGCTCCTTTAAACTCGATCAGACCCGACATCAACATCTGTCCAGCGCTGAGTTCAGATCTGAATTCACCCGAATGCGCCCTGAGATCAGATCACACCTTCAAATGTGGTCTGAGGCGCATGTGACCACGTTCCTTCAGCTGTGTGAACATGTCCTGAGCCAGTTTCACTATGAATCAAGTGTCTTTTTAAAGCTTCTGTGTCCATTTGTTGATTTGTTTGTTGCCACGGCCACGATGTCGCCTCTGTAAACACTGGGTCAAAACATCCTCTTTTGGTCTTGTTGTGTTCATTTGCACATTCAGGACAAATTTGGCCAGGTGTGAACAGACAAACCACTTGTGACGGGATCTCTCAGGACGGATGTTTGGGTCGTTGTTACTGTTTTTCTTCATTGTTCTTCTTTGGATTTAAAGTTTGAATGGGCGTGTTGACCTGTGTGTTGCAGGAGACGTGGTGGGGGCGGAGGAGCACGCTTCTGTGACCATCACCGGTGTCCCGCAGGGCGCGTTCGTCGACCACAATGTGCAGTATCAGTTTCGCACAGAGAACAGCGGCGGACAGGTGAGCGTGGAAAACCCAAGAGCAGTTTTTAAATCTCCATTATTCAAAGCAAAGGCTATTTGATCTGAATCACAGAGACAACCTCCATCTCCAGGACGTCAGTGGACACACAAGTGTAAATAATCAGTTTCCTCACTCGTGCTCAGAAGCTTTTTCTCTGCTCCGTCGTCAGGTGACCTATCGGGTGGTCCAGGTGACGGATGATCAGTTAGAAGCCGCCGCTGACGGGTCCGGAGCCGTGAGCGTCGTCTCCGCCGCGGCGTTTGCCGGAGCCCCTCAGGCTGTGGCACAGGTGAGATGACATGCGTGGAATGTCAGAGTGAAGCAGGATGGGATGTGATGCCATTTTACATGTTTAAATCATTACACTTGCATTTGTTTTAGAATATAATCAGTTTTTATTCTGAGCTTCGTTGCCTCTACCTCTTCCAGGCTGTGATCCAGAACCCTTTCAGTAACGGGGGCAGTCCCGGCGGGGAGACGGTGGGTGGAGAGACGCGCTTCGCTTACTTCCCCGCCGCCACCGTCAGCGATGGAACAGCCGTGTCGGTGCAGGCCACCGCCGACCCATCGATCACGCAGGCAGGAGGTGAGAGAACCATCATCATCATCGCGTGGCGAAGAAGCGACATAAACAAATATATATATATGTGCACGATAAAATGATTTCTGTGAGATTTTCTTGTTCTAATTTTTCTCTTTTTAAATCCAGGTCAGTTCTACGTGATGATGAGCCCCCCTGAGGTGCTGCAGGCGGCCCCTCGCACCATCGCACCGCGCACACACACCTACACTGCGTGAGTACAACCCCCCCACTCCCCCGCAGATTCAACATCACCATAACTCTCACCCACGTGTTTGGTTTACTTCACATCCTCTCACCCCTGTTACTTCACAGTGGATTGGATGTTGTTCTTGTTCTTCTTCTTCTTTCCCCTGTTTGCATCCATCTGACATTATGTGTAAAAAGAAACATACAATCAATATCCGTCATTTAAAACATCCAACATCTGAAATCCACACTCTGTCCTACTTACCTGCCATCCCCAGAGACCTTGATGAGAGCGACATGTTGCAGCACGGCAGCTCGAACTGGTGAGACCAACTTTCACACACACCCCCATCACGTGTTGTAGAGATAGGATCCCTAATCAATCACTAGTATCCTCGTATGGTTGAATTTTACATGTTGATTGGTTTGGTTTACTCGCAGGTTAAGATTCCTTTTTTAAAACAAATCCCATAAACCTGTGTTTTTAGTAAAGACCCAAACTAATACTGTGTTTCCGGGCTTCTCCTCGTCACACATCCCCACGAAAAGATGATAACAAAATCTAGTTCAGTAGCTGGATTCTAGTTCAGGTGATAGATGATATTGGAAATCTTCCCGTCACATCATCAGAGTGGTTTTGTTGTGTGTTTACAGGAAGGTTGAGGGTCCACGGGCGCCCAGAGACGAGAGGAGAAGAGCTCAGCACAATGAAGGTGGGTGCGAATTCTGTCACGACTAAATTCTATCCCATCAAATCGTGGCTTAAGATAAATAATTAAGTCAAGCGGCAAAAGAATTCCTGGATCTGCCGCCTTACAATTAAAATATTTCCCTCCTGACCCGTTTCACTTACTTCTACAAACACGACTCTCTTCATTTCCTTCTTTGCAGTGGAGAGAAGAAGAAGAGACAAGATTAACAACTGGATTGTTACGCTGTCGAAAATCATCCCCGACTGCAGCGTGGACAGCAGGAGTGGAGCGGTGAGTCCTGCACGCTGAGCAGCTGCACCTCAGGTTGGACGAGAGAAGGTTTCTGACTGTTTCTCTGTTGTGTGTTCGTCAGAGTAAAGGAAGCATCCTGTACAAAGCGTGCGACTACATCCGGGAGCTGCGTCAGAGCAACCAGCAGCTGCAGGAGAGCTGCAAGGAGGTGGAGCGGGTGAAGATGGACAACGAGCTACTTAGACAACAGGTTCTTATTCTGACTAATACCAGAACATAATGTTGAGAAGCAGGTTTCCTGGGATTTATAATAAACATAATGCAAAGGGCCAGTTTCTTTAATTATCACATGTGGTATTCATAAATAAACACTGTTAATTCATCATTTAAAAAGTGTCCAAGGATAAAAACGAGTTAGAAATTAAACGTTTCTGTTCTTTCCACCAGATCGAGGAGCTAAAGAACGACAACGCACTTCTTCGGGCACAGCTGCAGCAGCACGGCATAGAAATGAACGGAGATGCGACCCCACAGTGATCGTGGGCCGGACACTTTGCGCTCGGCGTTGCGTCCTCCTCCACCCGCCTGAACAATTCCAGGGGAGGAGACACCATGAAAAAAAAAAAGACAATTTCCATCAGACGTTGGACCCGATTTAACAAAAAAATAAAACCACGCACAGGACTCGAGACGCCCTCTGAAGGACTGCAAACTGAACACGCCTCTTCCACCTGCGGCAGCTTAGCGGCTGCACGCTCTGAAATCTGTCGACTGTGTAGCTCCAACCGAACCTTTCGTCCTCCGCTTCGAGGGACGCCACCTCTGCACAGCACCACCACCACCACACATGCACCAGACTGTCTTTTTACTTTAAATTATAAAAACTGCCACAGAAAATTTTACTTTAGCTGATTTTCACCCTTTTATTTATTTTTTAATCGTACCACAAACTCCTTTTTGTTTTTCCTTTTTAGTTGTTGTTTGCTTCTAAATGGGAAATAGCTCCCGTTTACTTCTAATTTATCGGTCTGTAAGGAAAATGTACACAGAAAGGAAAAGTGTTGGTTTTCTGCATTTACTCTTTCCCCAATAATTAACCTGCAAATCAGATGTTTATCGTGTTCATCACTATCACTGAGGATATTTTTACTGTCACTGGAACATGTGTGTGTATGTATTTGACCTGTGTGCAGTTCCCTGCCTCTTGACACTGACACTCCCAGCAGCAGGCAGAGCTCACAAACTTCATAAACGTAGCCCGATGTCGGTAAATTCAAAAACTATAAGACTCTCCTGACAGGCGAAGTGTACGACGCTCCGCTGTCACAGGCCTGGTGGTTTTTATTCCTACTCCAACGCCTTGATAGGAGCCTGTTGGAGAAACTAGGTGTTAACATAGCTCAGGTAATTGGGATAGTGCACTGGCAAGTGGTTCCCGGACTCAATGAAGTCTTCACATATGGAGAGTTTAGGTCTCTTGTGTCCCCCCCCCTCCCCCCGCTAGCTGCAATGTACAGAGAAATGAGAAAATGATGCTTTTCAACGTGTGAATCATTTTTAAATGGGCATTAAAATAAGGTTTGTTTGTCTATCTGCTTAGAGGTCATTGGTGTAGAGCGCTGAAATAAGGGTTCGGTCGTGTGAGGTGTTCCGGCCTCAGTTTGCTGCGTTTCCGTGGAAAACATGTTTTTAGTTTTTCTACAATATTTACAAAACTGACAGGAGACCGTGGAACCGCCTCGGTCTGGATTGTGCAAAGGAAGTTTGGATGTGATTCTTGTTACTAACCAGCTTTTGTCCACACTGAGTCTCCACAGCATGGAAATATAACCACTGGCATGACTAACTCTGATATCACAATAAAACACAAGCGTGAGCGTTGTTACAGACGGTGTCCGGTGTGTTCAGGTTCCATCGGAGGCCGAATCATTTATTTTTACATCATGATTTACATATGTTTACATACCATTGAATTTAAACTGAGGGCGTTTTACTGCCCCCTGGTGGTGGATGACGCCACAGAAACACCCGCATCAACAAACGTTGCCATGGCATTTTAATAATAAAAGTGGGACCTTGTGTCTCGTTGCCTGGAGACGACAGGGGAACTTGTTGCTATAGGAGATAAACCAGCACGCGCCGGCTGTGGGAACATTAGAGAAACTCTGGTGAGTCAAATTTAAACTTTTAACATCAGATTTGAACAAGTTTAACAAACTGCAGCGACGAGTGAGAGAAGTTCGAGGTTCTGGACAAGAGGAAAAGATCGAATCCGCCATTTAGTGACACTCAGTGTTTCCGGTTGGGAGCTGGTGACAGCATTTATGTTTTAAACTGTAAATTCACTGTTTTATTTCGATTCTAATGTTGATGTTGATGTAAAGAGATAAATGTTAATCTACCTGTCAGGAGAGGATCCATTTCCCTGTGGGAGTGGCCTAATGCTACTTGCAAACATAAAGTTAAATATATAAACTGATACATAAACTGTGCCTGTGACATTTACCTCTGAGTTACTACAAAATGTATAATAACAATAAGGAATTAAAGACGTTTTGGTTTTGCAACAAACCTATTTAATATGGATTTGGACACTCAGTTGTTTATGATGTTTGAAAGTGTGTTAATCCTTAAAAATATAAGTTTTAATATTCGAGATGTTTATTGTCAAACATGCAGAACAAATGAGTGGGAAATCTGTAGTTAAAAAAATAGTAGTTTAGTAGTAATGAGCATGAAGAAATAGAGATTGACAGCAGCAGTAATGCGATAAATAAAGTAATAATACAATACAAATTGAATCAGTATTTACCAAGAAATATACAATAAAAATAATATGAATAAATGAGAATACTACAGAAGAGTGAATAAAGCCTTTACAATACTTCACATTCCTCAGGTTTATTGTTGTTCAATTGTCTTGTGACCTTGGAGAGTTTCTCAGGTTATGTAACGTATATAGACTTTAATTCAAAGATTTAATAGTAGATGTCAACATTTCAAATCTTGCACATTTAAGTGCACTTGACAAATCCAGTGATTGAGACGTGTGCATGTTGCTGCAGTCGCAGGATGTCTTCACTCCCTGCGAAGCCCGGCCTTCGCCTCAGTGTGTCCGAGTGGCACAGCAGCAACCAGCAGCTGTCGGCCACAGCCGGACACGAGAGAAGTGTTTCCAATGGGATCCGACAAGAGGGGAGGTCACTACGCAACGAGACCTGCTGCACGGTGGGTGTTCAAACAGCATAAAGGATACACTCCACAACATGTACACACCAAATACTCATCTTATGTCCTCTGCAGACCACCTGGGATGAGAGTGACACCTCCCGCAGGTTGAGTGACCGGGTTTGGGACGTGGCTCGATGGAAGGAAGCCTTGGAGACCTGTGCACGGAAAGTGGATGAAGAGATGGAGGCTCTGACCCTGGTGAGTGTTCGGAAAACCCTCAGACCCAAGTTTGTTCTTATGAGAATCAATATTCTTACGAACTTCACTGTCCAACTGGACTCACAGCCTCTTGTTGTGTTGGTACCAGTGTAAAGAGCAGACTGAGCAGGCCTTGGCTGCGACTGCCGTTCCCTTGGAGGTCAGTACCGAGTGTGTGACGCTGAGGGAGGGACGCCGAGGCTCCGAGCTGGTCATTGACCCCGTGGACGAGCAGCTGAAGAAGGAAGTGCAGCTGATCGGTCGAGTGCAGCAGGTTCTGCAGCAGCACATCGACAAGGCCTTCGAACAACTGTGGTCAGCGATGCAATGGTGTCCTGCAAATATTTCACAAAGACCACATTCAGTTTTTCCCTCTGACCACCTCTGTTCTCGATCGCAGCGTTTTGCAGGAGGCTCGACATCAGCTGACGGCTGACCTCCAGAACAAGATGGACGCCCTGGACATTGACATGTCCTGTCTGACACTGACCATAAAGTCCCCTGAGATCTCCCTGAAGACAAACCCCACTCGCATTCCATCAGGGTAAAAAGTGGTTTCTTCAGTGGCCCTGGTTTAAATATGGCTCATTATCTAAAATGTAGAAATGTGACTGTCGTTGTTGTAGCTCCTCCACCCCTCAGGAGTGGGCCCAGTTCAGCCAGTATAACATCCTTCAGGCTCAGGAGGCCATGCAGGTGTCCCAGCACATGAGGGAGGACACAAGTCTCACCAGAGCTCAGGTAGGTGCGAGTAAACTACAGCTGATCACATAATAATAATAACAAAAACTTTATTTCTCTTCTTCTATTTCTCAGCTGCAGAACGAGTTAGCGGTTCAGTGGCGGGCCACGGAGTTCGTTCTCCGCAAACGCAATCACGATGAGGAGCAGGCCCGCGACCAGCTGCAGTGGCAAATTGGAAATGTAAGACAGCTTAGAAGGGGAATCTAATCAGGTATTTATCTTTTATTGTTTAATGCAGATTGTGTTTGTCCGCAGACTGAAGATGAAATGATAGAAATGGAAGATGACATCAAGGGACTGGACTTGGATCTGCAGGCAAAGACGAGCAATCTGAAACTGGCTCACACCAGACTGGAGAACAGGACCAACAGAGCTGGGATGGACCTGTGCAGAGACGAGGTTCCTTAATAAATACAGAAAATCAGCCTGATGAGTGTCTGAAGAAGATTCCTCTGACAGGATGTTTGTTTGCAGGTCCAACACGGTCTTGTTAATGAAGTCCATCAGCTGAAGGCCACGATCACATCTCTGAATCAAAAGCTGTCAGAGGCGCAGTGAGTCTCTGTTTGGTTTTTCATGGACCTGACAGTTATTTCACATTTTTTATTCATCTGCTCTTCAGCAAAACAGGCTTTTTTAAATTGAGATTACACATTGAAGATGGCCAAAGATCATTTTAAGCATCAAAAGACGAAAAATGACAAAGCAACATTCAGTTTTTAGGGATTAGACACGTAAAACATAAATCAAACAGAAGAGAAAATCCACTTTGTACTGTACGCATGTTTCAAACCCAGATACTTATACTGAAGTCAACATAGAAGAAATAATTAAAACCCTCACGTACAAATCCAACAACAATCAGAAAGTAAAGAGTCTAAATCTTCCCTCCCTCTTTCAGAAAGTCTCTGCAGAAGATGAAGCTGCATCACGCCCGCATGCTGGAGGATCTCTCCAGGAAACAGGAAGCTCTGTCTCTGGAACAACGAAGCATGAACACCCGCTCACACCTGACGTCGGCCTCCTGCTCCGGTAAATCCCCGGTGCTGCTGGTCCCACTCACCAACTCCAGCGGGAGGAGCAACCTGCAGCTGCTGGCTCAGTGAGAAGAGGGCGTCCATGTTTCTGAAGGGAAGGGAATCAACTTAGAAAACACTTAATTTGTAGCTTTGACTTCACGTTTTAACACTTAGCAAACAACAGAGAGCGCTGCCACACTTAAAGCAACACTGTGTAACTTTTACTAAACAACAGGATTTTAACTAAGTCTTTTTAAACGTAGAATATATAACAAAACAACAACAAAAGACCTTGTTTGATGACGTTGCGAAGCAGCAGAGAATCATGGCAGTGAACATCGACCCGACGTGACTCAGGCACCGAACATGTTCACGGATAAGGGAATGTTGTAAAGTTGGCAATAAATAATCGTGATCCATTACCAGTGAACCAAAACAAACAGTGGCCGGAAAAAACTGGCGACTGAACAACTGTGTGTTTTTCCTTCATCATGCATCGTTCCCCCTGGAAGTTTGTAGCAGAGACATTGAATAAAACTGGGGATTTCTCCTAATAAATGAAATTTATGATGAATAATCATCAACCCAATAAGTTCTTACTAAATCTTATTATTTTAATACGACCTGTCCTCGTCTTTCAGAAACGTTCCCCTGTTTTAACCTGGTTTTGTTTGTGTGTAATTTACTTCTAGTTGTGATCAATTATGTGTTTTATGTGTGTTTGCTTAACTTTAACAAGAAATTACAGATATTCAGGCCTCGATGAAACATTAACGTATATCAGAGATATTTCTGGCATCTGAAAAGTACTTTAACTGAAGCTCCTCACGTTCTCGTCTGGTCGTCTCTACTTTAATCGACCATTAGCTTGAATGGCTTTGTTTTGCTTCATCGTGCTGTTTGATGAACTGAATGAAGACGGCGATAATGATGTGAAGTCTCACTCAGGCAGTGAACACGGTTTAGATAAAAAATCTGGTAAACAGGCACCAAGCCGGGTCTGTGAGTCAATAAAGGCTCGTAACTCTCACCTGCCTCAGTAGTGATGTCTTCAAATGGATGTGTTTGTGTCAGTCGCTGCTTTTTACGAGGATTTAAAGTGGTAGAGGTCTGTTGTTTTTTTTTTATGTTTGCATAGAAAGTCTGTTTTTAAAAGTTTATGATTGTCAACACACCTTCAGGAAATCCTAGTATACGAGTCCATTCTCCATTTGTTGTTCTTACCAGCTTGACTCCAACTGATAATTGAAACAATCTGTAGACTGTATAAAAAGAAGGACGATGTTACATCTCAACTTAGTGAGTTTTTAGTTTGGTCCATGTCCCATCCAATAACATGGCAGTGTTAATGACCTGTACGGCAGCCAGCCACTAGGAGGCGTTTGAGAGACTTTGGCTTCACTTTTGGGAGCTTTCACGTCGTCCATCTTTATATACAGACAATAAGAAACTCATTATATTGAGTAACTCTCATAATTTCATCTCATAATTTAGATTTAGATTTCTACAGGTTTTGTTTTGGCCTCTTCGCTGGAACTAATAAAAACCACCTTCCTGAGAAAAGCCTGTGCTGATGTCACCTTCACTTCAGGTGATAAATCAGGTCAACATGTCGTCATTAGTTTACACTCAGATATCAGAGGATCGATACACCAATCAGAGAGCGAGCAGCCGCTTGTATTGACGAGCCGTAGAGCTTTTCTGGGAAAGGTGTTTCTCGGTAGCCGTCATTCCGCTCCAGTGAAACGTCTCTGCAACAACACGTGGTGATTTTCTGCCCCATTTTCTTTCACTACACCTTTTTTTTTACGTGACACACCCCCCTCTTCTTTCACACAAACAGATTCATTCTCCGCCATAAATGTCTGCGCCGCAAACAGGTTGCGAAGCGCGAACCGTCCTCTAATCGCCATCGACCATCAACTTCAGCACGTTTACGACTTTACAGCTCGGCCCTTCAGTTCGTTTAAACAGCCCCGGGCGGCCGTGTGCTTCCTGACATGCTGAATTATTCTGAATCATTTCACTTCAGGGTCCAGATGCTACCTGTCTGCCGCGCTCCGCTGAGAGGGCACTTAAGGTGGCCTGGTGCCTGTTAAAATGCCTCCTCCGTCTGCATGAGTGGCCGCATCTTCTTATCTGCATCTCTGTCACCGTGTCGTGTGCACCCCGCCCTCGCCGAGCCCACACGCATCAGCACCAGCGTGGCCACCGCCTCTGTTTTTACCCGTTGCTGTCACCTTTCTCTGAATCTTCATTGTCAGAGTTGAATCTGAGAATGACGGAGGAAAAACTTGAACTTTGCCGCCGTTAATGGAGAATCGGACTTTTGGAAGATGGGGTTCATGAGTTTGTTTTTCTTTGTTGAGACTTTGTGGGAGTGCAACTTTTTCTCCGGACTTCCTGTGCCTGTCGGTTTCCGTGTCCCAAGCTGACGAGATGCAGGTGGCCGTCATGGACTGCATCGCTCTCTCCGTCCACACCTTCACCTTCCTGCTGGGCCTCCCCTCCAACCTGCTGGTCCTCTTCGTGTATGTACGCAAAGCCCGCAAGCGCGGCGCCACCCCCAACGTAGTCTACGCCCTCAATCTGTGCGTGGCCAACCTGGTGTTCGTGGCCTGGCTGCCCGTCAAGGCCATGGAGATTCTGCTTCAGGGCTGGAGGCTGCCACCGCCCGTCTGCCCCGTCTACAGCTTCTTCCTCTTCTCCTCGATGTACGGCAGCTGCCTTTTCATCACCGCTGTGACAGTGGGCCGCTACCTCAGCATCGCATTCCCGATTGTCTACAAGAGATACCGCCATGCTCGAATCTCTTGCGTCATCAGCGTTGCCCTGTGGGCGTTGGTGCTGCTACACCTCGGCGGCGGCCTGGTGGCCGAAGGGGGCGCTCACTTTGTCTCCGTCAAGGATGACACCTTATCTTGCTACGACACTTTCAACGCCTCTCAGCTGGCCGTTCTGCTGCCTCTGCGTCTGGAGATGGCCATTGTGCTGTTTCTCCTGCCCCTGGTCGTGACGTCGTTCTGCACACTGCGCTGCGTTACACTTGTGTGGCGCTCCAATCTGCCCCTCATGGGGAAGAGGAGAGTCCTGACTGTCGCGCTCTCCACCCTCACTGTGTTCGTGGTGTGCTACGCGCCCTACAACGCCTCGCACATCGTGGGGTTTGCGTTGAAGTCAAGTGTGGAGTGGAGGGCGTACGCTATACTGACGAGCTCCTGCAACGTTTTCCTGGAACCTGCCGTCATGCTGATGCTGTCGCCGGCAGTGTCCAGGGGCATCATGGGAAGAATCTGTGGTCGGCAAAGTCACTTCAGCCGAATTGAAGGGATTCGGCCTCAGTGCATTAACACCAATGGTGCTGCAAAGGTCAAGGCAGCTCCGACGCTCTCTGAGAGGAGCCAGGCCGGGGCAGAGGTGACTAAAGTCAGTCAGGAGTGAGGTCACAGTGGAACTCCATCCACACACATGGACCCACAAACAATCCAGAGAACATGAATGCAGTTTGCAAGTCTCTACAAATGTGGCGTCGTCATGTTCCAGAGTTACGTCCGTGGTTCTGCTGATGATAAAAAGTGACCCTTTGTCCTGGGAGTGTTTTGTCCTATGGGAATGGTCGTGTTGCCGACTTGGATGTGATATTATCATCG
This sequence comes from Hippoglossus hippoglossus, assembly GCF_009819705.1. NCBI lineage: Eukaryota > Metazoa > Chordata > Actinopteri > Pleuronectiformes > Pleuronectidae > Hippoglossus > Hippoglossus hippoglossus. The sequence goes on from NC_047161.1 coordinate 3,744,679, forward strand.
TTTTACCTGCATGTAACTGAAACTCTCTCAGACTCAAGCAGTTCTGAACTATGACTATTCACCTGGTGACAAATGGCTCCATCTGGTGTCAGATACTGTAACAAGGGATCTGTCACGTTCTCAGTAACAGACGATGACATTGGACGAACAGACGTGCACGTTGACGTTTCTCACTGATGTAAATAAGATGATAACTATGGCTTCAGGTTGGATTCAGTGGCTCTGGTTCACTGGAGATACGGAGGTTTGAAATGTCTGTATTTGCATTGATTGATGATTGATAATTGATTGAATAAGCATCATTAATGAGGTTTGTTTGATTAATATAAAGTAGGATTTATTCTGTGTGGCCGGTTCACTGTTCTCTTGCTAAAATAAACACAAAAGATATCAAGAGGTTTATGCTCATGAATCTTTACAGAAGTCAAAGAAGAAAATCGTGAATAGTTAACAAACCAAGGTCCAGCTGTTTGTTTGTGAAACCACATTTATATGAACTAGATTCAGATTGTTATTTGGATCTGCACTAAATTGCACACACTGGTATTAGTCCTAGAAAGACGCCTGATTTCCATGATCCATGAATTCTTCTCTGAGAAATCAAGGGAAATCATGAAAAATCTAACAATGTTATGACTTTGAGAAGGTTCTTCTCTCACCTTTAAGTTTTCGTCACCGTTTACAGTTTTGACTCAAGAGGATCAGTCACATATAATCTCTCAATTTTATGCAAATCGATGTGAGGCTACAAATCTATGAACCTTTGACTTTTCATTTCCACAGATGTAAAGAACTTTATCAGATATTTTCTGTTGTTTTGTCAGCTACAAAAAACAGTTTGAACAAAAACCTCCCTGCAGCCTTATTGGAGCATCATGATTTAACACCAACGACGAAGCAGTTATATGAACTCTTGTCTGTCTATAAACATCTGTATGAACCTCTGTAAAACATCCAGCTTCATCACTGCTTCAGCAGAAGGATAAAGGTCAAAGGTCGGATGAGTCTGGCGGGGAAATTCTGCACAACTGATTTTCACAAACCCTGAAAATACCCGACAGGAAGTAAAGCTGTTGTTTAAAACAATCCACTATTACACAAATGATCCAATTACTGTGAATTGAAATGTGTATTTTGATGCAGATCCACGAGCAGGAAAACAAAGTAAATATACCTGAGTTCAGTAAATATATGATCTGTCAGTTTCTCCTAAAATAATAGAATTAAATCTGAGGAAAGTGCAGCTGTGGAGAACGAGTGTTTCTCAGTTGAAATTATAAATATATGTATAAATAATATACAGGTATTGAGTTTCTTTTACATATAAATGTTGAGTTTTCATCATTTAGTTTGTTTACCAACCATCATCTGTAATAAAAGAGCAAACTCTCATCTCAATGAAAAGTCTTTGTTATTTATTCAAGATTTTATTTTGTAAGAAAAGTCAGTCTGGAGTGGAGGTAAAGAAAGGGGGGGGGGGGGGGGGGGGGGGGGGGGTTCAGGGGTAAGGGCAAAACGAAGGAGCTGATCGTGGACTACAGGAAGAGACAAGGAGTAGAACACGCCCCCCTCTCCATCAACGGGACTACGGTGGAGCGAGTCAGCAGCTTCAGGCTCTGCAATTTCTACAGGTGCACCGTAGAGAGTATCCTGACTGGCTGCATCACCGCCTGGTACGGCAGCTGCACTGCCCTGAACCGTAAGGCTTTGCAGAGGGTGGTGAAGTCTGCCCAGCACATCACCAGGACGGAGCTGCCATCCATGGAGGACCTCTACACCCAGCGGTGTAAATATTTTTGCTGTAATATTCTGAGCATTGCGATAAGAGAGCCTGTGACCCAAGCATTTCATTGCCAGCGATTGCTTAATGTAATTGTTGTGTATTTGACAATAAAGTCTTGAATCTTGAATCTTGATGATTGTCAGGTCAGCGGGAGAGGAGAGGATGAATTCAAACCTTGAGGAGAAAACTATAGAACTTCCCCCTCCTCGTTCCTTCTCTCTTTCTTTTCCTTCTTCTCTATCTCCTTCATTTCTTTCCTCTCCATCTTCTCCATCTTCTTTCTTTCCTGTTTCTCCATCTTCTCCATCTTCTTTCTTTCCTGTTTCTCCATCTTCTCCCTCTTCTCCTTCTCCCTCTTCTCCCCTTTCTCCTTCTTCTCCTTCTCCCTCTTCTCCTCTTTCTCCTTCTCCTTCTTCTCTTTCTCCTCTTTCTCCTTCTTCTCCTTCTCCCCTTTCTCCTTCTCCTTCTTCTCCTTCTCCCTCTTCTCCTTCTTCTCCTTCTCCCCTTTCTCCTTCTTCTCCTTCTCCTCTTTCTCCCTCTTCTCCTTCTCCCCTTTCTCCTTCTCCTCTTTCTCCTTCTTCTCTTTCTCCTTCTTCTCCCCTTTCTCCCTCTTCTCCTCTTTCTCCTTCTCCCCTTTCTCCTTCTTCTCCTTCTCCCTCTTCTCCTCTTTCTCCTTCTTCTCCTTCTCCCTCTTCTCCTCTTTCTCCTTCTCCCTCTTCTCCTTCTCCCTCTTCTCCTCTTTCTCCTTCTTCTCCTTCTCCCCTTTCTCCTTCTTCTCCTTCTCCCTCTTCTCCTCTTTCTCCTTCTCCTTCTTCTCCTTCTCCCTCTTCTCCTTCTCCTTCTTCTCCTTCTCCCTCTTCTCCGCTTTCTCCTTCTTCATGCTCTGCTTGTCATTCTTCAAGGCGGCTTCCTGAAAAGACGGAGACAATATGAGTTTCACTCTTTTCTTTTTCAAAGTCTAAACCTGAAACAAACCTACGATCCATAAGATTCAAATCACAATGAGCTGATGGAACTTACTTGAAGCTCAATGTTCTGCTGGATCAGGGAACATAGTTCTTCCTCCCGCTTGTTTTCTCTCTCGAGTGACAGCTCCTGCTCGATGAACGACTTCTCCTCCAACTCTTGGATCCTCATCTTCATCTCTCTGAGCTCCTGCTCCAGCTCCTTCTCTCTGGACCTTGCAGACTCCACAAGTTGAGTCAAGGTGATCAAGTCCCCACTGCACCTCAACAGAAGTGAGGCAGAAGACTCCATCTGCTCCACCATCTTCTTTCTCTCTGTTTCCCAGGTGAGGTTGTTGGTGGCGATCTGCTCCTTCTGGGCTGAGTGTTCAGCCTCCAGCTCCTTCTGGGCGGCGAATTCCACCTCCAGCTCCTTCTGGGCAGTGTATTCATCCACCAGCTTCCTCAGACGGGGGATTTCATCCACCAGCTCCTTCAGGGTGAAGTTTTCATCCTCCAGCTCCTTCAGGGCGGCGAATTGAGCCTCCAGCTCCTTCTGAGCGGCGTATTCAGCCTCCAGTTCCTTCTGGGCGAAGTATTCAGACTCCTGCTTCTTCAGACGGGCGTTTTCCTCCTCCAGCTCCTTCAGGGCGGCGAATTGAGCCTCCAGCTGCTTCTGGGCAGTGTATTCATCCACCAGCTTCCTCAGATGGGTGATTTCAGCTGCCAGCGACCGCTTCTCCCTCTCCAAAACCAGGAGGGTTTGGCCGGGGTCCTGCAGAGTTCTGCTGCTGGTGCACTTTTGTTCCTGGGTCATGTCTGTTGAGCTGATGATCCTCTGCATGTTGATTAACAGGTGCTGCAGTGGGACCAAGTTGTACCAAGTGTTTGAAGAGCGATTTCTTGCGTAGCTGCTGTCTGGTGACGATCGTCAGTGGCGGTGAATGGAAGTCTCAGGAGAGATGTATCTCGTGTGACTGTCGACTCGCGCTCGTCGTGTCTGTGGTTTCACTCAGAGACGTGGCTCTTTAAAGCTGAGTTATTTGCCTCTGATCTGTTCCTCAACTAAATTCTAGAACTCAACAGCAAAGCTTGCCTTTGAAGCCCTGACCAGTAAATTGGCTATGATCTATATTATAAAGGTAACAAAATGTTCCATTGTAGTTGTCATTTGACACCTGTTTCTGTTAGTGCATGAAAATGTATCATATATAACAACAATTAAATAGATCATATATAATATAATTATAATAACCAGTATGTTTGGATCCATCAGATGATCTGAATCCAGATACAGGACACCAGGGCTGCAGCTAATTAATCTGTCCATCATTTCCTGAATCATCTTGTCTACTTTACAGTGAAATAGTGAATAAAAAGACCCAGAGGTCAAGATAACATCTTCAAATGACTTGTTTTGTCTGAACAACAGTTTATTTTCATACACGACAAAGGAAAGCATCAAATCCAAACATGAAAGAAGCTGAAACCTAATGAGGTTTGTTTGATTAATATAAAGTAGGATTTATTCTGTGTGGCCGGTTCACTGTTCTCTTGCTAAAGTAAACACAAAAGATATCAAGAGGTTTATGCTCATGAATCTTTACAGAAGTCATAGAAGAAAATCGTGAATAGTTAACAAACCTTAGTGCGCGCACCACCGCCAAGGTCCAGCTGTTTGTTTGTGAAACCACATTTATATGAACTAGATTCAGATTGTTATTTGGATCTGCACTAAATTGCACACACTGGTATTAGTCCTAGAAAAACGCCTGATTTCCATGATCCATGAATTCTTCTCTGAGAAATCAAGGGAAATCATGAAAAATCGAACAATGTTATGACTTTGAGAAGGTTCTTCTCTCACCTTTAAGTTTTCGTCACCGTTTACAGTTTTGACTCAAGAGGATCAGTCACATATAATCTCTCAATTTTATGCAAATCGATGTGAGGCTACAAATCTATGAACCTTTGACTTTTCATTCCCACAGATGTAAAGAACTTTATCAGATATTTTCTGTTGTTTTGTCAGCTACAAACAACTGATTTTCACAAACCCTGAAAATACCCGACAGGAAGTAAAGCTGTTGTTTAAAACAATCCACTATTACACAAATGATCCAATTACTGTGAATTGAAATGTGTATTTTGATGCAGATCCACGAGCAGGAAAACAAAGTAAATATACCTGAGTTCAGTAAATATATGATCTGTCAGTTTCTCCTAAAATAATAGAATTAAATCTGAGGAAAGTGCAGCTGTGGAGAACGAGTGTTTCTCAGTTGAAATTATAAATATATGTATAAATAATATACAGGTATTGAGTTTCTTTTACATATAAATGTTGAGTTTTCATCATTTAGTTTGTTTACCAACCATCATCTGTAATAAAAGAGCAAACTTTCATCTCAATGAAAAGTCTTTGTTATTTATTCAAGATTTTATTTTGTAAGAAAAGTCAGTCTGGAGTGGAGGTAAAGAAAGGGAGGGGGGGGGGGGTTCAGGGGTAAGGGCAAAACGAAGGAGCTGATCGTGGACTACAGGAAGAGACAAGGAGTAGAACACGTGTATTTGACAATAAAGTCTTGAATCTTGATGATTGTCAGGTCAGCGGGAGAGGAGAGGATGAATTCAAACCTTGAGGAGAAAACTATAGAACTTCCCCCTCGTTCCTTCTCTCTCTTTCTTTTCCTTCTTCTCTATCTCCTTCATTTCTTTCCTCTCCATCTTCTCCATCTTTTTTCTTTCCTGTTTCTCCATCTTCTCCATCTTCTTTCTTTCCTGTTTCTCCATCTTCTCCCTCTTCTCCTTCTCCCTCTTCTCCCCTTTCTCCTTCTTCTCCTTCTCCCTCTTCTCCTCTTTCTCCTTCTCCTCTTTCTCCTTCTCCCCTTTCTCCTTCTTCTCCTTCTCCCTCTTCTCCTCTTTCTCCTTCTTCTCCCCTTTCTCCTTCTTCTCCTTCTCCCTCTTCTCCTCTTTCTCCTTCTTCTCCTTCTCCCTCTTCTCCTCTTTCTCCTTCTTCTTCTTCTCCCCTTTCTCCTTCTTCTCCTTCTCCCTCTTCTCCTCTTTCTCCTTCTCCCCTTTCTCCTTCTTCTCCTTCTCCCTCTTCTCCTCTTTCTCCTTCTCCTTCTTCTCCCCTTTCTCCTTCTTCTCCTTCTTCTCCTCTTTCTCCTTCTCCCTCTTCTCCTCTTTCTCCTTCTCCTTCTTCTCCTTCTCCCTCTTCTCCTTCTTCTCCTTCTCCCTCTTCTCCGCTTTCTCCTTCTTCATGCTCTGCTTGTCATTCTTCAAGGCGGCTTCCTGAAAAGACGGAGACAATATGAGTTTCACTCTTTTCTTTTTCAAAGTCTAAACCTGAAACAAACCTACGATCCATAAGATTCAAATCACAATGAGCTGATGGAACTTACTTGAAGCTCAATGTTCTGCTGGATCAGGGAACATAGTTCTTCCTCCCGCTTCTTTTCTCTCTCGAGTGACAGCTCCTGCTCGATGAACGACTTCTCCTCCAACTCTTGGATCCTCATCTTCATCTCTCTGAGCTCCTGCTCCAGCTCCTTCTCTCTGGACTTTGCAGACTCCACAAGTTGAGTCAAGGTGATCAAGTCCCCACTGCACCTCAACAGAAGTGAGGCAGAAGACTCCATCTGCTCCACCATCTTCTTTCTCTCTGTTTCCCAGGTGAGGTTGTTGGTGGCGATCTGCTCCTTCTGGGCGGAGTGTTCAGCCTCCAGCTCCTTCTGGGCGGCGAATTCCACCTCCAGCTCCTTCTGGGCAGTGTATTCATCCACCAGCTTCCTCAGACGGGGGATTTCATCCACCAGCTCCTTCAGGGTGAAGTTTTCATCCTCCAGCTCCTTCAGGGCGGCGAATTGAGCCTCCAGCTCCTTCTGAGCGGCGTATTCAGCCTCCAGCTCCTTCTGGGCGAAGTATTCAGACTCCTGCTTCTTCAGACGGGCGTTTTCCTCCTCCAGCTCCTTCAGGGCGGCGAATTGAGCCTCCAGCTGCTTCTGGGCAGTGTATTCATCCACCAGCTTCCTCAGATGGGTGATTTCAGCTGCCAGCGACCGCTTCTCCCTCTCCAAAACCAGGAGGGTTTGGCCGGGGTCCTGCAGAGTTCTGCTGCTGCTGCACTTTTGTTCTTGGGTCATGTCTGTTGAGCTGATGATCCTCTGCATGTTGATTAACAGGTGCTGCAGTTGGACCAAGTTGTACCAAGTGTTTGAAGAGCGATTTCTTGCGTAGCTGCTGTCTGGTGACGATCGTCAGTGGCGGTGAATGGAAGTCTCAGGAGAGATGTATCTCGTGTGACTGTCGACTCGCGCTCGTCGTGTCTGTGGTTTCACTCAGAGACGTGGCTCTTTAAAGCTGAGTTATCTGGCTCTGATCTGTTCCTCAACTAAATTCTAGAACTCAACAGCAAAGCTTGCCTTTGAAGCCCTGACCAGTAAATTGGCTATGATCTATATTATAAAGGTAACAAAATGTTCCATTGTAGTTGTCATTTGACACCTGTTTCTGTTAGTGCATGAAAATGTATCATATATAACAACAATTAAATAGATCATATATAATATAATTATAATAACCAGTATGTTTGGATCCATCAGATGATCTGAATCCAGATACAGGACACCAGGGCTGCAGCTAATTAATCTGTCCATCATTTCCTGAATCATCTTGTCTACTTTACAGTGAAATAGTGAATAAAAAGACCCAGAGGTCAAGATAACATCTTCAAATGACTTGTTTTGTCTGAACAACAGTTTATTTTCATACACGACAAAGGAAAGCATCAAATCCAAACATGAAAGAAGCTGAAACCTGCAGATATTTGGTATTTTGCTCAAGACGGGAGCGAAAAAATGATTTGATTATAAAAGACAAGGTGCTTTAAAGGAAAAAAATTGAAGTCAAACATTAGGAAATAATTAAAAGCAACTTGACAACATTACAGCACAAATGTAACAGAAGAGATGAGAGTAAAAACAAAATGTTTTTAGTGTTGTTTTTATTCACTAATTTGTTTTTTCTCTTTTGATCTGTGCTTATTGTCTACATGTACACACTGTACTTCTCCCAAAATGTACAAAGTTACCCAATTTTGAAAAAGATTGACAGCAGAAGAAAGAAAATTGCCCTTGGGCTGATGTATGTTTTTGAAAACAACTGTCAAAAAATATATTTTTTAAAAAGTTACGTAAATAACGTAAAGTTGCGTAAATAACGTAAGTAATGTAAAGTAACGTAAGTAACGTAAAGTAACTGTGGGGACTCGTCATCGACACAGAGAGTATTCTCGTGGCTTCTGTCAGAACTGGGTTGAGTTCCCAGTAAGTAAGTAACGTAAAGTAACGTAACTAACGTAAAGTTACGTAAGTAACGTTGTAAGAGCCACTATGCAGCCTGCGTGTGTGTAGTTAAATATTTATGTTGGTTTGATATTTTCTTTTATTATCCAGGTTTGTAGTTTTAGTTTTATACAGTTAAAATATATTTTGTATAGTGTGTCGGCTATATTCAAGTATATTCTGTTTTCTGCGCTTTTTTGCGGCTTTTTCGATTGCGACAGTTGATGAGGCCGCGAGGCGGTTCATTGTTCATGCGCGTGATGGTTATGGAGGCGCATGGAGATCATGGTGAGTGGAGTCTGTTGAGTGGACCAGTGTTAATTTCGTTGACGAAAACTATGACGAAAGATATTCGTTAACAACCTTTTTCCCATGACTAGGACGAGACTAAGACGTGACGAAAACGGATCTTTGAAAATAAAAACTATGACTAAACTTTCGTTGACGAGACGAGACGAGACGAAAATGTTGGTGGTTGACTAACTCAGGGGTTCCCAAACCTTTCAGCCCGCGACCCCCAAAATAACGGTGCCAGAGACTGGCGACCCCCACCGACCCTGGATGTGGTATATAATGTTGCGCACAGCCACGCACACGCACTATTAGGCCTATGCAAACACGGGCATTAATACAACACAAAAGAACAGCAGCCTTACAGCCATGATATTATTTTATAGCAATTTAAGAAATAGAATATAACCAGAATACAGGGAAACTCCCTGTATAAACAGCAGGGCTGAGTGAGCACATGCTGTAAGTATAACAAAGTGCACAGGTGATGTCTGTGCGCGTCTGTGTGCAAAACGAGCAGCAGACACCTTATTGCTGCCATGTGCAAAAACTTTAGGGTTATTTATTTTAGCCTAAACATTACTTTAATATCTTAAACTCACTATAGGTGGGCAACATGCATGGAGCAGAGCAAGTGCATTCTCGGCTTTGTTTTGGAGACGGCGACTCAGAGATCATTCTCCACGTTTAGCTGCGCTCTGTATTTATTCTTTATGTTTGTCAGGGCTGAGAAAGTCTTGCACAAGTCCGCCAGCCTTGTTAACCAGTCAGGGTCAGTGAGGTGCTCAGCGAGCTGGGATCCTGCTCCATCAGAAATATGCGCACCTCGTCCCGCAGCTCACGCAGGTGGTTTCGCCGATTGTGTGGCTTTTTTGCCTGTGCAATTAAATATGCCACATCATATGATGCCTTTTGAGCTTCGGCTGGGATTGTCTGTTTGTTTAGTAAGGACTTTCTTTTGGCCTTGCAACCCTCACTCGTTCCGCTAATGTGTTAGATAACTCATCCCTTCCTCCTACATACGTCACATCCTATAGACCTATGCTAGGAGGGATATCTAATGGACAACCTAAGTACTGCAAGCTAGACTATTATGCATAGACACAACACAGGGGGTCCCTGGGCCTGAGAAGGGAAGAAAGGGAGTTTAATGTGGCTATTAAATGTGACTAAAACTAGACTAAATGTTCTGAGTTTTCGTCGACGAAAACTAGACTAAAACTAAGAAGGATAAAAATGACTAAATGTGACTAAAACTAATATGCATTTTCGTCTAAAGACTAAGACTAAATCAAAAATAGCTGCCAAAATTAACACTGGAGTGGACCGAAACAAGTTTTGACCGTGATATCGTGATACTATGGAAACGTGATACTGTGGAAACGTGATAAAGGGACATCGTGACAGGTTTGGAAATACGGCATGCCAGTTTCGATAAAGGATCGTTAAAAGGTGTGTCTGCGATGTGTTGGAAAATAAAACCCTTGTATCACGTTAACCTGCCTCCTGGAGTTGTGTGACATTGGGTTGCCCAGCAAGCGCGGCAGGGTCTACATGTTGGACACGAGTCAAACGCATAAACACTCAGCAGACATAATACAAGTGGCCATTGTAATGTGGAACCAAATGGAACGGCCACTACAAACGTAAAGTTACGTAACTAACGGAAAAGTAACGTAACTAACGCAAAGTTACGTGCGTAACGTACAGTAAAGTAACGTTACGTAAAGTAACGTTACGTAACATAAAGTAAAGTAATTCTTTTATTTTTCCTCTTTATAGATGTTTTTTTTTCATTATAAATGAATTATTAATCTTTCCTCCCTCCTCTTTTATAACGTGCTTTTCAAATGAAAATGGGCCAATGGTTTATTTGTAACGAGAAATACTTTTTTCTGCTTTAATCTTGCACTCATCATTTCTTTGTTTTCACAGCTCAGCACTTTGCTTCAGGTGTGCGTGGTACAGCAGCATTGGAACAGGTGGACTGCTTTACCTCTTAGTGGTGCAAGTTAGAAATATCAGCTTCAACGTGACGGAGCCGGAGGCTCAGCCGGCTCTGAGGAACCAAACGGGCCAGAGCCGCCTGTGGGGACTCGTCATCGTATTCTCGTGGCTTCTGTCAGAACTGGGTTGAGTTCCTCACCGTGACAGACGAGTCTCTCCTCGCTCCAGCCTCACTGACTTGGTCTAGTTTCACTTTATACTTTATCCTGATCACAGACTGTTAATGCAGCATGTCTGAAGAACTTCATCTCTAGCATTTCCTTGGATTTATCAGCTGATGACTTCCAATGCTCACTGCATTCCACCCTCTTTAATATCAAACATCACAAACTGTCTTTAACTCGGAAATAAGTTGCAGGGGAATTATCAAGTGTTGGTAAGTGTTAACTGTTTCAAAAAGTACACGCTACATGTTTGTTGAATTGTCTCCTTATGAAATGAAGCTGCAGGCACTGCCATGTTATTTTACATATGTCTGTACCTGCACAAATTTAACATATCATCTGCTGTCTGACTGATTTCTATTTTGACAACTTGTCTGTTTGAAAATGAAATAGGAAAATAATAAAAATCTTCTGTGTAGATGTCATCAGGCCGGGACTCTTGTCTTACGTGTCTAGTTTGGACTCGATTGGACCAAATATGTCCGAGATACAGAACCTCGTGTTTTGATGGCGTGCAATCAAACTTTGACGCCACGCCACGGTCACACCGTGTGACGAAAAATCGATCTTTGAGGTAGTTTTCATCTCCATCTTGTTGTGATGACACGCATCTCCATATGAAGTTGATCTGATGAAAGCCCTGGGACAAGTACATCAAAGTAAAAATGTGGAAAATGGCCAATATGGCCACTAAAGTCAAAATGGCGGGCTTCCTGTTGCTTTTTTCCAATTGCACCTCTGACCTTTTTTGTTTGTCTGGTCATGATACACCTGAGCTACGATTTTTGTGAAGATCGGTGAAAGCTAACTGAGGGGCTTTTCCTTAGATGGCGCTGTTGAGCCATTTTGCCACGCCCATTTCAAATTACTCCAGAATACAATTACTTTTTGGGGTTTTGAATTCCCTGCAAACTTTGGTAACAATTTCAGCGTCTAGGCCTGAAAAATCCCCAAAAGGGAAATACAAATCCTTCGAAATACACCGGAGGTGCTCGGGCCCTAATTAAATATAATAAAAGGATTTGAAAAAAGTTGGTGGAATAGAATTTATTTTAATAATCTATTGTGAGTAATTAAAAAAAAGGTCTGTTGATATTTCATATTTCTATTTGTCGAAAACTAAATTGAGACACAGCTTTGTCTGCTCCGTCATTTGTTTATTTTCTATTACGACCATTTGACATATGTATACATTGTCCTAATATTCAATCAACAACTTACTATGATATTTCATTATTAGTTATTAAGGTATTCAGAATTATTCCTCTAAACTATTCGTTTGGGTCATGTTTTTTTTTAATAGATTTATATTTTCAAAAGGAACTGATGGGAATGGTCGTGTTGCCGACTTGGATGTGATATTATCATCGTTTTACCTGCATGTAACTGAAACTCTCTCAGACTCAAGCAGTTCTGAACTATGACTATTCACCTGGTGACAAATGGCTCCATCTGGTGTCAGATACTGTAACAAGGGATCTGTCACGTTCTCAGTAACAGACGATGACATTGGACGAACAGACGTGCACGTTGACGTTTCTCACTGATGTAAATAAGATGATAACTATGGCTTCAGGTTGGATTCAGTGGCTCTGGTTCACTGGAGATACGGAGGTTTGAAATGTCTGTATTTGCATTGATTGATGATTGATAATTGATTGAATAAGCATCATTAATGAGGTTTGTTTGATTAATATAAAGTAGGATTTATTCTGTGTGGCCGGTTCACTGTTCTCTTGCTAAAGTAAACACAAAAGATATCAAGAGGTTTATGCTTATGAATCTTTACAGAAGTCATAGAAGAAAATCGTGAATAGTTAACAAACCTTAGTGCGCGCACCACCGCCAAGGTCCAGCTGTTTGTTTGTGAAACCACATTTATATGAACTAGATTCAGATTGTTATTTGGATCTGCACTAAATTGCACACACTGGTATTAGTCCTAGAAAAACGCCTGATTTCCATGATCCATGAATTCTTCTCTGAGAAATCAAGGGAAATCATGAAAAATCGAACAATGTTATGACTTTGAGAAGGTTCTTCTCTCACCTTTAAGTTTTCGTCACCGTTTACAGTTTTGACTCAAGAGGATCAGTCACATATAATCTCTCAATTTTATGCAAATCGATGTGAGGCTACAAATCTATGAACCTTTGACTTTTCATTCCCACAGATGTAAAGAACTTTATCAGATATTTTCTGTTGTTTTGTCAGCTACAAACAACTGATTTTCACAAACCCTGAAAATACCCGACAGGAAGTAAAGCTGTTGTTTAAAACAATCCACTATTACACAAATGATCCAATTACTGTGAATTGAAATGTGTATTTTGATGCAGATCCACGAGCAGGAAAACAAAGTAAATATACCTGAGTTCAGTAAATATATGATCTGTCAGTTTCTCCTAAAATAATAGAATTAAATCTGAGGAAAGTGCAGCTGTGGAGAACGAGTGTTTCTCAGTTGAAATTATAAATATATGTATAAATAATATACAGGTATTGAGTTTCTTTTACATATAAATGTTGAGTTTTCATCATTTAGTTTGTTTACCAACCATCATCTGTAATAAAAGAGCAAACTCTCATCTCAATGAAAAGTCTTTGTTATTTATTCAAGATTTTATTTTGTAAGAAAAGTCAGTCTGGAGTGGAGGTAAAGAAAGGGGGGGGGGGGGGGTTCAGGGGTAAGGGCAAAACGAAGGAGCTGATCGTGGACTACAGGAAGAGACAAGGAGTAGAACACGTGTATTTGACAATAAAGTCTTGAATCTTGAATCTTGATGATTGTCAGGTCAGCGGGAGAGGAGAGGATGAATTCAAACCTTGAGGAGAAAACTATAGAACTTCCCCCTCGTTCCTTCTCTCTCTTTCTTTTCCTTCTTCTCTATCTCCTTCATTTCTTTCCTCTCCATCTTCTTTCTTTCCTGTTTCTCCATCTTCTCCATCTTCTTTCTTTCCTGTTTCTCCATCTTCTCCCTCTTCTCCTTCTCCCTCTTCTCCCCTTTCTCCTTCTCCCTCTTCTCCTCTTTCTCCTTCTCCTTCTTCTCCCTCTTCTCCTTCTCCCTCTTCTCCTCTTTCTCCTTCTCCTTCTTCTCCTTCTCCCTCTTCTCCTTCTTCTCCTTCTCCCCTTTCTCCTTCTTCTCCTTCTCCCTCTTCTCCTCTTTCTCCCTCTTCTCCTTCTTCTCTTTCTCCTTCTTCTCCTTCTCCCTCTTCTCCTCTTTCTCCTTCTTCTCCTTCACCCTCTTCTCCTCTTTCTCCTTCTTCTCCTTCTCCCTCTTCTCCTTCTTCTCCTTCTCCCTCTTCTCCGCTTTCTCCTTCTTCATGCTCTGCTTGTCATTCTTCAAGGCGGCTTCCTGAAAAGACGGAGACAATATGAGTTTCACTCTTTTCTTTTTCAAAGTCTAAACCTGAAACAAACCTACGATCCATAAGATTCAAATCACAATGAGCTGATGGAACTTACTTGAAGCTCAATGTTCTGCTGGATCAGGGAACATAGTTCTTCCTCCCGCTTCTTTTCTCTCTCGAGTGACAGCTCCTGCTCGATGAACGACTTCTCCTCCAACTCTTGGATCCTCATCTTCATCTCTCTGAGCTCCTGCTCCAGCTCCTTCTCTCTGGACTTTGCAGACTCCACAAGTTGAGTCAAGGTGATCAAGTCCCCACTGCACCTCAACAGAAGTGAGGCAGAAGACTCCATCTGCTCCACCATCTTCTTTCTCTCTGTTTCCCAGGTGAGGTTGTTGGTGGCAATCTGCTCCTTCTGGGCGGAGTGTTCAGCCTCCAGCTCCTTCTGGGCGGCGAATTCCACCTCCAGCTCCTTCTGGGCAGTGTATTCATCCACCAGCTTCCTCAGACGGGGGATTTCATCCACCAGCTCCTTCAGGGTGAAGTTTTCATCCTCCAGCTCCTTCAGGGCGGCGAATTGAGCCTCCAGCTCCTTCTGAGCGGCGTATTCAGCCTCCAGCTCCTTCTGGGCGAAGTATTCGGCCTCCTGCTTCCTCAGACAGGCGTTTTCCTCCTCCAGCTCCTTCAGGGCGGCGAATTGAGCCTCCAGCTCCTTCTGGGCAGTGTATTCATCCACCAGCTTCCTCAGATGGGCGATTTCAGCTGCCAGCGACCGCTTCTCCCTCTCCAAAACTAGGAGGGTTTGGCCGGGGTCCTGCAGAGTTCTGCTGCTGGGGCACTTTTGTTCCTGGGTCATGTCTGTTGAGCTGATGATCCTCTGCATGTTGATTAACAGGTGCTGCAGTTGGACCAAGTTGTACCAAGTGTTTGAAGAGCGATTTCTTGCGTAGCTGCTGTCTGGTGACGATCGTCAGTGGCGGTGAATGGAAGTCTCAGGAGAGATGTATCTCGTGTGACTGTCGACTCGCGCTCGTCGTGTCTGTGGTTTCACTCAGAGACGTGGCTCTTTAAAGCTGAGTTATTTGCCTCTGATCTGTTCCTCAACTAAATTCTAGAACTCAACAGCAAAGCTTGCCTTTGAAGCCCTGACCAGTAAATTGGCTATGATCTATATTATAAAGGTAACAAAATGTTCCATTGTAGTTGTCATTTGACACCTGTTTCTGTTAGTGCATGAAAATGTATCATATATAACAACAATTAAATAGATCATATATAATATAATTATAATAACCAGTATGTTTGGATCCATCAGATGATCTGAATCCAGATACAGGACACCAGGGCTGCAGCTAATTAATCTGTCCATCATTTCCTGAATCATCTTGTCTACTTTACAGTGAAATAGTGAATAAAAAGACCCAGAGGTCAAGATAACATCTTCAAATGACTTGTTTTGTCTGAACAACAGTTTATTTTCATACACGACAAAGGAAAGCATCAAATCCAAACATGAAAGAAGCTGAAACCTAATGAGGTTTGTTTGATTAATATAAAGTAGGATTTATTCTGTGTGGCCGGTTCACTGTTCTCTTGCTAAAGTAAACACAAACGATATCAAGAGGTTTATGCTTATGAATCTTTACAGAAGTCATAGAAGAAAATCGTGAATAGTTAACAAACCTTAGTGCGCGCACCACCGCCAAGGTCCAGCTGTTTGTTTGTGAAACCACATTTATATGAACTAGATTCAGATTGTTATTTGGATCTGCACTAAATTGCACACACTGGTATTAGTCCTAGAAAAACGCCTGATTTCCATGATCCATGAATTCTTCTCTGAGAAATCAAGGGAAATCATGAAAAATCGAACAATGTTATGACTTTGAGAAGGTTCTTCTCTCACCTTTAAGTTTTCGTCACCGTTTACAGTTTTGACTCAAGAGGATCAGTCACATATAATCTCTCAATTTTATGCAAATCGATGTGAGGCTACAAATCTATGAACCTTTGACTTTTCATTCCCACAGATGTAAAGAACTTTATCAGATATTTTCTGTTGTTTTGTCAGCTACAAAAAACAGTTTGAACAAAAACCTCCCTGCAGCCTTATTGGAGCATCATGATTTAACACCAACGACGAAGCAGTTATATGAACTCTTGTCTGTCTATAAACATCTGTATGAACCTCTGGAAAACATCCAGCTTCATCACTGCTTCAGCAGAAGGGTAAAGGTCAAAGGTCGGATGAGTCTGACGGGGAAATTCTGCACAACTGATTTTCACAAACCCTGAAAATACCCGACAGGAAGTAAAGCTGTTGTTTAAAACAATCCACTATTACACAAATGATCCAATTACTGTGAATTGAAATGTGTATTTTGATGCAGATCCACGAGCAGGAAAACAAAGTAAATATACCTGAGTTCAGTAAATATATGATCTGTCAGTTTCTCCTAAAATAATAGAATTAAATCTGAGGAAAGTGCAGCTGTGGAGAACGAGTGTTTCTCAGTTGAAATTATAAATATATGTATAAATAATATACAGGTATTGAGTTTCTTTTACATATAAATGTTGAGTTTTCATCATTTAGTTTGTTTACCAACCATCATCTGTAATAAAAGAGCAAACTCTCAACTCAATGAAAAGTCTTTGTTATTTATTCAAGATTTTATTTTGTAAGAAAAGTCAGTCTGGAGTGGAGGTAAAGAAAGGGGGGGGGGGTTCAGGGGTAAGGGCAAAACGAAGGAGCTGATCGTGGACTACAGGAAGAGACAAGGAGTAGAACACGCCCCCCTCTCCATCAACGGGACTACGGTGGAGCGAGTCAGCAGCTTCAGGCTCTGCAATTTCTACAGGTGCACCGTAGAGAGTATCCTGACTGGCTGCATCACCGCCTGGTACGGCAGCTGCACTGCCCTGAACCGTAAGGCTTTGCAGGGTGGTGAAGTCTGCCCAGCACATCACCAGGACGGAGCTGCCATCCATGGAGGACCTCTACACCCAGCGGTGTAAATATTTTGCTGTAATATTCTGAGCATTGCGATAAGAGAGCCTGTGACCCAAGCATTTCATTGCCAGCGATATTTGACAATAAAGTCTTGAATCTTGAATCTTGATGATTGTCAGGTCAGCGGGAGAGGAGAGGATGAATTCAAACCTTGAGGAGAAAACTATAGAACTTCCCCCTCCTCGTTCCTTCTCTCTCTTTCTTTTCCTTCTTCTCTATCTCCTTCATTTCTTTCCTCTCCATCTTCTCCATCTTCTTTCTTTCCTGTTTCTCCATCTTCTCCCTCTTCTCCTCTTTCTCCTTCTCCCTCTTCTCCTTCTCCTCTTTATCCTTCTTCTCCTTCTCCCCTTTCTCCTTCTCCCTCTTCTCCTCTTTCTCCTTCTCCTTCTTCTCCTTCTCCCTCTTCTCCTCTTTCTCCTTCTTCTCCTTCTCCCCTTTCTCCTTCTTCTCCTTCTCCCTCTTCTCCTCTTTCTCCCTCTTCTCCTTCTTCTCTTTCTCCTTCTTCTCCTCCCCTTTCTCCTTCTTCTCCTTCTCCCTCTTCTCCTCTTTCTCCTTCTTCTCCCCTTTCTCCTTCTTCTCCTTCTCCCTCTTCTCCTCTTTCTCCTTCTTCTCCTTCTCCCTCTTCTTCTCTTTCTCCTTCTCCTTCTCCTTCTTCTCCTTCTCCCTCTTCTCCTCTTTCTCCTTCTTATTCTCCCTCTTCTCCTCTTTCTCCTTCTCCCCTTTCTCCTTCTTCTCCTTCTCCCTCTTCTCCTTCTCCTTCTTTTCCTTCTCCCTCTTCTCCTCTTTCTCCTTCTCCTTCTCCCTCTTCTCCGCTTTCTCCTTCTTCATGCTCTGCTTGTCATTCTTCAAGGCGGCTTCCTGAAAAGACGGAGACAATATGAGTTTCACTCTTTTCTTTTTCAAAGTCTAAACCTGAAACAAACCTACGATCCATAAGATTCAAATCACAATGAGCTGATGGAACTTACTTGAAGCTCAATGTTCTGCTGGATCAGGGAACATAGTTCTTCCTCCCGCTTCTTTTCTCTCTCGAGTGACAGCTCCTGCTCGATGAACGACTTCTCCTCCAACTCTTGGATCCTCATCTTCATCTCTCTGAGCTCCTGCTCCAGCTCCTTCTCTCTGGACTTTGCAGACTCCACAAGTTGAGTCAAGGTGATCAAGTCCCCACTGCACCTCAACAGAAGTGAGGCAGAAGACTCCATCTGCTCCACCATCTTCTTTCTCTCTGTTTCCCAGGTGAGGTTGTTGGTGGCGATCTGCTCCTTCTGGGCGGAGTGTTCAGCCTCCAGCTCCTTCTGGGCGGCGAATTCCACCTCCAGCTCCTTCTGGGCAGTGTATTCATCCACCAGCTTCCTCAGACGGGGGATTTCATCCACCAGCTCCTTCAGGGTGAAGTTTTCATCCTCCAGCTCCTTCAGGGCGGCGAATTGAGCCTCCAGCTCCTTCTGAGCGGCGTATTCAGCCTCCAGCTCCTTCTGGGCGAAGTATTCAGCCTCCTGCTTCCTCAGACGGGCGTTTTCCTCCTCCAGCTCCTTCAGGGCGGCGAATTGAGCCTCCAGCTCCTTCTGGGCAGTGTATTCATCCACCAGCTTCCTCAGATGGGTGATTTCAGCTGCCAGCGACCGCTTCTCCCTCTCCAAAACCAGGAGGGTTTGGCCGGGGTCCTGCAGAGTTCTGCTGCTGGTGCACTTTTGTTCTTGGGTCATGTCTGTTGAGCTGATGATCCTCTGCATGTTGATTAACAGGTTCTGCAGTTGGACCAAGTTGTACCAAGTGTTTGAAGAGCGATTTCTTGCGTAGCTGCTGTCTGGTGACGATCGTCAGTGGCGGTGAATGGAAGTCTCAGGAGAGATGTATCTCGTGTGACTGTCGACTCGCGCTCGTCGTGTCTGTGGTTTCACTCAGAGACGTGGCTCTTTAAAGCTGAGTTATCTGGTCTGATCTGTTCCTCAACTAAATTCTAGAACTCAACAGCAAAGCTTGCCTTTGAAGCCCTGACCAGTAAATTGGCTATGATCTATATTATAAAGGTAACAAAATGTTCCATTGTAGTTGTCATTTGACACCTGTTTCTGTTAGTGCATGAAAATGTATCATATATAACAACAATTAAATAGATCATATATAATATAATTATAATAACCAGTATGTTTGGATCCATCAGATGATCTGAATCCAGATACAGGACACCAGGGCTGCAGCTAATTAATCTGTCCATCATTTCCTGAATCATCTTGTCTACTTTACAGTGAAATAGTGAATAAAAAGACCCAGAGGTCAAGATAACATCTTCAAATGACTTGTTTTGTCTGAACAACAGTTTATTTTCATACACGACAAAGGAAAGCATCAAATCCAAACATGAAAGAAGCTGAAACCTGCAGATATTTGGTATTTTGCTCAAGACGGGAGCGAAAAAATGATTTGATTATAAAAGATATTTGCAGATTTCCTGTTGATCGACTGATCTGTGATCGTTGCAGCTCAACGATCACAGATCCTTAAAATGAAAGTAATTAATAAAATATATAATTTCTGCTGCACAATCTCCTTGTTTTGTGTTTGTGATGACAGATTAATAATTTCTGACTTTTCTGTAAATACGACTGAGACAGGAAGGTGTAGCTTCCCCTTCTAAATCATATCACCGTAAATACAAAATAAAAGATGCAATTTTTCCAAGTCTCCGAGTCACCTCCACACGTTTCCTCTTTACATCACACGTTGCCTTTGTGACGTTGCTGGGAGATGATGTTTGCAGAGTGTGGAGAACAGAGGTCGTGTTCAGAAGCTTATCAAATTTCCGCTGTATAAGGTGAGATAGCAGGGACGCAGTGAGACGGGCATATTAAGCACCGTGTCGGGATGTGATCAGTCAGTCGGCTTCCAGGAGGAGAGGCCAGCAGCCGGAGCGCGGCAGCACCACAGGGATGGAGAGCCTGGTTCCCCGAGTCTGACAGAGGTGAGTTCAATTATCCCACGTTTAACAGTTCGGTCTTCACAGGACAGATCCTGGTCAGAGTAATGTAAAGACTGGACTTTTATTTATACTTTTTAATTCTCAGTTTCCGAGTTAGATAGATGGTAAAGTGTCTGGTACTTTTTATAATAAGTATAAGAATTATAATAAGATTATGTTTATTATAACGTTAACAAACACATTAAAACACAGTGACAAGGTGCTTTAAAGGAAAAAAATTGAAGTCAAACATTAGGAAACAATTAAAAGCAACTTGACAACATTACAGCACAAATGTAACAGAAGAGATGAGAGTAAAAACAAAATGAAATTAAATATAATAAAAGGATTTGAAAAAAGTTGGTGGAATAGAATTTATTTGAATAATCTATTGTGAGTAATTAAAAAAAAGGTCTGTTGATATTTCATATTTCTATTTGTCGAAAACTAAATTGAGACACAGCTTTGTCTGCTCCGTCATTTGTTTATTTTCTATTATGAGCATTTGACATATGTATACATTGTCCTAATATTCAATCAACAACTTACTATGATATTTCATTATTAGTTATTAAGGTATTCAGAATTATTCCTCTCAACTATTCGTTTGGGTCATGTTTTTTTTTAATAGATTTATATTTTCAAAAGGAACTGATGGACCTGGCAGAAAAGAAAAGCTATTTTATTGTCCTGAATGAAATTTCCTTGAGAAGTATCTTAGCATCTTAATATTTGCTGATTGCGCCTAAACTTTATTATGAACCTCAGAAGATGTGATATCTGAAAAACTGTGAACATTCCAGCTTTGTTAATATAAATTATGATTATGAATTTACTTTCTTCCGTCCAGTGCCTCAGTGAGTGTGTCCGTGCTGCGAGCCACCATGATGCTGTACAGTCACCTGTTGCTCTTTGTCTACATCCTCACCTTCCTGATGGGGGTCCCCGCCAACATCCTGGCATTCTGCACCTTCTGCCGCAAGGTGCGCCGCAAGGCGAACCCCATAGACATCCTCCTCCTCAACCTTACCATCTCCGACCTCATCTTCCTCCTTTTCCTGCCATTCAAAATGAAGGAGGCCTCGGACGACATGGCCTGGCTGCTGCCCTTCCCCCTGTGTCCCTTCACCAGCTTCCTGTTCTACGTCACCATCTACAACAGCACGCTGCTCCTCACGGCGGTGAGCGTGGAGCGTTACCTGGGGGTGGCCTTCCCCTTGAGGTACTCCCTGTGTCGCAGGCCTCGCTACGCCGTGATGGCCAGCGTCATCTTCTGGGTGGTGAGCTCTCTGAACCTCAGCATGGTCTACATCATACCCTACGTCCAGTGGAACAAAGGGGCAGATGGTGAGAACCAAGGCAGCAGCAGCGCGCCCCCGACCACCTGCTACCATAACTTCACACAGGACGAGCTCAAGATCATTCTGCCGTTCCGCCTGGAGCTCTTCATCGTCCTCTTCTGCATCCCCTTCTTAATCTGCTGCTTCTGCTACGTCAACTTCATCCTCATCCTGTCACATCTCCCAAACATCGGCCGGCGGCGGAGGCTGCGTGCCATAGGCCTGGCGCTCGGGACGCTGATAGTATTCGCCGTCTGCTTCGGGCCTTACAACGCCTCCCACCTGGTGGGGTTTCTCCACATGGAGAGCCTGGAGTGGAGGAACATAGCGTTGCTCTCCAGCACCTTCAACGCCTGCCTGGACCCAATCATCTTCTACTTCTCATCGGCGGCGGTCAGGAGCATGTTGAACCACTGCTTCAGGAACATCATGGCGAAGCTGCACATCCTGAGGTGTGGGGGGGCTTTGCACCGCCAGCAGCAGAGGGCCCTCAACTCCGAGAAGAGCAAGGAAGCAGCCCCTCCAGTAGACTCCCTATGACTTTACCACTTTTCTTCTTCCCACAAGACTTTTGATGAGCGGAGGTCACGTTTATTTCATCATCAAAAAACTGACAGAATGAAGAATCACTGTTACCCCTCTGACAAATGAAAGAAGCTCTGGACAAGGTTTAGATGAAACCATCACTGTAACAGGTGGTTTTCCCCATCAGAGTTTAAAAAAGATGCAATAAACACTTTTAATTTCACTTATTTATCTGCTGGTTCCGTCTAAGGAAGGTGAATTCTGTCACAACTGCATGACTTGTCCAAATATTGCTGTTCTTGAACATGATCCCCTGAAACAATACGTCATTTTGGTCTTATCCAACTTCGTGTCAGGGGTTTTCCTGGATACAAGCTTTATATGCGATGCCTGAGATGTCTCACACGAGCACATTAACACGAAGGCTAAAGAATTGCAACAGAAGTGAGTGATTGCTAAATGTAACGCGGCTCTTTTTACTGTCAACATCCATTGTTACCTGAAATGACAGGAACCATACTTGAGAAAAATGTGTAGGACGTGAACTTTGACTTTTTTTGTTTGATCCATGTCCCCGACACGAACATGGAGAAGGTGGGGTTTATGAGTTATACTGCAACCAGCCACCAGGGGATGATCGAGATGATTTGGCTTCACTTTAAAAGGTTAATTTACTCTAAACTCTGAGAACTGGGAGAACAACCTTCTCTGTGACTCAGGGTTCAACCAGGACACTTTTTTTTAAATCAAAAACAAGTGTTTTATAGGAGCGAGGGATGAAGCAATTAAAAAACCAGGGGATGTTGGTCGACATTAAACAGGAAGTGGAGCATGTTCGCTCCCGAGTTAATTTGAGGTGTAAACACAGATTACACAACGCAGGGCTGGTTATAAAGTTGGAGTCGTTGTGCTCTGAGGGGACTGATAACGTCCTCGGGCTGTTTCCTGTCAGTAATAATGAACCCGGAGCTCCTGTGCAGGTTCATGTACACACACGTATAACATCTGTTTATAGTGTCCTGTTGTACACGGCTCCGAGGACAGCGGTGCACGTCCGTTTATTAGTTCAGTGTTTATATGAAGTTTAATAAAATCTATTCCCAAGCAGGAGAAGTCTTATCTGCAGACTGTGTTTATGAGGTGTAGCTAAATATAAGATGTATGTTAAAGTACTAATACAGCTGATAACTCCGCCAAGGCCCAACTATCCCTTAAAGTCAATCGAGCTGCACCAAATTATACAAACTCAGACATCACAAGATTGACTGGAAATCGAATGAGCAGGTTTCGGTATACTCCTGATAAATAAAGAAACGCAGATGAAAACATTACATAGAGTATTTATTCCAAAAAAAATTAAATACGACAACAAAATGAAAAAGGCTCAACTTGTAGGACCAGGATCAGATGAGTGTTAAGACAAAAAAAAGACGTTTACTTCTAAAAGTGACACAAATCTCATAATCGGGCACAGAAAAAAAAAAAGAGAAAAGAATCACATTAATACATTGTGACACCCAAACATAATTTTAGAGTATGATGATATGCAGCCAAGCACAGAGGCGTTTTAAATATTAATTTTTGTGGGGAAAACCATTAGACGGGCACTCGAGGACTCAAAGAAACAAAGAAGCGTCCCAATTCTGTAAACGTCTAAATTTCACATTCGAATAAGAAGGAAAATCACGAAGGTTTTTTTAAACAGAGATGTTGGTTTGAGTCACATCCGTGTTTCCAGGCAGTGAGAAAAGGGGTCAAGTCCCGTCCCAATAGAAATAAAAGGCTAAATAAATAATGCTACATAACACTGAGCTACTCCTAAATGTTAGATTTGGGTTGTGCTTGGAAAGTGCCCGTCCATGAGAAACTGATCCCCGCAGGCCTTTTGGTCCTGGCAGCTCCAAAACCGATCAGTTCTGCATAATTTGTGTTCTTGGCATAAGTCTCACACAAACACACACGCACACAAATACATACACACACACAACCACACCTTACAGTATTGTCATGTATCAATATATACTTATTATTGTCGACTTTCTGAATGTGAGGATTTCTTTGATTTACGTTTTTTTTTTTTTTTTCAGCACCATCAGGAAAGGCACAGTCTGACAAATCAGTCCAGCGATGAACGTTCAACCCTCCTCCTCCTCTCTTTTTATTAATACGCAGGATATATGTTAAAAATTGAAAGAGCTTCTCAGAATAAAAGTGAGCGTTTTGAGATGATGAATCGAGTGGAGGGACGTCTTCGCCGCTCGCGTCGGCAGAGGAGGGCTGACGGTTCGTCTGACGTGACACAACAAACCTCCGACAGACTCCACGAAGCAGAAAACACAGCTATTGCATTATCCAATTTGGAAAAAATGACAATTAAATATCATATTTCAATACAGCTATCAGGCCTCTGCTTTATATAGGACAAGTGGTATGTGCATTACATTGGTATCTTTAAATATAAATATTTCTCCATTCAGTTTTAAAAAGGTTTATATTTTTTGAGGGAATCTGTCCTTCGGCCTCTCGAGGTCAAATGACTGCAGGTGGCATCAAGGCAGGAAAGAGGGGATTTCTGTTATAAGGCTCTTGATATACTTATAAATATAAACTTTTAAAAACAAGCAGAGCACTAGACAACAATGTTAAACATGCCCACGACTACTAAAACTATTCAAGTAAAAATGCTGGTAATGTCCGACAACGAGAAACTGCTTCAACATGACGACAAACAAACAAAAAACTAAAAACGATCAGCTCCGGTATCCTTATAATTAAAAATGTTTTAAGTCAAGAGAGAAAATATTAAATCAAACAAAAACCTCAGCATCTCGACTCAACCGTTAAAAACACATGCAGCTGTTTTTTGTATTTATTTAAGTGCAGTAAAACACCACCAATCCTCTTCTTCCTTCTCCGTCAATATATTGAATCTATGTGTATCTGATGAAATATCAAATATAGCAGCTTAGGTTCAGAGCCTTTCACGCTGTAATAAGAGCATTGACACCGAGTCCCAACACCCTGACCCGGACCAGGCACCACTGGTTTGGTCCGACTGATGAAAACAAAAAGGCTTCCTCTGAATTAAACTACACCGCGAGGGCTGAACTGTAAAGTCTACAATGAGTTCACCTGCTCTGAACTGCTCCTTATTGCATGACGACGTCGCTATCATCCAAAATATAGAAAGACAAACGTTCACCGGGGTTGAAACTCGAGCACTGGAACGTGAACGGTGACGCTCAGACCGAAGCTGGCTGACAGATGCTGCGGAGTCTGAATACGAAGGGTTCGAGTCCCAGCGGTGACGGCGCTCGTGAGCCGACAGCTCTCTGCCGTCTGCAGACGACGTGTTGGCGAACCTGCGAATACAAACTCCTCCGTGTGCGCGACTGTGTTTTGTTTTCCCCTGGAGAGAGAAGGTATCTCATGATTTCAACATGTGAAGCTGTTCCTGGATCTGGACATAATTATTGGTTATTATAAGGAAACTAAATTATTATAACAAAAGACAGTTTGAGAGCCCGATTAACCGAATTGTAATTTCACTTAACTTCATTCATTCTGTTCGGATCAATCAGAGATGTGGGCGATGATCGAGTTGTACTTGTGATAGTAGGGAAAAGACAGTTTGCAATACTTTATAACCACTGAAAGTGTTTTTTTTTTCAAAATAAAGCTGAATAACCTCGTTTAAAAACATGTTGAAATCAGAAGAATTCGTTCCAGATCACGAGAAAACAAAACTTCAGTAACCTCCGTGTCGTCCAGGCCCACGTGCCGGACAGCGCAGGGTTTTTCACACAGAGGCGCCCGAACCAACATACGTTTAACTTCCTTCCATCCTACACACACACACACACACACACACACACACGCACGCGCACACTTTACTCTTCAAACCACGTTAGGCACTTTGATTACTCTTCTCCGAACGCACCAGCCGACCTCTGACTGACCCACGAGGACGTCAAATACTTTACATTCCTGAAGCCAAGGTTCAACGTCACTTGCCAAAACTCGCTTATGACGACAAAATACTCGTTCAGCACTGAGCCTGATCTCTGCATTAGCACCTTATTGCACTGACGGAGCTCTTGACATTATCAGTTTGTTGAGGTTGTGGGGTGGTGGTGGGGGGGGGGGGTTAAAAGCGCTTGTTGTCGTCAGAAGATATAAGTCGTCCACTCTGTTCTATTGCTGAATATGAAAGTTAATTTAAAAACTAAAAACGGGGGAAATAACACTCATAAATAGGAAGAGGAATAAAACGCACGGGAAACATTTGGTATAACAAACTGTACCAAGCTGAACTACGACGTAGAGACGTTTTTCTAACAGTCTACTTTATGCATCTCGCACTAAGGCAACAAGCGATACACGATGCCTTTAAGACGCAGCTGTACGTGGCTTTTCTTTTCTTTTTTTAAAAAACGTTTTCATTCAGTGTCTGTGTTGGTTACGATTCTCACCGTCAGGCTGGATGACCGCGAGGGGAACCATTGGCTTAAAGGGAGGCCGATCGGTAACCGCGATAGGCAGCCTGCCAATGTTGCTATGGCGATCACGCACTTTGCTCCACAGACACACAACACATTCGGTGTCTAGAAAGCTGAGAAAAACACAAACAAAAACGTGTAAAAACCGTAAACCAGCGACATTGGGCTCAACATGAGGCTTCATTCCCACTCATTCACCAAAGAATCATCAGTTTGTATATCCCCACCTACTCCGCCGTCAGTTAAACGCACACGCACACACACGGAAGAAAAAAAAAAATCCCTGCAAAATAAAAAGTTTGAGCTGCTGTCGATTCATCATGATTTAAATAAAGCGAAGGAGAGGGTGGTGATGCGGGAGAGCACAGGGAAACGATTGGCTGGTTTTTAAAATTTGCATAATGTGGCTGTGACTCCTCTCTGGCTTCTTTCATCCTTATGCAGTCTGCAGTAGCTGCCGCCATCACCGTCGCGCCGCGGTGACATGAGCTTCACCAGTGTGGGGGTCGGACCTTTAAGACTGGCTGAGCGACTGAGAAAGGTGGAGGGCTTCAGGCGAAGTACATGGTACTCAATGTGTCGTGGTGGATCTGAACGGCTTTGGCCAGCGCCTGGGGGTCCCGGCCGTTACTCTGCCCTGAGACGTGGCTGCCCTCCGCACTGCGACGAAGGAGAACAAACAAATTAATGAAACATCAGGACAAGGTGACATGAAAAGGTTCTGCAGCACTGAGGCTATCCATCTAAACTATCTATATATCAAATTAACCAACGCGCTATACACGTAGATGAAATTTATAGCTTTATAACCCCCCATATAATCCAGAGAGGAAATTGGTTTGGTTGCTCATGCACAGTGATAAATAACAAAAGATACACAAGTTTAACAAATCACAGCACACAACATACACAACATAGTCCCACAAAATTAGTAAAACTGACAATCTGTCAGATACTCCCAATAGGAAATCACTATATCTCATACAATCAATAAACAAATCCTCACCTGTCGTGCTCTTTGTCAACCAGGTGGTAGCGGGCACGGAACGCCACCAGGTGGGCGTAGTAGGCCGGTGCTGGGATGGAAACGGACCGAGTGCAGCGGACGTAGGTGTGGCACAGCTGGTAGGTGAGGAGCTGGAACTCGTCGGCGGTGAAGCAGTTGTCGTCCCACAGAACGTGGTAGTGAGACGGCCGACTCGTACCCTGGGGAGCGGAGAGCAGAGGTTTAAAAATCACACCCCAGAGACAGGAAGCTCCGCGGAGGGAGGACAAACGATGAGCTGCTAAAATTTAGTTGAAGCAGGGACGTGTTTTTTTTACCTGGATCCCAGCGTGACTGCAGAGGTAAAAGTCAAATTCATAGGGGTGGGTGATGTCTGTGTCCACCGTGGTGCCGGCAGGAATGTTTCCACTTCGTCCAACCTGACGGTGAAACATAACAAACTCATGTAAGGAAACTATTTTACCTAAATTACTCTAAACCGGCCTGAGCAGTGTCCCTGATATCAAAGTTTCCCTTTGACAGTGAAACCCAATAATATGTATGTTTAAAGATGTCTGAGAAATCGTGTCCTGTGATGCTGACCCGCTCGTTGCGATCCGCACAGAAGAGGCGTGTGTGATGGCGTTTCTGCACGACGATGTACGTGATCCCCGGCTGGTATTCTTTCTCCAGGCTGATGCAAGCCTCCCTGATGGCCAGCAGCTCATAGTACAGCACCTACACAGAAAAACATGGTTTGTATCGTTGTAGAATTGGAAACAACATGAATCCGTCTTTACAAGAGAAACGTGGTACCTGTCTGAACTGGCCCTCCGACACTCCGTCCCTGTAGAAGATGATCCTGGTCGGCTTGTAGCGCGTCGATTTGTAGAACTGGATCAAAAGGTCTCGCACCATAGAGGCCAAGTCCTGGATGATCTCCTGTCTGGGCCTCTGCACCCGCACGGTGGCGCAGTACCGGCTGGGGTGGGCGTCCATACTGCCGACCACCTATAGAGGAAGAGCACTCAGAATCACTAAAGCACTACAGATAAATGTGCTTCATGTGAAAATTTACATTAAGTGAAGCCTCACCGCGGCAATCGATGGTTTCTTCCCGTCGCCGGCTGGAGGATGAGTGACATCAGCCCCGAGGAAGATGACAGGCTGCTGGAACACGGAGGGCCTGGACGGAGGAGAGGAGACAGAAAATTATCCTCCAACTAATCGTCGTCTTTCACACAGATGAAATAAGAGGCGACCAGGACAAAAAAACAAAAACAAAGGGAGTCTTTACCGCTGGTGTGGAACCAGGATGTTGTTTATTCCTCCCAGTTTGACGTTGATCTTGAGGCAGAGGTTTGAGAGGGTCTGAGGCGACGTCTTCACCACGTTCTTCACCTGAACGCACTGGGTGGCCATGCCGAGCAGGGTGTCGCCCACCCGCTTCACCTCAGCTGTGGGGGACAGGTCGGACTGATTTTAATTACCGTACATTAACTGTTATAATCTTTCTAATTAACTCGATTACTTAATCTGATATTTAATATTTGTTTCTGTACCATAGACGGGTGTTTTCCCGGGCAGGATAACAATAATGAGCTGTAGCCCAGCGTAGGTGTTCTTCAGGTGTCTGAACATGGGCTCCACGCTGTCGGCTCCCTGGGCGTATTTACAGAAGCACGGCTGGCCCTGGATCGGCATCCCAGCATCCTTTGAGATCTTCCGCAGCTGGTCAGTGAAGCTCCTGAGCAGGGAAAGAGAAATTCAGTTTCATTGTGAAGATGAAACTGTGAGTTTTCAAACTCAATAACAACCAGGATGAGTGAACTCACTTGAGGATCTCCTCTCTGCACTGTCTCTGCGTGGCGAAGCAGGCGATGGCCCACATCTTGATCTCCACTCCGGTGTGGAACTGCTTCCCCCTCATGTCCCACACGCCGTGGCTGGGCGTGGCCACCGTGCGGTTCTGAAACGACAGTGCAGGGTTGATCTGCTGGGACTGACTGTCGCACGGACACCATGCAATACATGGGAACTCAGGCAGTGACTGGTGGGCTGATTGGGGCATTGGAGTCAAATTGATTTTTTAATTTAATCCGTGCAGATTTCTGATTGGGTCATGCAAAAGAGCTGTGATGCAAGAATTTACTTTTATGACAGGCGTGCAAAATTATAATAATAATTTGTTAAAGGCAAAAAGAGGAAGGTGTGATCAGAGAGAAGTGTGTACTGTGAAAACACATCCAACATAATAACTATCTAAAATAAATTTAAAGACACTAATCTGAGTGTTTCCTCATTTGAAACTGTGAAAATATCAGAGTTTTATGTTTTGGTAAATAAAATTCACTAAAGGGTCAGTTTAAAAAGGTGTTTAAATACAGTTAAATCATCTTTTTTCAAATTCAGGATTATTCATCCACACCCGAGGAAACCCTGCTCAGGACATGCTGACAAACACGTGCGTATGAAGCGTGATTTAAAGGGAAAGTACCATAAACGGCTCAGAGCTCACCCTGCCGCCATACTGCAGCATGGGGGCCGGCAGGACGCGGCCCATCACCTGAGCCATTTCGTCTCGCACGCGGAACTGAAACTCCTGGACAAACGGGTCGGCCTCGTAATTCGCGCTCCGCACCTGAGAGGAGACAGAACGTTATTGTACTTTACAAAGAGGAAAAAAAGGCAGATAAAAGAAAGGTTCTTGCGATCCTGGTCCACAGGAAACTCACCAGCCGGCTGATCTCCTCCTGCCGGTCCGGTGCAGAGCGAGCTGTTGCTTTGATCATGGTGGACGTCTGGTTATCCGTGAGTTTCTTGATGCAGCGCTGTCCAGCTACTATGTTGCACACCTGGATGGAAAAATGACAGTTGATCCAGTTTTAACCGAGCCGGATAATCAAACATGTCATGTCCCTCTTCCTTTACAAAATCCTCCTCCTCATGCCCCGACCTCCTGAGAGACGGGTCTGTTCTCCAGTCTCTGCAGGAGCCGGGGAACCAACGACTCTGAATGACTTTTAGCAGCTTTATTGACAGTTCATTTTGTAATGAATAAACTCCCCAACACTATTTGTCCAGTATCTTGCAGTGGAGTCATACAGGCACCATGAGTCTTTACCTCCAGGGGCAGGTAGGTGTGTTTCTGCTCCTGGCCCACCTGCAGGCAAGGCAGGTGGGGATACTTGAGCTGCAGACTGTACTTCTCTCTGAAGTACTGCGCCACCGTGCGTTCAACTGTCTGACCATTCTCAAGCTGCAACGGAAACCTGCGAGTTCGACAGCAACAAGAATCTCTCATTAAAAGGGAAGCCGGTGACAGCTTTGAGTGCAGTGTAACAGCTAGCGGGAGTGTGATGTGGAAACATACGTCTGGAGGCTGGCGGGGCGTCGTGTTACATTGCAGACTCGGTACTTCCTACGCATGGTTCCACAGTGTGTCACTTCCACTTTAAGACCTGTGAAAGGGTGGAGCCATCGAAGTGGATAAGTACTCGAGTGGAACAACTGAACAGGCCCAGATTCCTCATTCCTGAGATAAAACTAACTTGTGCTACAAGAAAACTTCCCAGACAGAGCTGCAGACGGTGAACTCAGCGGAAACAGGCTGAGGCCGACTGGTCGTTGGTGACATACCTTTGATTTCTTTGGTGAACTTGACCCTGTGGGAGTCAGTGAGCGGCCGCGGCTGCTCATCAATGTTGTGAATGTCCAGGACCTCGCACATGAACTGGATGACTGGCTGGGCTTTGTAAAAGGCTGTGGCTGACACTGAAACAACACAGAACAAAGTCACACTGTAAAAAATGATGCAAGTGTTGGTTCAAGCTCTGAACACACTGTATTTAGAGAAGAGGATCCTTCTGATATTATTTATAATCTTTTAAAAAAGGGAAATTCACACACTCTCTATAACAGGGCTGAGATTAAAATAAATGCACTTGGTACTTTAAGTGTTGAAGGTTTGAAAATGTTTCTTTCTTGTGTTAGATGAGAAGATTGATGTTATTTCCCCAGACCGTTTCTTTAAATGTTCCAACTTTCACGTTTACACACCATCGATGTTGAGCATCATTTTCCACATGGCTGGCCGAACTGACTGATGGAAACCGAACCAGACCTCTCTTCCTCCACCGAGCGGGTGGTCGTAGCCCTCTGGGGAGGAGAAGAAGGATCGGCCGACGGGGGTGTACCTGGGGAGGACATTAGAGACACACGCATGACACGGAGATCAGCAGAGCACCAAAATAAAACGCTCCCCCAGGCTGTGACCTGCGCTCCCTGGAGGTTCATCGAGTGCAGCACAACACGAAGGCTCCCCCAGGTTCCAGGTGTGAAACCTCAGGGGATCAGACAAGGTTTTTGTTCATGTTACTGAAACAAGGTAGATTACGTAAAGATGTTTAAATCCACGTTTCCATGTTTAATCCCACCTGGGTCATCAAATACACAATAAATAAATATATCTGTGGCATTGTTGAGTAATAGTACCCAATTGCTCCTGTTGTGACAATGGACTATACATGAGATTGTAGTCCAGCTTGACAGGAACCTGAGTTTGTTTTATTTAAAGGTGTTATTTGTAAAAAAAAGAGGTGAGGCAAACAAATCTCTGCAGACGTCCGCGTGAGGGAACTCACTTCATGGAGGGAAGATGTCTAAGGACGACATCCACAGCATGAACAGGATTAGTGCTGATGGGTTTGTCCAGGTCCAGGGGTTCCACCACGCCATTTCCATTCAAGACCTCGTGCAGCATGTGCCAGCTGACCAGCGACACAAATCTGATGGAGACTTTAAACGGGCGGTCCTTCCCCCCCTCACCAGGCAGGGTGACGTCCAGATCAACCTGAGGAGGACAACATACCAAGCCCGTTAGATACAAGTATTGCACCACAGGATCAGACTGTCCACAGCAGCCTCTTGCACAACACTCAGGATCTTTATCAAGCTGAACAGGGATCGTTGCGGTTCTTACCCCACTGGTGGCGACAGGAAGTGGGTTTGCAGTGTAAAGGCTTCTCTTCCCATCGTAAACTGGCCGACGGTCACCAAAGATAGTCACCTTGAAATGCTGCACCATGGAGTCCACCACCTCCCTGAAAAGACAACCAGAGAAAATGAGTCAAATTATTACCAAACCCTGCATCAACTGATGAAATGAAGTGTTGAATGAAACTGGTCTCAAGGCTTTGGGGGTTTCCTGGTACCTGTTGACTCTCCGGGGACATTTATCCGGTTTGATGTCCACTTCATACAGGTAGACATCGATTTTGGGGATATCCACCTGGAAGCAGTTGGCCAGAAGCTTGATGGGCTTCCCGATGGTGCCATGGCCAGGTCGCCGTGGCAAAGCAAAAAGGGCTGGGGCTTCAGCGTCGTCTACAACACACAGAAAAAGTGTAAACACAAATTAATTACAACCGCGCAATGGCTTTCACTACAAATTTTAAAAACTATTATAATGTGTGTGTTTACAGTGTTGAGAATGAAAATCAATGAATTAATATTTAATGAAAGACAGATTTGTCTTAATGTTTCAGTTACAGTACTTCTTGCAGTTTATACTTTTATAGTTTCTGCGTCTTCTTGATGCTCTTGTAATATTGCCCTACAAAATTCAGTCTTTTATGAAACAGCCCACCTTCCCTCAGTATTAATTTAAATTTGGGACCCTTTCAAAATGAATGAAGGGCTCTGAAATGAGGGCAAACTGTCGGAAGGAAGTGGTTAGTAAGGGGGAACGAGCAGATGGTGGGTGCTGGGACTGAGGATGATCAGGGAGACGTCAAAGATTAAAAACCCGATAAAACTGAGGCAAACAGGTCAGCGTCATATCCCCCCCCCCAATCCAGGTCAATCTGATAAAGACCGTGTAAAAGGTCGTGGAGTTGAGCGATATTTTGAATAAAAGACCAGCTCTTCGGCAGATGCAGATTCCTCCTGACTGACGAGCTCTTTGCCAGACGGGAGGAGAAGTAGGCGGGTGACACAACATGACCATTTGACACCAATTTTCAGAAATGCCAATGTGGAAAGTACTTGGAGAGGAAAGAAATTGACATCACACAACCACATAATTGCCACAAATGTGACTCAGAGGATCCACACACACACACACATAATGACCAACATGACAAAGTCTGCACAGAGGTCAAGCTGTGAAAAAGCATAATGTAATGTTTTGTACACGTGAATCAAGTTGTGTGGCAGTGATGATGAATGTGACTGTGAAATAAGAGCAGCAGAGCGACTGTGGGTGGAAAATATTAAAACAGTTCCAGCCTGTGACACAGCGCTGCCATCAGGGTCAAGGGCTGACCCTGGACCTGCCGCAAGGACGCATCATTCAGGAAAAGACTGCACTTTCTGCTGATGTGTCCCCAGCTCGCTTCCTCCTATGTGCTGTTCCCATGGTGATGGTGCCCATGTTGCTATGGTTTCTCCATGGCAACCAAAAGCATGCCGAAAGGAGGAGGGAGAACAGATGCACACAGATTTTCTCGGTTTCTGTGACTGAAAAATGGCTGTTTTTTAAATAAATTTGAAGTTTTATGATTAAAATTAGCAGAAGGTAAAAACATAGGATTATTCTATCATCTTTTTCACCAGTTAAGACTTGAAAAAAGAAAAGGTTCATTGTAGAATGAGCAACAATGGAGAGAATAACGAGCAGTTATCAGGCAGCTTCATCAGACACATGCACCACACGACCGGTAGGAGCTGACATTCAATCTACACACATTACTGTACAATCGTCACTTCACAAATGATGTTGATTAAAAAATATGTAAAGCTGATATTGTATTATTGAGAAAATACTGCACCTTTTCTTAAGTTAAATATCTGTGAAAAAGGCTTTAATAAAAAATACCAAATATGTCACAAAGAGATGTTTCACACTGACAAATAATCAGCAACTACTACGATAATTAATTGATCAATAGGTTACTCAGGTTTATTTTTAAAGTATCTTCAGCTTCCATCCACCTGACTGTGTTTGATTCTGTTATATGTCATTATAATAAAGTCTTTAACAGCTTTTGGACATTGTAAAGACTGAATCATTAATGAATCAGTCAAAAATGATAATTGAAAGATCAATTGATAACAATGAATCCATAAATAAAAGAACAGGATTGCAAATAATTATTCTCACCCTGTTATTTTTGATTGTTTGTTCGATCAGGTCATAAAAACCTGAAGATGATATCTTCAGATCTCAGAGTTTGAGTAAACGTTCGATACAAAAGATACTGACAGTAATGTAGAGTATATAAAAAAACAGAAAAGACATTTGGGCTTTTCTTTTCTTGATAAATAACTCAAACTTATGTGGAGTTTAAAAAGTTGATGCTGATCACTTGTGTCTTTGTTTCTCAATTAATGAATCGATTGTTTCTGCTCGGAATGGAAATAACCTTTAGGCCCTCTTTTCAAGATTTGACTTTTAAAAGCTGTGTGGCAAGAACAACAAACGTGGTTTTATATTATTATATTTTGACTCAAATAGACGTCAGCTCGCGAATCAAATCCCTGATAGACTCTAAATCGAATCACATCTCTAATAAAGCTTTGTTCTGAGCTCTCACAGCGGAAAGTGGGTGGGGAGTTAATGGGTCAGTTTCAGTGAACCAGTTTGGCCCTTTTCGTCGCGCTCCCAGTTCACCAGCGGCACCGACAACATCACTATTACACAAGCTGTGACTCACAAACTGTGGCCCATGCCAACAAAGTAAATTGACTTGTGTCCTGCCGCGCTCGATTGATTTGTAATTAACACAGGCAGTTAACTGAACACTATTCAACAGTTGAGGTAACTATGGCAGCAGCTGGTGTGAGAGGCGCTGCACTTTAAAAACGCACAACCTCACACACACACAACACACACACCCCTGAAAGAGAGCCAGCCACTCTCAGGCTTCAGACACACCTGACGGGATCACCACCTGCCTGTGACGTCTGACAAAGAATGACGTCGACAATGAAAAGAAACCAGTGAGACTGGTTTTGGGGCACGAACACACACAGACAGACACACACTCACAGGCACAATAAGGCACAAAAATGACCGGCAAATCCCAGCTGACAAACAGTTAGTTGGAGCAGGACATTGGGGGTTTGAATTGTGTTTTCTCAGGCTTTAGCACCAGAGCCTATGATGACCTGACAACTCACTCACTCACCACTATGTTCTCGGTTGTCAATTTATTAGGTACACCCTAAAGCAACAGTCGTGCAATGAATCCCCCCTTAATGAAGATTAATATGTTCCGTTTTTATTATTAAGTGTATTTAGAGGACTGATATTCATGAGAATGTGCAATTTGGTGCAGCTTGATTGAATTTAAGGGGACTGGGACACTTAGAGCACATGGAGGATATGTTTCCCTCTGTGTTTCTCTGGGAGTTAGCAGGATTACACTAAAACTACCATGAAACTTGTTGGGAGCATGGGTCAGGGCCAGAACCTATTAAATTTTGATGTGTACTTGGGTCAGGAAGTGGATCCAGGAGGTTTTTCTTTCCAATATTTTGTGTGAATTACTTTCTTTACTTTTTGCGTCCTTTGGAAACGCGCTACGTAAATTCAAGTTATTATATTATCATATTTTCCATCTGATTTGGGTGTTTTTGAACACGTACATTTATTTCTCAGAGATTAACGCCCGGATCTTGATGGAAACAAGGGGGCGTCTGCAATTTCGCGCAGATCCAGACACAAATCTGGATCTAAAGTGAACCTAGATGTGGTTTCACACCTCAGGTTGAGGTGTGAGCTTTTTTCCGAGCGGCTGAGATTGTTGGACACAGGTGTTGGGTCGTTTCTGAAGCACGTGGTTTGTTGATGCTGTGGTTGTTGTGTTGCATTGCCCAGAGAGGTGTGTCTGTTATTTAAACTACTCTCTGGGGCTGGACGCAATAAGAGAGACATGAAGTAGAAAACTCTCAGGAAACAGCTTCACTACAAAGTGAGCATCGTGTTTAAAAAGAGAGGATCTACAGCAGGAGGAGTGTGTGGTTTTTAGATGTGCAGGGTAAAACCCAGTAGTTTAACTTTAACACACTTGTTGGCCCCGGTGCGGTCTGAAAATAACCCCTGCACCTGAGCACCACACTAGCTCGGCTCGGCTCGCCTCGGCATGGCCGTCGGTCCCCACCTGTTGTTCCGATTTCCATTCATGAGGTCTCGGTCCGGTTGACCCGGCTCCCTGCGATGGATTTCTGCAAAAAAAAAAAAACTTCCACGAAAGTTTCCGCTGGCCGACACCTCGCGGACCCTCCCCCGGCTCCCCCCCGGCTGACAGGCGGATGTGCACCCGGGCCGCTTCGGGGTTCCCTGGGCTGGAAAGTCCTCTCTCCCACCGCCGCTCGACCGACCTGGCCCCGGGTGACAGCGCAGACTTCACCGACACGTCGCCGCCTCGAGCCCTCGAAGTTTGATTCGGTAAAAACCTGAAAGGAGAAGGACACGATCTTGAGTTTTGAGTGTTTGGAGGCAGGAGGTGGTGGATTTTCGCCGAAGCTAACAGCTAGCGTTAGCCCGCTCGCAACTAGCCGGTAACTAGTGACCGAAACACGGGAGCGACGGGAACATTTACCCGGCGGCTGCTGTGTTGGTCCCCCCGGCGAGTTGACGTCTTTTTCACACCGATGTGACGGAGCTTCACTTCCCCGGCGTCCTCCTCCTCTGTGTCGGCTAGAGACCCGGTCTGAGTCCGGCTCTTCACACCGCCCTCTCCCGCTCGGACGACACAAGCTCACAGGAAGACACGCGTGGGACTTCCGGGGGGGCTCCTTCACAACAAAAGCACCATGGTGGATCAATAGTTACTAAGTGAGATTCCTTTTAATTTCTTATTTCTCGACTCTCAGCTGAGGAAAAGTATCTGATTACAGTTACTCAAGTGCAAATACTACTTTGAGGTATTTGTATTTTGAGTGTTTCGATAATTTGGTGATTTATCTCAGAGGGGGGAAATATTACACTCCTCTGTATTTGTGTTAAAGTTAGAGTTGCTCGTTACTTTTCAGATTTAAACTCACTATATTAGAATATAAGATAAACCAGCTTGTGACCTTTTAAATTAAAAAACTACGTCAACTATAAATACTCACGCTTCTTATTTGAAACTTTTAAGGGGCCTAAATCAAAGTAAAAATGCTGATTGATAGAAATATGGAGTAAAGTAAACAAGCACTGCTACAGATTAAAGTATAAGAATAATAATAGGGTGCAGGGCAATTTCTATCATTTTATTTTCTCAACTAATCAAAAAACAGTTTTTGTCCTATTAAAGAACTGGAATTAGTTTTATATTTTTTCACTTAGACATTCGAGTGTATTTATGTTGTATTTATGTTGTATTCATGTGTATTTATGTATATTATGTGTTTCTGTTAGTAAAAGGAGAATTGTGAGTTTTCCGGTATGGCTAAACTGACTAATTCTGTCTAACTTGAAAAACCCTCCTCCACTCAGGGAAATCCGTCAGGAAATACCAGCCACACTGAAAACGTCACTTCCTGCAAACTTTTTATTTCTCAATAGAATACTTTGAAATAAAACAAAAGTTGTGTCCCAGATGTTTTAAGTTTGTATCCTGTGCATCTGGATATTATAAGAACGTGTATAGACATTTTTGATTGATTGATAAATGACTAATTGTGGTTTCTCTGCCTCTTGCAGCAGATTCACACTCCACACTGTAGATGTCTCCAGAATCCATTCACATCATCTCACAGCAGGAAACCACAGAAGAAAACAACCAGGAAGCACTTCAACCTGTTGACTCAGCTTCCCAGCATCAAACCCAGTGATTTGACACAATAATAATCCCCTTTGTGTGGAGTCCATCTTTGCTTTGAGGTGAGTCGTGTCGTTGGAAGCATGTTACAGATGTGTGGTGTGTTCAGCTCCAGGTGTTGCAGCTCTCAGCAGGTGTGACTCAGATGTGTTGTGTTGGATCAGGATGGAGAAGGTGATCAACTGCTTCAAGAGGAATCCAGAAGCTGTGGCCCGGCTGATCTGCTTCCCCTGGGCAGGAGGAGGCTCTTTGCACTACGCTCGCTGGGGAAACCTCCTCAGCTCTGTGGAAGGTAACACACACACACACACACACACACACACACACACACACACACACACACACATGGAGGATGTTGCATAAGAGCTGCTGCACTTTGATCATCTATCCTGGATTCTCAGTAGAACCAGAAGAGCCTCAAGGAACTAATTAGAAAGGTTCATAGGAGAACTGTTCTTTGAGGTTCCATTTATAACAGTTATTGTTATTAGTAGTAGTAGTTGTTGTAGTATTAGTAGTATTTTTGTGTACCTAGTATTCAACATTTTCTCAAGATGTTTTTCCTCAAATAGTTTTTGTAATCACCTCTGTGCAGGAGGTTGTGTTTTCATCCCTGTTCAGTTGGTTGGTTTGTCAACAGGATTACACAACAACTACTGAACAGATTTCCATGAAACTTGGGCTAAGAAAGAACTCATACAATTTTGATGGGGCTACAGACTAAGGGCCAGATTCAGGGTTTTCTAACACGTTACTAGAGAGTAATCCATGGTTTTTGATATACAATTGTATTAATTATTTAGGGGACTGAAATCTATGAGTTTGTGCAGCTTGATAGAATTTAAGGAGACTGTGGGACATTTCTAGTTTTTAATCTTTTGAGCAAAATATCAAATTCTCTGCTGAAAAAGAAGGTGAATCATAACAAAAATCCTAAGATCCTTTTCTGTCATGTAGCTCCTAATATGTTTAACACTTGTTTTGTCACTCCCAGTGTTTGCAGTCAAACTTCCAGGCAGAGAGAGTCGCACCAAGGAGCCGTTCGCTCAGAGCATGCAGCAGATCGTGGACGAGGTTATTGATGTGCTGTTACCGCTGCTGAAGGAGAAGCCGTTTGCTCTCTTTGGTCACAGGTATGTTGAGAGAAAGGCTTTTTTTTAATAAACAACACAACATCTGTGTGTGTTTCCACTCAACCTGTTTCATGTGTTTTCACCTTTCTGGTTCGTCTCAGTTTCGGTGCCTACACAAGCTTCGCTGTGGCAGATGCTCTGAAGAAGCTTCACAACCTCCAACCGGTTCACATCTTCCTGTCTGGTGTCTCTGCACCTTATGTGAGTCTATTTATCTAATTTAATCTGCACTTCACTGTGTCTCCGTCTGTGTTAAATATACACCCAGAAAGATCTGCACACTCTCACTGCTG
The DNA here is from genome assembly GCF_009819705.1 of Hippoglossus hippoglossus. Classification (NCBI taxonomy): domain Eukaryota; kingdom Metazoa; phylum Chordata; class Actinopteri; order Pleuronectiformes; family Pleuronectidae; genus Hippoglossus; species Hippoglossus hippoglossus. The sequence goes on from NC_047161.1 coordinate 3,784,125, forward strand.
TTCACTGTTTTTAGTCAGAGATTAGAATCAAAGCCCCAAAGAGAAGCGATTTGTCAGATGACGACTTTCTCAAGTGGCTGACTTCCATCGGAGGAACTCCTCCTGAACTTCTGGGGAATCCTGAGGTCATGGAGCGCTTCCTTCCTGTCCTGAAGGCCGACCTGCACGTCGTGGAGAACTACAGGCGAGCCGACAACTCCTGCTTGTTTCTTAACTCGTATTTACTTTCTAACAGCGCAGGTTTCAGTATGAATGCGAGTAGCAGTGACTGGAGTCTATGATTTTTTTTTCTGCAGGTGTAACAAACCAGACCATCCATTCCTGTCCTGCCCTGTTACGTGTTTTGACGGAAAGGACGACGTGCCTCATGATTTACAAGGTCAGGTGAAGAATTCCAACAGTGCACGGCAGCCTCAGAGCAAAAGAGACAAGCATACCTTTGTATGACCTATACTGCAGCCTCCTCCATGTCAAAACTAAAAGTCAAAGTACACGTTAAATGCATTTTTCTCGTATAACATCATGATTAACAACTCAGACTGACTCATGATTGGTCAAGCAGGATCTCGCTACTACGCCTCCATCCCCTGATCTTTAAAGCTCCGACTCCAAGTTGCAGCAGCCTCATCCTACAGCTTCATTTTTGTACAACAGGAAGAAGTAGAGACACGTCGTCTGTCTTTATTTACAGTCTGTGCTGCATGATAATCTGTGTAACCTGAAGTCAGCGAAGGAAAGGAGGAGTCGCTGCACGTCCTCTCTGGGCTCATACTCTGTGTAATTAATGCTTTTTATTTATTTACAGCCTGGAAAGACGTCACATCAGGAGATTTCACCATTAGGATGCTCGACGGGGCTCATTTCTACCTCAAGGAGTCTGGAAATGAAAAACACATCTTAGAATACATCACTAATCATCTGGAAACATTAGATATGGACTATTTCTGATCAAATATGTACCATTACTGCACAGTGTCTCCTATTTTTGTACGTTTTTATATTAATTCAGTGTGATGGAAGTTAAATTTGTACATTTCAGAAATGTAACATTTTGTGTTTAACCCTTACTTTGGATAGATGTAATTGAATAACTTTTTAATTCCGGTTATAATCCTAGTTTCTTTCAAATATGAAATAAAACTGACTTCATGATCACATATTTACTTTATTTATTTTATTGCTAAATCCATGATTTTAAAACATCCAGTTTAAAACCATGCGCAGTCGGTTTCAAGTACATAAAATGTTGGCACGTGCACAGATTAGAGATTTTGGACAACAACACATTACAAACTTCCTTTGTGAATAAATATATATATATCTTTGTCATATAAGTCATATTTTTACATTAGTCTCTTTTTTCAAGTTTAAAAATTCGATCTCAAAGTTCTGCTCTGAGATGCACGAGGAAACAAACAAACATTCAGATTATAGAGTTGAAGCTGATTTTATATATCTGAAATTAAAACCCCCATTTCTATTATGTGTATAAACAACATAATGAATAAATATCTACAGCGCTCGATAAAGGTATTTGCATCACATTCAGTTTGAAAGGTTTTTCTTAAGGACTGATTTACGATATTAAAATACAACGTGACCGTGTTCCATAACGTGCCGCTGTGCAAACAGGCTACACCTGCAGCCCCCCTCTGCTCAGTGAAGGGCGACGCTAGAGCAACAAGAGCAGGGCACAGAGGTCATGGCATTGTGAACGTGAAGATTTAACGATGGCACAGAAAAGAAAAACATTCCCTAGTCAATTGTTTGAGAGTAGAAGGTGCAAAGTCTGAGGTTAGGTTGTGTCTGTGGCAGGAGAAGAGGAGGGGGTCAGGATGCTGCTACTTTTGGCCATCGTCTCTGTCAGAAGGAGGCGGAGGCGGAGGTGGAGGTGGCGGCAGGTTGCTCCACTGCTGCGCGACCGGAGTGTCGGCAAGCATGAAGGAGTCAGTGGAGCGGGTGCTGGTGCGAAGAGGAGCCAGGCGCCGCAGGTTGCTGGGCGTCCACGGCAGCCTCACCTGGGCTCTCTGCGATGGAGCCACCGTGCTGCTGTCCAGCTCGGCCTCCCCCAGCCACGGGGGGATCTGCACCGCGGACATGGGGTCAGTGTCCGGCATGAAGGCCGGGTTCTCGATTCCAGCTGGAGCAAAGATAAAAAAGTGACTTAGTGCTGGACAGGATTTGAAGGTTTAACTTAACGTCAACAAGGTGACAGATGTATTTCACCTCCTGTTCTGTAGGTGACCCTCATGGGGAATGAATGTCCAGATGCGTTGTAGCCAGAGGCCCCGTCTCCGTCTGAGGAGAACTCAAAATCTAGAAAACAGGAAATGAGACACCTCTTTACAAAAAACTCTTCATGAAGAGCGTTTTTAGTCAATAAAACTTAAACATGATACAAACCTTCATCTCCTGAATAGTAGCTTTTACCTTTGTCCAGTGATTTTCCATTCGGCATCTACAGACGAACGAATAGACAGAAAGAACACAGAATTTGTAAATTACATTTTAAAACTAAGAACAAATGTAAATAAGGACAAGATTTGACTATCAGGCCTGTGAATTATTTGCAATAACAAAATACAAATATCTATATTGAACATTTTAAAATATAAAAAATAATTAAATACATTTTTATACGTTTTACATATTTCTTTTTTTATGTAATATATAAAATATGCGATCATGTTTTCCTGCTCTACTTTTGATTTAACAAAAGTTTAAATAAAGTGAAAATCGATAGCAACCAGATATTGACTTTCTATACTAAATAGATAATTGACTTTGAATAGACTTTAAATATATGTTTCTAAATAATGTTCTAAATATGTTAAATACAAAAGGTACCTACAGTTAATACTTTAGTTTCTTTAGAATTATTTTCGGATTTCTGATACTGCAACAATAAAATACTGAGGTTCAATACAGGCTACTGCACACGTCCACATATGTAATACATTATCTAAGGGACTCTGACCTTTTGCTGCTGTTCTTTCTGCTTGTGCTTGGTTATCTTCTTCGATGGAGCGACGCCCATCTTTGCAGACTTGAAGGACTCCAGACGACTCCTCATCGTCCTCTGGAAGATCTCCTGCACCTCGTTCTCATCCACATTGACGTTGAAATGGCTCCGACTGTACCTGTGTCTGTGCTGCAAACCCAAAAGACAAGAGGCGAGAATGGTGAGCGTCAGTGAGGGACGATCTGAGGATCTGATCCAGACAGGGGCTGAAAGTGTTCACCTGTTTCCTGCCTTTGTACAGATGCTGCTGCAGCAGGTGATGAGTGTTGATGCCCTCAGTTTCCCTCATTCCCTTCATGGTCTGCTCGTGCATGTCCAGGCTCACTGATGGCACAGGGTCTCTTCTACAGGGAAAATACATCATGTCAGTCCCAGTTCATCTTTATCCAGCTTTAAGCACAGAGCTAATTTAGACACAAAAAGAAATGATGCAAGACAAAACTGCTTGTGGTCACCAGGAGGCAGTGTCTGAGCAAAGAGCTGCTCTCATGTGAGCAGATCTGTGAACGGACAGGAGGAGATCAGATCTGGTTTCCAGGCTGTGAATAGTTAATATGCTTTTGTTAGATAAAGGAAGGTTTCTGGATCTAGTGGATTTAAATGTGGTTTCATCAGGAGCCTGTGGGGCCTTGGTGGAGGTTTGAACTCTAACACGTGTCAGTCTACTCAGTTAAAGTGTTTGCTCACCTCATGTCAGACACACTGCTGCGATCGTCCGTCATGTCGGCCATGATGTCCGGCATCACCTCTGAGAATTCGTCACCAAACTTTTTCTTGAAGTCGACGTACGAGTTGTCGTTGCGGATGAACTCCAGTGAGCCTCTGCGCTCGCCCTGCAGCAACAGGACGAGAGATCACTTCCTTTAACAGACCTGCACCTGATCCTGCAGCCGTGACCTTGAATGTGCGCGTGATCCTCACCTCGGCCACGTAGCTTATGGCGTCCTTGAGGTTCAGCTGATGGAAGATGCTGAAGACGTGGTCGCGGTTCTTCCTCGCCGACGGCTTCATCAACCACCCCGTCATCCACTTGTCCTCAAAATGTTTCCACCTTCACAACAAGAGAGCAAACAATCACACAAACATACAACATTTTCCTGTTAAATTGTTAAAGGCGTCTTTACGCACTTGTCCCTCATGTAGTTGTGTCCAATTTGTCCAGATATGTCTTCTATGGCAACGAGCAAGTGATCAAACACCTAAAACAACAGAAAGAGAAAGACTCCAATTATTATGTTATAATTATGACACAGAAAACTATGAAAGGTGACATGTAAACATTTTGAGATTTACCTTGTTCTGCACTTTTTCTATGAGTGTGAGCTCAGCTACTTTAGCTCTCTTCACTTTCAGCCATGTGACCAGAGGCTTCATGGTGATTCCCTGCAGAACAAAGAGTTTCCAGCATAAGGAAGTGAAATGAGTGTTCTAATGTTCTGCTGTGGCTACAAAACAAGAGCGGTCACCTGAAGAATGACAGTGAAGTAGACGACAATGAGAGTCGTGCTGATCATCAGATTCTTCTCCTTTATCTTGCTCTTATCCAGCATCACAGCCAGGCCGTACGCCACAGCCCCTCGCAGGCCACCGTAGCTCATGATCACCTGATCTATCAACCCCACGGGGACCAGCCTGTACCTGTTCAGGATCCAGGTGAGGAAAAAGACTCCTGCGGTGCACACGCACATTTATCAGATCGTGTAATTGTTTCTTCTCTAATGTGACAGCACACAGATCAAAATCTCACCAATTATCCTGTACACAAAGATGAAGAGGAGCGTGAGGAGGATGAAGCCGGTGTTCCACACCCAGATTTCCTTGTCGATGGCCGAGATGCCGAGGAAGACGAAGATGATGGTTTCTGATCCGTTGGCGAGAACCTTCAAGGCAAATCTGACCGTGTTGACGGACTTCTCGTCCATGTTTGCATTGATGTACTTCTGGCAGCAAATACCACAGAAGACGATCCTGTGGACAAAAACACCAACGTAAAACTAATGCAATAACTATTTATTCAGGCCTTGAAGCAGAATCAATGAAACAAAGTATTTTGTAATGAAATACTAACGAGAGGATGGCAGAGAGGGAGAGCATCTCAGCGGTCAGGTAGGAGAGGTACCCCAGGATAAAGATGAAGCCCGGCTCGATGATCTGGATGTTTTTAGTCCATCTGGTCAGAAGAGAGATCAGCAGGCCGAACAGAAAGCCCATGAGGGAACCGCCGAACGCCACCACGAAGAAGGAAACTGGAGAGAGACACAAAAACAGAACACACGTATAAAAACATAACTTGGATTCTATGCTATTTAATGGAGACTTTCATCCAAAAATAACCACGTGTAAAATACATTCATGCACACGTACAGTATCTCTAAAACCAGGTGTGTCCACTGGGCCACTTCTTACCAATTCCTTTAATGATCTCCACAGCGTCGATTTTGGGTCCTCCCAGTGACACAAATGCGTCAAATACATTGAAGAGCACCTGAGAGAAGAAGCAGAAGGTTTTACAGGACATAATAATTGGATATATTCATTTCAAATGCTTTCTTTCTACCAAGTGACATTCTAGTCTATTTGTAATCTGCAGCTCCTATGTACATCATAAGGTTTCTTCAAAATCTCTTTTGCAGTTATGTATTAAATGTGTTGTGCAACTTTTTGTTTGAAAGTTATTTCGCTGACGGCCGTTTTTATATTTTTTGATCAGGTCAGAGTGTTTGAAAGATGTGGAAACTTAAAAGTGACTCATATTTACATATGCAGGCTAAGCAAACCTGATTTCTAGATTAATCGCCTCAAAGAGCAGATTGACAGAAATTCAGGAGAACTTCAGTCGGGGGTAAAGGTCCCGACTTTGAAGTGCGGAATGTTTTCACTGCACTTCACGTCTTGTAGCTGTGTTTTACTTTTCCCGTGATGGATGTGACAGCAAACTCAAGACTGTTCTGCTTCTCAGGTAACCTGAGGTAAAGCCTCGTCGTCGCATACGAACCACAGTCACGCCGTCGTTGAGCAGCGACTCTCCAAACACCAGGATGAAGAGGACCTCGTTGACGTGGACTTGCTCAAACACGGCGATGACGGCCACGGGGTCCACGGCGGCGATCAGACTGCCGAACAGAAGATACTGCAGCAGGCCGATGTCAATGTCACCTGCGGCACAGGAAGCCATTTGTACAAAGTGAAGTGAATGAACAAAGTAACAATGTAAAATAAAATAAATAAAACCTAAAATTTGGTGTTTATTCCCTTTAACCCAAAGCGTTCATTCAAACGTCTCTCTCACCCATGGCTCCTCCCTTGTGACACCCCCACAGCGACAGCCCCACGCTGGCGGCGTTCCAGCAGGTCCCGATGATGGCGTAGATCATGATGGCCCCCATGTTGCTGAAGAAGAGCTTGTTGGGCATGGTGTAGCCCGCGTCCAGGATGACTTGAGGCAGCAGGTAGAAGAAGAAGACCGTTGGGGTCAGTTTGAACGTCTGCGCCATGTCAGCGCCCCAAATCATCCCGCCCAGGATGAAGCCGAAGCAGATGAGCAGGGCGCTCTCTGGGATCACGCTGGTCACATGGTGGTTGGCCTCGATGACTGAGAGGAGAAAGGGAGATTGGAGTTAGACCTGCAGGTTTCCATCGTTGAGTTGCAACTTAACCATAAATCTAAAACCTGAGAGGTTGCAAAACTTGCAAATGATCAACTGTTGCACTTGGCTGAGAAGGTGTCACTCTTTCTTCTGGGAATATGATTAACCCTGGTGGTGCGAGGAAAGGTTCACAAATCTCTCTGTGTAACTAAACACAGACTTTTGCTTGAGGCCTCTTGACTTAATTGCCCGAGAAAGTGTCACTAAAGCTTAAATAATCATAAAACCTTCTGATCCATAGCAAAAGGTCCATTTCATAATAAATGTTGATTTCTTTCTCCAGGCCGACAGGGTTTTAGACATTTATCAAATGAATTTAAGGGCTTAGTTTATCATTGTGCGTTTATGTGGAAGTTCAATAGATATGTTTGCTCCTTCAGTCCAGGTGACAGGTTAAGTCTGGGGTTATTTGGACCTGCAGGAAAAGGCTGCTGAGCGCATTGGAAAAGCAAACTAAAATGTTACTAAGTAGAGGACATAACTTGGCCAAGGCCCAACAGTCAAGCTACTCATAAACATCAGTGTGTCTGATTCAACAAAAATAAATGTCCCATCTCACAATGTTGAAGAAAGTGAGAAAACATTCCTGGATCCACACTGAAATTTAAACGATTCTTCTCTGGGTCACGCTTCACCCCTGCACAAATTTCATGGAAATCAGTTGAGTGTTTTTTTTTTTGCATAATTCTGCTAAAAAGGCAAACAAACAGACGGAAGCAGAATCTCCTTGTCGGAGGTAATCGGCTCATGTTTGGTTCAGGAGACGAGACGGAAAACAACCTGATGCATAAAGACAGAAGAAAGTCTCAAACTGTGGTGGAAACACAGACACCGTTTGTTAGGATTAAGACTCGGCAGTTGTGTCCATTTCCCAAAACATACTTCGTAGAACATCGTCCTCGCAATAAGCTTCTTTCCATGACTGATAAATGACGTGAACAGAACAATATGCACCAGAGTTGAAACAGTTTTAGTTATTTGCCCAAGGACGCTTCAAAATGCAGACTAAAAGCTCTGAGGATTGAACCACCAACCGTGTGTTCAGTGGCCGACCTCTCTACCTCCTGTCCCACAGCCGCCTGCTGTTATTGCCTCTTGGTCTCACTCTAACAGGCTGACGCTTCACTGTGGGACCTTCATCTACATCATTGACAAAACCATTTTATTTACGTACCCAACTTGGCCAAACCGGCCACCAAAATCCACAAAGCAATCAGATAGGGGGTCTTCACATGGCACCACTTAAAGGTCACGATGGGCACTTCTGTGATGGGGGCGCTGGGACAATGTTCAGCCCCACTCGAGTTCGTTTTGGACTCTGAAGGCCGGAGGGGAAGTTCTCGATGTGTCAGCGGCGAGTCGTCCCTCGCCCCTGAGACGGGCCACGCCAGCAGCGCCGACCCCAACAGCAGCAGAAGCACATATCCACAGCGTCGCATTTGGTCAAGTGAATACGCCCCCAATCCCCCCAAAAAAAGTTCCTCTGTCTTTGCTTGTACGACCTCGGATGTGAAGGAGGTAAAAAGCGACGCACGTTGTCTTGTCACTACTCTATCTCTTATTGTGATCCATCTCTCTATCCCGGTCTGTGACTCTGCGTCCTCCCACAGGCTGAGGTCAGCAGCGGTGCAGTGAATCCAGAAGTGTGCAGAACGCCGGACTCAGCCTTTTATGTGTACAGTATCTCCTCTGTGTGTGTGTGTGTGTGTGCGTGAGTGTGTCTGTGTGTGAGTGTGTCTGTGTGCGTGTGTGCGCGCGAGTGTCTGTTTAGGTTGCAGTTTAAATGGGGGGAGTAACGGATGACTGGGAAATGTCTCCAGTTATTCAGTCACATTTGAAACACTCACCAGTCATTGCTTTGTTTGTGCTTTCCGGTGTCTAGCACATCTCAAGTTGACACATTTGTGTGCGTGTGCGTGTGTGCATGTGTGTGTGGGATGGGGCACAGGTCATCTGGTCATTCGATAGCTGCTGAACAAATACCTGTGCATGTGTTGAGGGGAATATTTCCCCCTGACTTCATCTCCAGGCTTTGTGCCGAGTAATGATTGACGCTGACGTTACTCAGTCGTGGTTAAAGACTCCCCTGACGCTCTCACTCGATTTATTCCAGGCTTAAAATAAAGCTGCCACTAAGATATGACACAGCTATGATTCAGTTATCAAGCGTAGGCCTTTGTTTTGTCCCGAGATGTTTGGCATTTTTAAAAAGTGTGACACTGGGGTGATGGGATTCATGAGTTTCGGATTTCGAAATTTCCAATCTTTTTCCACTCGGAAAGCACATTGTACTTAACTGGAAATGTGCTATTTTAAAGACATTTATTCTTATTATTTATTCTTATATTCGTGGCCTTTATTTTACAGATTTGTGTCGTCAGTATGAGAACAGTTGGGATCAGGTGGATCTGTTGATCTTTTCATTCATTGACGATAAGAAAACTACAGAGCAACAGCAGCCTTATCATTTAAATACATACTCGACAATAAGTCTGTTGACAACACAAGCATCTCTCTAACAGCGAAGTTATATCAGCCCACACTGTGAGTTTCCATAAGCGTCGATTCAGTGGCTGCGTGATGACTGGATGTTTTCTTTGGCCGACTGTCCCGTCCTGTTTGAGCAAGACAAGGGACAATAGCCTCATTGGTGACGACGGACTGGTTTGATGATTAGCTCTCACACAGGTGTCCGTCTGTGCATCTCTGCTTAGAGCAACTTAAAAACGGTTGGATTAGTTCAATTAAGTTATGTATTTAACTGAGGAGTTGGAATACTTTTTATTGATTCACTTTTGTTTCCTTCAGTCTTGTTGGTTTTAAAACGCTGTAAATCACAATTATGAGAACATTTAGCTGCTCCGTCAAGCAGAACCCCCCCCGGAGAGCCTTATTAACTAATGACCTAATACATCCTGCTTAACGGAGGCTGCACTTTAACTTCAACGTTTCAATCGTTCAGAAACGGCCACAGCTCGGCGCAAGCTCCAAAGACGGGTCAACTTCACCGAGAGGTCAGACAGAGGTTATTCTAAGACGGGGGGGGGGGGGGGGTACAGTAGTTACAGGTAAAGGTTGTTGCGTTGTGGTTTGTTGTGTCAATAAAGTGTCTCATTTCTAAACCTCACACACAAATGCTTCAGAAGTTAATGTCACTGGTAGGTTTCATCTTATTGCTTAATCATTCTGAGACATGAAGTTAAAATGTATTTTATTTAATAGGGGCGATGTTTATTGATCAACAGATAAAATACATCAAATGAGCCACAGTTAGTTGTATGGGCTAATTTTAATCTGTTGTCAAGGCAACCGGAAATAAAAATAAAGTGACCCATCATATATAATTACAAATATATAATTGAAATGCAGTATAATGCATACTATTAAAACTAACTGTACAACAAGCCCGTGATCAAAACACTCCAGGCAGAGGCTCCTGACTGATGAATTGCACGTCTGCACTTTAGAAATGTTTTTGTGTGTTTGGTTTGTGTAAGACGACTTTCCAGCGATAAGATGGATCCATAAATCAAACTGAAATTCACCGGCGTCACAGCAGTTGGTCTCAGGCTCAATCAAACGTTTATCGGCCCCATTGTTTGCACATCTATAAAAGTTTGATCCGATCATAAAACAGCAGACTTAGTGGTGACACTTCAGATCCTTGTGCTAATATTTACCTTCTCTCAGCTTTTGGTCTTTTCCAATGTTCTTTTTTCTTTTCAGTGATTCCAAGTGCAAACCCTTGAATTGATTGAGCAACAGTGGAGGGTTTTGGGAGAACTGTGGTGTGATTGTTGGGAGGTGGAACCTGCCGTCTCATCTGCGGTTTGATGGAATTACTTATTTTTATAAATAACTACACTTGCACTTCGGGGGCGGTGGCGTTTGGTTTCTATGGTCCTTGTCTGTGGCAAAGGAGCTGAGGGCAACCAGTAAACACTTTTAAAAGAAACCTTAAGACCTACTACTTCTCTTATTTCATTGAATTTTAAATTATTTTGATCCATGCACTTTATTTCATTCAATTTTATTTTATTTAAATGTATGTACATGTATATTTTACTTATTTTTTTCGCTGCAGTATTGCATTTTATTCTATTGTCGTATTTCGAATGTATTGTTTGGCTCCTTGTTTTGCAAGTTTCCATGAAAGGAGCTTTATAAATAAAGTGTGATTTGAGTTGATTTGACTTAAATCAACTTTAACGATGTATTTTAAAGTGTTTAACCACATTTTTTTTACCACAAAAACTCGAAGGAAAAGTGTCTGTAACCTCAGAATCACCTGCTAAAACAGCAATTACACATTTCTCTGTTTTCACTCATAACCACTTAATTTCAGTACAAACACTGCTGTAACATTTTCAGCTTACATAGACAAAACAGATTGACACTGAAGTTTAAATATCTACTGTAACTACGTGCAGACAAATAAAAAAGTCAGCAGATTGTGTCTGTTTTCACTGATCTTCCTGCATCTTCCACAGAAAACCACAGTCCCCTATTTATGTCAGAGGAGGTGTATACAAACACACACACACACACACACACACACACACACACACACACACACACACACACACACACACACACACACACACACACACACACACACACACACACACACACACACACGTGAAAGGACGCTCATTCATTTACATTGTCCACATCGCCTATTTGCGTCTGTTGTGTCCAAACAAAACTCTAATGACAATTTTCTGTGATCATAACAGGACGAGAGAAGAACCGAGGCCTCGTCAGGTGTGAAGCACAACAGAGGTCAAACTGTTGGATCCAGTATTTTAACAAGTGGGTTTAGTCCGGGTCCAATCACAGCTTTTCAATTTGAGACATGAAGCGTGACTCTGGGTGCTGCCGGTTTTTAATCAGAGCCACCGGAGACATGAATGGATCAGTGGTAATCGAACCACACAGGTTAGAATAAGGTTTGGAAATACGACGAGCTTCACCTTGACAGTGTGAGTCCTGCACTCTGCTCACTGACAAGCGTCCTACTCACTGTAATCCTGCACCAAATCGTTTCTAATGAGAGAAACTCAAGCTTCACATCACTGTGCATGATAATAAACTGAACATCTGGACTCGTGGTCGAAACAAGACGTTTGAGGATGAGCTGAGGGAAGTTGAAATTAACATTTTTCACTATTTTCTGTAATTTAACCAGATTAATCAATATCAAAAAGATTAGTTACAGTCCTGCGCTACGCCTGCGTTATGGCAAACACAGGCTACTTTTGAAATATCTCTCTAAGGCACTGAAATGTGTTTGCTTTGGGTCAGGACCCATCGGCTCTCCATGGACCGGACTTGGTGGAACTCACTGATTTTGCAGAGCCAGCTGACCAGGATCCACAGAGCCACCAAGTACGGGGTGGAGACATGGTGCCACTTCCAGCTCACAATTGGCAGGGTGGTGATGGGCTCCCCGCCGTGACCATCACCATGAGCAGCGTCACCGTCACCAGTGTCTCCATGGCCAGCGTCTCCGGTTGTGTCATGGCCTGATTCCCCATGACCACTGCTGTGGGCCGTGGTCCCCGCCTCCTCACTGGCCAGGCTCGGGCCTCCGGACACCAGCAGCAACACGCACAGAAACAGTGCAAATCTCCAGGTAGTAGCCATGTTTGTCGGAGAAACGTTTCACAAACTCTTGGGCAAGTGTTATTTAAGATGTTGACTCAAGTGGGTTGTGGGCAAGTCTCTCATTCATTCATCTCCCGCGTCTCCTCCTTCGCTCTCAGGTCTGTTTCACCCTCTCTCTCTGTTCTCACATCTTTACCTGGCTCTCCTCTCTGCGCTCCTCTCTTTTGACACAAGGTGAAGCTCAGCCCATCCTGATGCTGCTCGGTCACCTCCCACTTTGCACCCAGCCCAGCTAGTTTGGCCACTTTACTCAATGGGAGATTTGATGCTCTTGTCCTTTCTTTGAATGTTTCAAAAGCTTGTTTTCACTGATTATTACCTCTTATGCAGAGTGGACGGCAAAATATCCTTATTCTAGAAGCACGTACTCATAAGAGTTCTTCTGGGATATTGCTGCTGTCACATATACTGTAACTTGATGTGAGTTTGGATGAAGGTGATATAGGTAATAACTTTCACAATTTTAAGTAAAATTCCACCTTTTATACAATCCTCAGTTCATTTTCCTAGTTTTAGCCACGAGCTCCTCCTGTACATGAGATTAATGGTTGACAGAAACCACTAAGGGGTTAAATCTTACAGGAGATGTCAGAACAGGGGAATTATCTGAAAAAACAAACATCCTAATATTTGCATTTGTCTTTTGTGAGAAACCAGATTATGTGTGGAAATACTGTGTAAACAAAAAATGTGAGAGGGAGAAATTCGATGCTTCCTCTTACGGTAAAAAGACAGTATTTAAAAAAAACCTTTCCTGGTCTTGCCGACCACTTAAAATACTTCACAGATTATGTCACCTTCACCCATTCATACCATCGACTCCACTTCCTCCCACCATTCATAAATTATCAAATCATAAAATATCCCAGATAAGAAACGCTACCATCTTGAGTCTGCACTGCAGCCGTGATGAACTCGATTTATAACGTAAGAAGTTTATGCTCTTAATCTCTAGTTTCAAGTCTTAGTCAATACAGCATGATGTTCATTTAGTAAATGATGGTCCCATTTAGAGTCGAAGAGACGATAGCGAAGCGTATACATTGGGCCGTGGACACCGTGTGATTGACAGCGGGTTACGTCCAATGGTTGGTGGTAGTCATCGAACTCTTTTTTTTTTAAGTCTTTCGTTCATGAAGGTTTTAATGATTCGTTTATATTAGAAAATAAAATATTAGAAACACGTCTCATTAAAAAGCATTAAAATCAGCCTCCAGAATGACAATAAAGTTGATGAAACTCCTCCTTTAACCACTTTCAACAATAACTAAACATCATAACCTCCAAGAGATTAGGTTATAATGCAGGATTGTTTTATCAGATTTCATTAGTTATAATTAGGTTTACCTATAAACAGAGTGTATATCTGCCCTCGTGAGTCTTTTAGCATATTTTATGTGCAGTGTGTTAATTTGCTTCAGCTCGACCACAACTTTTATTCCCTGGCTAAATGAAAAAAGACAAACTGAGTGTTTCACATGCATGTACAGTACGTGTGAGGACAGGAAGGCAGTTTGACCCATTCGTCTCCCTTATTGGAACGGAGCGCTTGTACCCCCAACATCCTCTGCTCTGCACGCTGCACAACAAAAACTGTGTTGAGCCTTCATTGCCACGATACATGTGTGTTTAGGTGACAGACACTTGTAAATGAACCCTAGTTTGGACGTGCTGTTCCTTTTTCCAAGAGTTGTTCATCAGGATTTGTCTCGTGGCCGCTCACAATCCCTTTAGTTGCAATTTAAACAGTCATATTAGAGAGAGAGAGAGAGAGAGAGAGTTTTACTTAAATAACAGTAATAATTCAAATTGCAAATAATTCTCAAGAAAAGTGCAGGATTTTTTTTCCTGGAGTTGCACAATTCAACATCTAATCACTTCAAATTATCTTCTATTCACTATTAATAAACAGGACTAAAAACATGAACTCTAATACATTTAGATTTAGACAAAGCAACTTTTAAAAACCTTTATTTATACAGGGAAAGGCCACTGAGACCTTGCTTTCCTTTTGTCAAGGACGCCCTCACTACAATACAAATATACATTTAACAAATACTATGGGACATATAAAGTGTAATATATATATATAAGCTTATATATAAGCAATTACGTATATAAAAGTTGTCGAGGAGGGAACAGGGAGTTTGCCAATGAGCTTTTGCTTTGTAGATAAAAAATAATGCTTTGTCATTCCCCTCCCTCGGTCAGAGCCGACTGCCACCACACTGTCTGATACAGATCACACACGAGTCTTAATCAAATCAAGTTGTCTTTCCAACTTGGCGTCTTCATCCTGAGATATTTGTCTTCTTCCAGTTTTGTGTGCGTCGCTTGTTAGAAACATCATCAACGCGCCCACTCGCTCAGGAAAGTGTCCGGAGGTCGGTGCAGGTCTGAGGAAACTGGCAGCATCGATTGTTCCCCCGGCTTAAGAAAGGGTTTAACACTATCTAAAGTCAGGAGTAACCAGAGGGTCGGCTGTCAACAGAGACGAGCTGAGGCTTTGAGGTTAGTCATCAACAGCTTGCTTTGCTGGAAGGAACTAGATCCGACTCACAACAAGCCTCCAGGAGATGAGGGTTTGGTATCAATAAAACAATGGTGACACCATGATACCTTCAGAGTAACATAAACTACAGTGTCATTTATAATAAGTCGGCATGACTTGGTCTTAAACTGAAACAATCAATCCATTTATTAGGCAACTGACCTATATGGACCAATTGGAATTTTGACTTGATGGTGGCGCTAGAGGAAAAGTTAAGAGCTTCTTGCCGACTGCAATAATAATAATAATAATAATGATAAACTTTATTTGTATAACACCTACAACAACCATGTTGTCGAACTCATTTTGGAGAACACAAAGGAGACTTTTTGCAGATGTGACCTGAGGCTTTGGGAAATTTGTTTCTACTTCATGATAATTCTTTCATTGATTTAATAAGTTAAATCAGAAAATTTCCACTCGTTAAATAATGAAAATATTAATGAATTGGAGCCCTGTCTCAGTGATCTGCAAGTCATCCTGGCAGCTCGGTCCAAATGACTGTGCGCACAACAGAGACTCACAACAACACAAAAAGCTCACATATCTTATAATGGTTGATGTACTTTTTTTTCGATGTTATGCGATGGGGAAGTTTACAGAGCAGAATGCTGAGTCACAGAACAGAGAGGAAGAAACCAATACGTGTTTTCCTGATTCCATGTGGTCGTCATCATTTACGTGAAATGGTCCTGGACATAGTGGATTATCACAAATTATCTTAAGGTTTATATATAGATTTTACATACAGAAAGATGTTGAAAACTGAATTGCACGTGAATAACTCTGGGTATCCCGCAAAACAAACAAAAACGATTGTATTTATTGAGAATCCTTGCGTTAATTGCCGTCAGAGGCTGTTCTTGAAATGTCTCATTAACATAACACTGTCCTGGCAGATGGAGTCAGAGAGTCTTAAGCCGTCTGTAACTTCGTACAACAAATAGAAACAGTATTTTTCCCACTACCGAATGTAGCCGTTCGGGTAAAGTCACCGGTCACAGTCGCAGTGTGTTTATAGTGTCGGGTTGCAGAGGAGAGGATGTTAAATAACCTGCATGGTCACGCCCTGGATGACGGACGGGTCTGAGTTTACAGTTCAATATGTAACACAGAAATGTTGACTCAACATGAATTCCCTCTGCTGACCTTTTGTATGTGCACAGATCTGATATTACTCAACTTGTACAACAGCCATCACTGTTGAGGGGGAAAGATCGACTGTGATGCTGTTTAAAGAGACAAGAGAGGAAATAGATGAGATTTTGTAAAAAGTATTTACTTCACATTGAGTTGCTTGACAAGCTGATAGTTTAAAATAAGTTCAAAAACCTGATCAAAAGGGCGTCTGTGGTTTAGATTGTGTCAGTTAACGGGTCTTTTAGTGCACCACTGCTGTAAGGAATGTGATTGGCCACTAGAGACTCCCATAATCTCATCACATACGAGACTTTACCTTTCTTTGTGTCGCGTGTTCTTCTTTTCAACAGTCAATCAAACGTTGTGGGGGCTCAGTGCTGTTTGATAGGCTGTTACAAAATGTGTATATGCAGCATATACATTTTGAAAAGTGCTTTAGAAGCTGCTGTATAAATAATATGTATTACTATATTATAAAGCACTATCTTCAGGGACACAGGAGACTGCAGACAGGTTGTGGCCCTGATGTCAACCTCATGAATCACATGTAAAGTGAAGGTCTGCAACTTTCTCAGAGTTCTTCTATACCTGCAAGCACACTGATAACAAATTTGGTTTAACTTTTTGGGGAGCCGTCATGTCGTCAATCTTTACATGAAGTAAAGATGGAGTATAACATATGCTGTAAATAAAGATGGATGACACGTCTCCACTTCCTCCCAATGTACAAAAATGAAGCCAAAATATTCCACATACCAGTGCCGCCATCTTGGAGCCAGCGTTCCCTTACACCTCGGAGCTCGGCCCATCGGAATGACGTCACGGCCCGAACAACCCGAGTTCATAGCGTTCCATTTGCACAGGAACCATGTTTACGTTAGCCAGCTAGCCACTGTTAGCAAAACCAGTTCATAATAACGCAATATGCGGCAGTTCCCGCGTATTAACAGCGTAGTAAAGCGTCCACAGATTAGTAATTTGGCAGTACTATGTGTACGACAAATTTAATGACAGAAGTGCTGATAAACAGTAAAAACTTTCTGCTGACACACGGAGCGGCCATCTTGGAACTTCGGACTCGGGGGTCCAGTAATTTCCGAGTTCAGAGGTTTAACCGAACGCGGCAATAAGAACTAAAAGTGTTTAAAGAGCGACGCCTCCCACACACACTTCTCTCTGCAGCGATGTAAACCTGCTCATATCAAAGCTGATACTTTAATTAATTTCTATTAAATTAAAAATAGGAACAGGACGCGATGACGTCACGCGGAGGTGTAGCCTTGCCCACCTGTTGCCGGGCACGCGCACCGGTCTCTCGTGCTCCCCAACCCATGACGTAATTGAAGCAGAAACAGGCACGCGCACAGAGCGGAATGAAGATGCGGTTCGGTGAGTGAAAGGGTTTTGTTTAAAAAACATCATGTCGTCATAAATCTGCGTTAAACGCGTCGCGGGGCTGTTTTGGTTTTTTTTTAAACCCGGTGGAGACGTTGAGTGACGAAGGTGAAACTGCGTCACTATTTCGCGACAGTTCTTCTTTAAAACAGGAAGCAACAGGGCGGCGGAGTCCCAGACAGAAACTTGGGTGTTGCGGGGTGGAAGTTGTCATCTCCTCCGCTAGCTCCGGCCGAAGATAACCGGCAATACCGGCGGGTTGAACGAGGACGTGTGGCGGGGGAGAGGAGCCACCGGAGCCCGGGGGGGGGGAAAGACCCAGAGCCGAGGGATGAGGCGGCGGAGCGGCGTGACAGGCGGAGGTTCTGGGAGGTGGAGTGACGGAGGTCAGGGTCCATGACAGCTGAGGGAGCTGCTGGAGCACAGGAGCTCACCGGTGACCAACAATTAACGAGATCAGATCAAGGTTATTTTGCCTGTTTTTTAATTTCAATGGTAAAGTAGAAAAGTTTTAAAATTATATTGAAGGACATGTTAAAGGGATAGTTCACCGAAAAATGTAAATTCTCTCATTATCTGCTCACCACTATGCTGATTGGGGGGAGGGGAGGGGGGGGGGGGGGGGTGAAGGGTTTGAGTCCATAAAACACTTTTGGAGTTTCAGGGGTAAACAGCGTTGCAGCCAAATCCAATACAATTGAAGTAAATGGCGACCACTTCTTTAAACGTAGTTAAACAACGTACCATGCCTCCATGCTTCTCCTGTGGTGTCATCCCAGTGTCCGGAAGCCATGACATTCAAATTCGATAGATAAACGTCCGCTGTGATCAGCGTTCGCACACAAGCCAGCGCCTCTTCGCTCTCGCCCAAGAGATACGTGACGACAATCGCCAGAACTTGCAGATTATCGCCCAGGTACTTCAGTTGTATTGGATTTGGCTGCGACGCTGTTTAACGCCTGAAACTCCTGAAGTGTTTTGTGGACTCACACACGTCACCCACACCTCCATCTGTAGAGTGGTGAGTAGGGAATGAGTGAATTTTCATTTTCATTTTTGGGTGAACTCTCAGCTCCAAAAATCCATATGCTCTCATCTTGATAACACATCCGTGACACTTTGTTGTTGTCTATTACAGCTTATTGATCCTTATTGGCTGGAATGTGTGACACTACAAAGTGATATGAGCTTAACGATTCATCAGCCAGGCCACGTTTAAGACTCTAGGTTTGTTTAACTCCGAGATCCAGCTGAGAAACAGAACAAAAACTAAATGTAATACTGACACTGATACTAAACTCAATAGATGATATCATATCCTTGGCATGTAAGCAGAGGATCGCGATAATAAAGAGGACAGTAAAAGTCAATCCAAAGATAATAGGATACAGAGAAGCTTCCACTAACACCCGCCACTGAATAAATATTTTTGTTGCTATGTGTTGCAGTCTAATGACTAATCCAGGCTGCTCCCGTGTCTGTGGTGAAATACAGATCATTTCTAATGCAGATGGGGGAACATTTCATCACTGCGCGGCCGTATTGCTAATGTCAGGGGCTTAAAATCACTGACCGCTGAACCGAAATAGAAACACAATCAACCGTGTGTCAAAACTGTGAACAAGCCTCCAGTGTTTTAGAGATTTGGCTCAACAAGCACAGTGTCCCGGTTTCTCTCTGTGCTGCAGGCTGTGCACTCACAGCCGCTGTTGTCACGGTGGAGATTTCAATTTTATTCATCAGGACATACTGTGCAGCATGTGATGTGTTAATATGAATGTTCCAGGATAATGCATGTAAACATTGCATGGGTAATATCAGCAAAGGTCACTGTGCTTGCTCAGTATGTTTTATCTAACAGGATATTTATTTCTTCTACAGGCGTTTACTTTGGAGCACAAAGCTGTGAGCTTGTTAATGCGTTTCTGTGACTGCAAAACTAAAAGTGCACACGATGTCCGTCAGTTATCAGATCGTCACTCTAACCCTTGGCCAAACAGATAAGAGTATAATCAACAACACAATGAGTTGTCTTTGCAGGAGTGTGATCTGTGTGTTTACCCTGAGGGTGATGGTCTGTTTTCTTTAAGAGACACGTCACATGTCTGCTTGGTCAGTAGCTCGAGAGGCCGATATAAAGCAGCTTAAAGAAAACACACTTTTAAAAAGTCGCTCTCATCTCTTTGTCCCGCAGCCTCAGATATGGATTACAAGGTCGTGTTCGCAGCCTTGGAGACGGTGTGTGAAGACAACTTTTCTGCCTTGTGTGGACCCTCTGATTTACTGCCCGGCACTGTCGCCAGCCGCCTGGTCATGTGTTTGAGAGAGATCCAGGAGCATGGCCGTGCGCTGGAGCCTGTGGTCGCCAGCCTCACCGCCGTTTACCACCACTACGACTTTGACGAACAAACGCCTGGGAATGGCTACCGCACCCTGGTCAAAGTATGACAAGATGTATTTTCTTTTACTTACCCCTGGACTATAGTCTGTTATGTGAGCTATGATAGCTTTTTTACTAATGGGTTACTGTGTATATCTTTTGTGTATAGAATATATAGGTGTATATTTATCAGATCACATTTTTGTTCAACAGAAATTGTTCTTTTAGTGGTTGTTTGGCGCTAAATATTGCACATTCCCTTCATTTCATATAAAATTCATATCATTTCTTTCCCTCCCTTCACTTTTTGTCTTCCAGGTCTTGCAGGCCTGCCTTCTACACATCATACACAAGGGCCGTTACATTGCCGACAACTGCAACGGCGCCTTCTTCCGGGCCGAGCACAATGCATCCGAGATGGAGGCGTACTGCAGCGCCCTGTGCCAGCTGCGTGCCCTGCTCCACCTCGCCCAGCAGCTGATCAACGACAACGAATGCGGCCAGCTGTACTCGCAGCAGGACGGGGAACTGACCCGCAAGTTTGTGCAGGAGTACAGCTCCATGCACAAGGCGTGTTTCTACGGACGCTGTCTTGGCTTTCAGGTCGGCCAACAACACTAAATTAATTTCTCTTAATTTCTTGTTTCACACGCAAACAAGCTTTGTTCTGATCGGTCATTTAACTTTTCCCATGTAAGTGCAGTATTCTTGAATAACCTGTTTGTGAGTCCTTTTAATTTTTAGATACAATTCTCTCTTCACAGTTCTCTCCAGCTCTTCGTCCATTACTCCAGACTGTTGTCATAAGCATGATTTCATACGGAGAGAGGTACGGTAAACAGCAGTCACGGTTCGGTGAGTCTAAATTTCTAATGGAGTTGGTAGAGGTTGAATTCTCGTTTTCCTGGTGTGATCATCTTTAAAATACGTTTTCTCTCTCGCTCCAGGTATGGCGGCCCTTTCTCTCCTCACATCAGGGAAGTACGTCATTGATCCAGAGACGCGGGGCACTGAGTTTGAACGCATTACCCAGAACCTGGACGTACATTTCTGGAAGTCTTTCTGGAACCTCACGGAGTCCGGCCTTATAACAGTAAGTCACATACTCTTCCTCTCACTGTGTTATCATCTGAAGTGACCTTCAGATTTTTCAACAGCTCATTCCCTTGTCTTTCTCCTTCCAGGGTTTAAACAGAATAGCGTCTAACCCAGTGCAGGTGAACCTCACCCTGACTGTGCCTCCTCTCCCTCTTCGCCTTCCTCTGGCCTCAGACCCCAGTCTAACTGCCGCTGTGTCGCCGCCAATCGCTCACTCGGGCCCGGGGCCGGTCCACATGCGTCTGATCTCCTATGAGCTTCGAGAAGGACAAGTGAGGAAAAACACTTTTGGATGTAATAGACGATATAAATAAGAGACTAAAAGAGGAGCAGAAGTAAAATGTTTCAGAAAACCATAGATTCATGATAAATAGTAAATTTGCTGAAAATATGATCGAGATATAAAAAGGTCATAATTGTGTGTGTCCTGCATCTCTGATACTTTTCCTTATTATTGACCTCATTGCTCATCCTTTGACTTTATAGGACAGCGAAGAGCTTCTGGCTTTTTCCCGAACTGACCCTCCTCCCATCACCGCCTCTCATCTCCCCTGGGTACAGAGGCAGCCTCTCTCCCCCTGGCTGCTCATCCACTTCCACGGAGGAGGTTTCGTAGCCCAGACATCCAGATCTCATGAGGTACAGCACATGTTGAAGTAACACTGCTGGTGTTAACTGAAGCTGTAGTACATGCACAGTGTGTTAAAGTAACTAGACGAGACTAAGCAGCTGCTGGTTTGCACCTCATCGCACGTCTTTTGATTCTGTTCTTCATCCACCATGTGTCAGCATTATCTTCGGAACTGGTCGAAGGAGTTGAAAGTGCCCATCCTGTCTGTCGACTACTCTTTGTCACCTGAAGCGCCTTTTCCCAGAGCTCTGGAGGAGTGTTTCTACGCCTACTGCTGGGCACTGAAAAACTGTCACCTCCTGGGTAAGTGGATGAGTCGGACCATTCTGGACCAGGAGAATTAGCAACTTGGAGAATTCATATGTCCAAACTGTCCAAAATCCAACAAAAATATCTATCCAACAGCATTTTAAACAAACTTTCCTCTTTACTATGTTTGAAATGGTCATAGACACCAACAGTTCTGTGTGTCTGTGTCTCTCAGGCTCCACGGCGGAGCGGGTTTGTCTGGCGGGGGACAGCGCTGGAGGAAACCTCTGCATCACTGTGTCCATGAAGGCCATGACCTGCGGCATCCGAGTCCCTGACGGCATGATGACCGCCTACCCCGCCACCCTGCTCACCACCGATGCCTCGCCCTCTCGCCTGCTCACACTCATCGACCCACTGTTGCCTTTAGGGGTTCTTGCAAAGTGCCTCAATGCCTATGCAGGTATGTGGATGTGGGTGTGTGAGGTGTATACAGCTGTCGAGGCCGTGACCATTTCTACACTTGATGCAATGTTGATAATGTTGAAACTCTGTAAAATGTCTCAACACAATTGTCCGGACATTTCCCAGAGTTCATAACTGTCACATTTATGTTTTATTTGCCTTCCTTTTCCCTTCTTTGTTTCCTGCAGTGTTTCCTAGTTTCATTTCCTAAGCTCTCGTCCTTTCCTCCTCAGGTATAGACTGTCGCAGGGTGCAGCCTGCAGTGGAAAGCAACAGTCTGACCACTCTGGGCAGAGACACAGCCGTGCTGCTCGGGGATCTCACCCAGGGAGCCTCCAACTGGATCCACTCATTTCTGGACCCCGTGCTGAGTTCAAGTGGAGCCCGCTCCGTGTCGTCATTACAGAGGAGGTCCGAGAGCAGTGAAACACGCAGGACATCAACTCCCGCCTCCACACAAACCTCTGGGGATCACATGGATTACCCACAAGGCTTTGCGCCCCTGCGCGCTGAGTGCCTGGCTGTTGTTCTCCCGACCTCCTCTCCTGTTTTTAGGAACCCGTTTGTGTCACCTTTACTGGCTCCGGACAACCTGCTGAGAGGTCTGCCGCCTGTACACATCGTGGTAAGAGGTCCAGTTAGATCACTTAGCTTGATTTTATCTTTTGCTTACGTGTGGAGAAACACCTTAAATCTGCCTGTTTTTCAGTCTGTTATTCTCACTCGAGTTAGTCAGCTGTTTTCCAAACTTACAGTATTTCCTGATTCCTCCGTGTGTCCACACAGGCCTCTGCTCTGGACGCCTTGCTGGACGACTCTGTGATGTTTGCCAAGAAACTGCGAGACATGGGCCAGCCCGTGAGTCTGACGGTGGTGGAGGACCTGCCTCATGGCTTCCTCAGCCTCTCACAGCTCGCCAAGGATACGGAGGTCGCTACAGAAATCTGCGTTGCGCGAATTAGGGAGATTTTTGAGCAAGAAATCCCAACGCCAGCTCTCCGCAGCCGGTCAAAGCGGGAAGTGGCGTAACAGAGAACCAAACCATGACTTGTTCATCTGTCATTCCAGCTGTTTTTGGATGAAGAAGAGAACTGACGTTTTGTGGTGAAATAAGTTTAAGGAAACAAATCTGGGAGAATATTGAAGATGCACCTAAAACTGTAGAACTGGAGGAAGCTTATAGGGAAACTGCACTTGAAACTTCCACTGCACAACATTTTCTGAAGACAAAGATGTTCAAGAGAGCCACTGAAACCTTTAACTTTCTACGACTATGCTCTAATATTATCTGAAATGATGACAAAAATTTAATAGGTATTTTTCTATTAAGATTTCCATGTTGAAGAGGCAGATTAAACGCACATTTACAATATTACAAGCTGACTAAAACAGAAAAGATCACTATAACCAGCACTGGTAGTGATACATAGCAGTAACAGGAGCCGTTTTAAAAGCATTGCTGTATTTGCATTTGACCACGGTTAAAGGCTTACTTTTATTATTGTATAATTTAGATAAATAGTTTTACCTGGTTTTACCAGTTTGTCACATGTTTACAGCGTTTTGATGAGGAGGCCTTCACCCTGTGTTTACCGGCAGTATGTGGATGTGACTAGTTTTACTCTAAATTAATTATTTATAGCTCTTATTATAAATATTTAACACAGTTTATTTAAAGCCTGTTTTAAATCAGAACTCCAATCATGACTGGTGTTAAAATACTGTTTGTTTATTCGAAGGTTTTGGACTTGCTATGTTAAGTCGTTTGTGTGTGTGTGTGTGTGTGTGTGTGTGTGTGTAGCAGGGAGCAGCGCTGGTGTGAAGTGTGAAGTCAATGTTGTTCGTCGTTAGGAGGTAATTTGTCACAGACTTGTGACAAAGCAAGATGCTCACCAGGGCAGATTATTATGCAGTAAAAGTGAGATTCAAGAGACTTCCTAAGAAATTGATTTGAAATGTCAAGAAAATGAATTAGAAAGTTGCTTTGAAAGATACAGATTATGCATCAAAAAATATAAAGCTGTATATGAATGTTAATTTGAAGGTGACAAAATGTGACAAGAATAATCATCATTCCCTTTCCTTATTTTGTTTTACTTTAAGTGCAGTTTTTTAATGCCGGTGGCCTCCTTTTACTGGTATACACGTAAAATATATAATTTATGTGGATTGAATCAAAAAATAGTTTGTCATGGACAAAAGAGCTTTACTCAATATATGAGGGAGAGGATATGTTTTATATCTATAGAAATCATTTATGTTGTAATGTTAACTTTATTTAAAGGAAAACATTGTAATAAAATAAAAATAAAAATGGTTTGAAAGTAACGTGTGTGTGAGCTGTTATTCTTCCTCTGGCCGCTGATCATGAGGAAAACATGATGTTTATTATTATGATTATCATTATTTAGGAATTGATGAATGAGACTGAAATGGGCTAATCTGTCGTAGATTAAATGAATAGCACTTACTCATATTTCTCGTGTTTTTCTTACAGCTGAATGAACGCAGTGTTCTGTTGTAGACATTGAAGGTCTGAAGATTTTAATGTGAAAGATTGAAAAATTATTTTATTTACTCTGTTGTTTTGAAAACCTGCACCATATGTTTTTGTGGGTGTGTAGTCCAGCGAGCTCATCATACATTCATGACACATTAACCCAAATGCGATCAACTCCTTCATTCACGTCACTGCTGGGTTTCAAACTCCTAAACTTTTTTAAAACCTTTACACTGAAACCCCCTGCATGCAGTAACCCAGGAGTGACGGGAGGTGGCAGCAGCGTCGTGGAGCCTCGCATGTGATAAACAGCAGAAAGAGACACCGAGGAAGAGGAGAAGAAGAAGAAGAAGAAGGCGACCATGTTGATTGAAAGGAGGAAGAAACACAATAGAAGCGATTTATCTCAAGTAAAATTCACTTATTAAAGCGACTTGCAAAGAAAGTGACCGACCGGCCGCGACCTGGACATCCCGAGTATAACAGCAGACAGACTGAGGTACGTGCGCGGGGACTCGGACGCGTCCGGTTCCCGTTAAAAACAACCGAGAGCTGCCTGACGTTTGTGCTAAATTAGCCTCCGAGCTAGCGGTCCTGTTGTTGGTGCTAACGTACCACAACAACGCCAATGGTGAAACCGCAAACTGCGCCACGGCGGCTCCGCCTAACGTCACCGTGGTTTGATCTTTCACTCCCGCGTGTTGTTTGTATTCTGTGAATCAAAAGCTTTTTTTTTTTTAAATGAGTCGACGGCTTAGCGGGTAGTCCGCGTCAAGCTAGCTTAGCTTTGATGTTAGCATAATGGAGGGGGGGGGGGGGGGGGGTAGATAGATGTACGTTTATCGATCCCAGATTGGGACGGGATCGTGTCGCAGCAGCACATCAAAGGCATTGCACACGGAGAGCAATGGAACGGATACGAATAATTAAAATATAACGTAATAGACAATAAATGTACAAAAAAAATGTACACACTCCCTCAGTAAATGATACACAATAAAGTACTAGAATACACAGTAAAGTACTAAATACAATAGAACAAAGAATAAGCCTCCTAGAAACGAGAGATGACAAGTGTGCAAAGTTGTTTGCATTGAATGAGGAAGTAATGAGGTAGGATGGAATATGACGAATAAAATATGAATATAATACGTACAAATTCAAAGTTATTGCAGGATTAAGCAGAGAGTTTGTTAAAATTATTGATTTATGGAGGAAAACGATCAACTTAATGTTGCCATAGAGTAATTTAGAATAGATTACTGTTGAGTATTTAGCAACTAAAGTAAATTTGACGTGTGTGTGTGTAAATAGCAGAAGCTCTTGACAGTCCGTATGAAATTAATGTCAGTCAGATCTGGAGCCTGTACTGAAGGTCAGTGTTATTTAAATCTCTGTCTCTTTGAACATGTTAATCTGCCTCCTGGCAACTTCACAACCGGACCAGTTAGCGAATTAGCTGTTAAAGCTCTGCAGCATGAGGGTTATCAAAGTTTTAACCAGCTAACTTGTTTAATTTACTAACCGACCCCATCACACCCGCTACAAGTCACTAGAAATCTGAATTTATGTATTAGAGTAGATTATATTATTGGCTTCCAGTGTGGTGGATGAAATCGGTGTCTACAAATCTCCGAGTCACTATTTCATGTGAACTAAATATTATTTGTCCTCTAAAATTATTAATTTCATATTGTTGAAAATGGGATTATTCATTTCTGGTGTAACACTTAACAACTTTCCGATACGTTCAATATTTGAGTCTCAACCAGACTTTACATATTTTGTATGGGGTCAAGTTTGGGAACTAATTAGAGTGGAAATTTATTAGGTGAAAAATGGAAGTGTTAAATAGCAGAGTAATTGTATACGACTGCGTGATTAATCAACTGCTCGTGTTCTCCGAAAACTATTCTGTCGGATTTCTTTCAGGTGACAAGTTTGAGTCGTTGGCTGACTTTGAGGAGGCAGCGGTTTGATAGGGGCCACACTCGCACACTTTACACACCGACCTGAAGGACTGTGGAGTCCAGGGAGAGAAGGTCGAACACCTGGAGCAGAGAGGAAACGCACAGTGAGGACACATCAGGGGTGGAAAGCTGTTTGGCTTTGGACTAGATAACCCCCTGTATGACTAGTATTTTCAGGATCCTTATTTTTTCACACGTGGAGCAACATACACCCACACAGTGGAAATAACAGAGAATTACAGACTATATGATTTTGGGGAAAGACTTGTACAAAGTTGGACATCCTTTTTTTTCCAAGGACAGGGATATTGAGCAACTCTTTTCGGACTCAAAGTGGAAACAAGAAATTGTTCCATTTAGAAACAGAAGTTTAAGTATTGAACTAAGATTATATTGAAGAAGCTATTCCCCAAATTCAGATTGCCTTAGTTGTTCTATTTCAGGACTTGAACCGCTTCGATACTTGTTCATATATAATTTTTCTATATTGTGGGCAAGTATATTCATGCATATTAATGCAAATTTCTCTTCATTTTGAAGAGCTCTTGTGTAAAAACTTTTTTTTGATGTTCCTGTACGTCAGTCACTCTGTTGTTTGAAGGGGACCGAACTGCACGTACATGTGTATATGTAAATAATACGAGTCAACCTCTGTTGTAAAAGCTTTGGACTTTAAAAGAATAGAGAATATTGTTTTGTTAATGCTTTATTAAACTTTTTTACTTTTGAAGAGAATTTTTAAAAGAAAGACCTAAGAGGCAAAAATTTAATACTTTGAAGAAAAAAATAAATAAACTAAGGCAAGGAAAAAATGGCAACCGCCAGAACAGAAAACCTTGGCACAGTCGTCATGGGACTGAACAAGCAGAACGGGCAGCTCAGAGGACAGACCAAACCAGCTTCAGTCCAGCCAGCACCTACAACTCTAGGAAAGGCTATGGGCGCACTCCAGAAAGCAGGCTGCCCCCCGCAAGAGGGAGGAGGCATCAAGTTCGGAGACGACTGGAAAAAGAGCCTGAAGCTCCCTCCCAGAGACACCAGGGTCAAAACCTCCGTGAGTGAAATTCCACGACGCTTTCTAATCACACTTCAACACGTAAATGCTTTTTCTACCGTTGTCCTGACCTTTCTGTGTCGCCTGTAGGATGTGACATCCACCAAGGGGAATGAATTTGAAGATTACTGTCTCAAACGAGAACTCCTGATGGGCATCTTTGAGATGGGTTGGGAGAAACCATCCCCCATTCAGGTATGTTTTATTTTTGATCAGTTATTCTTTTACCACATGACTCCATAGCTTGAAACAGGGTCACGTTAACAATTGTAGCAGCTTAAAGAGCTAAAAGGTCTGTTAATAACATTAAATCTCAGTGACAGAGTGTAAAATCCATGTGTATATGAGAGCATTATGTTTTTAGACAAGATTCCAGTGTTAACGAATGAGCCTAAAGACAGGATTTTTTTTGTTTCCTTGCAGGAGGAGAGCATTCCCATCGCCCTGTCTGGACGGGATATTCTGGCTCGGGCTAAAAATGGAACAGGGAAAAGTGGAGCCTATCTCATCCCCATGCTGGAGAGGATAGACCTGAAAAAGGACTACATACAGGGTGAGACTCTGCCTGTGGTGTCATACACTGCTCATTCTGATTCTCTCGTAATCTTCTTTGACTTGACTGTTGTCCCATAGTGAGATCCATCACCGGGCTGAATTGTAATCTGTCCTGTGCATTGTTATCCCTCAGCTATGGTCATGGTGCCCACTCGCGAGCTGGCCCTGCAGGTGAGTCAGATCTCCATCCAGATCAGCAAACACCTAGGAGGAGTCAAGGTCATGGCCACCACCGGGGGCACCAACCTGCGAGATGACATAATGCGCTTGGACGAAATCGGTAAGAACTTCTAGGTCCAGTCTAGGTCCAATATATAATAACATTCATAATTT
The DNA here is from genome assembly GCF_009819705.1 of Hippoglossus hippoglossus. Classification (NCBI taxonomy): domain Eukaryota; kingdom Metazoa; phylum Chordata; class Actinopteri; order Pleuronectiformes; family Pleuronectidae; genus Hippoglossus; species Hippoglossus hippoglossus. The sequence continues at coordinate 3,812,782 of NC_047161.1, forward strand.
AACACCATATAAGTTTCTGTGGAGCTGAAGGAGCAGTGCAAATTAATATAATGAAAATATACTGCTGTGCTTAGTAATTCTCTTGTTTTCTTCATCAGTGCATGTGGTCATCGCCACCCCCGGCAGGATCCTGGACTTGATAAAGAAGGGAGTGGCGAAGGTGGATCGGGTCCAGATGATGGTGATGGACGAGGTAAACATCAGCAAAGTTGATTTAAAACATAAACTGAAATCTGATTGTATATTGTCTTCATAGTTTGTATTTGGGCAATAACCGTTTTATTTTCATGTCTGTAAAAATGTGTGTTTCTTTGTTTGACTCTGAGCCTGCTTCATGTTAAATGATCTGTTTCCTCAGGCGGATAAGCTGCTGTCTCAGGACTTTGTGGTGCTCATTGAGGATATCATCAGCTTCCTGGCCAAGAACCGGCAGATCCTGCTCTACTCTGCAACCTTCCCCATCAGTGTGCAAAAGTTCATGGTGAGTTGTTGGCTTAACTGCTACACGACTCGTCCTTCCCAGTGGCGCGGGGCCACTTGGCACCTTTCGAATCGGACTGCAGACCAAGCTGTTCTCACACTGTGCCCAGATCTGTGTTTGTCTGTTGTAAACATTTCCTGGGCGGCCTTCACCTACATCAGCTCAGCTCACACTTTTCTGTTTGGAATGTCGTGTGATTTGCAATGTAAATGAAACTTCCGATTTGTCCATGTCTTCGGTTCATTACCGATTTCGAACTCCTACAGTTCATTTAAAAAACAACCTTGTGGTTTTTTTCACTTTGACGATAACACACACACTCTAATCTGTTCCTTCTCCCTGTGTTCTCGCTGCAGGCCAAGCACCTTCAGAAACCCTATGAGATAAACTTGATGGAGGAGCTGACTCTGAAGGGCATTACTCAGTTCTACGCCTACGTCACAGAGAGGCAGAAAGTGCACTGCCTCAACACACTGTTTTCCAGGGTAACTGACTCTTCACTCTGTGTTCACCGTCTGTCCTTTTTCAAACTGCCGCAGGCCTTTGTTTTGTCACAAACGCACTTTAATTTGACAAGGCAGTGGCTCATCAAACGACTCATCATAAAAACAAACGGCCAGAGTGGCAGAAAATACAGGACTGCATCTCTGGTTGTTTCGTAACTTGGCACAGCCGCTGCCCAGTGGCTGACATTAACTTTGGAGATTTGTCCAACGTCCCGTTTCCTCTTTTATCTGTAAATAACTTCTGATTTGCCGCAGAAGTAGACTTCAGGTTAAAAGTTTGATGCAGTGATTCTAAACAGTGTCTTTTTTACTTCCCTCCGTCACAGCTTCAGATCAACCAATCGATCATCTTCTGTAACTCTACCAAGCGAGTGGAGCTGTTGGCCAAGAAGATCACTCTGCTGGGCTACTCCTGCTTCTACATCCACGCTAAGATGATGCAGGTGAGACACGTAGACTTCATGGTTTGTAATGAGCAATTGGATGGAATCTGGTTTAACAAAAAGTTTGACTGAAGTTAGTTTTGGGTTTCACCTCAAGGAATCCCAGGCATTACTGTTATTTATCTGTTTTTGCATCATCTGTGCAGGTTTTTAAACATTTTATTTAAGAAAATCTATGAATTCTATTCTAAAAATTACGTTAAGTCTTGAAATCACTTCTTAAGTGAAGTTCTGCATTCACTTATAGAGCATTTCCCTTGTTGTGTGTTTTCAGGAATACAGGAACCGGGTGTTCCATGACTTCAGAAACGGACTGTGCAGAAACCTTGTCTGCACCGGTGAGTCTCCATCAGATTCTGCAACGTTTCAAATCAACACATTTAATGTTTAATGCACTGATGCACTGACGTGTTTCTTCCTGTAGATCTCTTCACCAGAGGTATCGACATCCAGGCTGTCAACGTCGTCATCAACTTCGACTTTCCTAAGAGCGCTGAGACTTACCTCCATCGTATCGGAAGATCAGGTTTGTTGTTAGAGAATCAGTCCTTTTATTTTAATGCATAGTGCATATTTATAATAAGTGTTCTCTCGCTCTCAGGGAGGTTTGGTCACCTGGGGTTGGCCATTAATCTCATCACGTCCGAGGATCGCATAAACCTGAAGGCCACTGAAGAGCAGCTGGTGACCGATATCAAGCCCATTCCCAGCAGCATCGACAAGAGCCTCTATGTGGCCGAGTACCACTCATCCAGCGGCGACTGTGACGTGGAGGAAATCGAAGAGAAATCAGGACATCCAGATGACGGCATCTAAAAAAAAATAAAAATAAAAAAAGGTGAGATGCTTTGAGATAATTTTTTAGACTTTAATTGCATGGAGAAAAAAAAGATCAATCTTCCTAATCTAAGTTTCATCTTCGCTCCAGGACATTAGGACACATCGGGCTCTTAGACATCAGCGCTCGCAGTCTTCAGGCGACTCTTCAGTTTCACGTTTTCCCCTCATTTTCAGAGCCTGACAAATGGATGTTATTTTTTGGTTTCTTTTTTTTTTTAGCTTTTCCTCAGAGAGCTGCCTCTTATTTATTTTGTTTAATAACTGAGAAAGTTGAAACTATCATTTTTCACCAAACTCACACTGGACCACACAGCACCTGTTTGAGCTTAGATTATTTTTCCCTCCTAAAATACATTAGAGACCCGCGCAAATTATTGTCACAGCTGTTTTGAACCAGTCGTCCTCCGAGGCTTCATCGCCAGCAGCAACTTCGGTCCGTTTTTAATGATACAATGGTGTGTTTCCACCAGCCATCGTTCTGTCCACTTACACTGCTGTTGTCACTTAAGTGCCTTACTTACTCCCGTGTGCACTCATCCATTCATAGCCTGCTGTCCTCTGTCATGCAGCGCAGTGCGAGCACAAATGAGATGAACTAAAACCTAATCTGATTTTTATTTAAACATCGCATTATGCAAAGGGGAAAAAAGATGACGCACACACACATACACACTGTCCTGCAGAGGTGTGTGTGTGTGTGTGTGTGTGTCGAAACACGGCTCAACTCCTCCAACTTTACTGAATGTGAACGTTGCAATAAAAAAAAAGGGCAGCTTTATTTAAATACTGTGTGACTGTTTTTCCCTCACTTCTAATAATCCATGAGCAGAGCTAATATCGGAAGACACAAGCCCTCTTACTGATTCGTGGATGTTGGCCTGCGACCACACAAACAGCATGGGAAATAATTAGCAGCCACATGCTGTGACACTAAGGCTGTCGCCTGCCGACAGTCGTTATTTTGGAGTTTATCTTGCATTTAAAAAACACACTTGGCTGGTGAGTCCGGTCAAATTCATCGGCCACTGTAGCTGGGAGATGAAAATCTGGTTCAAAACAGCTTTGATAGCAAAACTTGCCATTTCTACGCTCTCCATTATTTGAGCATCGACGGGTCCAAGACGCAAAGATTCGCAGGGTTTTTGTGAAGTTTGGTGCCGAGCGACAGTTTGAACTTTCTTCATCCATCCACATCTCCACGTTTCTGACTTACAATGTGGAAATATAAGGTTTATGAAGCAAACGTTTCTGCAGATCCTGAAGTGAAACTTTCTTTTTAAGCCCCATCATGACACAATTTAAGTTGGTGAATGTATCAGTTGCCAATGTAAACTCTGCGGCCCAGTGGTTGAACATGGTTGTTGTTTGTATGGCTGCTGTTGCATTAGAAACTCGTATAAATGTTAAGAAAAGGTTTCATGGCTCACAGATCTGTTCAGTCTGTTGAGAACCACGTTGACCGTCAATCAGAAAGACAACTGAAATCAAAAGAAATGAGTTTCTCTCTATGCAGCAGCAGCGATATATATATATAGATTTTTTTTTTTGGTTTAAAAATGTGAGAATTCTTTTTTTCTGAGGGGTGGGCTCTTCAATTTGTTTATTTCTTTTATTTTTTTTAAAGCAAAATTGTAGCATCTTTGAACAGGCAGCTGTGACTTTTCTTTTTGTCCCCCCCCCCCCTTACAGAGCGTCACAACTTGTTTTTCTTTTTTTTAAAAGACATAAAAAGGAGCTTTTTAAGATTTATTTTGATGCTTAAAGCAGTTTGGCTCTGTGAGGATTTAGCACTGGGCAACTTCAGGAGGTGTTCTTTTGTTTTTTGTTGTGGGTTTGCAGACGCCAAGTGTTTTTCTCAGATGCGCTCTGGGCATCTTGAATCGTTCCCCCTCTCTGGTACTTAGAAGCTTTGATTTGAAACAGTTTCTGCTTAAAATTCCACAAAATTTCTTCTATAGCTCAGCTAAGTGCCAGAGAGGGCGCTCAGTTATGCAGGAGGGGGTTTCTGGATGAGCGTTTGTAGCACTGTGATCCTCTTGAACCTGTTCCATGTTTGTGTGACAGATGATCAAAGTGCTGTGATTTGTTCTCAGCAGCTCGATCCAGTGACCCTGAGGGCGATCTCCATACGAGGTGTTTATGAATCATTTTGAGGAAAAAGAATTGTAAATGATTCATTGTTTACACTAAGTCGTTTACAGTTGGAAAAAAAAAAAATGAAAAAATACTTTTGCTTCATGGGTGGAGGAGGTAGAATTTATTTTGTTTCCCCTTGAATGAATTTCAGGATTTATATTGAAGCAAAACCAAAAAAGTGTGTGTGTGTGAAAGAGAGAGAGAGACAGGATGTGAGGGCGAGACATTTAGGTGTGTGCGTGTGTGTGTGAGTGAGAGACAGGATGTGAGTGCGAGACATTTGGTGTGTGTGTGTGTGTGTGGATGTGTGTGTGTGAGAAAGATAAAAGGGGTGATTGGCAGTTTGGTTCAGAATCTATGTTCACATGCAGCTCACAACAGTTTTTCAAACAAGAGAATTTTTGGCAAAATCTGATTTCAGTAGAAATGGAGTCAGCCTGGTCACTCGTGGTCGACCGTTAAATTTGAAATAACACTAAACCTGTTCTGTGGCTGCATGTGAGCGCAACAGTCGTATGTAAGGTTTTTCTTTTCATGTGCAGACCTGTGTCACGTTTCTGTTGGCGATGAACGATGTCTTAAATATCAGTATGAGTGTTTACAGTTGTCAGGGATCTGCTTTATGTTGTTTCTCTCTTTTTCCATCTCCCTCGTCCTCCAGGAGTTCAAGTTTGTGGACACGAGATCTCATTTCTAACCGGAAATGTTCCCACTTTTATGTTCTTCTCGATGTTTTGTGTTCCCTGATCACGTTTACCACGGTTATCCCATGACCTCCTTTGTGACCGAAAACATCTCAGACCCCTCAAAGAAAAACTATCCTCAACAGCAACTTGAGTTTGATTCTGTTTGCTCCGAGCTTCTGTTCAATCAGTGATGAAATCTCACTCACCAGAGTCAGTGTTGAGATTTCAGGAAGAAGAAAGTTTGGACTTTAAAGGACTTCCTTTAGTGAAACAATATTAGAACTGATAGAAGCGATGGTCGGAGCCCGAATGATGAAACACAAGTTGTTTTAAAGTTATTTAATTTTGTGTTAAGGTAAAGTAAATGTATCTGTCGTCACAAAGGAGGTTATGCTGAATGCAGTAATGAATGTTGAGTGTTGATTTTGTCATCGGGTGTTTGTTTGTGTGTGTGTGCGTGTGTGTGTGTGCACTCTGACCTGTCGGGTCTGTAGTGCTGTAAGGGAGTGGGAGGGATATTTGTCCAAAACCTGTTTAAAAAAGTATAACTGTTAAAAAATAAAAAATAAAAAAAGGAGTAAAGAAAAAAGGGAATCAGGAAAGGTTGGGGTTTGGGAACAGAATTACTGTTTTGGCATCGCTGCTTCGGCTCTGCAAATTCTTAATTGGTGAAATTCCAAAAAATTGCATTAATGGGCGAACTGCCCCGTAATAGTTTTACCGTGCATCACTAAATTGAATTGGACGTATTATTTGCTGCACTAACGAAGACTCACCCGCGTTGCCGGGCAGCGATTTGAGCCAAATTTAACGACAAACTCAGCAGATTTGTCGCAGGAAGCTGAGGAAGAATTTAACAGCATTAGGTCAACGTAACGGCGACATTACGACTCATAATTGGCTCTGACGTATTTTGGTTTAAATGTAGCTCAGGTTAGCACAACAGCAGTATTTCTCTATTACATGGGTAGATTGAAGGTGCAGGACAGTTTGACATTAAATTGGATTGTTAAAAAAAAAAAAAACGTTGGCTCAATTGATCCTTCATATAAAAATGCTTACGTACGGTATTCCGTTTTTTCTTTAGTTGTCTTATTTGTAGTTATTGGTCCCCTGGTGGCCCCTTGGTGCACTGCATCCTTTTGGACTAAAAATACTACAGCCCTTATCCAGACTCTGTATTTTGAGAATTGGTAAATGATTTTCCTCAGTAATTGTCCCATAAATCTCTGTTGTGCCACTAGATTAAAGAAAAACGAATGCTTTTCATTGGGTGTAACTGAAAAACTGTTTGTTTTTTCCCTGTTTCCTTACGAAAATGCATCGACGCAGCACCAAGGTCTGTCAGCTCCTTGTGTGACTCACTCTGTCCTCTCCTGTTGTAACATGGAAATACTCGCAGGGCTCTAAAATTCAATAAATTGAACAGAAATTTACAACTGTCTCTCGACTCTTCATCTCTGCACTGACCGATTTTAAAACCTTTTGACTGACGCATGATTTCAAATGACACTCGATTACCACAGTTTTTGGTAAATTGATTTAGATTTTACCAATGACAAAAAGCTATGACACTTATGAAATGTGATTTTTAGCAATAAAGGGTCTACTGTAAGTGTTTGACATGATATATTAGAAAGCTCCACAGTGCAAATTAAAAGAATAAAAGATTAAAAGTGTAAGAATAAAGACAGAATGGATCCTCCATTTTGAAGTGTATCCACCAGTCCCTCATCAGACTGTGCAACATTAAACTGTATAAATCTGCTTATTAATTATATTATTGTTATTATTATACTGCAGATTAATGTGTGTTTGAATTTAAAATCATCGAACTGTCGATCTGTCATTTGACCTTGAAGCTGTTTCACTAACCCCGCCCTCCACGCTTTCAACCCAGGCTCTCCACCAATCCCTGAGCTGTAAGACAATCCCACCCCGCCCCTCGACGGCTGACCTCACCTCGACGAGCCAATGGCGTTTGAGCAAAAAAATTACGTCATCTGCCTCAAACCCACACCCCTTGGATTCTCCTGACAGGCACAATGACAGACAGGTGTTTCCGCAAATCATACCCGAGGACCAGGGCCTGTCAGCCAATCAAAACGCGTACAGGTTAAAAAGGGGCGGGCCTTAGTCGGCACTCGCCTGTTTCTTCTTCTTCGGTGCAAGTCGGGTTTAACTTCCGGCTGCATCGTCCTCTGGAATCACAACGTGAGTAGCAGCGTTAGCTCGAGGCTTCGCGAAACCCGCGGTTTCTCCGGAAACACTCCCAACGTGTGCGCGGCTCTTCCAGCGGCAGTTAGCGGAGCCGTCGATGTCCGTGTCCCCGCAGCGGCGTCCGTGTCCGGGCTGTTAGCAGCCGGTGCAGGAGCTAACGAGGAGCTAGCCTAGCTAACGTGATCATGCTAGCTTTCATTCAAAACATGAATTGGGCTTCTTCTCCTGATCGGAGCCGCCGATGGCCGCTGTTTCCTCTTTAATTCACGTGATATCATGATGTGATTCGTATTTTAAAGTTATTTGGGGCTTCCAAGCTGCGGCTGCTCCACCTGCACATGCATGGACGTGGGGTGTGAAAGGTTAAAGGGACACTCCACCTATTTTACAGCTGAAGATCAGCTCACTCATTCATTCTTGTGGCCTGTGACAGTTTCCTGTTGGTTTCTGTAGTTTTTACAGAAGCTTTTACACAGTTTAATCACTATAATGTAATAATATGATATAAATCTACTTTACATGGACTTTTATCACCACATTAATCACGTGTTATATCACATTCGTCTGCTCTTTTAAGGATTGTGCAGCTTTGTATACACACATCCACCTGATTTGTACTTATTTACAGTTTATTTTACTACATTATTACCAGTGTGATGTGTATATTACTTATAAAAACCAACAAACATGGCTGCCTCATATAATCTATGGTTCAAGAGGATTAGATCTAGATGTCACCTGCCCTGATTTTATTAAAGTGGCATAATTCACAAATCTAGATATAACATCCCGTTTCTACGTCAGAGAAAATGTATCTTTCCTTTTCAACACCACCTCGCCCTCTTATCTCATATCTGTTCATTTCCTCTCTGCCCTCCCAGCATGGGCAGTGTGTTGGCTGCCAGTTCCCCCAACCCTCCACCCCCTGCCACCGGCGGTGCTCCTGCCCCCGGGTTGACGGTGCCGCCGGGCTTCGGGATGCCTCCGGTCTCCCCTGTCATACCCCTAGCAGCAGGACAGCAGGAGGATGGAGAAAACCCTCTGCCCAACCCGGGGGCGTTTGAGGAGTGTCATCGCAAATGCAAAGGTGAGTGGCAACGACTGAGCTAGTAAAGAAACTTAATACCTGAACTGTGTGAATGAAACTTATCTGAAGCTGTTTTTCTTTGCAGAGGTTTTCCCAATGCAGATGGAAGGCGTCAGGCTAGTTGTCAACAAAGGCCTTAGCAACCACTTCCAGGTCAGTCGGGTTCTTCGTTCATTAGAAACTTTTACCAGCATGAATCCAACCAAGCTGTCATTGGGGGTTTGTCCCTGTGTTTTTAGACTCATAAAGTGAAACCATATCTTTATATTTGAGGGGTTTTCAATCCCCAAAGTATCTCAGCTAAAGTAATTAAACTGTGTGTAAATGTGTAATTACATTTTTTAACACATCGAACTTCCTTCCAGGTGAATCACACTGTGATGCTGAGCACCATGGGCGAGTCCACCTACAGATTCGGTGCCACGTATGTTGGACCGAAGCAGACCGGTCCAGCAGAGGTGAGCACTGCACTGAAGTCACTGTAACTCTCACCGGTCACACGTTTATATTTATATTTTGAACTGTCATTCAAATTCACACTTGTTCTTGTTCAGTTTTTTCCAGTCATGGTGGGAGACATCGACAACAGTGGCAGCCTTAACGCTCAGATCATCCACCAGATCAACAGCAGAGTACGATCCAAACTGGCCTTCCAGGTAGATTTACTTTACATTTAAAGTCATTTCTTTCCCTGTCGGACATTTTCACATATCTTTAATACCTCCATAATTTGACTGCTGTATCTTTTTTATATAATATTTCCTTATGTTTTACTGTGCACAATATTTATTAAAGCTTTTAATGTGCTTATTGTAGATTTACCTTATTGTAGTATTAAGAGATGGGTTAAATCGACAAGTTTGTTTTTACAAAGTAAATTATCTGCTGATGTATCATTACATTATAAAAGTAATTGATAGTGTTGCAGGGTTCTTCAGTATCATTTGGTTTGACTTTGTAAAACTCTGTCTTGTCCTCAGACACAGCAGCAGAAGTTTGTGAACTGGCAGGGAGACGCTGAGTTCAAGGGAGAAGACTTTACTGCAACTGTGACACTTGGAAACCCAGACGTCCTCGTTGGCTCTGGTAGGTCGTCTGTCTGTGACGCTGCGAAGACGGGTCACTCTGCAAGAAGTCACTTCTAACTGTTCATCTAATCTAAGCGTTTCTTTGCTGTGGTCTTCCTGTCAGGTATTGTCGTAACACACTACCTCCAGTCCATCACGCCCTCTCTGGCTCTGGGAGGGGAGCTGGTTTACCACCGCAGGCCCGGAGAGGAGGGCACGGTGATGTCACTAGTTGGCAAATACACAGGTGAGACCCAGGCTGTGGTGAGTCTGTAGTTCAGATTCATTGAGATGGAGATTTTACCTGGATTTGTTGAAAACACGTCTCACCTTGCCCTCCCTCTTCACAGGCAGTAACTACATCGCCACGCTGACACTCGGCTCAGCGGGAGCTCATGCGTCGTACTACCACAAAGCCAACGACCAGGTAATTCAAGCCATAGAGAGACGGCTCAGAATCTGAAGAGGCCGTTGCTCTGTGACTCTCGAGTTTCGTGCTTTACCTTCGTCCAGATGTGACTGTCCTCTGCTCTTCAACAGCTGCAGGTCGGCGTGGAGCTCGAAGCGAGCAACCGCATGCAGGACACCAGCATGTCGTTCGCTTACCAGCTAGATGTGCCTAAAGCCAATTTACAGTTTAAAGGTAGGACATGCGTGTTAAGGTTCTTTCAAGAGAACAGTTTCACAATTTTCATTTAGTTAGTTTAGTTTTACGAATATTTTTTCTCTGGTAACACCCATCTAATCTTGTTGTTTCTGTGCCTCTGCCAGGTTCAGTAGACAGTAACTGGGTCGTTGGTGCAACATTAGAAAAGAAGTTACTCCCTCTGCCGCTCTCGCTCGTCCTCTGTTCTTTCCTCAACCACCGCAAGAACAAGTTCCAGTGCGGTTTCGGCGTCACCATCGGTTAAAGCCACCCGAGCGCCGAACCACCTGCAGACGGGACTTCACAGAACGGACTAACTTACGATGGATGGACGGACTCTGCCATGTGCTGTACACCTCATACTGTCTCTGACCTCCTTTAGCAGATTCGGCCATGATCTTGTAATTGCTTTTCCTCAATCACGTTTCATCCAATATGCTGAGTAGAAACACTGAACGGTAATAATGTAACAATCTAACGACTTTAATCATTTAATCGCCCGAACTATCTGAAGTGAAATGAAGAATGTGATTGGTCAGGAATTTGACGCCTGTGACGACAAACCAGTAGAAAGACGTGAGACGTTACAGAGCTCGTTGTTTCTGTCACTGAGTTTGTTGCCTGTTGTGTTTTTTTGTTTTGAGTTTTATTCTTTTTTTTTTTTAACTGTAAAGTCTGTGTTGGCGTGCAGTGAATGAAATCGGTCTCGTTTGCTCGTTTCAAGGTGATTCGTTGGTTGAAGACCGTCAGGAGGCGTGTGCTGTGCTGTCACATTCACAATCCATCCCATGTTCTGTTGCCTTTTTTATGTTACGTACGTTTGGAACAGTGTATAAGACCTGTATATACCTCTTGAAAACGGATAAATACCATTTCTTACTAAACCTGCACGTCTCGGTCGCATCCTTCAGTCGATCTCGTCTCTGCTGGACTGTGAGTTTGTGAATTTATGTTTTGAAATGACCACAAATCCCAGGTAGTGGTTCACAACACCAGAGAACTTTATTATAATGATAAACACTGAGGTGTCCCAAATAAAGACAATTTCACATCACACAACAGTGGGAGAGCATCATGCCGTTTAACAACTGAATACAGCAACTTGAATAGCGAACAGTCTCCTAATGAAACCACATTTAAATTCACTACATCCAGAATTCTATTTGGATCTGCCCTCAAACATCAGTCCTCTAAACATAACTGATTGTTTTTTCATCAACATCCATGAATTCTCTTTTTCTTATTTAATAAGATATACAATGAGCAAACTTGGGAGAAATAGTTGGTGTGTGGAGGCTTTAGAAACAGCGTAACCGGGAAAGTGGAAGCCGTCGGACAGCTTGGCCTTCATCCCGTCTCTGTACGGGATCAGGGTCTCCCGGATCTCCTGGGTTTTCTGGGTCAGCTGCTTCTGGGCCTCGGGGATCATGGCTTCCACCTGTGTCTGGAGTTTGGCCACCAGGTCCTCGGCAAAGGGCTGCACGCTGGTGCCCACCACGGTCAAACCGTTCTTCAGACAGACCTTCAGCTGCTCGGCCTCCTGGGTGAGCTGGATCATGAAGTCCTGAGAACGCAGGGCGGCGATGTACTGATTCACTGAGTCGAGGTTCTGGGCGATCCTGGCGCTGTAAGACAGAAAAACATGTTGAATATGTTTCTTATGACAGAAGGTTTCTTTATCAAGCTGAGAGCAGAGACTGTAAATAAAGATGGACGCTGTGTTTTGGCTTCACCTTTGACCAGACGTCACGTCGTCCATCTTTGTAAACAGACTATGGTTGACACTCTTACTTGACGTCCTGTCCCAGCTCAGTCTTTCTGAACTCCTTCCACATTTCCACAGCAGTGAGCGTAGCTGCGGCAAAGTAGTCCGAGAAACCGTCTTGCATCTGCTCCAGGTTGATCATGGGCGCCTCCTGGCTCTGGACGTCGGCATTGCAAACTGAATGAAGCAGACGCAGCACGGAGGTGAGGGCAGAGTTCAACCACTGACTGGGATTCACATGGATCCAGCTTTAATAAAGAGGAAGTTCACTCACCGGAGAAAATGGCGAGTGCGAGAACCACGAGGACTTTCATGATTGAGCTGGATAAAGAAAAAGCACGTGTAAGATTTATAAACTGAGCATCAGCTTAATCATGACAATGTTAAATAACATGTTTTACCTTTTCAGAGGCAGCGTCTGTGTTCGTCTCTCAGACGACCTGTGCTGCTCAGACAATCACTCATAGTTTTATAGTCATATTTCAGGGTAAAGTCCTGCCCTTGTTCCCCAGAGGGACAGATTTTCCGATACCATCTAATCAATCATTAGGTTTCACCCTATTTTCATAGCATCGGATAAGAAATAAATAAGTCTGCTCCATGTCCCATTCGCTGACATGGAGGAGATGTCAAATCAATGGGGTTCCCCTTCGAGGACGTGTATAAATCTACCTGATGAGATCCAGCAGCACAAAACATCTGGAAACTGTTCGTGCTCTAAATAAAAAAACACAAAACTAGGTCACATATTGAATAAAAACACAGAGAAATATCCGTCAGTTATTTGAAGTGAAAAGTTCAGAAAATGACCAGTGGTTTGTTTTGACTTCCTTTTAGCAGGAAAAAGCAAAATCATGATACGTCATTGTTCCCTCGGATCTATGGAGAATATGGTGCCACTGTTCGGCCAACTACAATATGTCACATACAAAACTAAGATAAAGAAACTGTAATGAAATTAAAATTAATGTAAAGTTAGATCAAATAATCCATTTGTCCCACAACGTTGAAATTTACTGTTACAGCAGCGAAGGGAAAGTAAAAATAAGATAAGATCAGTTAAAATAAAAGTACTAAGTAAGTAATCATGAAATATTTACATATGGAAAATAATAAACATAGTATACAATGTGAAAACGATTGCACAGACATTGTTCATTCCAATGAGAGTAGGTGAATAGTAATAGAGTGGAGTGGATTTAATTCAATTTAAATCCTTATTTACCTTTTTGTTTTTGGCAACACTGAAGTCATTTAGGTTTTTTAAACACAGCTCAAGAGGAAAAGGTTTTTGAATTTCATATTTTAATCAGAGTGGGACGTCTTTGTCAACACACGTCAAGGCCTTTGTATGAAAACGGTGGGTTCAGGTGTTTGCGGGTTAGTTTAGAAACGTGTGGCTGCTCTGGTTTATCTGCAGGGAGCAGCGGTATGAGGAAACCAAACATTCTTCAGTCCAGATAATCTGCAGCTCGGGTGGAACCACTGGATCAAAGTCCTGAACCACATCTCACTGACCTAAAAAACCTCAGACGACAACAGTGTGTGAGAATAAAGTTCAGATCATTTCAGTAAAATGTACGTTTAAAGAGGGAACAATGGAAACAAATATTAAATTAGTAATTTAAATCAATATGAGTGTATTATAATAGTTAAAATCACATATCACTGTTCTAGTTTCTAATAATACAATAACACAATATTAGCCGGGATGATTTAATGTTGTGGCTGATTGATTAATTCCTTTTCAATATTTAGGCATGAAATCCATCAACATGACTGAGGATGATAAAGTGTCAGATTGATTCCCTTGGAATTTGGTCCTTTCATGTTCTCCACAGGATGAATTACAACTATGTCACCACTCAAGTTAACATTCATGTGGCACATTCAAAACTACAGGAGTTGAGCCAATGTGCTTTAGGTAAACAACACAAGTGTGGGTCAAAAGATAATATTAAAAACATTTCCACAGAAAAATGCATGAACAGAATCCGGTCGAATTCAAAGCAAGATTTAAAAAAGGTTGGACTTTGAATCGGATTTAAAATGATCAATGTGGGAGGAGAGTTTATTCCAGATCAGCGACAGGGAAACGTCTCCTTCAGGTTTGAGACGAGAGGCCGTCTGACCTGTGACGATGACCTCAGCCGTGATGTGGAAGCAGAAGGTGACAGCGCGACACTCAGAGCTGGACTTTACTCCTCTGCTTCCTCCATTCAGCTCCTCCGCCTTTATAAACTCAGCCATGAGCTGTGCGGGTCACAGACGCAGGTTTCAGCATCTCCCTGACTCAACAGCTCAGGTAAGACTCCGGCAACGAGGTGTCACCTCTGACCTCACGAGATTCACACGGAAATACTGAACTGCTCCGTTTGCACGTTTCCTTTCAGCCATGAAGTTCCTCGTGGTTCTCGTCCTCGCTGTCCTCACCGGTGAGTTTTCTTATTCTGGGTGAAAATCAACAGTTTTGACGTGTGCAGCGGTTAAAGGTGGGGGGTGTTTAATGGCCACGTGTCCTCTCGTCAGGTTGCAATGGCCGCCTCCTGCAGATGCACCAGCCCAGGCACCAGGTCGACATGGTGAAAGATGCTTTCTGGGACTACGTCGCCAAGGCAACCGTCACCACCGAGGGCTCGCTGAAGCACATCCGCCAGTCTGAGCTGGGACAGGAACTGAAGTGAGAGAACAACCTGAAGAAATCTGAAAACAGCTTTGAATAGTAGATATACCTCGTTCATAGGTGTAAAATGGACGTTGACTCCAGGTGCAGAAAGTGAAGCCAATGCAGAAGTGCCTGAAACCTGCATTCTCTCACATGACCAGCGGGGGGCGACTCCACTGGTTGCAAAGAGTCAGTTGCTATAGAAGTTGATGAGAAAAAGATTCTCACTTCATTTCTAACGTCTAGTTTCAAGTCGACTTCAACACAGTGATGTTCATTTAGTAAATCATGATCCCGTTGAGAGTGAAATAGACGATTTATTTTCAGTCAAATTTCTAGTTGAGCATCACCCACTTTAAATCAGTGAGGAAACCAGTAAACTTAAGATTTGAGGACCTTAAATAAATGGACATTTTCACCTTCATGGGAAGGCAGAGGGTTGTTTTAAGTTTCAGCTCAGAATTCATAAAGACTTATTCAGAGTGTGTATGTGTTTGTGCAGCATCCTCATCTCTGAGAGCACCGAGGCCATCAGCATGTTCGCCGACGCCATGCGTACTCAGGTGGCTCCTCTGACCCAGGAACTCATGGCCAAAGTTACCCAGGAGGCCGAGCTGCTGAAGGCTCGTCTCGAGAAAGATCTGGCCGCTGTGAGCACCAACCTGCAGCCCTACACCGAGGACCTGGCGTCCGGCCTCCAGAGGCACGTGGAGGAGCTGAAGAACGGAGTGGCCCCCTACGCTGAGTCCATGGACCCCGAGTCCCTGAAGGCCGTGATGCTGCAGAAGAGCCAGGAGCTGAAGGAGCAGCTGGACACAGGCGTGAAGCAGCTGCAGGCCCAGATGGTTCCCATCACCGAGGAGATAAAGCAGAAGATGGAGCAGAGTCTGGAGGAGTTTCAGAGGAGCATGATGCCCGTGGCCCAGAGCTTCCAGACACGGCTGACCCAGAAAACCCAGGAGATCCAGGAGAACCTGGCTCCATACGGAGAGGAGTTCAAGGTCATGCTGGACAAAGACGCACGGCAGCTGAAGAAGCAGCTGTCTGCTCTCTGGAGGTCCTTCACCAAGCTGACCCAGTAAAACATCTCTCACCAGTTTGAAATGATCTTCTCCTGCCTCGTCGTCACTGATCTCTGCTGCAGCAGCGGTCACGTTTCAAAATAAAGAAAAAGTGCAGTACCTCGTTTTCTATGTTTTTTGTGCTTTGTGAAAAATATCAGTATTTTGTCTTGACTGTTTACAACTATAACATAAAAAAGAACAATAAACACTGCAAATGAATATTATGGTTTCACGAACCTTTCTTTTTGTTTGAAATGGAAAACAACCACATCCATTAAAAATAAGAAAATACATTCTGAGGCTGTAAATTCATAAAGGAAAACAACGCTCTCCAACATTTCTAAACACAGTCTTTTATAAATATCACTTTTATAAATGAAAAAGTGACGTGAAAGTGAGAGAATGAAACGTTTGAGAGAAGAAAAAACTGATCTTCTCTTTTCTTAATGAAACGTTTGATTGACGAACAGTAAAACGCGACAGTTTCTTTGTCCTGGTTTGACAGGAGGGAAACTTTAAGGTTAGTGCAACACTTTAAATACGTCGAGTCTTATCACCACATTCCTGAGTCAGATTGTTGACTTGTCACTTCGGCCCCAACGATCGTATCTTTTTGGCCCCGACGTCGATTGTTCAGCAAAAGTCAGAGTCTCAGTTTAACTTTCGTCAACTAAATCAACAAAAGCATAAAGAAAGAGCAGCAACAATAAAAGGGAGGCTGAAAGTTAAAGAGGCAACAAACAGCAGGTAGAATTATTATTAGTATCAGTAATAGTAGTTAGTCATAGTTTTAGTGTAGCAGTTGTGGTAATTCTAAACAAATTGTAATAGTTTAGAGGTACTTTCCACAACTGCCTCAATAAAAATACTTCCTTGATAATGATGGTGCCAAATGACAAATCATTATCTGTGTTTATGTGTATATAAAAACTTCTATTTTACAAAATAAAAAATGCAGAAAACACCTTTATGCTCAGATTTTTCACATTTCTTTATTTTCTTATCTGAAGCTCTATATATTTGGTTGTAAATGTGTTTTCTTTTTTATTTGTAATAATAATTTAACAACTTAATTTATAGAGTTACAAAGTGTGTTACAAGGGCAGCAAAGGGAATCACAAATATTAAAAGACAGTATTCATTTAAAAGAACAGTAGAATACATCAAAAAATGTTATTCAATAAAACAGAGAGACTTTCCTGATGTTGCCAAAACTTGAATTCTAATAAAAGTGTGTTTCAACAATGTATTGTTTTGGTCGATTTATCTTCTTTACTCACAAATTCCCCAGAATCCATATTGGTTGTTGGTTTGTTTGTCATCAGGATGAAACAAAAACTAGAGAACGTATTTACATGAAACCCGGAGGGATGAGACCTGAGGATCTGGGTCAAATGACTGGACCCAGTTTGGTGGAAGCTGAATTCCAGGGGACTGTTTGGCCTTGGTGGAGTCAACAGTCAAAAGAAAAGTAGATTTCCATCTTTACAGACAATAAAGTTATTCATTAATTGAAGGTGCAGTTATTCATTGGAAGATGTCCCATCTTGTCCCAGCGGTTATTAAAGCAGACTATGGACCAGATGAGCTGGACAGTGATGTGCACAGCGACTTGGCCTTTTCCCTGCTGCCCTATCAGCAGCATGTGACCCAACAGGGACACTGTCTTCTCTCATTATCTCGTGCTGAAGTCTCAGTTTATTTAACTATCAGTCAATCCAACTACTCCACTTGTAATTCAGAGGTTTTAACCCATCACGGACTGAGAGATCAGATGTTGTGGTGCGTGCTCCTACTTGGACCAACCTGTGTGTCCTCGTGTACCCTCGGTGCGACGTGGAGACAAAATAGCACCCACAGCAATAAAAGATGACAACAGCACAGTTCACGCTGGGAACTTCGGACGCATGTCAGCAATCCTCCCGACATTTATTGGATCCCATCAACGCAACCTGAGCGTATAAATAGAGAGACGTGAGACGCAGACGTCCCAAGATCAGGATCCCTGAGGTGAGACACACACCATTCAACTTTTAACTTTTTATTTATTTAACTGCTGCGTCGTTCCTAAGAGAGATTTATTTTTATCACTGTCATGCAGATGACTAGAATGTAGAGTGATTTATTTTTCTTTTCTCTTTTTAAAAACTCATCTTCATGGGTGAAAATGTCCGATTTTTTAAAATAAAAATATGTTTTTATAAAGTGTTTGAGCGAACTGATTTATTGTATGTGATTTTTTTTCAGGTGTCTGCTTTTCTAGTCATCATGAGGGTCTTTTCAGTGATCTTTGTTCTGGCAGCTCTGTCTGGTGAGTTCAAAGTTTCCACTCAAAAATGTCTCGTTAGAGAAACGTATGTTTTATTTTTTATTTAACATTGATATTTTCACTGAACTTTTACGATCAAGGACGAACAGACGGTGTTCGACAAAATGTAATTCGTGAAGTAAATGTGTGAAGAAAGAAAGAAAGAAAGAAAATGAGAGTTTGATTTTGAAAATTTGTGACAGGTTTAAGCTCTTGGGGCTTGTATGTTGAAAATACAGAATATGCCAGGACCCGGCTACTCACCTCTGATCCAATCCACCTGAAGCGTGAGAGTCGATTGTTGAGCCGTTTGCTTTTCCTCCCTCACCAGGCTGCCATGCCAGGAGCATTCCCTGGGAGGACACCCTGGAGAAGTTCAAGGATTATTTCACAGATCTGAGCTCCAAGTCCGACGAGATGTTCAGGAGCTCCCAGGTCACCAGAGAACTCGAGTGAGTTTAACCCACATTATATATGATGCTATCAGGAGAAGTTACCAAACTAACATCACATCTACCTGACTGTGACCTCTGACCTCTGTCCTGACGTGCACTGTTTACAGTTCAGCACAAACAGAGTCAATAGATTTATTATTTCACCTTTTCAAATACTAATAAACGGATATTTTTCTGTTCTGCACCTGAATGAGGTTATTCTCAGTCTTGACCCCTCACTTCTTCATGATGACACCTAACCGATCGCCCTGTGTCCCCCTGTGTCCCCCTCTCTCTCAGCACCCTGATCCAGGACAGCATGACTGAGCTGACCGTGTACAGAGAGGACATTCAGACCAAGCTGGCTCCGTACACCGAGGAGGCCGCACAGCGTCTGGGCGATGACCTGGAGTGGCTGGGCAAAAAACTCCGTGTCCACATGGACGAGGGCCGGGAGCAGATGGAGAAGTACAGCGTGGAGCTGCAGACCATGATGGAGCAGAACGCCGACGACGTCCGGGTCAGGGTCTCCGCCTACACCCGCAAGATGAAGAAACGCCTCAACAAGGACGCACAGGAGATCAAGAGGTGAGGGAGGGGACACAGAGTTTCACTAACTAAACCTGAGGATCTTTGATTTTGAGTTTTGTAAACATCGGAGGATTTTTGTTTACTCAGGACTATTTTACACTGTATTATATATATAATCCTTGGGTGTATTATTCTATTATAAAACACATTTGGGAGCCACTCTAAAGGTCAAAATAAAACTCTTTCCCCCCCTCAGTCAAGTTGCTGAATACTTGGAGGAGCTCCAGTCCCGTACCTCAGAAAACATGGAGCAGGTGCAGACCCGGTTCGAGCCTTATTTCACTCAGGTGCGAGACAACACCCAGGCAAAGGTCACCACCCTGAACGACCTGCTGATATCACAGGTAGACAAAATGACGATCAAGATTCAGGATGCGGCCGACGACATCAAGGACCGCTTCGAGAATACAGCTGAAGACATGAGGATCATCCTGGAGAAGAAGATGGAGGAGGTGCGCAACTGGTTCCAGCCTTTTGTCACCATGATCACAGGATAACCTGTCATCAGAGAGTCCGGACTGACTGTTGATGTACATGTAAAGAGTTTAGAGGGATTAATAACTAAAAGGTAATAAGCTACGAAAAGAGAAGTTTTTGTGTCATGACAGATGTTCACCACAGTCTACAAGTGTCGTCCAATAAAAAACAGCTGCTTCAAACATGAGTACACGATCACTGGTCATCAATAATGTGATTAAACTGTTCACATCTGTTACACCATCGTATCAAAGGCTTCTTTTTTAAATCTGAGAGAAGGAAATCATCAGATTGACATTTCAAAGCAGCACAGAGACTGAATAATCTACAAGGTACTTTATTAGTAATAAAACTCACTCAACGTGTTCCAATAAGGTTCATTGGTTTGTTGGTCAGCAAATAAAACTGGTAATTAATAATAATAATAATAATAATAATAATAATAATAATACAACTTAAATAAAACTAAATTAAAGAAGTGAAACTAGCAAGACAAGCTTCTTGATAATAATAAAGTCTGATGCAGTTATTTTTAACATTTGTTTATTTCCGAAAAGATTAACTCAGTTTAAAAGCTTCTTTGTGACTAATCTTTTTCCGGGAAATGTATTTTTTATATTTTTTTATATTTATACTTGCACAAACACACCACAGCGAATTCCTTGTGTGTGAAAATATACTTGGTAATAAACCCTGATCCTGGTTTTGGTTCTGGTTCTAATTCTGAACCTGGTTCTGATTCTGGTTCTGATCCTAATCGTGATTTTGATCCTGAGCCTGATCCTGATTCTGGTTCTGGTTCTGGTTGTGATCCTGATTCTGATTCTGATTCTGGTTCTGATCCTAATCGTGATTTTGATACTGAGCCTGAGCCTGAGCCTGATCCTGATTCTGGTTCTGGTTCTGATCCTAATCGTGATTTTGATCCTGATTCTGATCCTGATTCTGGTTCTGATCCTGATCCTGATCCTGATTCTGGTTCTGGTTCTGGTTCTGATCCTGATCCTGATCCTGAAACACGAATGTTTACACCACGTGTGAAACACCGGCGCGATGAAACCAAACTATCCCTGCGACGTCGCCGGCTCATCCAATCACAGCTCGCCTCACCCTCCCCTCGGCCAATAGGATCCACGTGTCGTCAGGGGGAGGCGGAACCGTCGCGTTAGCTTGTCACTGTAGTTTCCTCCAAACATGTCCGAAGAAGCTGCTTCTCCACCGGACCCGTGTTGTTGAGCAGCGTCACGATGAGCGGCCCCTGCAGGGAAGTCGTCACTCTCCAGCTCGGACACTATTCTAACTTCGTGGGGACCCACTGGTGGAACCTACAGGTGAGGGGAAGCGGCTAACGCTAAGCTAAAGCTAAGTTAGCTAGCTAGCTAGCTAGCATCGCGTGAGTTGACAAGACTGTCGAGTGCATGACGTTGGATAAAACAGCTGAAGTGTGCAAGTTATGATATTTAATTATAATTAAACAGAGCAGGCGATGAGATGGATTTGAGCTTCGAGCGTGAAATAAAGTGTCAGCAAACACTTTGTATGATGCTAGCGATGCTAACAATGCTAATGATGAAGTTACCGGGCAGCAGGGAAATTAATCTTTCAGGAGGAAATGAGTGAGATTCTCCATCAGAGGAATCACTTAAACATATTTTTTTTTTAAATATTGTTTAAAACGTTTCTGTTTCCAAGATGGAGACATTTGTAAAGTTGTCCAGGAGAAGACAGTGAGATGAGTTCCACCTTAAGAGGGGGCAACATTTAAGTGACGCACATATCAATGCGTCATAATTCAATATCTATAATAAATGGTGCTGTGCTTTAAAAAGTTCTGTTTATCAAGTTGCTGCAAACAGATAAAAATCCCACTTCAACCAGTGTGTGCTGGGTGTTTTTAGGTATCAGACTGGTTGTTGTGTGTTTGTTGTTGTGTGTTTTGATAAAGCACATTTAAAACAGCCAGAGTGCTCAACAAAAACCACAACAATAAAATGCATGAGGATAAAATTGCTAAGAGGAAACGTGTTGGTCTGCAGTTTAACCTTAAATCCGCCCACAGAGGGGGAAGTGTTTAAAGTTGAACACTTTCTGTGCACAGTACCGTATGTTAATATCACTGTCCACTGAAGTTACTGAGGCACTTTCCGTTAAAGGGAAAGTTATGAATCTACTCTCGGTTCGCAGGATGCCTCTTTATCGTACGACCCGGAGGATCAGCTGGGAGAGATCCAGAGCGATGTGGTGTTTCGTGAAGGACAGACCCGGGGCGGACACGTCACCTACACTCCTCGCCTCATCGCCATGGACCTCAAAGGTAATCGAACCGTCTCACGTGCTTTTCACTGACGCTGGAGACATCCTCTGCTTTCCCGGGACTTTATTTTTAGTCCCCGTAAGATTAGGCCGACTCATTCCGAGTGTGTTAGACTGAAAACCACATTATAATTGATGCTCCTGGTAATACAAACATTCATTCTAAAAACTACGTCTCCTCCTCTTCTGTTTCAGGAAGTCTTCGGACGCTGCGGCAGGAGGGAAATCTGTACGATGCAGGAAAAGACACGACGGCTGTCACATGGTAAATGAGTGGGTTCATTATTGATCTGCGTTTCAAAGACGACATAAACGTGCAAGTGGAGTTTTAACACTTCACATGTAATTTTCTTTGAAACAGCACATTCTAGCTGGTTACACCCGTGAATGCTGCATTTCACATGTTTGCATGAACAATTCTCGGCCTGTTCAATATTAGAATGTGCTTTTGTCTTTCAGGGAGGGAAGTCTCCTGATGCATAAAGAAAGTCCCATATCAAAGAACCCTTTTCTTGAAGATCTGGATAAATTGGATGTGAGTAATTTAAGATAGAAATTAAACTGACCTCCAGCAACATTTGCTTTTTATCAGCCTAGGAGGTATTCAGAGAAAAGTAAGGACACACGTGCGGACAGGTTTTACTGGTGGAGGCAAAATATTACTACTTGATATAAACATCTTCATATAATTAAGTAACCGTGTTCTTTGTCTCCACAAGGGAGAGATACTCGCCAAGGGTTTCCCAGGTAAGCAAATCCTCAACCAGCCCGATTTCACCTCAATTACAAGATGTTCCGTCGCACTGCAGTGACCAATCTGACCAATCTCCCAGCAGCTGGTTCTCTGAGAGTGGACACGGTGAACAGTCGACTGGCCCAAGTCCAAAAGGCCTACAGGCTGGAGGGCGACGTGAAGGTCTGGTCCGACTTCCTCAGGATCCACCTGCACCCTCGCACCATCTCTGTCATCCATCAGTACAACCACGACGGGTAAAGTGCAAAGTCAGACCTTCCCTAGCGTGTTTAAAATTCAAATCTACATCCAGTTGAAGCCTGACATCAAGTTAGAATTGTCCTCGGGGGACGAGTGAAGTTGTTTTGAATGTGAATTGGATCTACTGGTGAAAACACAGGCCGAAAACTTTATCACTTTAAACTTTTTGTGTTGAAAAACAAACAAACATATGGAAGCCTATTTAACCAGCGTCATTTTAAAGATAAAGTCATAGTTATGAGATCGTAGGTCGACATGATGTAAAAACCTTTTTCTATTTAGGAGAAAGAATCACAACGAAAGCACAAAAATGGATAAAATCAAGTTGCACCAAAAACCAGCCAAGAGCAGACTGATGCTTCAGTACCGGCTTTTCTCCAACAGATGTCAGGCTTTACGCACATTTGGACTTAACACTGAATTACACACTGGGTTTATTTATCAATTGATTTTCTCTGTAACCTATTCAAAGTGCCATTAGTTTGCATTGTTAATATCAATCAAGATTTCTGGTGGTTGGTTTGAGTCTCTAACACAGAATCCTGTGTGTGTGCAGCGAGGCTCATCGGCTGGAGGCCTTCGGTCAGGGAGAAGCTCTCCTGCAGGGGCCGGTGCTCGAGGAGCTGGAGGACAAACTGCACTTCTTTATAGAAGAGTGTGATTACCTCCAGGTAACTGGGGTGTTTCCACTCTTCTTATTCACTTTTGTTTTATTATCTTAACGTTTCTACAGCAAATTGGTTTTATTTTCCACCGTCTGCTTCTCAGAAACGTTATCTTCTATCTCTCCTCCTCCCTCTGCTTCCTGTTTTCCTCTCAGGGTTTCCAGGTGTTATGTGACATTGCTGATGGGTTTGCAGGGCTGGGGTCAAAGGTCACAGAGATGCTACAGGACTCTTACAGCGGGAAAGGCATCCTGACCTGGGGCATAGCACCCGTCAGTCACCGTGACTCAGTGAGTTGTCTCTGTGTCTACGAGTTTGTATAAGAATCAGATGTTTTGTCAACGGGCTTCTCACACCTTGTATTTGTCTGTCACCAGAGTCCAGTGAAGAACCTCTACCACATGCTGAACTGCACATTAGCGACGGCTGAACTGGCCAATCACAGCTCTTTCTTCTGCCCGTTGACTCTCCGTGGTGGACTGGGCCGACGCCCCTCCTCTCCCACAACCTTCCCTCACCTCAATTTTGATGTGAGGCTTTTCTTCTTGGTTTTATCTTAACTCTTATTCATGTTTGAGTATTTTTTTATCTATCTTTGCTGATTTAAGACATTTCTCTGCTTCATTTCCACGTTTTAATTGATTTAAAGTAAACCTACAGATACACTTTAAATAGAATGATCTTTCATACCCCACTTGTTTTTTAGTTCAGATGTGATTTAAGGACATTTTAAGATTGATAGACTCTCTGGTAAATGTATGTAAGTTTGAAGATTTCTCTCTGTCCCTGTTTTTCCTCCGTCCAGCCGTCACTGTGGTTCCACTCCAGCGCCGTCTTGGCTCTGGCCCTGGACGCCCTCACTGTCCCTTACAGGCTGAGGAACAACAGCGTCCCCATGTGGCAGATGGCAGACTCGCTGGCCGTATCGGGGAGAAAGGTAAATTTGACTTTAATCCAAAAATAATTACACACAGACTGCATATAAAGCTGGATGTGTTAATTTTTCTGATACCTAAATCAATAAGTAATTTTCCCTTTTCCTTTCTCTCTCATTGTGATCGGATCCTTTGAATTGTAGGTGGTGGCCGCTTACGGTGCCGTCCCCTTTCCCATGATGCACGGCAGCTCTCTCCCCGACGCCCTGAGCGCCTGTTCGGATGCTCTGCCCTGGAAGCCTCTGTCAGCGTGTCCGGAACCAGGCGACCGACAATGCTACAGCCAGTGGGCGACGCTCAAAGGCTTTGAGGACCAGAGACTGATCAGGTGAGAGTTTTATGTTGTTTTTCATTATATTTTGGATTCGTAGAAGCTTCATCTGTCAGACTCAAACAAACTGAACCTGGACTCCGGAGAGTTTGAACAAAAGGTGTTTTAGTAAATTCCCTAAGTGCTAAATCCACATTGAGTCAAGAGGTGGCAAACAAAGACATCAAGCTGCAGTTTTATCTGGATTTGATAAAGTACGAAAGAGTCTTGTAGAAAAGATACAGGCTGTCATCACCACATTAGAAATGAAATCTCTTTTTAACGTGTTGCTGAAATACTGATCTTCTTTCATTCAGCTCTCTGGCCCCAGGGACTGAACCGGCCTCTCCTCTGCACAGCCTCCACAGCGGAGAAGACGTCCTGTCGTCTTACATCGGATCTTTCTATCCCTCAGCTCCTCTGTGAGTCCTGACACGGAACTAATTATTTAAACTGTTTAACCCCAACAGGAAACACTGTATTGTAACCGCCGCTCTCTCCGTCCTCTCACAGCGCTCTGCAGCTGGTCTCGACTCCCAGTAAGCTGACGCCACCGTTCCCTCAGATCTTCAGGCAGTCCCTGGATCCTCAAGGCTTCCTGCAGAGCCAGGCCCCCCCCTTCGGCTGTGAGTACTTTTTATATTTTCACTTTTTATTTGCATTCTGTAACTTTCTGTCATTTAGCCCTGCCTTGCTGAATGTATCCTTGAACGCTCCTCTCTGCAGCGCCAGCCCCTTTGGTTAAATCCGTACCCGTCATGACGTCCCTTCAGTCCGGGCCTGCAATCGGCACGTGGCTGTCGGAGCTGCATCGTGCTGCCAGCGCTTTCGACATCCGCCGCGTGGCCCCTAGCTTCCTCTCCCAGGGCCCAGAAATGGCCGACTATGAAGAGGCCATGGAGCAGCTGGGTCTAATGGCCCGATGTTACAGAGACAGCAGCGGCGGGACGAATCGCTCTTCATCTGAAGAAAGCGACGACTGACGTGGACAGTTTCAAACAGATGTTTACAGCCTGCATGTTCTCCCTCAGACACGAGGAGCTTTGCTTATTAAAGGACCAGGACTGAATCACATGGTCGCTAACAGACATCAAAGTTTGAATAGTTTAGATTTAACTGCAGATTATTATATTACTGACTTCCAAAAAAAGGTACACGTGTAGGATTGGTTCAGGAAGTTGATAGATGTAGCATCATGAGAATGTCAGCACTGCTCTCACGATTCTTCAAAGTTTGTGTAATTAAATGCGTTTTATACTAAATGTACACCATAAACATACTGTATATACATGAATGGATGTAGTTCACTTAACAGAAACTTCTCACCGTACAGTCCAGAGGAACCTGGAGCTGCAACACACACAATTCCAATGTTATGTGAAGCTTTAGACAAAGTATTGAATGAATGTGAATTCATGTAGTTGGTTTAGTTAATGTTTAACTGACACTTAGTCTCATCTGATTTGCCACTTCATACTTCAGCTTAGAAATGGTTCGATTTAGTAATGATACCGTTACAAACGTCCCATTAAAAAGAACAATGGCAGCAGGATGGTGTTTATAGGACTGGAGTCTAATAAACTGTTCCTGTCCATCATGACTGTATATTGTTTTGAGAGATTGTTGAAATCATAAATATACTAGGTGATAAGGCTGGTGGTGACAAACAATGAGGGCAACAGCCTGTAAATCCACAGCAACTTAATATACCTTGTATGGCTCCACCAACCAGTGGCGTTTCAGTCTCCGTACATTTTGTTCTTCGAGACGTAACCGAGACCTTTGGCCACTGAAATCTAATCTTTGAGTCTAAGTGAAATCTTGTTAAAGTTGTGAAGACATCGCATTAACACAGAATTGAGATATGAAGACACCATTAACATGTTTTGTGAATGTGACCAACCCAAGTGTAATCAATTAATCTGAGGGTAAATTAACATTTTTGCCAAATTTTAAGAAAGTCCCCTCACATTTTTTTGCAGCTCTAACAGTGTACAAAAGAAACAGACAATCTAAAAGAGTCCAACCTCAGAATCTGTTACAGTAGAACAAAAAGGACCACAGATACAAAACCAAATCCAGAGCTGGTATTTTTTAATCTGAAATAAAATGATACAAGGGTTTCACAAAAGGTGAGGAGATGTCACAACATGTTCCCACCAAGCATATTGACAAAAAAACGGTATGCTCCTACATGTGATTAAAAAAAGGCTAAAGACACACGCACACACACCATATCATCATTTAAACTTATAAAACTGAGATTGCACCCTGTTATTTTACAAACACCTCCACACGAGACATCTCTAATGAAAAAAATATGCTGAGTAAAGGGCAAATGAAATGGAGTAGCATGAGCATAAAAGACATCAAGCGTGAGTGCCTGGTTTCCTACAGCTATTTATCAAAAAACAGGAGGCAGGGGCAGCGTTTAGGGGTTTGGGGAATGTAGATGAAGGACGGGGGTGGGGGGGGGGGGAGAGACACTGGGATAAGGGCTAACGACAAACAGTCCACGACCTGAAACTAGGAGCGGGAACGGGAACGAGACGGGGAGCGGGATTTGGAGCGGGACTCTGATCGTGAGGCGGAGCGGGAGTGCGTGCGGGCTTTGGCGGGTGTGGGGGAACGGGACTTGGATTTAGACCTGGATTTGGACCTGGCTCTGGATTTGAGGTCGACCGGGCTGCGGGAGCGGGAGCGAGAGACCCTCCTCTCGGGCTCGCGTCCCTCGTCGTCACTCTTGGGCGGCTCGCGGCCCTTTGAGCCAGATTTCCTGGAGCGATCTTTCACTCCTGATCTAGAACGAGACCTGGAGCGAGAGCGGGATCTGGAGTGGGAATCCTCCTTCTTTATCTTCTTCCCTTCTTTCTTCCCCTTTTTGCTCTTGGGGCTGCGGCTTTTCGGGGAGCGGCTCTTAGGGCTGCGGCTTTTGGGCGAGCGGCTCCTGCTGCGATCCTTGTTCTTCTGAGCGCCGTTGCTGCGCTCCTCTTCCTCCTTCTTGATCTTAGTCTTATTCTTCTTGCTGCGAGATCGGCTGCGGGACTGGGACGCCGCCCTGTGGACAAAAAACAGAACTAAATGTTATATTTCATTCTTTGGTCTGCTCATTTTCTCATTTAATAAAAACATCCACATAAGAAAATAATAAGAGATTTCTCACCTGGAGCGAGAGCGGCTGCGACTGCTGCTCTCACTGCGGCTGCGGCTCTTGCGAGACCTGCGGCTCCTGGAGCGAGACCTGAGACGAGAGGGAAACCAATGTCAGCATTGATTTTCAGGGTTGAACTTTGTCTGTCCACACCTATATGCTTCTGTGACATACAGCTCAACTTTCACAGGCTTTATTGCTGTTTGGAAACATAAAGATAGGAATAACTGCCGTGACGTGTCTGACCTGGAGTGGCTGCGACTGCGGGAATAAGAGCGGCGGCGCCGGGCTCCAGGTCGGTCCTCAATGAGCCGGATCTTTCTGCCGTTCACCTCGGTGCCGTCCAGCTTCTCCAGGGCCCTCTTCATGTCAGAGTAGAGCCTGAACTCTATCACCCCCTCGTTTTTCCGGCCCTTGTGGGTGTCGGCGTAAGTCACCTCCCCTGCCTGCCTCATGTAGTCCTTCAGAGAAAAGGAGACAGTCAGCCACTGATGCTCGTTGTCACAATCTAATTAGTAAATTCTGCGTTTTTAAGTTTGCATCAGCTGTGTGAGAACGTCTTACCTTTAAATCCTGCCAGCTGCAGCGGCTGGAAAGATTCTCAACAATGAGCCGATAATCTGTCCTTATAGGCGGACCATATCTGTCTCTTCCCCAGCGCCCATATCCACCTTTCAAGGTAACAGGGAAACAGGAAAATGAGGACCAGACACAAACTGAGATGATGCAGTTACACTACACTCAGAGCTACACCCTACTACACATCTCAATATTCTCTTGGGAAAAGGGAAAAAAAAAATATTACAAAAAAATCATTTAAATCCAGAAAAAAAGTATATTCCTATGAATTTATTCAAAAGCCTACACCTATATGACAACTTTAGCTGATAAAATTTTTAGAAACGCTCAATAAGCCTGTAATCTTAATAAGAAAAACAAATCAAATTCAAGAACATAACTGATCGAGGAAGTACTTACGGTGAACTACATCAAGTTTCTAAGCTATCCTATCTAAGACATTTCACTGTTACAAAACATGTTCTGTTTTCAGGCACCTATAAGAGCTGAACCCACATCTGTTCCTAACCCCATGGCATCCTCACCACCCGGCCTGGGCCTAATGGGAAAAGCGGTCTTCATTCACAATGGCTCCCTTTTTTGGTCTGCCCAGGGGCCCAGAATGGTCAAACCACACTCTTGGAAAGGGGGGACACCATGGCCAGCAATAGGGGCAGGCAGTCAGCAAAGGACTCTTTCAATTAAAACATTGAGGTTCTTTGTTAAATCTTTACCTTTAAATTGACAGTCATTTTTAAATAAATAAAAAAAATGGAATAAGACATCAATAGATTACAAGATATTTGACAATCAGACGGTTATTTTACAATGTTTAAATCAAGACAGTTATATTCCTTTCTATCATTAAGCCCCATCACATATTCACAACACATGGAAACCCAAGATTTGTCAAGTCATTGGTGGCTCTGGTGCACACTGACAAGGAAACCTCCACCCAGCTCGACTATTCTTTTAGATGAAAGAGCCGCTAAGCGCCGCAGTGAGTGCTGCTCGAGCGCCGTCTAACTCGTCTATTTGCAACACAAAGTAAAACAGAAACTTTGGAATGAATGAAAACTAAGACACACCTAAACAAGCAAATCAGAAACCAGGAGGACCCATTGAAACCAGGGTTACGCCTCAACTTTCACACTACTAGTTATCAAAAAACGAAAAAGAAAATTTGGAAATGCTGCTGACCCACTTGTAGTTTGATGACTTCTGGGTTGCCCTGTAGTCTGTGAGGGTGATTGTAACGGTTTCTCGTTGTCTGTGGTCCAAGAAAAAGAAGTCCCTTGTATTATTTTCTGTGCATTTTTTATGGCTGGGAAAATACGTTTTGTTATATATCGCAGTTTTAATATATTACCATCTTGGCCTGTATCAAAACATTCATTAAGCTCAATGTATAGAATCAAATGTATCACAAACAGACAACCCCTGAATTTTTTTTATCAAAAACTTGGATGTGAGTTGAATGCACAGCAGCCACCAAGGACGAGCTTTAAAATGTTGCCCCCTTCGCAAATTTAGATCAATGATTCCCTGAAATGAATGAAATCTCTCACCAAATGACATCATTCATGTGAAATGACAGAAATACTCTTCTGGAGACTTACTCCTTCCACCACCTCCGCCGCCACCACCACCACCATAGCCTCCATCACGACGGGGCCCCTTGGTGTGCTCCACAATGACCCGCTCTCCACACAGCTCTTTGCCGTTCAGGTCATAGACAGCATCGTCTGCGTCGCGGGGGTCATCGAATTCAACAAACCCATACCTGCAGTGGGAAGAAGACACTGGGTTACAACAAAGGATGTTCAAAGGATGTTCAAAATAACACACAGCACAGGTCAGGTGGGTATAGACTCAAGCCCACAGACATGGACTTAATAATAATAATAATATTAGGGAGTGCATGGGATTAGGGATGATTCCTAAGATTCTGTTATCAAATAACAGTAATGAAATTTAGGTTTGGCATTTTAAGCATAAACTTTACTATAAATAACTAAAAATAAAACAAAATATATATAAACATAATTCTAATCATGAATGTACACAAAAAGCATAAATATACATGTACACCAAAACCCATTGCCCAATATATAGATCTAATAGAAAGTGTTTGATTGTTGTGTTGATTATGTAAAACAGCTCCAGCATTGTTACGCCTGAAAATAACAATCAAACTCTATGAATGTATTATTTCCTCGGTCAATCATTAACAATAACAGCGGGATCATAGTTCCACACGATCAAAGAACGATCGTTCAATTGGCTCATTCATTTTGAATCCAAACATCAAAGGCCACGGCGCCTCGAACTACACATTTTAAACCTGTCGTGTGTAAAGTGTGAAGGCTTCAGTCAACCAATCACCGCGGGTCTCGCAAGAATGAATGTATGAGCTAAAGAGGAAGTCCGCGCGTGCAGCTGCAAACACATTTCACAACATGTGCACGATATTCGGACAAAGTCTCTTTGATCTTCAGGATTTACACGTGCGGGTTTGCACGAAACACAAACAAGCGCCCGTGACATTGCCACGTCCAACGGGTAGCTAAGGTTAGCTAACCGCTGCTTTGTGGAGGAGATCGAAGGATCTCACCGAGGGGCCGCGCACGTCCGAGATATACACGAACAAAACACCGAGAAACGCGTGTTTACACAGAGCTAACGCGTCCGCGGAGGTTAAATTACAAGATACACGGCGGGGAGTGTAGCATTAGCATGCTAGGCCCGTTAGCGAGGCCCGGGCAGCCCGTTAGGTCCGCGGCCTGCAGCGCGTTGGCTCCACGGGAAAAGAATAAAAGACCGAATCCGCGGGGAGGCGTCGTTACCCGTTCTTCAGGTCGACCTCCAGGATCTTCCCGTAGCCCTTGAAGAACCGCTCCACGTCCTTCTCCCGGGCCCGGTAGCTCAGTCGGCCGATGTACACCCTGGACATCTTGTTAGCTCGTGTGCTAGCGCAGCGTGAGGCGAGCGAGCGCGAGGCGGCGGAGGCACATGCACGCGCTCCTCTCACACAATAGGTCGCGGCGGCGGGAGGCGTGGCCTCGGTGGTGAGGGGGGGTTGTTGTGTCCCGAGTTCAGACTGTCAGGGGGGGGGGCTTGACTGGCAGGCACGGCCTCAGGGCAAATCACAGGCAGGGGCTAAAGTTACAACAATGTTTACATTAGCCAGAAAACTGTTCATAACATAATCCGTTATTATGAAAGACGTCCCAACAGAACAACCTGACCTGATAGCGTCCCCAGCTGCAAAGAGACAATGTTTACATTAGCCATGTAGCCATTGTTAGCAAAGAAGAGTTCATAATAACGCGATACGCTGCATTTCACTCCAACTAACTAACTAATAAGTGTCCACAGACAGTGGTTGGACAGTACTATGTGCACAACACATTTAGTGATAGAATCAGGCCCGGATCTAGACTGCTTAGATGGGGGGGGGCAATTACAAATTCAGGGTGGGCACCTTTTCACACAGTGGACTTAGTGCTGAGAGTTCTTACAAGTTTTAAAGAACAAGTCACAATAGGAAATTCAACCAAACTGGTATAATAAAAAGTTACTAGGGCCGAGCTCTGAGGTGTAATGGGTCGTGGCCTAATATCGGTCTATTAATACAATACAATACAAATACAATCTAATATAAGTGTATTTCTACCGACCTGTAGAATCGACGAATCGACTAACCCTTTCCTATCGAACATGTTGGGGGTCTTTAATTGTTCAACCTTTCCCTCCCGGATTGCCCGACCTGTGGGGACCTGTGTAATCCGCGGGGGGCGGGGTTACGAGCCGCACACACGGGCTCGTTTCAAACACACCAGCGTCTCGGTCCCGTTCCCGGTACTTTGAAACTTTTTCCTGCCGTTTTCCTTCCAACAATGTCCGCCGCGGTTTGATGTCGCCCCGGTGGAGCAAGTCGACGCGGTCGCTCAGCCGGTAGAGTCCCGACAACTCGCTCCTTCAATGGGTTGAGGAGCGCGTTTGTCCGGGAGGGAAATAACGGTACTCGGCGTTAGCTCCATGTTAGCTTCGCAGCAACAGGTCGGCTAGTCCCCCGGGACTCGGACATGGAGCGCTCCGCTTTCTCGAAATACTCCTGGATCGACTTCGTCTTCTCGGTGATCGGAGTGTGCACCTTCCTGGTGGACTGGGGATCGGACGTGTGGGTGGCCACCGAGTTTTACTGCCGCGGGGACCTGCTGTGGTTCGCGCTGCTGGTCGGCCTCATGGTCCTGTCCTCGGTCGTGGTCCAGATGTTCAGCTGGTTCTGGTTCATGTACGACCGGGAGCTGCCCGGGTTCAGCGGGCGGCCCGGAGCGGGGACCGTGCTGTTCGGGGACCGGGTGAAGCTCTCCTGCCTGCTACATGTGCTGCAGCTCGGCTTCCTCTGCAGGTGAGCCCCGGTCACTGGCTCCACGCAGACAGTCGATCCAGGAGTTCTGCATCAACTCAGAGTTTAAAACCTTCAGCCTCGAAGCAGACTGGACTGGATATTATTAATATTAATAATAATAATGTAATACACTTGTTAAAAGAGTCCTGATGGTCATTATAATGAGAAACCTTCGAAAAATACGCAGTAACTCAAAATAATGAGTTAGTATCTCGAAGTAACGACTTAGTAACTCAAAATAATGACTTAGTATCTCATAAACATGACTTTCTATCTCATAATCATGACTCACTAACTCTTTTTAATCTCATACATTTGTTTTGTCATTCGTCTTCTGGCAGAAAAAGGACCTCTGCTAACTCTGCTGATTGAAAATAACATTTTATGACACCAGGCTTATTACCATGGGCATTTTTTTCTGTATTTATTAATATGGACTCAATGCAAATAATCAGCTGATTAATCAAAGATAATTAAATCGTTAGTTGCTTCCTGAGAGATTTGTTTAGAGAACTTTGTCTCGGTCTTGTCGAGGGTAAAGTCACTTGCATCACTTTCTTTCATGCAGACGCTTTATGAAACTTTACACCCGTAGAGAAATCCCTCCCAGTATGACTATTAATATCAGCCCCAGTAGCTGTTTGACTGTATCAATGCTGAAGAATAGCTTGTGTTATTTATAGTGATTTCACATCACGTGTAGAGTTTCATCAATAGTTTTGCATGAAATGAAATGTTGCAAGTTCACTTCAGCCTGAAATAAAGTTTGCTAAACG
The DNA here is from genome assembly GCF_009819705.1 of Hippoglossus hippoglossus. Classification (NCBI taxonomy): domain Eukaryota; kingdom Metazoa; phylum Chordata; class Actinopteri; order Pleuronectiformes; family Pleuronectidae; genus Hippoglossus; species Hippoglossus hippoglossus. Next base: position 3,846,314 of record NC_047161.1, read on the forward strand.
ATCCTCAAATTAGGAATGTAATAACATTTGTTTTATGTTTATGTTTGATGATGTAAATAGTTTAGACATTTTTACTTAAAACCTTTCCTAAGTTATTATTTTTCTTCACCATTATCACACCTTCCCTGCCGCAGTATTTCACTCTCTGCTCATTGCTCCCATAGAGAAACTCAACCAGGCAAGCGAGTAATGATATTTGACAGGTTCTGAATGTAAATCAGGTTTGGAAACTAATAGATCTAATGTTCCAGAAGGGAACTGGATTCTTAAAATGCACAACAAACAGTGAGTTAATCAGTTTTGAAAAGCGTTGAATATGGATGGCGTGATTCACAGCTTTCTAAGACGCTTAATGCATCGCGCCTCATTGCTTCTTTTCTTTGTAAAAGCTGCGTGGGTTTGGTTTGTGACATGTTCTCACAGTGTGTGTGTTTCATGCAACAGCTCCTCTCTGACATGTTCATCCATGCAGGCACATCTCCGCCATACGTCAAGGCTTCAGGGTTTGGTGGCGGAAAGAGGAAGGCTCCGAGTACGCCGTGTACCTGACACATGACCTCAGCATGCTGCGACTCATCGAGACGTTCTGTGAGAGCGCGCCCCAGCTCACCCTCATGATCTATGTCATGCTGCGCACCAACAAGGCCAGGACTGTTCAGTGTGAGTTCCTCTTTAGTTTGATTTACCTACAAGCAAATACATTTTTTGAGGTTGAATCAAATAAAGCTGCAGGGTTGAGGTTTCTTCCAGCACTCTGTCAGGCTCCTGGTAAGTCCTGACATGTGTGTTGGTCGTGTTTACCTCCTCTTGGTTGCTCCACTGATAGTTTAACTTTTGTTTTTGCAGTTGTGAGCATTGCTGCATCAACCACCTCCATCGCCTGGATGGTGGTGGACTACCACCGCTCCCTGCGCTCCTTCCTCCCAGACAAAGCCAAGCAGGGCTGGGGATCCTCCTTGATCTACTTCCTGTGGAATCTGCTGCTAATCGCCCCCCGTGTGGCAGCGCTCGCTCTGTTTGCCTCAGTCCTGCCCGGGTACATCGGCGTCCACTTTCTCATCCTGTGGTTTGTCTTTGTGTTGTGGGTGTGGCGGCAGAGGACGTACTTCATGGACAGTGTGGGTGGCGAGTGGCTCTACCGGGCCACCGTAGGACTCATTTGGTACTTCAGCTGGTTCAATGTAGCAGATGGTCGGACCCGAGGCCGGAGCCTCGTCTACCATTCCTTCATTACCACTGATGCAGGAATCCTGCTGGTGACCTGGTGGTGCTACAGAGACCCTGTCCAGACGGAGTCTTACGCCCTGGCTCTGATCATCACTCTACCTCTCATCTACCTCCTGGGACTGCTCTTCAAAACCCTCTACTACTGCTGCTTCCACCCCAAACTGTGGAGGCCCCCGATGAGGGACCCCGGGCTGCCCGATGATCTGCCTGATGCCGAAGTGTCCTTCAAAGACATTTCCATCCAGGACGGCACGCTGTCCTCCCAGCTGCTCAACAAACGGATGGCCGGCCACGCTTCAAATTTTTACTCGAAGCAGAAAGACGTTGGACAGACGGACAAAACCAGTAAAGCAGAATCCCCGCGTCTATGATGTCTGTGATGTCACAGCCAATCGTATTCAGCTGATAAACGTAACCTTGTGTGGAAGTGATGGAGTGCTGTCCATCTCCATCAGTCCAACTCTTGACTGTTTCCTATGCTCAGTATAAACCACAGACTGTATATCATGAAGAAGGAAAGAAATGAAGCCAAAATATCCTGGATACGAGCACTGCCATCTTGTGCCAATGACGTCATCTTCATATCTGACCTGATTTCAACCAACATACAAGCTCAGAAACAATACTTGAAACAAAATCCTATTCACAGTATATGTGCTTTTACAATATCATATTCCAATAGAGTAAATAACCAACATATTCAGGTACTTTGTACAAAAATCGAATATTACAAAGGCTTAATAGAAGAAATATTAAAGGATTATAAATTAATGTCATCACACAGAATACACAGCAATATATCTCAACTCTACTTGAAGCTCCTGTAATATGATAAGCTAAGTTTTTGAAAAATGCTCGTAACGTTTGATAGATTCATTTTTTTTTTTTATTACAAGTGAATGTATTTTAATGTCTTGATACATGAAGTCAACTTGAACATGTTGAAATCATTTCGCATATTGCCAAAGGTCTGTGGTGGTTGTGTCAACACCTTGTTTTTCCACAATGCAAACGTTCTAATTTCTCAACGTGTTACCAACGTTTGATCCCTGTTACTTTTGGAATTGACTTAAAACTTTAAAGGTTATACTATTCAGGGGTTCACATGACAACAGATATGCGTTGTAAATGTGTGCGTTGTACTTTTGGGTTGTGTCACAGCTGCTACCACTGCAACCTCTCTGAAGGACCTTGAATGTAGATTTGACCATAAGCTCCACTTATGAGTCATTCTCTTGTTTAATTGTCACATTTTCTTTCCTATAACTTCAGTTCAAACTCATCAAAACAAACTTTTCCCTCAGTTTATGAGTAATGCTGTGCTAAACAGTTATTCTAGGTGAAGCATGTTCACTTTAAATCTCTTTAAAAGTCTGTTCAAGTTGCCGTTGTTGTTTTTGGTTTGTGTTATTTTTACATGTCGAACCTATTTTAGTTGATTAATTTCAGAAATGTTCATTCGAAATGTTCAAAAACAAGATTTTTGCTACAGACTCTGCTGCGTGGATGTTTTTCTCAATTGCCACGTGCAATTATTAAAAAAAATGACCTGTATGAACAGTTTAAATTTGTGTTTTTGCACTTGTTCCTTTTTACAGAAGTGACACAACATGAATAGTAAACAGGCACTCTACAGTTCTTCTTTACGATGGGCTGTGAGCTCCATAGGGGGTTGTTCTGTGGGAGTGGTTACACACTATCTCAACACTGAACCTTACTCCTTTCATACTTTCAGTTGTCTTTCTCTGTGTAGTGTAAGTGTAAGTAGGTCTCCAGCATGACGCTGCTCTCAGATCAGCCGTTTACACAGATAAACGACACCCAGGCTGTGTTTAAATATAAACCCGTGGACTTCCTCTTCACTTGTCTGGGTCTGGTATTCCTGGTGCTCGACATTGTTCTGGATATCCTTGCAGTTGTGAGTTTTTACCAGGAAGAGGAGTACGTGAGCCTCGGCGTCCTGCTGCTGTTCCTGCTGGGCTCCTCTGTGCTCGGCCAGCTCTACAGTTGGCTGTGGTACAGCTACGGGGACTTTAGCAGGGACACCAAGGTGGAGAGATGCCTGAGTCTGTGGCAGCTCCACCTTCTTCATGTGCTCCAGCTGGGAATCTACTTCAGGTCATTATAATCCTATCTCCTGTATGTCATGTAGTATTTAAAGCTGTGTGTGAATGCAGTAAATGAAGCAGTTTGACATTACATCAGAGGCAGTTTCGTTTTTAGATATTCATCTGTGTACTCCACCCTGGATGTTCCCTCCAGCCGGTGTGTAAACATGTATTTGTATTCATGGAGGAATTTAATGAAGTTAATCTATGAATCTTCTCGTACATGATTTGTTTTATCACATTTTAAAGCACTTTGTTTCTTTGAATATTCTCATTATGAAACTAAAACTGGCTTTAGTAGAAACTAAATTTGCTGCTTTTCATTCCCAGATGAAACTTTCAGGACGACCTGAAACTAAAAATTATTCACTAGTGACAAATATTGACTGGTACCAGCTTCTCTAACATAGATTTCCCAGTTTTCAAAGAAACTCAATATATATTTGATATATTTTCTTACAGCTTGACTGATGTGTGTGTTTTTGGGGCCGATACTGATATTAGGGAGTAAAAAAATTCTGATACGGATATATTTGCCAATATATGTTTGGCATTAATTACTAAGATGTCATTAACCAACCCTTAACTCTATAATGAATAACTATAAATGAAAATGAAACACATATAGAACTTGAACCTGAAAATCAACCTTGACAAGACGGAACTTGTTTTCCTTCCAGGGAAATGCTCTCCCAGCCTTGAAGCAACCTGTAATTACTTGATTCTTGCTTGTTCTCGTGGTTGAATGCACTTATTGTAAGTAGCTTTAGATAAAAGCGACAGATAAATGTAATGTAATGTAGCTTGTAGGGATGCACCGATATGGAAATTCTTGGCCGATACCGATATTTAAAACAACAATCTAGCCGATAGCCGATACCGATATTTGTTTATTACTTGAATAATATGAAAAACCGAAAAAGTGACAAGTGTAACTTTAGATGCCATGGATGGACATAGACACCTATTCAGCCAAACATTTAACAGTATCACCAGGCCTACTCACCCGCGATTCTGCGCTTGTTGTTGTATGTAACCCGTTCAATGTCGGGTATCGGGGGTAAATGACGTATTCTCCAAGCAAGCCTTTAGTATAACTTTTATATTTTGGAATCAAATCATTGATGGGACCTTTGGGGCCCCTGGATCTACAGTTAACACAATCAGCCTTATTACTTAGTTATATAATTTATTATGTGATTAACTAGTTCCCTCTCTTCTCAGGCATGCAGGCGTCGTGGAGGTTTCTGTCCACAGCTTCTTCACAAAGACCCAGGACCCCGAGAATGTCGCGGTGTTCCTGAGCCACGACCTCAGCATGCTGCGGCTCTTTGAGGCGTTTTCGGAGAGCAGCCCTCAGCTCGTGCTCATGCTCACCATCATTCTGCAGCGGGGTCAGCTGGACCCGGTGACAGGTGTGTCCTCATGGTGACGTGGGGCAGAAAACTTCGAGAATACATTTAAAAGTATTACAACATTTGAAATAAGATTTAAGAGTTTATGATATATAAAGAGTCTGGACGTTGGTGGTTTGAATGTAACTGAGTCAATTTACTTAATTACAGTACTTAAGGGTCATTTGAGGTCTGACTATTCCTTAGAGCTCTAGAACCTGAGGAGTTCAATACTTAAACCCACTAAAGTGAAAACATAGATTTAATACACGTGTTTTCTTGCTTCAGTCCAACCTGGACCTCAGTGCTTCCTCCTCTCTGACATTCTGCCGCTTGAACTCTGACTTCTTCTCCTCCTCAGTGCTGAAGGCCATCGGCTCAGCCGCAGCCATCGCCATCAGTGTGACCATGTACCACCGCTCCCTGCGCTCCTTCCTGCCCGACAAGATGGACCAGCGGCTGATCTCCTCAGTGGTCTACTTCATCTGGAACCTGCTCTGCATCGCGTCTCGCGTCGTCGCCCTCGCCCTCTTCGCCTCTGTGCTGCCCTGCTTCATCTTCAGCCACTTCTTTTGCTCCTGGCTGGTTTTATTCTTCTTCGTCTGGAGATCCAAGACCAGCTTCATGGATACCCCCGGTGCAGAATGGCTTTACCGAGCCACTGTGGGCCTCATTTGGTATTTCAACTGGTTTAATGTGGCGGAGGGGAGCACCAGGACCAGGATGCTGCTCTACCACGGGTACAAACTGGCGGATATTTCCCTCCTCTGCGGCCTGTGGTGCTGGAAGATAACCACAGAACCATCTCATGGTGGAATAACCCTCTCTTATGCTCTAATCACTGCTGTCAGTGTCGTGTTGGTTTACGGCCTTGGCCTCTTATTTACAATAATATATTACAAGCGCTATCACCCAAACCTCGACAGAGAGCAGATGACAGGTGTCACGGCTGGGATGACCCAAAATGGAGATGAGGCAGCTGTGGGTAAATCACCTTCTGGTGACGAGGTGGACTTTATGCTGAAGGACACGGTCTCAGGTGCTTCATATGACGACATTCCTCAGAACCTCACCTTGAAGGGGTTATTAGTTACAGACGTTACAGATCGCAGCGCGCCCAGCCCACCACCACCGCGGAGCGTTGGCCGCTGCAATAACAGAATGAGGAAGATGGCGGAGAACTTCTACTCCTGACCAGCTGTCACTTGACAGCCACACAGGACGTGAGGTTGGGAAGGGACACGAGTCATGCAGGCCGTCTGTCAACACGCCACTGAGTTCACAGGACTTTGACCGGCTCATTAACCACACAGTCAAACTCATGAGCCACTACTGAGGTTCCATTGTGGTTACCGTTTATCATTATCATTATTATTATTATTATTATTATTAATAAAACAATACTTTTTTACATTACGTGGGAACAGTTATTGGCTGCTGTAATTATTCCTCCTGCTCATCTGCTCTGGAGTTGAACAGATCTTATTCTAAATGTTTAATTTTAAGGGACTGTAAGAAAATGAATGTGTCGCAGAAGTTTAGCTGAATTTTGTTGGTCACTTCTTAGAAAAGCAAGGTCCTCCTCAGGTTTGTTCACTATTTCATTGGACCCTTAGTTTCACTTTGCGAAAAATAAAGAATAAGATAACAGAATGTCCCTCAGTAGAGGCCCAACAGTCTCCTTATGAAACCACATTTTAATTCATTTGATCAGGACTTTTCAAATTCCACACGTCTGCTTTTTTTATTCCATCAAGATCCAGGATTTATTTCCCAGGAAATCAGGGAAAATCTCACAAAATACTACAAATAATATCTCAAAATGTTGAAAAGAAATTTTAAATGTTTCTCTCATGACTCGTGTCTCATCTTTCCTCCCAGTTTCCCAGTTATCTGTTCACATGTATTTTGCATAACCCCACTGACAAACAAAAATGTGGACGTGTGAAAACCAAACCACATTGCTCGAGGTAAAACTTTTTCGCATGCGGAGGTTTCAAAAGCATCGGGACGGATTCTGATCTGTTTGGACAGAAAGAACAACGGCAGCATTTCTTTGAATTGACTGAATATTGTATCAGAGAGAGAAAACTGCTGTTCTCATGATTCTTCCATTAGAACTTTCTTGATTTTACTGGAACTACTTCAAAACTTCTCATTTATACTAGAAGAAATAATAAAGACAAACTTGAGTCTGAAACTTTAAAATTTATTTACATCGTATTGAGTCTCAGGTTCAGACAAACCTTACAGGACCGTGTCGAGGGACCGAGGGGAAATAGTGATTATTGTAATTAAATTAGCATGAATAAAGATGAAGGGGTTTCAGTTTACAGGATCATATTCAGGCTCGGTACTCGCAGCCTCACAAGTCCTTGAAAACGAGATGAAATACTTAAAAAAAAAAAAAGATAGAAAAATAAACAAGACAGCATTTTAAAATCAACAACAGTATTTGGCATTAAAAAGAAAAAGAGGACACGTCTAAGAATATACATGGTCGTGTTTTTTTTTTTGAAGGCCATGACAAGGCATGCAGATAAAGTAAAGAAAGAGAAAACGCAGAGATTGCATATGGTCTCATGTTTTTCCTCAAATGTGTGTCAGGGGCTAATGATCCCATTTTTCCCCTACGACACTGAGCCAGCGAAAAAAAAGCACGGCCTCTTAAAACGTGCCTCTCTCTTTCGTAATCTGACCTGCGTTAAAAAAAGAAAACAGCGTGTCTAACAGGTTGTGATTGTCCAAGCGATGTTTTCACAGCAGCAAAATAAAACCTCCTTTTCAAAAAGGAGCCATACAAGCTGATGTGATTGTTGGGAAATGAGATTTTCACCAGTGAAATTGTCAAAATACTAAAACTGGGATCCATTAGCGAAAAAACACAGAGCAATCAACACCAAACACTCTTTTCCTAGGAGACCTTTTAAATACAGTGCAGACAGGACAGTTCAATCAAAACGTCTAACTCGATAACAAAAACAAGAAATATTGGATTAAAAGAAAGTAACACTTTGGATAGTATAACAATGCAGTGATATATGTATCCAACACAAAATCGTACACAATTTCCCTTTGAGATTATGCGTTCGGATGATGGTTAAAAAAAAAGGCACAATATAAATATGAACAGGCACACGAGTAACACAAACGAGTAACACACAAATACACAATCGTAACGGTCGAGCTGCATGTGTGTAAAATCTTCTTCAGGCTCAGTATTGTTCAGTCGTAATCTCAGGTTCAGGGAAGTTGTCGCCCCCCCCCCACTCCCCATTTTCAACAAGCAGCTGAAAAAAAAAATCCCTTTTGAAATACAGTTAATGAGCAAAGTAGAAATGTATTGCACAGTCGTCGCCGCTGCTGCTCCCCCCCCCCCACCCCCTCGGGTCTGACTCTAAGAAGCTGTGGGTCGCCGTGATGAAAACTCAAAGCAGTAAAAGTCATTGAGGGGGGGGGGGGGGGGGGTCGTAGATTTAAAAGGTTCAACAAGCTGAAATGACTAGTTAGCAACTATTTTGATCATCTACTACTAAGTTTCACAATAAGTCACAAAAATAAGTTTGTTTTGACACTTAAGGGAGAAAATCTGCAGTTTTTCTTGGTTCTCTGCGACAGTAAATTGAACATTTTCCATTTTTTTCACAGTTGAAACTGTTTCTGCTGCTGACGTCAACAGCCGCAGACACAAGACATTGATGTTTGTACCATCATTTGAGAAGCTGGAGCCAGATCTCCTGATTTATGATGAATCGATGATCACAATAGTTGCTCATGAATCGGATTAACTGTTGCAGATTTAGACAAAAATCGAGGCGAGAAAAAGTTATCAATTGATAATGAAATAGTTTTAAAGAACTGTTAAAACAAACGACAGCTAAATAACATATAACCTGAAAAAGAAGCTGAAAAGACAGGTCGCGAAAACGCCTTTGTAAACAAAAATAACTTTTTGGTAGAAATGATCGTCGATTTCATCAACAATGCATTTCTGCTTTTGTAGCCACACAAAAAAAATATTTCAGAATATTGAAATGAGATTTGACAACAAGCCAATAAAACATTGGTTGAGCTGTATTGTATCATAACGGACAGCCATGATTTTAAATACACAATCATCGCAACACCTTTTTAAAATTTTGATCGGAGTTCGTCTCCTCGGGGGATTTCGAGGACACGTAGGACTTCGCTGAGGATAATTGTCGTTGTCCTGTGAAAACCACGTTATCAGCTTCGTGTTAAAGAATTCTTCAGGCAAAAGACGACTTTTTAAAAATCACGTGTAGCGTAAGAAAGAAGAGACGGCTCTCTCAACCAGCAGAGGGAAACAAATCTTATTCTGAGATTCTGCGTCTCACATCAACCACATTATCGATTTTAGGCAGTTTCTGATACGGACATTATGTTCACACAGGGAAAATGAAGTATACTCAATACCACTAGATGATTTTTGAGAGTTCTGTTGATGGATGCACTTGTCTTAACAGCTGAGAGAGGATTTAAATACATTGAGGATGGTGGTGAAAAAGTGTTTGTTCATCCAGAAACCGGTGATTCTCAGCACCAGTTGCTGACCACAGATCACACACTCACACTGCGAGGAGGTCAGCTGACTGACCTGTGGTTTGACCGGGGGAGCAGCAGACGTCTGGTTTTCTGTTTTTTAAAAAAAATCCCATCTCGTACCTTGTGTTAAAAATCCGACTGGCTACAATACATACATTATTATTTGATTCTTGATGATGGTCAGTAACTAGAAAGTCAGTGATTTGCAAAGGAAACTGCAAAGTGATGCCTTCAAGTCTTTGAACGAGTGCAAAACAACCCAATGTTTGCTTTGATATTATTCTTTCAAATAATACAGGGTCTAAATAAAAAGATACAACTACTCCACAAGAGAAGGACATTTAAGAAGAATGGCCCTTTGGTTGTCAATATCCAGAAAGAAAACAAAATACAAAAATAAAGAGGATAGCGATTACTGCAGGAGGATTTTTGATATTGAACAAAGAAAATGAGGCCAAAGACCGAGGAGGAGGAGAAAGTTAAAATCTGTCTTCCCTTCTGTTTCCAAATCAGTGCCAGTCTCAGCCGTGGTGAGGTTAGCTGCCGAAAGGGGGGGTGCCGGACGTGAGGAACCTTAATTCAGCCGACGGCTGCGTCCAGTCTGTTACTCACAGTCAGCTCCGACCCAAAGTCCGTCTCAGTACATTTACCGTCACACACCGGGTCATTCGTCGTCCTTTAGAGCAGATTCTAAAATGCGAGTGTGTATTGTTGGGGTTCTGAAGGATTTTTTCACGCAGTGCATCTCCATGAGCCAACAGGACGACGACTACGTTTTCCCTTTTAGTGTACGACATTCAGCGTAGCCGCTCCTCTACAAGAAGTCCAGTTCCAGCGCTTGGTGCAGGGACACGAGGTCCCCGTGAGTGGAGATCCTCCAGAAAGGCATGTTGTGCTGCAGAGAGACAGACAATACACAATATTTAGCCTCTGGTGGTAGATGGGGCGTTGATGGTTAATCCAGGAGACAGAAATAATCCATTTAGCTTTTAATTCTTGATTAGAGAACTTTTCTGGGTTGGACAACTTTTAAACAAACAAACAAATCCAGAGTTGCAGTGACTTTACTTGTGTTTGAACGTAGAAAGTATTTCCAGAGGGTAAAGAGACATGTAAATTAAAATCTACCTGTTTTGCTGCAAACTCCTCGTCTCGACCGTCGCCGATCACCACGTAAGTAACTTTCTTCCCGAAGCGAGAAATGATCCTCTCAAAGCAACTTTCTTTTCCTGCAAGGAGAGGAAAAGAGCCACTTACACACTACATTTAAAAAAATGAATATAATGCAGATTTTGTGCTTTGTATTGGGATCTGAACCTATTTTCGTTGCACTGTAGATGTTCTCGATGGGGAAGACGTCTCCCAGGCCGTAGAGCAGGACCTTCGCCAGCGCAGGAACGAGCTGAGTGGTGGTGACCAACACGTTCATACACTTCCCCCTGGGAGTGGGAATCAGACGTCAATTTCATTTATTTAATTAAAGTGTACAGTTCTGTGGTTAAGATTATCACATTGAGTAAAATTAAGATTCCTGAGTAATCCATGTTTTCCCCTGTTACAAAGGACGGGTACTTTTTAAATTGTTTAATCATTAACATAGATAAATAAAACCAAAACTGAACGATAGCAGAGACTCGAAGCCAAACTTGTGGTTGTTTCACAGCGGCTGTCTAACTCAGGCCTCAGGCTAAATATTCATCAAACACGGAGTAGTGTGTGTAAACAGTGAAAAAAACAAGTGTCGGCCAGTGAGGAGAAAAACACAACATGCTGCTTCACAGTATAATAAGTAAAGAGCAACACTGATGGTAATAATGCGTCGCTCTGACCTGGACTGGACGAGCAGCAGGGACTTGAGCGCTGTGCTGAGCCAGGCGTCCGTTACGTTCTCGATCTCAGACTGAAGTCGTCCGAGCAGCTCCCTCTTCATCGGACTCAACAGACCTGGAAAACAGTAACATGCATCCATTCAGAGGATTTCTCTTTAAAGTACACATCCTATATACGAAGAAGATGGAGACATCACTATCAGGAACAGTAAACACACAAACTGCAGTTTTAGGACTTAAGCTAATCAAAAACTCTGCAGTTTATTTTTCTGGCGCACGTTTCCTTTAAATCTCCAGGGTCCGGTTCTACAAAACAGGTTAAACAAACTTAACTGGCTCCGAACTTGAACTCTGACTTTTCTCTTTGTTTACCACTGAGGTGTTAAACACAGAGAAACGTCTGTAAGCATCGACTTTAAGTCTCTGTTTCAGGTGGGTTTCTTTTTTTAAAGTTATTCCTTTATATGCAAACCCACCTCCAACATTTCCTTTGTAGCTGTTGTAGATCTCTTTTAGCCGGCGGTATCGAAAGGCCAGTTTACGCATCCACTCCACTCCTCCCTGGACTCCGGTTGTGGTTCCTGTTGCTCCTCCACCACTGGGCCCAGTAAAGCCATCGGCCAAGAAGTTGTAGTTACTGAAAAGCAGATAAAAAATAACCTGTTGGTTACGTTGACAGAGAAAAGTATGTAATACGGCAAATGTATGAAGAACAGTGTGTAACACACCTCAGGTCCTGGCCATTGTCATCGGAAGCCACGTCCTCAACATGGACTTGATCACATTCCTGAAAGAAATCAAAGGAAATAATCATGTATTTCAACTTCAGTGGCTGAATGGTTAGAATATAACATCAGATATACAACTACAAGACTTCACAGGTAAATATATAAACAGAAATGGGCAGAAACTACAGCATACAAATAGTAATGTTAATATAGAAAACAGGATTGAGGTTTGACTGGTTTCACTGGTTTAAAAACACAGCCTCTTATTTCTCTCCTCACTGTACCTCCAGGTCATTGAAGAAAAGGTGAGTGTCGGCCAGCTCAAAGATCAGCTCCTCCATCTGCAGACCCAAGTTCAGCACCGTCGCTGGGTCCTGAACAAACACAATCAAAGAAACAACACGAGTTCAGACGGTGAACTGTGTCCCACTGTTTCACTTCATGTTGTATTTTCTCTTTACAGAAACAAACCTTGCCAAACTTCTGTGCGTAGGAGCCAGTGAGCAGTGAATGGAATATGATGATGGTCTCATCCAGATCCCACAGAAAAATACGCTAAAAACAGAAGTGAAAACACATTTTAATTGTTGCATTAAAAAACAAACACTATACCACTATAGTTCAGTTAGTGGCCAACCAGTGAACTGCGTGGTTACCTCCAGGTCGCTGTCCGCCGGTGGGGAGTTCTCAGACTTCTTCCCTTTTCCTTTAGCTTTACCAACCGAGTTCCTGCGTCCAACCTCGTCCTGCTCTCTGGCATCAGCAGGGAGCGCCACACTGATGGGAAGAGCTGCTCCTACTGGGAGGTTCTCTGGTGGAGAGGCATCTTAGTATAAGATAACAGAACAAATGCTGATGAACAAGTGGTGACAAATTATTCAAATAAATACATATTCAGGAGTTAAAGTAGCAGCTATCTCAATGGACACAAGACAATAATCTAACACTGAATATTAATCATCAAAAGCGCTGAACTCACCTCTGGGAGGAAGTCCAGCTGAGGCGGCGTCCTCTGACTTCACAGCCGAATATCCCGCCACACCCGCCCCCTGCTCGTCGCTGCTGGCCAGCCCGGCGGGGACGTAGCTGGGAGGCAGAGCGTAGTACTGGGAGAACTGACTCGGACCCAGAGAGTTGTAGCTGCTGAATTCCTGCAAGAATTGGAAAAGAAAAGGGAAGATTGTGATTCTCTCTACCTTCTACTTCACTGGATATTCATCATAACAGCAATGAATAGAGATGGAATAAAAAAAAAAATGTTTCTCAAGGGCGGAGGAACATTGGAATGACTTGTGCTGTTCAGTAAACACTGCATGTTGACTTTGTTTTATTCAATACGCTATTGTGCATGGCTGCTAATTTACAGTCAGGATTTGTGACGTCAATACAAAGAGTTTTAACTTTTGATTCCTCCCAGTAACACTAGCATGGGCCCTACCTGTTGGGTCGCTGTGGTGGAGGCTGTGGTGGTGGCTGTAGCTGAGGGGATGTTGGAGTACACACTGGATGTTGTAAAACTGGAGCCTGGAGACAAAGGGAACTCATGTAAAACAGTGCCAGGGGAATAACTCATTTCTACACAGTGATGAAGTGACCAACAAAAGACAGAGGAGAAACAGAGCTGTGCTGCTGCAAGGACAAACTTGTTTATGTTCGAGTGCTTCTCGTATTTGCAGGGAGTGTGACAGCGTTATCTCGTGAGGCAGAGTGAGGTTGCAGCTTGCCTTGGCTGGGGTATGAGTAGTGCAGCTGGCCTGGCTGGGTTGAGGTATATGTGGTGCTGAAGCTGAGAAACCCAGGCTGGCCACCAGAGGGTGCCTCAGGCAGCCCTGTCTCTGTTTTTATGCCTGGCCACATAGCACCTGAAGATGGAAGAGAGCAATGGAAGCAGAAAATGTAAGAGGCGGCGAGAGGAGTGGGCCATTGAAGACCAGGGCAAAGTCAAGAAACCAGTGAGGATGTGTGGGCCTTGTGTGTTTAAGCAGAGATCAAAAGCAAACCGATTCCACAGCACCGAAGCACAGTGAGGCCTTTAAAAGCAAATGAACTAAGGAGTGATTGTGGTTTTAGTGAGCAGAGAGTGTTAAAAAAAAAAAAGGGCGGTTAGAGAAGGGGGGGGGGGGGACTAACCAAACGGTGGGAGGCCGTAGGTTTGGCCTGTCTGGGGGAAGGCCGAGTACACAGCGGACTGGACCAGAGGAGGAAAGCCCAGCTGACTGGTGTACGACGTCACCGCTGGACTGAAACGGAGAGAGGGAAATTTACATCAAAAGATATTTTCTATAAAAAGGTTTCTGCAGGTTTCAACATGCCAAATTCAAGACTTTTTATTTAGACCACAATAAAGGACATTTAATAATTATGTCAAGTGGGACAGACATGAAGGAATAGTCCCAGAATCATGTCCCCATACCTGAAGAAAGGGGGACGTAGCAGAGTGGAGAACACAACTCTAACAGCCACACAGCGAAAATACAACCACAGCGCACGACCTGTTCAGGCCTAAAATTACAAATATGTAATTTCAGACTTGTTTAGACTTTTTAAAAACCCTGTAAAACACTGTCTGACTCTTGGTGGACAATATAAAAAATCTCCTTTTCCCCCTTTGATTCTCCTTTCTTGTCAAAACTTGGCATCTACATCACACAAAACACAGTTCAACCACTTCACTCGAGGATTCAGGTGTGTTAAATTAGTGGTGGCAACGGTAGCCTGCAGCCAGATCTGTATAATGTCACCTTTCAACATTCTTCATGTCCGTTCCACATTAAAACGTGATAAGTGATAAGGAGATTGGCATCTGTTCAATGCCGTGTACTCACTTGCTTCCTTGATAAACCTGTTGGGTGTATTCAGAAGTGGCCGTTGAGTCTGTGGCTGTAAAAAAAAAAAACACCAAAACAAACAGCGTCAGTTTGACAGATGAGTGGTTGTCATACTTTAATCGCACCATGTGTTTAGACAGTTCATACCAGAATGTGCATACGAGTTCATCGTGTCGCCACAGTCTTGAGACGCTGCTCCTCTGTCTATGTCCGACTGCTCCTGGTCGTCTGTAACCAAAGACAGATGTTTAGTGAATAGCTTATTTTCCAGGAACCTTTCGGTAACATAAGCCTTTTTTTCACATCTTCTATTTACCTGGATCAAGCTGAGCGGTGGACAGCGCAGAATATGAGTTTTCCTGCTCTGAAGGACCTAAAACAGCAGCTGGACTCCCATCGTCACCAAGAGCACTGAAAAAATGCACAGAGCCCATTATGATTTTATACAATTTCTGCAGCTTCCCTTCAGTCATCTAAAAACTCAAAGTAAAATCAGGATTAGAATCAAAAGATGAGAAATAGATTTTAAAATAAATGACCAACCTGGAATCTTTCTCCAGTCCACCATCGATCTCAAGCTTGGCTTTCTTTGACTGGAGACACACACAAAAACAAGTTTACAGACAATGTCTCTCTGCTGCTTCAGGGCTGTGATATTCATCTTTTCTCCTCCATACTGTCATGAGTACATTCACATGAATACAAAATAAGAGATTAGTGTAGCTTGAACTCGACTTTCAGCCACGTCAGCAATTTTCATTCGGTTTCGGAAGATTTGTCAATACTAAAAAAAACTTTTTGTCGAAAACAAAAACACACTGACTGGAAACTGAAAGAAGAATTACACTCAACTTTATAGAGTGCATTTGCTCTACAGCATTAAAATTAAATAACAGCACATCATCAAAATACTGTAGGTTCGTAGTGTCATCATATTTTGATAAACATACTGTAGTGTGCTGTTAAACCGTATCTGAAACCGTAGAGGCGTATCTAGGTATGAGACAAACAATTAAAAAACGTCTTCGTTCTTTCGCGTGGACTCACCGGCAGCTCCGGCAGCTCCTGCGAGTCATCCATCTCTGCAGCGGAGCGACCCGACATGTCTGCACGCTCGGCCGACTCCCTCTACCTAAACAGCCTCTCCGGACCCTGCACACAACCACAGGAGCAAAACGCACAACGGCACAGAATGAACGGCCTGGATTTATGCCTTATGTAGTTTTCTGATGCGTGACGTCCCCCCCCCCCCCCTCCTCCCGTTTGTCCGATAAGTGCTCATCGATGCACACCCCACCCACTATCGCACGCATGATCAGCAGGTAGGTGGCGGCGATGAAGGAAACGGGACACCCCGGTCTAATCTCCAGCACGAGACCTGCAGGTGAGATACATGTCACCCTTACGTTGCTCGATGTCCCCACCATGCTTGTGTTTGCGGCGGGATTAAGGAATTGTGCCACCTTACATGTGACCGACCCTAAATTCAATGAAAACATATTCGCCAGAAGCATTAAGTGCTCAGGTGCAAGCTGTCGAATCAATAGATGTCACAGGGGGATAAGATCTAACCTCGTTTTGTCCACTGCTCGCTCAACTGGCCTTTCTCCTCGGCTGGAGAGACGGCACGTTTATCTAACTGACATAACGTAGACACAGAAAGAGAAAATAGGTCAGACGGCGAATTCAAAATCCCACGAACGTGTCCGGCGGTTGTTGGTGGCGCACGTTCGGTATCGAAGGTGCGCACCTGAATTGGCTGGACCATCGAAGCATATGTCAAAAAACTTTAAAAAAGGTGATAAAATAAATATCTACACATCTTCAGTGGCCCTGACCCCAAAACAGCTTCACTTATGTGAACGAGAGCCCATCTGATGTACTGGTCAGATGATATCAGTCTATCACAGGTACATCGCTATCAGTACATGACATCCAGGGATGGGAATCATTAGGTTACTGGTCTTACAAACACTGGTCATCAATATGGTACTTTAAAGAGAAACCTTATCAGCGCTTTAAATTAAATAATTTGTAAAGCAAAAAAGGGCAAAACTTTCAACAAATTACTATTACAAATAATTACTTTTACTGACGTACCATGCCAAATCGCTATGTCCAACTCTGTTCTGAGTGATTTCAAACTAAAACTCTGAATTTCCGACCATTTTATACTGAAATTCGGAAACAGACTAAATCAGCTGGCTAATAGAAACTTCTAATCATCAACTCATGCCTGTGTAATTAAGTCAACTGTGCGTGTGGGGGGGCTGCAGCCTGGGACCATGCGTAACATACCTAGGGCACGTTATCTGAGACACGAGCTTTCACTGAATGGTTTAACACGATTGCTTGTGATCACGTCCTCGCACGGGAACATTGAAATCTCAAGAAAAACTGCCCACTGCTTCCAGCTGACATTTTTCCAGCCATTTTGACAGAATAGAATCCATTAAAGCGATCGTCCCACTAGCTGTTACCACCAGTAACCAAGGGAATCACCGTGGTCCAGTGTCACCTGAGGAATATCATCGCCCTGACACAGGAACCTTTGCCTCAAGTGTTTTGTGTCTTTACCAAAAGGGAGGATCATCAGGGCCAAAGGGAACCACAGACGAGGGAAACATCGGTTAATCTGAGGCCACGGATACTTCAAATTTAAGATTGAGTTAGAACTGATTTGGAATAAATCCTCATCTATTTGACAAACAGAACATGTTGAATTACCCCCAAAGGACTCTCTGAAAGAACCACGTCATTGGGAACAGAAATGTTCAGATTTACTTTTCAAACAAAGTAAATATTCACAATTAACAAGCTAGCATGCAACGATTGATTAGTCAAAACTATGTTACAAGCGTTTTAGTTTATTTAGTTACATGTGCTAGTTGAAGCTTCTGCTGATTTGAAGCTTCTCCAAGTCACAATTGACTTTCTTATTATATACAGATAAATGAGAGCAGTTATTGATGATTAATGTATTTGCTGTAGCCCTAATATTATCATTATTGCCAATATAACCATTATTTTTACAATATTACAAACTATTTGTTGAATTCATCACATTCAAACATTTAGCTGACCCAATGCATGTTTATCAATTAATCAATTAAATGTTTAAGTCACTAAAGTGTTTGAAAAGGTCTCGATTTTGGTTTCAATATTTTGTTTTGGCTGATCAACAATCTCAAAAACTCTGTTATCATGTTTAAGATCAACACAAATAAACATAAAATCTTCCTATTGGAGAAGTTAATACAGCAAATATTCAGCATATCTGCTTTTTTTAAAGAGTGACTAGAAGGACTGTTCGATTATCAGTTTAACCAGTTGTCTGTCGATCATCTAATCGATTAATTGACTGATCCCCGCAGCTTTTAACACACAGACGTGAATCTAACTGTCTGATTTCCCTTTATTGTGGTAAACATTAAAAACTTTGCCTGGATACTGATCGATGGTCATAAAAATACTCTCGTCTATTCCCGACACTCATGTCTTCATCGGCATGTCTTCCAGCAAATAGCCAAGCCGAGGACAGTTTGCTGTGAAGGTGAAGTCTGACACCAGGCTAATCTCTGGAAGCAGCAGATTCCTCCGGGTTTGATTTAAAATCAAAACAACACATCGCGTTAAATAACGACAACACATATTTACTGATGTGTAACTATAAACGAGCAGCCCTAATAAAACGTAGTACCCCAGCATTTAGACGCCACCGAGCCAGCTTTGCAATAGCGGCGTTAGCATCCACATGCTAACGGTGTTACTACGCGTTATAGCTACAGTATTAACGTAAAATACTCAGTTAGCTTCAGATTACTTCACGTACACGTTAGTATCGCTGCGATGGCGACCGAGTAGCCGCCGGGACTTAGTTTGGCCCGGCCGTGAAAGTTTCCCGCTCCAGGGATTAGCCGGGACCTGCAGCCATTGGAGTGGGCTCAGAAATGGCAGCGTGTGCGCGCAGCGGCTAGCGGCGGAGCTAACAGTGAAGCTAACAGTGAACCCCCCACCCACCGACACACAACACGGACCCGCGTCGGTCTCACCATCGAAGGAGCGAAGGACGAGCGTCTTTAAATCCGCGTCTTCATGTGAATCCACAGACACAAGCTTTGTCTGTTGTTAGGGAGCACTATCTGGCAGGAAGCTGCGGTACAGAGGGGGCCCACTGCGCATGCGCGACGTGTCTCCGCTTTGGCGCGACAGGTGAGAGGAACTAACGTTTTTTATTTAAACTCGTGAACTATGAGGTTAAATGTCGATAAATACACGTGGATGTCAAATAATGATTAAATAAATGTATCAACAGAACCTTACAGTCATCTAAAGCTAGAGTGTTTAGTTTGAACAGGCTAACGACTAAATTCAAGCTAACTTTTAACTTTGGATAATATAAAAAATGTCCTTCTCTTATTTACTGTAGAGATATTGGTAGAAAATATCGTTGATAAAATAATGTTTATTAAGACATTGGTAAAATAACATAAGCTTACGTCCCTTTTCTTATTAACTGTGGAAGATATTCAGATATTTGTGTTCTGTCCATGTTTGGTTTAAGGCTAAAAAGCAAAAAAAGAAAGTAAATATTCACACGTGGGAATCTGTCATTAGTAAATTATATAGTTTACTTTGTATATCTACCATTTAACTATCAAAATAGTTGTCAATTAATTAGTTATAGATCTAAACTGTTTCATTAATTGATTCATTTAAATTATTACAGTTGTCCGTTGTTGAAATTGCCTCATGTCTTTATTAAATGTGATAATAAACCTAATAACCCTAAACAGGATATAGGAAGATCTATTTTTTTGGGCTTTAGGATTTTTCTAGTTTTTTTTTCTGACTTCTTGTCGCCCAAACAAATAATTGACCAATTCGTAATATATAAATTAATAGTGGAAATAATCCTTACTTGCAGTCCTACTGTAACATATAAATTCTTATGGAGAAGTAGTTGTAGGTAACTTTAAAGGTCGTGTGGTTGCATTGCAAACAAAAACCGTGCACTTTCCAACACCTTAAAGATTTTATTTGCCATTTCTGACAGATTACAGTTCAGTATTTCAGTTGATCATGTAAATCAAACTCTTTTACACAGTAGCAGTGGCATGAAAATAAATTACACATAAAAAATACAAAACAAAAAAAAGTAACGCTTCCAAATATGGAAGATCAATTTTCTAGAGCTGTGTGTTGCCTTATTTTTTTTATTATTAATCTTCAGCAGGCTTGAAAATGCATCTTCTGTACGTAAAAACCTAAAGTGGGGCAAAACAAAGTCATCATGAACAGTCGGAAGAAGAAGATCCTCTCTTAATAATTTAATAAATGTCAGAGCATAAATTACAAATCACACTTTTTCGTTTAAGAGATCAAATAATTATTATTCTTTTACGTGTTAACAAGATTTTATTGCACTTTCCAGGAGCATATCAGGGAGTCGCCCAGTGGCGGAGAGCCAGCGCCTGCTCCTGTCAAAATAATCAAGCACTTTAAAAATAAAATACAGATTACTTTCTATGAAAGGGACTGAGAGGTTTAGGGAAAAGAGATATGTGCATACAGTATACATGGATCAGGCCGCCTTGGACAGGCACAAGACATTCACAGTTCTTCTCTACAAGATGCATAAATACAAAAAAAACATTTGTAATCGTAGATTTCTTATATTTTCTGGAGTGTTTGCAAACAAACAGCAATCACTTGAATCAGTAACTTAAAATACGATTGATATACAGTGTGTGCTATCGTTGATGTGGGCCTGTTATTGCTGGTTGAACATATGAATCAATGAGATTATGTGTGTGAACAGTAGATATAGATTAACACAGTCACTAGTTGGAGATGAGAATGAGTTGGGGAAAAAAACTGCCTTACAGGAAATAGGATTTTAATTTAATATATTCATTTTTTTATATATATTTATACTAGGAAACATTTATAATTAAATTACAATATATGATTTTATTAAAAGTAGAGAGTGAATGTTTGTGGTTATTCAAAACATGGAAAACCATTTTGGTTTTGTAATAAAATATATGTAACTTTTTCTTCTACACAGTACAGTAAAACTTTGATCTTCGGTTTATGAGGACAAGCGGGTCAAAAGGAAGTGTCGTTAAATGTTAAATCATATCCTAGTTAACAATTTGGTCCAACTATCATTACTAATGTGCAATATTGAAATATCTGTAGAGATATGAAACACAAAGTGGAGAGAGATATGCAGCCGGCTGATCTCAAAGTTTGCTGAAGCTTTTTAAGCAGAAGGTTTCACGTTTCCTGACCCTTGTTTCCTCAAGTGCAATTGAGCATTCACATGAAAAAATATCAATGCATTATGAAATTAAAAGACGTTATGTCGACATGTAATGTAATGAAGGCATCACCCTGTTGCGGCCATCGCCCCTGGTGCGAACAGAGTCCAAACCAATGAAATGGTTGTGTGGGTTTTGATAAAGCTGGCTCTTCCTGGCCAAAGCCGCCGCTACCGCCGCCGCCGCCGCCGCCATCATCCAGACTGCCTTTTGAACCTCAGGCACTTCTCCTCACGTCACCTCACCAGTAGCTGTGAGGTCCAGAACCACGAGAGCGCGATGTTTCACGACCCCAGAGTGCGTCCGTACTTGGCACACATGTATTGTAGATGTGGGTGCTTGAGGCAGAGGAGATGGGCCGATGGTGTAAAAACATGAGTCCCCATCAGAAGTCCTGCACAAGATCCCTCATGTCCTGCCCCTCGTGGTTCACGATCAGTTAAATCCATTTATCAGGCCTAAGTTGCAGCGTCCCCTCTGTCAGTTTGCCGCGGTGTGTGGCCCTGCTGCCAATGTCAGGCTCTCAATCCAGAGTCCTGTTTCTCTTTCATTCCTCTGGACAGATGTGCAGAGGTTTAGGGGTTCACATGAAGGAGCTGTCCGCTGGAGGCCCGTAAGAGAAACCCGGGAAGGCTCCGGCTGCATCCCTGATGCTGCTCGTCACAGCCAGGGTGTCGTTGCACAGGGAGGAGGACACGGGCATGTGGGTGAACTCGGGGTCAAAGTGTCGCAGGTCTGTGGGACCAGACTGTGAAACAAACCAGGAGAGGATCATTGTTAAGCACTTTATCGCTGTATTGTAGCTGATTCATCATTTATCAGGAAAAAAATCTGATTCCAGCTACTTAAATATGAAGATTAACTGCAGCTCAGTGGGTTTTTTTATGATTGTGGAGCAGATTAATGGATTTGTCAGTTTGCAGAACAATAGATTTGTGCTTTTCTAACTTTTCCATGATTGTAAACTGAATATTTATGGATTTTGGACTATTAGTTCGACTGATGAGTCAAAAACTATGAAATTGAACGTACCACTGAGGGGATAAATGGAGGTATGATCTTCTTGGCCATCAGGTCGTCCCAGTTGATTGGAGAAAAGAAGGAATGGAACTTGAGTTCAAGCTGGAGGGAAAGAGAAATTCCAGATGAGCAGACTGATAGGAAACAAGCTTCACGGATCTCTTACTTATGAATCAGCTATGTGCACTTACGAAATCATCCTTGACTCCCAGCCTCTTGGTGCAGTCCTTCTGCAGGAGCCCCTCCAGCAGTTCCCTGCCTGCGTTCGACACGTTGGGCTTGAGCACAGGCGCCTTGTGCAGGATGTTGTTGTACATCTCCGCTGTGTTGCGACTGTAGAATGGAGGCTGCAGAGCAAACGCAATGACAGCAAATTTAGTTTATTTTGCATATAAACCAAATAGACCTAACCCTAACCCAACTAGATTTCCATTCACAGGCATAAACATTTCCCTTACAAGTCCGTAGAGCATCTCGTAGAGCACCGATCCCAGGCACCACCAGTCGACGGTGCGGTCGTACGCCTGCTTCTGGAGAACCTCCGGGGCCAAGTACTGTGAGGAGAGCAGCAAGAAGAGGTCAATGCAAGTCCAGCCTTTATAAAAAGTCCTCGGTTGTGAACGTGTGACAGTCTAGAGATTTGTGTCGTACCTCAGGCGTCCCGCAGAAGGTCGTCGTGGTACCGTTGGCCTCTAGGCCTTCTTTGCAGAGACCAAAGTCTGTCAGCACGATGTGGCCCGCCGAGTCTAACAGGATGTTCTCAGGCTTCAGGTCCCTGTGCAGGACAAAGAGGGAAGGATCACTCAAATGCATCTGCGCCATTATGCCAATTCCAACCTATGCGCACAGTTGTCCACCAGGGGGTGCTGTAGGATTGTTCTTTACCTGTACACGATGTGCAGGGAGTGGAGGTAGCCGAGCGCACTCGCAATTTCAGCCGCGTAAAACCTGGCTCTGGGCTCCAGGAAGATCCTCTCCCTCTGGAGATGGTAGAACAGCTGGAGAGAAAACAAAACATCTGTCAGTGTGAACTTCAAACACACTGGGATCAGCTGACCTGGTTCACTTTGTGTGGGTGGCGGCTCACCTCTCCACCGTTGACGTAGTCCAGCACAAAGTAGAGTTTGTCAGTCGTCTGGAAGGAGTAGTGCAGTCCCACCAGGAAGGGATGTTTGATGTTCTTCATCAGCACGCTGCGCTCAGCCATGATATGCTTTTGCTAAGAGGAAGAGGAGGAATAAGATATGTTATACTAGATATTCATCTCATTAACAGAGAACATAAGTGAATTAAATGTAGGTGCATCTAAGATAATTAATCCTAAATGAGGGCTCTTACCTCTTTCTTCTTCATAATGATTTTCTTCTGCAGAACTTTGACGGCGTAGTATTCGGTGGACTCTTTGTGTCGAGCCAGCAGAACCTGGAACAGGACAAACATTTGCATCAGTGATTACATTAGCACCCCTGAGAGGGTGAGTGGTACAGCCTGCGGAGGGCTGGATGCACACAGTACGAGCAGGTAACAGGAGATACCTAAAAGAAAGTAAGACAAAGATCTCACCTTTCCGAAGCTGCCTTTACCGATGATTTTGAGGTAGTCAAAATCACAGGGTTTGATCCTAATGTGGAGAAACAAAGAGGAAATGAGCATTTTCGCTTTGTGTTTCTTAACAGAAATCATTGTCAACATTCATAAAAATAAGGAGATCTCATCAGGCTACTTACTGAGTGTCCTCAGCCAGTGAACTTCGTGAATTGAGGCACATCTGGATAAAATGAAAAGAGGGAAATTATAAATACATGTTTTGCAATGTTTTGGAAAGAGAATGAGTCACATAGTCAGAGAGTAGTTTCCGCTTACAGGACTTTCAAGAAGTTCCTTTTCCAACTCTTCATTTTGATTCTCATCAATCTTCAGGAGATTGTTCACTTCGACACTGAAACACAAACAAAGCATAGTTGTGAGATGAAGAACATCTTTTACATCTGATTCAGTGGATGATTGCATTTTAAAGTTGTGAGCGACCGTCTGAAACCTCCAGACAGGTCGGGTTTAGGAAAGGCTCATCTTCATGTAACTACCTAACCTGTCTACAGAAAAGCTTAAGCTGCTGACCCACAACAAGCCGGTTAACACAGCTCTGCAGGACACAGCAGTCCAGCTCTGACCGCCTCTCCCTCCTGGAACACATACCGGGACAGATGCTGTTGCCCAGATTTCTTTTTTTTTTTTCCAGCACCCAGATCCTGACCCTGGAGGACAGGCCCGTGAGTTTAGGACAGTGTGACGGGCCGAGCCGCGTATCATGTAATAATTGAATTACTGGTTTATCCTCGTCCAGGGGACAGAGAGGATTTGCTGGAGAGGTGATTATCCAGTGGAGCAGTTGTTAACGGGCTCGTCATAAAAGGACTATTCTTACCCTGGCTTCTTGGACCCAGATTACAGTTTTCACAGGATGTCCTTCCAAACTCAGGTGGCTGATTGGATTTGCAGCTTGCACACTGGCCATGAGTGGGCTGATGATCACAAATGAATACTCCAGCCCATGATGCTCCATATGGCCCTAATCTGACATTTTTACATAACGTTACAGTGAGTACTTACTGTTGGCAGATATGTGGGGTAGACACCAGCTTCTGGATGAAGTCATTCAGCCCCATTTTTCTCTCCTTGATGAAAGCTGCAAATGGAGGGAGACAGAAACCATGAGCATCACACACGCAGCATCATTCATCATCACACGGGGTTTTGCAAAGATTTCTGTTTCCCACCAGAGAGGGAAAATATGCTCTGTGAGCTGTAATCCGCTGTCCCAAATATCCTGGTATAGAGTAGATCTGCGTGTTGTACAGAGACCTCTAATGCTGCAGGCTTACGGGTTATGCAACCACTTGGGTCACCCGTTCAGATTCCGACAGTGGTGGCCAACAGAGCATCTTCCACTCTGGATTACTCTCACAACGCACATCACCATTTTTTTGTTAATTATAAACAGATTTCTTATGAGTCACTTAAAAGAGATAAACCACGGAAATGTATCCACAGATTTATCAACAAAATTCCACAGAAGTAGAACAAAAAACAAAAGCACTTTGCAATCAGGTTAAATCACTAAGCAGCGTGTCTATAAATAAACAGTCAACATTAAGTTAAGTTTCCTGATGACCCTTCTTTATTATAAGGACGCTGTTAAATGGGTCGCTCACCGGCGAGGACGCCTACGATCCCCCTCATTTTGCAGTAAGTTAGATCACATCCAGCTTCGGTCACGGCCATGGCGAGCGAGAGGAGTAAATATATCCGGTGGAAAGAGGAAAGGACCCGAGAAACACAACAAGTCGCTCCGGTGCGCTTCTTCTCCAGCCGTCAGTCAGACGTGTCGTGTTCGCTCCAGACGCGCGCAGCTCCAAAATACCCCTGAGCGCGTTCCTCTGCGCAATGCCGCTGGAGACGGCGCGCACCAGCCAGTGTATTTATACCAAACACGTGGTGCGAGGGGAGAGCACACCTCCTCCCTCCCTCCCCGCCTCCCTCCCCTTTTCTCTCTCCTCATCACTGTAACCACGACAACCACTTGGCAGGCGTGACGTCACGGGATTCCGCTGCAGCCATACTGTGCCTGCAGGAGGAGAGGGATGACGCAGAGGAGGAGGTGGCTGTGTGTGTGTGTGTGTGTGTGTGTGTGTGTGTGTGTGTGTGGGAGGGAGAGGGGGGCTCCTTCACACTCCCACCTCCTCATCTCCTGTCAATGGAAAGCTCCAGCTCTCCGTAATCGCCGGGCACACAGAAAGGGATTATGAATTCTCTTTTTATGGCCCGAGGACAAAGAACGACAGAATGTAGCCAAATCTCTCTCTCTCTCTCTCTCTCTCTCTCTCTCTCTCTCTCTCTCTCTCTCTCTCTTTTCTTCTCTTCTCTCCATTTGTTTTGTTTTGAAAGGAGGCGGAGAAATGTGTGTCACGACTTGTGCATTTCAGCTCCCCCCTGCAACAGCCGCCATCCCTCCAAAATTTATGCACAGACCATTTCCGACATAAATCCAATGGTGGTTTCCAGAAATCATTAAATACCGGGGTTTCCGTGGTGGAGGAGGTCAGGGGTCGTGAAGGTGACCGATGACAGAATTACATAAATTCAGAGAAACTGGACATGACATCGTGCTCATGGAAGCTTAGGGCAGTGATCAGAGCAGATGTCAGAGAGAAGTGGTCCACTAACCCCCCCTACGTTACATAACTGTGCCATAAGGCAGACAGCTATACCGCCCCAGGACGAGAGCGAGCCGCATATCAATTTTTTACCACTGGTGGTTATTTGGCTTCTCTTGACTTGACTTGTTGGAAAACTCGTAACCGCACGCAGTGAGCGCTCAGTACTGGTGAGACCCAAACATGTTCAGTTTATGACGATACACTTCAAACGCAGACTCTCAGATCCACATCTGAGAAGCTGAAACCAGAAAACATTTGGAGAACTAAGAAAATCCTTCCAATCATTAAATACTCCTTCTACTTTCTCTTACATGAAGCCTCTGAGTTCTTCTTCCTCCTCCACTCTTCTCGTAAACATGTGCCTCAGAGATTCGTTCACGTGTTCGTGGGGAACTCCTGGGTTCTGTCCCGTCTCTGAGATGTCACATGAATGAATAATTTAAAGGAAGTGAGACTCCACAGAACCGGTAGTTCTGGTACTGCGGAAAGAGAAGAGGAAGTCGAGTGGCTTATCTGTGGCGTATAGGCCCTAACAGAAACTGGCTGGTGCGGAGCCAACCTGTGGCGTATCGGGTCGTACCTGAGTCAACACTGTGAGCTCGGCCTCAGCTCCGTTTACACAGAGACACGGCAGATCGATAACATGACACCGACACCTCTCCGGCTTTGTGTGGGGCGTCTTCCTCCCCTCATGAAGTCTCTCTCTGAATTATTCATGCGTATCATGTTCTCATCTCTGGTGACTTGTGCAAAGATAAACATGACAAGGGCCGTTCCCTTCAGCAGCGCTCGCTCTCCGTCGCTCTCTGTCATTGATTTGCATTCTTTCTGTTGTGATGGAAAAGTCAAGTGCACTGGAAAGCAGAGCAAACAGCTGGTTGAGGTGGTATTTCCCCTTTAGTGACGCGTGGGTAGTGATGTGAGAAACAATTCTCACATTTACTGTATATCAACATGATAAGAATCTGCTCGGTTAATGTCTGAGCTCCAACTGAAGGTTTGATTTGAACTATCTATTAATCAGCAGATCATTTACTCTAAGATAACGTACAGTTTCAGTGTGAATCAGCATCAGGGGGCCGATCCAGGATTGTTTTTGGTGCTGATCCAATTCAAAATCTGGAGTTAGTGAATTTAAATGTGGGTTCACAAGGAGAATGTCGGACCTTAGTTTTGTCTTTTTGTCCAACCGATAGTTCACAACCTGTAGATATGTAAATTACTGTAATTTTAGAAAAGGGGAAGAAGCTCTGTCAGACTGGAAACATTTATCATTTGCAATTTTAGCTTAAAAATAACTTTATCAAACAGCAGTTGCTGTGTATTTTCTGTCAAGTGATTAATTGTTCAACGAGCAAATGATTTCAGCTCTCGCCTCTCGTGCTGATGAATTAAGGATTTTCTGTCCTGCAGAAAGTTTTAGGTGGATCACTACAAATGAGCTGAGCATGTAATAGAGAAGCCATCACTCAGTTTCTCTTAATAAATGTCTCTCCAGTGCCAAAGCTGCCAGGGGACAGATTCATCGGGTTTTATTTAGCCCCTTCCCAGAAGCTGCCCTGCTTTCCGTCGCTCCTGTCAAACGTGTGAGTGACGCTGACGATCACTTCCGCTCGCCCACAAGTTCGTCGTGTGAATCCCCGTCAGCTGCAGCTCCAGTAGCAAACCCTTTTCTACAGGACAAATTAATTATCTGTCTGTTGCACAATAAACAATATATCAAGCAGCTTCTCAGAAAGTGCAGTGTATAAATCTGCCTGATTTGGTGTGAAAATACAAAATACTACAGCAGCAAAGTGTTAATTGATGATCTGGTTTCTTCAAAGGTCGCCAGGGAAATTCGATGTGTGACTCTAACGTGAGGGTGAAAACGAGAGGCTCAGCGTGGTGCTAATGGAACACAGCTACCTGCTTAGCTCCGGTGTCAGTAGGAGGCAGAAGAAGGTGGATAAATAAGTCCTACGAGCAAACGGTTCCTCTGTGACCAGCTGCAGGCTTGTGAGGACCGGTCTGTAATTACACCGTGGCTCTTATTGATGGTGCTGAGGAGTGATCGTGGCCTTCACACCTACGCAGTCATGCTAATGTCATCAGCTTCTGCTCTCTGCCAAAATCTTATCTCCCTGCAGCTCCTCTCTCCACGTTGAGCCTGCCGCCTGCATCTTTCTCTCACGTACTGCTGGGACACTGTTCATCCGGAGAACTGCAGTGCAGCCTCAGGTCTCAGCGAGAAGGAGCGGATTTTGGCTCACGGAACCCGAGTTAGAATTACGGCACCTTTGTTTCCCTCCTGGATTCTCAGGCAGGAGACGAGATCTATTTGCTCTGTTCTCCACAGGGGATTCGATGGCTCCTTATATGTGTCTGCTTCAGCAGATAGGAAGGAGGATGTTTGTTCTCTCATGTGATGACTCACACGCACACTGCTGCCTAATCATTCTGTAGTATTTGAATTTGCTGCCAAGTTATTGTGGCTGTTCCTACGTATTTACAGCAGTTAAACTAACTGCTATTAATGCTATAATTACCATGGTGATGGTGTTTCCATTACTCTGGCATTAGTGCCAGTCTACAATGTGTTTGCTCAGTTGGAAATAACCCTGCTGTTTGTGACTGAAACTTTACAGTTCAGTAAAAAGGAAGCAGATAAGAAAACAGAGAAGCTGCTTCATCATTCAGAGAACATGACTCTTATTCATCAAGTGCAGCTCCCATGTCAGACAGACACGGGTCAGTCCACAGCACTGGCTTCTGTTGGTGAATTATTTGAATGGCTCTTATGTGAAGCAACTAGCTGCTGGACATCTTGAAAAGAAATCCAACCTTTGTCCTATGTGATGAGCCTGCTCACCATATGTCAATGTCACACACAGGTTAGCCTGAATAAAGCTAACTCACTAGCAAAGCCACCACCAAGTTATCAATTGGATCCAGTTCGTGGTTTGTTTTCACAGTCTCTCTAATCCAGCGTAAAGCTCATGAGGTCAGTTATCTCCTGGAGATATTCATCTGGAAAACATCCGCTGGAAACCAGTCATGTTTGGCAGCTGGAAACAATTAACTACGTTCATTAAGTGTGTGAAGTGACTTAGATGATGATGACGAGTGGAATTGTTTTACTAATTACTTCATATCTCCAGAACAAGCATTTAAAACAAGAAGATACGAATCTGGCGTGTTTGTGTGACTGCATGGATTATTGGCACATCATATTCATCCAGACAAGGATTTCAGATAAGTCTGGAAGGAATGTCTTAAATGGCCTGTTTCCCTTTAAATCGGAAATGAAAGCTCAGCGAGCCGTGCATTTATTAATTAATCTGCAGGATACTGGTCTGATCCGATCACCTGCAGGGTCCACAACCGCTCATGATGCCTGTAATCCACAAAACACTCGCTGAGCGTTTCCAGAGCACAGAGTGAAGTTCAGTTTATGTTTCTGTGAGGCGACAGAGCGGAGGCTATGTGCCTGTATGGAAATCCAGTCAATATGAAGCCAGCAGTTGTTTATCTCAGATTGGCCTAAAGACTGGAAACAGAGGGGTAAAACCCTGGTTCTGTGAAAAGGTAACATCATCCGACTACCTGCAGCCCAAAGGGGATAGCTACAGCTTCACGTTTCACAACCTGACATGAGAGAGGTATCGATGTCCCGGAGAGAAAGGATAGTACAAATGTAGGAACTATTCCAAGGTTTAGAAAAGGGCACATTTGCTTTTCAGTGTTTTCATTCTTATAACTTTGCCTTTTCTGTATCTTTGGAAGCTGAAATTGGTTTTCAGACCATTACTGAACACCAGAATCATGCAGATCTTTCAGCCCTGGTTACAAAGTCGAGGCCCGGGAGCAGCTTTTACCCTCTCAGCTGACAAACGAGATGAGGAGCAGAGGAGCTGCAGTGTGGAGGCGAGAGGCTGTGGGCTGTGCATTGTAGAAATTAACCATTTGACAATAGGCAAACAGACAGAGAGGACACAGAGGGATGGCGCGTCTAAATCCAGGCATGCAGTTGCTCGTGTTGCCAAAAAAGCTTTGTTATGAGCCGAGGCGGTGACGTCAAAGCCAGCGGAGGGAATGCAAGAAGGAGGAGGGGACTGAGTCGTCGTTAATAAACAGTCATAAACACACGAGAGCCATGATGGAACAGAAAAGGAAGGATGCTGTTTAGAGAGGGCAGAGAGGAGAAGTTGCACCACGACGTCTCAAAGGTGCATCCTGCTCCGCTCCGCTCCGCTGTGCCCACGAGAGGCTGCACGTTAATCCCCTCACATCTCATGACACACGTAAAGGAGCACCTACCTATGAAGGATTTCTTGCCGCTCTTCATGTCCCCCCTCGGTGTTGGATGATATTTGCTATCGAGTCTCTGCTGAATGAACGTCTGTCTGCTGCAGAGCGTTCAGGTGCATGTGACAGAGATGCAGCCCCGTGCCTCCCTCTTCCCCTTTTCCTTCGCCGCAGCTCTGGTCAGAAAAAGTCTTTGATTCCCGTGCAAAATCACTTTCTGCACTTCCCTCTGCCGTTTCCTTCCTCCTCTCGTCTTGGCTGCGCTGAGACAAATTGGCTGAAAGCAAAGATCTGTGACGCACCTGCCTCTCCCTCCTCTGTACAACGCACCCCCTCCTCCCCCCACCACCTCCACCCTCATCTGTTCTTTCATCCACCTGGAGCCAAACAAAAGCAGGTATCTGGTTACGGCTCCCGTGAGCGTGGGATTCCCGCCGGAGGAGAAACCGGTCTCCATGACATGGGAACCACCTGAGGAATACAGAGAACAGACAGAGATGTTCTTAAATCTGCTCTTAATTGGCCACTGATGCACAAGTGATGTGTTCGCTGCTCATCCTCCTCCTCTTCCTCCTCCGTTTACAGTCTCTCAGGGGTTTTAGGGGGTAAACGGACCTGGTTAGTCACACCGACGGCCCTGATTGCTTTGTTTTGCTGTCTGCCTGAGGCTGAAGGCCATCACACACAATGAGGGCCATGTGATGAAGGGAGAGGTCTGCGGGGGGGTCGACGTACACGAGCAACAACAGCATCATTGACGAGGAACACTCGGTGAAGTGCAACATTGAGTTATGATTGTGTTTAGAAGCTGGACAAGTGAATCTAAATCATATTTTATTGAATGTACATAGACAATAGTGTACGACAATCTAATTTACAACACAATAAAGCATCAGGAAAGATCAGTGACAGTGAATCTGTCCGATCAAAAGCTTAAAGATGCCGTAAAACGAATAGAAAACCAATCGCTGTATAACTGAGTCTTTGATTGTTGTGATTCAGTTGATTCACGACTTAACTTATCCTGTTAAGATTCAAACTTTAAAAGAGCAGCTTCCTGTTTTCTTTGTCTCTATTTTAGGTCTGTATTAATGACGGTGCAGGGATGCGACCTGGTGACTGTTATAACGTATCATCTTCATATTTAAGTCACCATTCCATGCACCCTTCTGTTCTTACTATTTATACACGTCTATTTATACATATTTCCTTTAATTTGTCATAACTTCCTATAAAAGCCCTTAGAGGTAGAGCTGCTGGCTGCTCTTTGATATCAGCTCACACCAGAGCTGTGGAGCTGAAACTGTCATAAAGATAAGAGCCTCAGACTGGTGGACATGCAAAACTACAGTAAATTCACAATGATAAGTCAATTTGAGGGACTGACCTCATTCAGAAAATACAGTTCACATCAAATCCTCTTAGATATCAAATTTTAGATGATTTTTGTGCCTTTGGATTATCTTTATTAACCCTCACAGTCGGGGGGGGGTGATGATTGTGATGATTGTGTGATGATTGTCTGTGTCAAAACACATTTGAATTCCTGATTAAAAAACCGAGGGGTCTCTGCATAATCAAGAGGAAACATGCATATTTACAGTGTGACACATTTTACAGCTCGTTCATTCGGCCTCGATGCCGAATCTGAAGCCTCTGACGCACAGATGCTGCTGCTGAACTCCCAACTTCACAGCAAACACAAACCGCTCCCGCCACCAGCAAACACATGATTTACATTTCAAAAACCACACAAGTTCAAAGAAAATTCAAATCATTCAAATGATTTCTGAGCAGAGCCTCTCTCTCTCTCTTTCTCAGTCACCTTATATCCGCGGCCCTGTGTTGAAACGAGGCGACTTCGCCAACAAACATATTTTTCCAGCCTGTGAACAAAACTGCACGGCAAAGTTCACGGGGGAAACAAATACAGGCCGATATCATGTAGCTTGAGAAAAGGACTGCAGGGATGTTTTCTTTGAACGCAGCCCGTGTTTCTCGACGAGGACAGATTGTCTGCAACAGATTTGCATGTCATTTAAATCCGGGCAGAGTGCGAGTGCGGGGACGTGGCAGACGCATGTGAGTCGCAGGAGAGGGAGTGATGCAGGGAAACAGGACGGTCCCGACATGTGACTGTTTGTCGCTGACATTCGTTGGCGTCATTGTCGAGGAACCGACAATTTCATTTCATTGCCTGTGTCCTGTCAGACACAGGCAATGAAATCCCATTCGTCTTGTTGTGGGACTCGTGTAAACTTCATCCCAGTGAACCGATGTTGTCAGAAGCTGCTGTTGGTAAATTTGATGTAAAACTTACAGTAGAAAGGTTAAAGATTAAAGACCGGCTGCTGGACTCAGTCTACAGAACCTGAACAGAACTGCAGTGAGCCACATACAGACAGTTATTAGATAGATCGTTTGAGATGGAGCGAAACCGACAAGGAGTTGGCGATAATGGGCTGATGAGGTAACTGGTGATCAGTGTGTGAGTGGGCAGGGAAGCATGGGTGATTGAAGATAAGACACGGGTGAGCAGGCGGGTATGGAGACAGGAAACCGGTCCGAAAGAAAACTGGTGGGCGGATGGAAAATGGCAGGTTTGGAGAGATGAAGGGACAAACAAGACCAGGGAGAAGTAAACAGGTTGGAGAGGGAGGAAGTTTGAAAACCACAAAAGTTCCCAAATCACAGCCAATCCCACGAGGAGTTTCAATACAACTAAACTCAAAGATTCATTATATGAATATATGATCTATGTCACAGATCTGCAACCCGGGTTTGTCGGCCACTTTCCTGCCTCGGCGTTATTCAGCCGATTCACGGACACTGTGGACGGGGACGGAACCAATGACCTGTGAGCAGGAAG
Source organism: Hippoglossus hippoglossus (assembly GCF_009819705.1). Taxonomy (NCBI): domain Eukaryota; kingdom Metazoa; phylum Chordata; class Actinopteri; order Pleuronectiformes; family Pleuronectidae; genus Hippoglossus; species Hippoglossus hippoglossus. The sequence continues at coordinate 3,879,713 of NC_047161.1, forward strand.
GCGAGAGAAAGGGTGAGGGATTGAGATCACTCTGTCTGTACTGGAGGTCACTCTGCGAACAGCCCCGGCTCAACTGCTGCTATCTTTAACCTGATTAGCAGCAGGTCAGCAGGCACGCTGGAGTAAGATCTGTCAGGTGTGTGCGTCGTCTACGTATTCGTCATGTTGTGGGGACCGAGAACCAGGACTACAGTCACATTGTGGGGTCTGGTCTTGTCCTGATAACGCAAATCTTTACATTCCAAGGTGAAAAAATGTTTTTAGTTTCAGGTTCAGCAAGTTAGGTTGGAGTAAATGTCAAGGAAATGAGATGTAAGTCAACGACCAGTGGACCTAATGAGGCATATGTCATTTCTGAGGTCCTGGTTCAGGGTTAGGGGTTAAATGTGAAATTGTGGTTATAGGTTAAGGTTTGGCCGTCCACGACAAATGTCAACGCAAAGTGCCAATGAGGATAGCTGCACAGTCCTGTGTGTGTGTGTGTGCTCAGCTCTTTAACTGCAAAAGTCAAGGCAGCCATGTTCCCATGAAAATCCAGTGAACTGTGGTCTTTCTATAGCACCATCAGAAGAACCATAGAAAACCGTATTTCAGGCCTATCAAACGTGAAACCTGATGTCTCTGTTTGAGGGTCACCGGCTAGGTGAGTGTGGATTTAAAGGGATACAGTCATGGAGGAGCTTAGCACTCGATAGCGTATAAATAGAAAAAAGGAGGAGGAGTCGTCTTAAGAACCGTGTGATCCTACATTTGGGACATACATACGCTGAGTCACTCGTGGCACACGGACACACAGCGGGCGTCTCGATGACACTTACGTATTCGTCTGTCTCCTGTGGTAACATCCACAAATAGACATAAATAATAACATTGGTAAATGGCTGAATTCCATTTAGTTCCTCCAGTTTTAGGGTCTTGTGATTGACATCCAATCATTGCTGCTTCCTTCCTCTCTATCAGACATTTTCTGATGTATAAATACTTTAAACACTGACACACTTTTCCGTTATGTTACAAACTGTTTCTTGTTTCTTCACTGTTGTAAATGCTGTTATTTTGTTGTGTGCCTCTCACACACAAACACTTCGGAGACGCTAAACGAGGCCAAATCACACGTATAAAAGTCTTATTCTTCATCTGGATGGAAATAAGGTCAAACGAGACCAGATCAGATAGAGGAAAAGAAATGAAACGAGATGTAAAGAAGGACAAGAGGAAGGAACATTTGCTCGGGCGATCGCAGGGCGGACAGAGCGGGGAGGAAAATATAATGCACATAAACATCCCACTGATCCACGGCTCAGTTGCAGATAATTCTCAGAAGTACCCTGGCTTCTTTTTTAAACAGGTCAGAAAAAACCGTTTAACGACACAGATCATTGCATCACTCAGATCGTTAATGTCCCCACTTCCTGTGGAGTAACCCTGACTTCTAATCTGTCCACTAAAGAAAGTCATTATCCGCCAATTCTGTGATGACAGCTTATTTTATAAGTGCACAAGAGGGAAGGTAAGGGTGTGTGTGTGTGTGTGGGTGCAATCATGCATTTATAACCCCGTGTGTGTGTGTGTGTGTGTGTGTGCGCTGCAGGATGAGTTTAAATGTCTATCATGAACGCTTTGGGCTGGAAAAGTTACACAACACCTCTTATGGTCTTACCTAACTGCTACTGGGGAGGATTACGGGGATGTGGTGGGATACTGGGAAAGGGGCGGTGTATGCGGGAGGCTTAAGAATATATATTCTAAATTGTACATTTGTCATATACCGTGCACACTTAAAACCATTAATCAGTAAATAAAGGCTTTTCAGAGAAGGAGCAGGATTACTTGGGTGCCTCTATGTATAGGGGATGCAGTTAAACCAAGTGCAGAGGTATAGGTGCTGCAGCTGGGTCCCAGATATCAACTGAAACTTTTCTCTGCTCGATTAGTTTCAAAGACCTTTCAAGAGTTTTCTAGAGGTTTTCATCAGTGTTGTGTTTTTTAACGCCTCAGACCCGACGACAGCCAGAAGCCAGAGGCCTTATGTTTTCAGGATGTCTGTCCCTCCGTCCCATTGTTTTGAACATGATGTCTCAAGAACGCCTCGAGGAAATGTCTTCAAATTTGGTACAAACGTTCACTTGGACTCACAGACAAGACGATTGGATTTGGGAGGTCAAAGGTCAAGGTCACTGTGGCCTATCAGAACCCTTAATCTTAAGAACACCTTGAGAGAATCTTTCTACTGATAACAAATAAACGAATAGATGATTAAAATAATACCTCTAATAAAACCTGTGGGACAACTTTTTTCATATAACTTTCCCCGTTATGTTGTGCTGCAGCCTTTCCTGTTTTTTACATAACCGTGCTGCATGACTGTGCTTTTCCTCAGCCTATAAATTAATTCATGCACCAAACACTCCCAGCTGGCGTATCAGAGATTTGGAAGACGCTGCAAAGAAGAAGTTCTGGTCCTGTTTTTGTTATTGTTTTCTGAGAGAAGTGAACCAAGCAGAGCTGCGTGACCCCGGAGAGCTTTTTAATCCAGATGTACAGTTACATGTTCACCGCGGCGGGGTTAAGATTAGATGACCTCACTGCCGCTGGGCGTTGTGGAGCTGGTGAGGACGGTTATATCAGCCGGGAGCAGCGGGTTTAATATGAATGAGTCTGCAGTGACTGAGTTTGTGGGGGGGAAAGCTCTGGAGACGAGAAACAGGGAGCAGGTGCAGGTCTGAAGCAGCGAGTGGTGATGACGAATCACGGCACAGCTCCCGGAGAACATGACGAGGACATTTACATCGCGTGTGTGTGTGTGTGTGTGTGTGTGTTCTCATAACACAGTGATGACCAATGATACACACTTAGAGGAAGTGATGACTTGCACTCTTTCCCGCATTCACAGCTTTATTTTCACTTTCACTATTATCTCTGGTTATTTGGGGGAAAATCCTTTGATTTATTGTTATTGCTGCACTGGAAAATACATTTGGTTTCGTAAAACTGAAGATTTACGTCACTTATTAGAAAACCAGGCTTAAACTCGAAACCTTATTTTGGAGAAACAACCACATTTGAATAATATACATATTTCTAATTTATATTTAACTAAACAAGTCACAGCAGCTTTTATTTTCACAAAAACCTGAAACTGTTAATTGATTAGTTACTCAACAGAAAATGAAGGAATTGATAATCAGACATTTACTGACAACAATAAAATGTTCTCTGTCGACTTGTCTTGTCTGCACGACGGTCAAAACTCAAAGATTTTCATTTTTCATGTTGTAGAGAAGCAGATGAGGAGGGAAATTATTCACATTTCACAAGCTGTGTATTTTGGGAATTATTGCTTAAAGCATAACTCAAAAGATTAACAATGTCCAAATTGTTGCTGATTACTTAATTTCCTTTGTTCAACTTGTGAATGAATCAACTAATTCTTTAATCACTTTATGCAAGAAAAATGCAGTTTTGATTTTCGGCCTCGTTATAGCAACTGAGATGAGGATGAAAGGAGAATATTATATTATCGTTAATAATTTACACTCTTAGATTTAATTTCTCTTAAATCAGAGAAAACAACATCTTTCCAGTCGTGAAAATAAAATCTGTTTCCAGCTGAAGAGATTTTAAAACGGCCCCAAACAGCTGCTCTTCATTTCTCCACAAAAAGCTGCCTGACTTGTTTCTCAAAGTGGCTGTAATATTGATTTTGTGCTGTTTTTATTTACTCATCATTCGTGGCTAAAGGCCCGACGTGGAGGTTCGTTTGAGCCTCGTGTGTTTTGACTGCTCTCCTCTCTCTTGTCCAGCGGAGGAGTTTCATTATGTAATATCCAGGGAGGAGAGGCTCCGGAGAAAGAAGCCCTGCGGGGGATACGGGCTCTGACCTGCAGCTGCAGCCGCCGTGGGAGGACCGTCGGTTTTTTGACTTCCTGACCCTGCATACGAATTTAGCACGAGACCCAAACACGTTTAAAAAAAAAATCCATAATCTCGGCTGCCTGCAGAGACGAGCGGAGAAAACGGAGATCAGCAAAACCAGCTCCACCTGTTTATTGTTTCTGTACAAATATTTCTCAGACTCATTAAAGTCAATTAAGTCCCTAAAGTATTCAAGTGTTGTTTTATTCATGGCAACGCTCACAGAGGAAAGTTTCATACCTTGCCTGACGTCGGTGACATTCCAAATCGAGGCAATTCCAAGGAGCTCAACATAATGCGGTGGTGAATAAATGGGCGTATTCCACTTTCTCTGCAGCGTTTCCCACAGAATTCAGTCAATCTCTTGCCTGTTGACGTGACAAAGGATGGGCGATCTTAGGTCACTGTTAGATTTGGCCCTCCTGTGGAAGGATGCACCTCCTCCCTGATTTTGCGTGCAACTGACTCGGACATTTGTGTTTTCACAACCAAGCTCCCCCAGAAAATTTCAGGAAAGAATCTGGAATTCAGTGCATGTCTGAAAGGAGCTAGTTTTACTTCCAACTAAGGAAATTATCTTTTGTTTAGCAGTATTATGCAAAAATCACTTTTGCACGAATTTTACCGAAAACTTGTAAGGATGGTACATGGGCCAAGACAGGACCCATTCAATTTTGTCATAGGGCGGATCAAGGAATTTTACATCACTTTCATCATCAGCGTTGTTAGGTAGTGTTTGTTTTTTACATTTTGATGTGTAACAGCTCTACTGTGTGTGTGTGTGTGTGTGTGTGTGGTGTGACAACAGACCCCTTGAGACAAACCAGATGAAGCGCTCCTTCATTATTCACAAGGGGGAAACTACTCGTCTTCTGAGTGCACGTGAAACCACACCGCACGTCTTGTGGCAGCGTGTGCGATCACATTACTACTCCACGGCGGAGATGACAGAGGAGTTGCACATTCCTGCTGCTAAAACAACATTCGAGTCCTTCTCCGTCACGGCGGCGCAGAATGAGCCTTTTGTTCTCCGGCTATCGTCATTTAAATCCCATGACAGGACGCGAGGTCCTCTCGGGTGAATTCATCCCTGCTTGAGAAAAGAAATAACTGTCACAGGTTGAGAAGGACCCAAAGGGAACATTTGAGTTTGTAGAAGTGAGTCTCAAGTCTCAAAGTGAAATTTGGAGATGTTAAATTCAAGAGAGGGATGCGTAGTTTCTTCAGTCCCGAATAAATTATGAACACAGTCTTGTACTTTTACCTTTTTTTTCAGTTTTTCAATATTTATTAGTATATATTTTACTCCGAATCAAATGTTTTATAGTCACGATTCATCTCGTTGCTGGTCTGCAAACTGGTTTCAAATGCAGCCTCGGAATGCGACGCAGCTTCTATTACAGTATCTGAAATATCAGGGTGGGGCGAAGGTGACGGGAGGAAATCTGGAAGATCTGCATTTTCTTTCTCCGTGTAGAAAGAGAACTCACTTTGCTTTATGATTTCCGTTTCCCATACTGATAAATAAAAAGTTTCCACAGGATTTAGCAGTTTAGTTTGCTCTCTGTATATGATTAACTCTGTTGACTGGACAAGAATCCGCTGCCGCAGTGGAAGAAATGTTGCTGCTGCTGAGCTCAGGAAAGTTTCAGTAACAGCTTATGCAACCCTGGGAATCTGTTTTATTCAAGCACTTAAAAAAACCCAGATACAAGCTGTAGCACAGCTGTTTGTGAAAGAGGAGCAAGGAAATTATTACGTAAAGGAATAATTCAAAAGGAAAGAGAAGTCAAATTACACATTTTTCTGATCTCATGTGTTTTCATAGACAAATTTATACACAATCCTAATTTGGAAATATTGAGAAATCTAATGAGCAAACAGATTGATGATACGTGATGATGCAGTTAAGTCATGTTGACCCAATAATCCCAACTTTGTCTCCTGATTACATTTCTCCCTCAGTTTGCTGCTGCATCTTCTGCCTAAGTCACTCTTCATCTGCCAAAAGGCCGCTGACGTCATCGGGCCTGATTGCCAGTCTTCCTCTTACGTAAACATCGAGGCCAGTGCAGCACAGACACACAAACTCTTGTGAAAGGCGAAAGCTCTTCAGCTTCCTCCGGGTGAGTTGATGAATGGCTGCCCGGCGCTCAACCCCTGACTCTGCCGTCAGTTGGCTGGAGGGGCTGCAGTCAGTGAATGAGATGGCTTTCACTTTGCGTTCTTTACATCTCTTGCGATGTTCTCGTCTCGTCATTCGTTTTCAGAGAATAAACGGCGATGCTGCCCTTCTCAGAAGATGGGGGGGTTGCGTAAGAAGCAGGTTTTTTCCTCAAACCAGCTCCGCCGGTCTGTATCTGGGTTAATGCTGCGGCAGCTTTACTGAGGGAGCAGTACGCAGCTGATGCAGCTGATAACAAGAGAGGAGATCATAAAACCAGGGTGTAATGTAATGAATGGGATGGGGTTGAAAACTGGTACTGAAACATGAGGTTTTCCGGAGGGGCTGCGTGTGAAAACGCAAATGTTTTAACATTTTAGTTTTGCCTCAATTTAGGAAGAAGACGAGATTCGAAAATGTATTTTGCAGCGCTCGCCAATCACACGTATCTCTTCTAGGTGTGAACCCGAACTGCTTCAATCCCCATGAAGGAGCAGAGGGATCCAGCCTGGACCAGCTTCCTGTGGGAGGCGGTGGCGGCGGCGCCCGTCAGCCTCAGACTGGCCCGCACACTGCGAGGTGAGAGATATGATTCACGTCCTCCACACAGCTGACGGATAGGAGCTTAACTTTTTACTATTGCCTCCAAAAGCCTGTGCTCAGTTGGCACGACAGTGAAATGAGCAGACAGTGTGGGGTGATGGTGCTGGTTTTCAGTGACACCTACATTTCTGACATGAAGTGGAAGCAGATCAACTCCCCTGGAATCATCTCCCATGACACTTAGCTCTCCTTATCAAGGTCAGTTATCACGCTAACAAACTATCAAACCTGTAAAACCTCGACAGACCGTGGAAGCAGGAATGAAAACACGGTTCAGGTCGGGTTCATAGTGTCTGTGAGCTGAACACAGAACCCTGAGGCTGGTGTCGGATTACTGACGAAATCACGATAATCCAGAGTATTCCAGACCTCGATACGGAGCGAGGGGCTGGAGCTGGTGGGAGGTGAACGTTGTGTCCGTAGTGGAGGGTTTAGACCAATGCAGGATTAGGAACATAAAGCGTTATGAAAGAGGCAACAACGCCATGACAGATACCACCTCATGCCTCCGTTACACAGCCCAGCCCCCATTTTATTTTATAATTCCATATTCTGCCACCATGCTTCCCCGTCCCGCGGTGCCGCCTCGTCACACTCCACACGCAGACACTCAAATGTCGTACGTGTGGCTACTTGATCTGATCTCGTTTGCCGATTTGGGGTTTGATTCCTCCTAAGTGAAGGGACTGCTCGGCATCACAGCACCGGGTCTCCTCGTACGTAACAGTCCCAGCACGGTAATTGAATCATCTCTGCACTGCAGCGATATCGTGGGTCAAGAGCTCTAATACGATTTTCAGGGCTGAGCGGCCGCTAAGTGTTTGGTCGCCTTTTTCCCGCAGCCGCCGTCGTCTCTCTTATTGATGTGTGTGATGAAGAAGAAAATCTGCACAGGTGGCGGGGGGGGGGGAGCAGTTGTGTAACCGTCATTTTGAAGCACTGGACTCTCTGGGGACGTCTTACTAGCGGACTGACCGGAGAAAATCAGTGCATGTCTGAAAGCAGCTTTATTAATCTCAGTCTCAGTGAATTTCCTCTTTGACGGTCCAACGTAGAACATTTCAGTTAAAAGTTGTGTGGTTCATTGTTCGTTTGTTTGTATACTTTGCTGCACAGTTGTCATAAGCACGACTCTGAGTGGAAACTGGCCTGAAGTCTGGAGGACTTGACCTTCACATTGTTTCTTCTCCATTAACTCGGTGGAATCCCGATACTCAGGGGCCTTTGCAGCTCCCTCTGTCTCCGGGGATTCCTCCGATCAGGCAGTGACTCCTCTGAACAATACCAGGTTTGTCCGGGCGTCTTCTCGGCCCCACGCTGTTTGTTTGGCCACTGAAGGAGGAATTTTCCACTGCGAGCCTTCCTCCCGGGGAGAGAGCGGCTTTCTTCTCGTCTTGCTTTATAGACACAGGTGGAAGTAGGTCACATGCACTATGTGTTTTTATAATTAAGAAAACAGTGATGCACCTTTAAGAGGAAGAAAACCTGTGGCCCTCACCTGGTGCTTGACACCAGATTAACTACAGCAAGTGCAAGTGGTTTTATTTTGAAGCCAAAATGCTCAAGTTTGACCTTCACTTCTATGTTTTGGTTTGAAAATGCACCAACTTCACACGACTCCAGAGTTTTAGAGCCGCTGTAACGGAGAAGTTTGTGAACGCTGCGTTTTAGGGCAGAAACATCGATGTTTGGAAACGATGACGTAGACTGATTGAGTCTTTTCAGTCATGACGTAGCTTTCACTGATTTGCACCCTCCTCCGGCATTAGCCTCAGCTGTTGTGCAGTTTAATTCTGCATTTTACAATCATACAACATTTGAAGGAGACAGTCCTGTGTTCACGTGCACACCCAGTGGACACAAGTGGTCGTGTGATGTGTGTTTTCAGACGTGTTCGTATCCACAGGGATTAAAACTGCTGCGGAACCAAAATAGATCGTAGAAGTACGGATGCAGCCTCACGTAAAAAAAGATTTTGAAGATAGTTATGACAACCCAATGTTTGGCTGCCTCAGGGATCATGGCCTGTCAATGACATTTATAAATAGCCCTGTTCCGTCACTTTGCCGCAACAATGCAGTGGATCGCCCGCCTCGCCCAGCTGCCTGTGACGCTGCCGCACACACAAAGCAGAGCGTATGAAACTAAAATAACTCAGTTACTGCTGAACTGTTTTTGAACTTTACAAGTCAAACAAAGTCAGGCCGGCATCACAGCACAGGCGTGATCCTCTTAAACATATGCCCGACCAGCCTGAGTTCCTCTGCAGGCCTGACCCGAGCTGGATGAATGACCCTGCACTGACTTTATCGTGGTCCTATCAAATGTCCTGTTTGTGGACACGCAGCACAGAGTGTCCACACGCAGGCAGGACATGTTGCTCTGCAGCTGAATGCTGCATCACGCGTGTCTGCTTCTCGCCGGCATTCATCAAACCTTTAAGAAATGTATTTGTAGAAAGTGAAGGGTTGTGGCTCAATGAAGAATCCATACACTTTGGTATGGATCTCGTTCAGGGGGCGAATCCAGGAACTGTTTCATCACTTTCTTTAACACAGCGAGACGGGGCATATTTCAGCATTTCCACCATTTTCCCAGAGAATAATTTATGGAGCTTGATAAAGTGTGGGCTTTGCACTTTTACCTGAAATCCCAAACTTCACTTAAAGCAGTCCTGCAGCCAATGAATCATTCTGTGCAGAGAGAAAACCTCCATATAAATCTCAGTCACACTCTTACTTCTGTCCTACAACTTTAATGCACTTCTAAAGTGCTCATCTTCCTTCCATCCTCTCCGGCCTCCCTGACCCTGATGATAGCAGCGTTTTTTTAAATTCAACCCGTGAAGGAAGAGGAGATGCGATGGGCTTCTCCTCCTGCTTGTGGCTCCAGTCGAAGCAGCTGCTTCACTTCACCAGATCAAACGCTGCAGCTCCAGCCGCGGCCCGGCGCTCCTCGCAGCCTTTGATGTTTGCTTTGTGCAGGATAAAAGAGCAGCTCACATCTTTAACAGGCTTAGAAAAACCTCCCCCTGCAAACAGACACCTAATATCCACTGGTGTTGAGAGTGAGAGCCTGTAGCTCACTGCTGCACGTCCTGGTGTCGCACTGCACCGGAGAGGAAGATGATTTAGGCTCGTGTGACTGTCCTACATCCAAGGAGACTCCAAACATAGCTCCACTTCCACGGGCTACAAATTCTCCGGCGATGCCAACGGTGTGAAATACCACAGTCTGGGCACAGAACGCTGCAGAGCAACACATTCAGAGTGTAAACATATTTCATTATCACTGAGTCTGTGAGGACGTGTGTGTGAAATAACAATAACTGGAACAGTTGGAGCTGTAGATCAGACTGTCGTTAGACTGTAAGTCTGAGTTTCATGTTCTCAGACAAGCAACAAATCATTTTCATGTGTAGGTGATGACATTCGTTACATGTAACTTATACATTTGTTGCTTTAGGTGTTGAGTGAAAGTGCAGGACACTAATTTAAAACCTCGGAGAAATACGAGAGAGACTTATAGTAGTTATAGTAATATTATAAAGAGTTTTATAAAGAGCAAATTACTGAGGCTTTGGAATCTTGCTCAGATTTTCTTCCACTCTTTTTGCCAAAGTAAAAGTACAAATAAAAACACAAAAGTGTTCTCGAGTGTAAGTAAAAGTATCACATCAACTTTTCTACTTGTGTAAAAGTAAGTAAGTACTTGCTGAGTGGATCTTATTCCCTAATGCAATGTCATTACAACTACACAATTACAACACCATGATGAAGAGCATTGCATGAGGCAACAGGCTGCTCATTACATTACATTACATTTAGCTGACGCTTTTATCCAAAAGTACTTTTAATACTTTAAGAATACAAGTAAAACAGTTAATTCTGTACTTTTACTTGAGTACATTTTTGTCTCATTATTTTTACTTGAGTAAAATGAGTCCTTCCTCCACCACATGGTTTCTGTGACAGGATCAAAGTCAGACCCGGTGAAGCTTCAGGAGAAAAAGTCTCTCCTGTCTGAACGGTTCAGTCACGAGAGCGGAGGAGCTCTGAGCTCAGTCATGGGAACAGAGCACCGGTGCAGACGGCCAACCGTCTCCTGATGTTACAGAATCATATGACACAGGCCGAGACATAGGAGACGTACAGTCACCGGCATTCCTGACCTCACTTTATCCTGCTCTTTTTCTCCACTCTGTCTATAACAACACAGACACACACACACACACACACACACACACATATTTTCTGCTCATGAGAACCATAAAACCAGTGCATTCCTGTGCAGAGCCACATGAGTGGAATTAGACTAATACCCGATGAGTTACATAATTCTGGGTTTAATCTACAGCCGCTCGGCCTGTAACCTTTATTTGCTTTATTTACTCGAACACGAAGAAGGACGGAAACTTACAGAACCGTAGCAGGATGTCAGAAAAGAAAAACTCTGCAGTGCGTTGTTTTCCACTCGCATTGTGTAGTTTCACATGACGTGTTTTATAAAACTCTCGCTGCTTTATTTACATGATGTTATTTTAGGGTTTGACAGCTGAGATGTGGAGGCCGGACGACGTGATGGTCGGAGGAGACCTTTGACCTTTGACCTTTGAAAGACGACTCCTGCAACGTCACATTGTTATGTCATTAAATGGAATAATCAGGATTACATGAGATAAGACCAACTTTATTTGAAAGTCCTTTTATAACATCACTTTCTTTGTCACTATGTTGCACAGAAACACTGAAGTTAATAGAACTGATGATTGGCTGTGAGGCAGCATTTACTAAAAACTGTGTCACTGCACATTTTGTTTCTGTCGTTAGAGAGTTAAACACTTTATATCTGAGGTAGAGGAGTAGATGTCAGCTCTGGGGCGGATCCTCTGCTCCTGCCATCATCTGGCAGCCGGTGCCGGTGGGATTATACATCCTGTGTGTGCGTAATTGGGATTATCTGAGCCTCAGCTCCGTGATTCTGCACAATAATCTGGAGACAAAAACCATCATTCAGGAAAAAAAGAAAGGACGCACACTGAGGATCGTGCACAGAGGGATTTCATAGGCTGCACGCTCACGTAATCTGATTTCATGAGTTAATGGATGAATGGACGGAGGGGGGGGGGGGGGGGGGGGGGGGGGGTGCCAGGGTCAGACAGGAAGAGCAAGCTGGTTTATTCTGTGTGTGTGTGTGTTTAATTACATTACATTTGATTACAGTTCGTCACAGATAGGAAATGGAAAATAGCTTTGACTAGAGATGCATCAAACTGATATTACACAGAAATAAAACTGGTCTTTATTATTTTGAATATTCTCTTCCATTATTATTATATTATTTCAGGCTACTTCACTTGGACAACAAGACTCCAGCTAATTAACGCACCGGTCAACAACGGTCATTGAACCTCTGACCCTAACGAGTCCAGGGGGGTCAAGTTTGGTTCAGATATTCTGTAACGGTGTGTGACAACATAAGGACAGCTCCCTGCTACTGTGTTTTTATTTGCTATAATCAGAAAGATTTCAAGCTCTAATGGCAACTGCTGCAGAAAATCATGATTCACCACAGGGAGACTGATCAAATAAAGGTTGAATGAGAGACTGCATTGAGTTACAGACGACAGGAGAGCTGAGGCTTGTGATGGAAACCGTGTGAGCGCGTTAACTCGTGACGGACAAAGTTTGAGGAAACAAACGTTCTCACACGGAAACATTTGTTGAAGGTCAACGCGTCGAGGATAAAAGAGATGAGCGATACAAGTTAACACTGTGTGGAGCCACCTGACTCTGAAGGTCATCACTCTGGCTGGCACCCGTGTAAAACATTCCCCAGTAGGGATATTCTTCATGGGACCGGACCACCTATCCGCACATTGCGTGAGGATTCCCACTGGGTATCAAACCGTAAACATAAAGCCACGTTTTCCTAAGTCACGTTGCATATTTTGTGCAAGACTTTTCCCGAGGGAAGAGAATCAATCCCAGAGCTGCAGGGCCCCTGTGTTATGTCTGCTGAGTCCCAGAGGCTCGTACCTGCAAGACCTGTGTTGCTATAACAACAGCCATTAGGGACGGGCGGCTTCACAGCTTCTCCTTGAGACAGACTTAAGGCTACCTACGTAATTAACTGAAGAACTCTGTGTTCTGTGTCCCATCTCGTAACATGGATGAGGTGGTCGTCCATCTTTATATACACTCATTTCCCCACATGAATAAATGCTCTTTTCAATCAAGGTCACATCTGAGACTTTTAATTCATACAAGGCTCAATCCTGTTTCAACATCACACAGTTTCTCCTCTCGGCTTTTCTTTCAATTAGCACCAGAGCAATGCATGATGGGACATGTTTGGCTCGGTTGGCGATCGACCACTTCTTCTCGATGCACCACCACCGAGGAGCTTATGTTCTCGTCTGCGTTTGTTTATTGTTTATTTGTTAGTAAGGGACTGATGTTTATGAGAGAGTTCGGATCCAAACAAAAATCTGCTTCTAATGGATTTAAATGTGGTGTCTCAAAGGGTTATAGGCTTTTTTTTTAAGCTATTGTATGGAAAGAAACCACCGTTGTGTATCTGAGAAACTGATGTGGTCGTAGCTATGAGACTTTTCTATGTTCTACTGAGAGTCACTGTAGATTAGTTGTGTTTCAGTTATGGTTCATGGTCCAGTTTGGTCTCACAACACAAGATGCCCACTTGGTGTTTTCCCTCCTCCCTGTATCTCAGCACCTGCGTCTATCAGGCTCACATGAGATAAGACACGTTCCTTGTGTGACAACCATGTTTCAGCCACTGGACCACAGTGAAGGACTCGTGCTTTTCACAGACTTTTTGTGATTTTTGTTTGTCTTTCCAGTTTTATGTCTGTAAACAGCCAAACAAACAAACTGTGCTGAATCTGTCCTGAAATGCTGCCTGTTCGCCAACAACAGCAGGGACACACAAACAAGCTGGGGGGGGGGGGGGAAAGACCCAGACGCACCAAACTTTAAGAGATTACAGCTCTGATTCGTACTGACTGTTCTCAGCAAACCGACACAGTCTGTACTGATGCGGCAGAATTTTAAGCCGATCTCTTCGCGGCACAGAAAAGCTTAATGGAATCGAGATTTCCGGGCCTGTGCGGGTTCCCCTCGGGGGCCAGTGTGTGTTTTAATGTCACTGACGTTTCCCGTAGAGACTTCAAACGTGAGCCGAGCGGTTCCCAGCAGCACCGGGGATGACTTGGAGCTCGCCTCCTGCAGATATGCTTTTTTCCTTGGCTCGGACTCAAGTGTGTCTGGCTAATTATAGCAGCTCGCCGCCCAGAACGGCTTCAGACATCTGGTGTTCGCTGTTCCATTTTTTTGCTCCTCTGTTTCTGACGGACTCCTGCTGAACACAGGTCACTAAGAGACAGCAGCTTGTTTTTGAATCTGTGCTCTCTGCTGTTTTCTGCCCGTAACGCAGCATAAAGTCACACAGCTTACTGTCAATTTACAGTTCAGACACCAAAACGCTCTATTAGACACTTCAGAAAACATTCAGTTCATTTGCAGCTGTTGTTTGTTTGAATGCTTAAAATTACTGTGTGAAAACTGGAGCGCTTGTGTTTTATCATGCTTCAGTTTTGTGAATACAACTGTGTTTGCAGAGAAATCCCCAATTGTACTCAAGGTAATGGGACGTTTTGTTTCGGTCGCCTTTTAAATGCATCACACCCCCTTCACCTGTGGGACTTTGCCCGTCTCCTGATGTGGGGGGAGTTGGTTGGGTGACGACGGCGGATACAGTTGAGCTCGGACTAGCAGAGGATCCTGTGGGATTTGGGCGACAGATAATAGACTTAAAGACAGATCCCTGCTGCCTCGCCCCTCTTTTCTCAATGAGAGCTTTAATCACTGAGCCTGCTGGTGCGGGAACCTGCCGCAGCCTCTCTGAGCCGGACTGTGTGACCGTGGAGCTCACCAATCTGTGGTGGAAAAATCTACAGAGCAGTTTTAAACATTAAATCTACAAAATGGGAGACATGTGATGAACGGCACTGAGCCGCAAGACAAAGCTTTTGATTTATCAGTCGTTCTATGTGCAGACCCTCACCCATTAGTCATGAGCTTTGGGAATAATACCAGAATAAAACTGGAATAATTCAGAGTTGTTATGGTTGAGTTCAGAGGTTCCTTTCCATTGATGCAGCCAGAATATCAGCATCAGCAGGAGGGCGGCCACAAAACGTCAGTTCCCCGCGACAACATGTTACCATGGCGACGAGCTCACCTGGCCGCGTCTCACGCTGCTTTGGGCCTTTGCCAACACGTCGAGAATAACCTGCGCCTCATCTGACAGGTTAATGGGATTGAGTCAGGTTGAAAAACAGAGGATTGATGGTGAGTTCAACAGTCAGAGGCCTTGTTTGGTTTTTACAGGACGACTGAAGTGACTCAATAATACGTAACTTAACAGGCTGCAGGGAAGGAAGTGGTAAAACTAAATCCCTTCCTGATAAAATGTGGTTATGTACCTTACACTTTTTCCACGTATGAAACTAGCCACGACAACAGACTCCATATCCCACTGATGTTTGTTAGATTGTTCATTTTAAAGTTTGGTTTTGATTCGTTATTCGATGCTGTAAAAAATTAGGTGAAACGCCATGATTGGCAGCCGAGACTGTCTCACGATTGGTCGAGCTCGTGAACTGCATGGTCCATTTTTATTCACAGTCTACGTGCACAACCAGTGGAACCAGTGGATCCAGTGGCAGCCACCAGCAACGCGAACAGTAACTTCAGCAGCTCACTTACAGTAAGAACAGGACTCACAGTGTTCCGGTAATCAGGACATTTTTCTGTGAGTGAGGGAAATGTTAAGTAAGATAATCTGATAAAGTCATTGATGCATTCAGACTTGTGGAGCACTTTCCAGAGTTGCCCCCCGTCCCTCCGTCTGTCCCTACAACATGTGTTAAAGGATTAAATCTATCAGAGGAAAGAAATGTCCCCGCGAGCCCCTGATAATGGATTTTTCCGGGGGGGAGCCCCTGTGTAGAAAACTGCTCCTGCGTGGGCACCATTAAACCGTGGCTAACGCGACTCCCGGCAGGAGACGCAGCGACAGGGAGGGTTCGGCTTGAACGACTCCCACAGGTAGGAAACAGACGACCAATTATGAGCTGCGACAGGCGGATCAGCATGTTCCGATCTGGGCCTCCTCCCTCGAACCTGGCCTGCTGTCAAGCTGCTTGAGCTCAGCCCCCCGCCTCTGTCTGCCTCCTCACATCTACTTCACAATTACAGCCTGTCTGATGGCGTCCTAATCACTGCAGCAGTCAGATCAGGCTTCAGATCCGCTCCCGTGTTTCTCAACAGTATTCGCCGACGACGGGCACTTGAGCAAAATGGGACTAAAAATAAAAAAAGAGGAATGTTCGAAGGTGTAAACCACATTTAAGTTAAAGGCTTCCTGGAGCACCAGTGGCCTCTCCCTCCCCGCGAGTTAAAACCACCAGACCGGCTGGATTACAAGAGGAGAAGGAAGCAGCCAGTGTGACATAAGAGTACAAACATGATTCTGCAGTCGCTTCTTAAAATCAGTGAGGACAGGAAGCAAAGTGACTCATTGTTCTAACATTTCAATCAGCTCCACACATCATGTTGTCATTTAAAACTCCAGGGTTTCACCATTTGACATGTTTGGGAAATTTGCCCGAGGGGAAACAGCGTGTGAAAATTGGTGCAAATCTGGATCTTGTGAATTTAAATGTGATTTCATAAGGGACCCCCCGGGGCCTGGGCGGAGGTATGAACAAACTGAGACTGTGATCCTTGTATTCATTCGTCTTTCCGCTCCATTAATGAAAACTCTCCCTGGAGGCCGCGCTGCTGTCCCGGCTAAAAGGCGAATAAAGCTTCACGTGGAGTGGATTCATTAAGTGAAGTGAAAAAGCTCTTCTCCAGTTTCTGAGTGTTTTTCCATCGGTCACTTTCACCCCATGTTCCCTGATTGTGACGACAACAACAGCGGAAAAAAACAAAACGTGATGACCTCCATTGTGGCTCATTGTAAATACTTGATGTGTGTCCCTGTCATTGTGATTGTCTGGATTTCACAGGGAAACCAGAACAGCAGTAAAACGTGATAACAAAAGTTCAATCACCTCCTTTTTAGAGGAGATCTGTTCACACATTGTGAAATATGTTTGATCGGGTCAGGTGCAGATCATAAAAACACTCTTATCACCCAGTTATTGCTTCATTTTGTCAAACACCTTTTGTACAGAACATGTCCCTGCGTCGCGAGCACAGGAACAAAGCATTTTTGATCTGCTTGTACTGTAAACACGCGTGAGTAACTACTCTTCCCAGCACTGTAGGTTGTGAAATCCCATCACAGCGTGCAGAGGCCAGCGTCCTGCTGAGTAATGCTGCACAAGGTCTTACTTGCAGGACACGTTACTCTGAGATAAGGGCACTTAAGCTCCCTGACTCCAACTAAACGGACACCGGCTGCGTGGCATTCAGTCGTGTTGTAGGTTTACCAGAGCAAACGGGCTGATATGATGCTGGGAGGTGAGCTTGATGGAGAGTATGTGCCGGAGCCATGGAGCTGGGACACCGTGTCATGTGATAAGGCTATTAGACATGGATCTGGTGTCCTTAAATAACCGGGATTTAAGCCTGAAATGGTGCCGTTGAGAGAAAAAGAGATGGAAAGAGCTGGTTGGCTGGAGGGACCGGGGCATGGATGTGGTGTATGGGGGGTGGGGGGTGTTTGGGGGCACACGGGAGGACGAGGAGGGGCAGGAGAGCAAAAACAGCTGAGATGCTGAGTCAGAGTTCGGAAGGGAACATCCAGCTTCGAGTCCTCGGCGTTAAGAGGCTGACTCAGTCTGCAGAGCGCTGGGAAAATCATGTCCTGGACAACTTCTTAGTGGGTGATCCATCTCCTGAATTACAACCTCACACGTAAATGAACTGGTATGCACTTTGTCCCCATGTCCAGGTTTTCCAAGAGACCGGAACACGACTTTCTGTACCATTGCTGGATAGGGACCTTTTTTTGATTGAATTTAAGGGGATTGTTGAGCCAACTCTGGGACGTTCTGTTGGTCATTTGAGGTTAATGTTCTGCAAAGTAGTTTGACTTTTAACTCACACAAGCAAATGTTCCTTATTTTACATTTTAGTGGCTCACCCAAAGTTTTCTAATGTACGACGGAGTATTATGAAGACAAATGATACCAAGATTTCAAGAATAATGTTGAATTAACTTGAATTAAGTCGTAATTTAATGAGAAAAACATCAAAATGTTGTTAAAGTTGTTTGTTAAGAAAATACAAAACCCCTTTGACTATCATGCAGAACTAACGATAACCTCACAGTCGACCACTACCAAACATTTCTTCCTCCACAAAGAACTTTATTCTCATATATTTATGACTTTTTTCTTCTAATATTATGACTTTATTCTCATGATATTACGATTTTATGACTTTATTCTCAAAATCTGAGAAAAAGTGGCTCCAACCCTAAAGACATCTTGACTTGGGTTTTAATTTTCCCCCACTTAAAGCTGCATTAACAGATTCTCTGGCCACTTGGGGGCAGCACAACAAGCTACACACTCAACATTGATACATCATCATCTAAGCTGTGAGACTTTGGGATTTGACTGAATCTCTTGAACGTTAACAATAAGTGACGATCAAGCTGCAACAGATACAAGACGAGGCCCTGATTCCATCACGGCTCCACTCCGCCTCCCTGTCGAGCACGAGGAGTGAAGAATTTCATGTCATTTTGGCAAACAGGCATCAGGTGAAAAGGATTATGTGCTCATTAACCCCGAAGCCCTGAGTCCAGCCTCAAACCGCAGCCTTCACAAAGCCCCTCAGGTCACTGCGTGGGGTCGTGAGAGCGGCTGGGAGATGCTGAACCAGCTGGAGCCTGAGCTGCACCTCAGTGTCTCACCCACTGATGCTGCATCCAAACCAAACTGTGGGCTCCGTCACTCCAACTCAAACAGGGGGGGGGGGGGGCCGGCCACTTAAGATTAAACTCAGACGAAGACAGAGCTCGCATATCGATTAAAACCCAAACAAATACATGTCTCGGGGCAGTTTCACACCCACCTTGTTTGGTCCAGATCTCAGATCATGGTCCAGACTAACGGACCAAAGTTTAGTCGGACACATGGGGGTCTTGGTTGGTTCGGACCGTTTTTTGGGGATAGTTCAGACTTATGGACCAACTGAAGCAAGTTGAGAAAACAGATCTGAGATAATCAGAAATAGTTAAAAGTAAAATCTGCAGATGTGACCTCAGGGTCAGGATTTAAAGACTCTAATGATTTATTGGTCATGAATGTTTATTGTCTGAGCTCGACGACAAGGTGGCATCTCCTCACAGCTCAGAGCCGGTGGTCAGCTGACAGCCGGAGGCAGCACATGCACACAAAGGCATTATTCACATGCCGGCTCTGCATGTGAATAATGCCACTTACATAACTGACACTTTAGTCTGTAGTTTTACAGAAACAAACCCTCTGCATGTATGTGGTGCTGCAGGATTTACATAGAGCGTCTTTTCTCTTATCCGGCCAATCCTCTGGAGTTAGATTCAGTTTGAGTTACAGTCATTCAGCTTGAATAGGATTCAAAATGTCTTTAATTGACTGTTAATGATTTACATTAAACTGTATGAGAATGTATATAAACATAGGAAGGAAATACATGTGGTGGAGAGCTGCAACAATAAGATAGCAAACATCTCATTTAAATGTTCTTAGATGCTAAACTGTGTTGCATAGTCAGGACTTTAGAAACACCCCTACCCCTGCAACCTGGTGGAAGGATGCATTATGGGTCAGGAAAGAACCCATTTAGTTTTGGCTTGGATCTGGATCATTGTTTCTTGCGAGAAAAGGCATTTATTAAACATTTGACTGATTCCTCAGGCCTTCATCTCGGTTTCTAAAAAACACAAAACAAATCCTCCCCCCCCATAAAC
The DNA here is from genome assembly GCF_009819705.1 of Hippoglossus hippoglossus. Classification (NCBI taxonomy): domain Eukaryota; kingdom Metazoa; phylum Chordata; class Actinopteri; order Pleuronectiformes; family Pleuronectidae; genus Hippoglossus; species Hippoglossus hippoglossus. The sequence goes on from NC_047161.1 coordinate 3,899,388, forward strand.
ATAAAGGCTTTGACCCTCGGTGACGCTTCATCTTTGTGGTATTGCAGAGTCATTTCCAATATGAATGTAAAAGTCGATTTTGTGATCGTGGTCACTGAGCTATTTTAAGATCTCTGACCAGAGGCTGAAATGTGATTATCTGATTGTTCAAGCCTGGTAAATCATTTCAAGCTTTGCCAGATATGAGCTGTTCTGCCTGTGATTGGTATTGAAGTAGGATTATTAAATTATGCTCCATTGATATGGTATTTTGTTCGGTTAAGACTTTGATAATCAAGTTTTTCTTATATTTATATATTCAACAGAGCAGTGACGCTGACGTCCTCCTCTGGGCTCTTGATTTTACACAACTTCCTGTAAGACTCTGTTTTCATACAGAAAACAGAGGAGGAGCAACAACAGCTCATGTTTTTGTCCAAACACAGATTTTCATCTGGATGCCGAACGGTGTCAGCCGGGCGAGAGGTCAGCGTCACTTCAGGGAAACAAAGCTGAACAGTACTGGTGTATGGTTGGTATTGTTGTACGGGGATTCAGTCTGAGTCACCGACCACGAGCGTCCTCCTCGTGGACGCTCCAGAGCTGCCCACGCCCACGAGCAACGGCTGTCCACTGGGTTATGAAAGCCGTCCTACATAAAACATCTTCTGTGGCGGTGGCTACAAAGCAGTTTTCAAACTATGCATTGTTTTTTTTCTTTTATTCAAAAATGCTTTATTAGGCTTCCATTCAGAAAAAAATACATTTGCTTCATAAAACCTGTCACAAAATGTTTGAAAAATGCAGTGACTTCTCCCAACAAAATAATAAATAATCACTTTACTTAATATTAAGCTGCAATTAGGAGAAATAAAGTAGTTTTTCAGTGTTCTGAGTTTAAGTACTTGATATTGTGTGTCACGCTAAAGGTGAAGATGTATTTGTACTATGTAAGTAGTAAAATACATTATAACTCTTCATAAACGGTGCCTGCAAAGAAACCAACATATTATCTTTGGCATTTTCTTAATTTTATAATTGAATGTATTAGTGTTTATACCCTTTGTCTCCCAGTATTTTGCCCTTTCTCTATTAAAACCTAATTCTTTGTTCTCTTGTAAAGAAAGTTGTAGTTTCTGTAATGGACAGTGTTGTAACGGCTGATTGTTTGTCACTGTATCAGTTTTAAACCATTTTATTACCATCATTTATTTTCATGCCTCTTGTCTGTTCATTTATAAAAAAGGACTTCAAACCAAAACATCTCATTTCCAACAGAAGACACAAAATCCAGGTCAAGCGTCTGGCAGCCATTGTTGATTCGTTACTGCCCCCTGCTGGACACCTTGTGTCCCTGCAGTACCAGAGGCTGCAGCTTCAGGACCACATTCCTCAGGCCCATGTTTAATAAAGATGTTTTGGTTTGTGTGATGGAAATTAAATATGGTCTTTGTGCCGATGATGGAAACGGTTCAATACACATGAACAATTTCTACCTCACAAAACCAAAAGCAGTAAAAACTATTCATGTGTATAAAAATGTGTCATGTTTAAAGGTAAATTCTCTTATTTATTTATTTATTCAAAGTGAAGGACAAAAAATAACATTTACCATAAAGGCTATCATTGACTCACACTAGGTGGCAGTGTCGCTAAAACCACAGGGTCCTAAAAACTGCAGCTTCCGGTATTGCAGACGTATGTGGTTAACTACGTCACATCCGGGCCGGTGCTCCACTTTCCCCGGGAGCAGCTGAACGTTGAGGTTCGTCTCGTGAATCTTCTTCCATCTAACTTTAGTTTAAAGCAGATAAAGTTTCTGATTCTCTTAAATGTTGCAGGAGGAAAGTGTTTTATCGTGATGGAGGATTTTTGTTGCGTGAAAGTGTTTTTTAAATGTTTTAGAGTTGAAACGTGGCCTCGGTGTCAAACATGGTGGATTTGTTTCTAACTGTTTATTTCTCTTGTTTGTTGTTTTTACAGACTGAAGACGATGAATCTGTTTTAATGATGGAAAGGTGAGACTGAGTTTACCTCCTTATTTCTCATGTTACTGTAATAAGCAGAAATAAATACATGGAGGAGCAATAATCTCCTAAAGTTTAAAATAATCTGTCTGTTAACTCGGATTAAATCAAAGTCCAGGTTATATCTTAGACTTTTATCTGAGTTTCAAGATCCACAACTTTCCACCTTAGAGGTAAAGGGTTATAAACTTTACACATCCTGGTGTACGGTGGCCTAGAGAGCTCAACACGTGCAAGTTAGGAAAACAACTCCCATCAATTTGATCCTCATCAATTCTGATAAGTTGCTTATGCATTGTGTAAACATAGTGATGAGGTATAAATCACAATTCAACTCAATCTGATTTATAAAATTATTTGTTTGTCATGTTCTGCTCCTAAAGAACTTTTTACAATATAAGTATGTACATTGTAAACAAAATATATTCTGTGTAGTGACTGATGTGTACATTTTTAGTTTGGGAGTTTTGTCCATATTGTTCTGCCCTAATCAGAGGATTTCTCTGTAGTTTATTGATTGGTCACTTCCTGCAGGTTTTTGTGTAGTTCAGTAGTTTTGTGTTAAACTGTGCAGACCTTTTCCAGCGAGACCCAGCCTGCAGTGGCTCTGTTCTTTCCTATTGTGTCTGCTAGAGAGACATGAGGCCGTTTGAGGCCCTGCTGTGTTTCTTCATGGCAGGGTTATAGGTAAACCTCAGACACACTGTCCACTCTGTCAAATAATTAATCTTGGGAGGATTCTAAAATCTAGTCTCTATAAACAGATTCTGTTTGTGAGGAGACCTTCAGCTTGTTTTATAAACTTCCTGAATGGTACATATAACAAACTGAGACTTTTTAATTTAACTAGAATTTCTGGACTAAACAAAGTAAAATGTTGTTTTGACAGAAGTGCAGAGATGAAGCCAGGCCGTGTTCTACCCAGAGCTCCTGACTGACGTCTGGTCCTCATGTCGGAGTTTGACTAAACTGAAAAATCCAGGTTTGTGTTTTTCTAAAGACAGAATTTTATGAAAATAATTGTCGGTTTGTGCGTAATTTGTATTATTCGTAATTATCCTATTTTTACTTTGCCATGACCCTCCCTCAATACAACATTTGAAAATGCCAAGTATTGGAAATGGGTTAAACGGCTTTAACAGTAAAGGAACTACTTTCTGTCAACTACCGCCATAATATACACATTTAACAGCTGAGAGCAGTTCTGAAATTGTACACATGAACAGATCTACAATCAACAATCTCAGGGTTTTTGCTGCTCATCTCTCCACGTGTTGAAGTAAACCAGTAGCTCCTGTGCAGACCTTTTCCAGCGAGACCCAGCCTGCAGTGGCTCTGTTCTTTCCTATTGTGTCTGCTAGAGAGACTTGAGGCCGTTTGAGGCCCTGCTGTGTTTCTTCACGGCAGGGTTATAGGTAAACCTCAGACACACTGTCCACTCTGTCAAATTAGTTATTACGACTCAAATGATGAGTCTGCTTAGTGTTTCATTGAAAACATCATCAAACTGTAAAAGGTTCACTGTGCCATGAAAGGATTTTTGCTAAAACAAGTTTAAAAATGTATAGAAGAAGCTTTTGATATTGATTTGCATTTCAATCTGTTTATAAATGAATAAGTATCTTGTGCTTTCTTTTAAGAAAGTTGCACAAATGATAATTAATCTGGGAGGATTCTAAAATCTAATCTCTATAAACGGATTCTGTTTGTGAACAAACCTTCAGCTTGTGTGATAAACTACCTGAAGGGCACATAGTACAAACTGTGACTTTTTAGTTTAACTACATAAGAATGTCTGGACTAAACAAAGTAAACTGTTGTTTTAACAGAACTGCAGAGATGAAACCAGGCCGTGTTCTACCCAGAGTTCCTGACTGACGTCTGGTCCTCATGTCGGAGTTTGACTGAACTGAAAAATCCAGGTTTGTGTTTTGTGAAAATGACGATGATGAGTAGCAGTGAAAAGTATCAGAAATGGGATAAACACAGATCTACAATCTCATAGTCTCATAGTCTCAGGTTTTTAGCTGCTCATCTCTCCACGTGTTGAAGTAAACCAGTAGCTCCTGTGCAGACCTTTTCCAGCGAGACCCAGCCTGCAGTGGCTCTGTTCTTTCCTATTGTGTCTGCTAGAGAGACATGAGGCCGTTTGAGGCCCTGCTGTGTTTCTTCACGGCAGGGTTATAGGTAAACCTCAGACACACTGTCCACTCTGTACTGTGGAAAGTATCCGTATCGTCCCACTTCTCTGCGACTTCATTACAACAAACTGCTTCAGTCAGAAACGTTCCTCCACTTACATCCTGAACTTGTAAAGCAGGCTGTGAGATGTAAATATTTCTTTCTCTTGTTCCCTCAGGTTTTCAGGACCTTCTGGATTCTCTACAGAAGATGTTTGACTCAGTGTCGTCGGTGCTGTCTGGACTCTGAGGTGCAGGAAACACAAGGTCAGTCCTGAGTGAAACATTGTTAGTGAGTTTCAGTTGAAGATCTGATGTAACAAAAGTCAAACAGAAATATTGTTGTCAGTCTCTTCAGCAGAGTTTAATATGTGACCACTGTTTTAGATTTAAGAGCTAAAACTATTTTATGAGCAAAGATTATAAATAACTGACCTTTTTCTGTTCTATTTTCTACAGAGGAAGTGAAACACAGAAGTATCCAGAGCTGCGGCTGGTCATCCTGTGGACCTCTCTCTTTAAGACACATTTACATGATGTCACATGAAGAACTACTGTGGAACAAAGAGAAAGAGAAATGTTACGATCACTGAATTAAAATCTGTGCAGGATTTATTTTACCTTATTTGAAATGATCCAAGTGTCCAGTGAATATACAGATAAATAAAAACAAGGTTTACCAACTGTTGCCTTTTGTCGCTCGAGCGTTTATTTTTTGTTTTGCTGAAAGAATTTGTGAAACTCTGCTGAAATAAAATATCTGAACTCATTTGCTGCAGTATCTTGTTTTTTTAAATCAAAGCAATAGTTTATGGCGATAGAACAACTTTCATATTAGGTTATCAGGATTTCTTGGTCGTAGACGACATGTACACTTTCCACAAAGCTTGTAGTGGATGTTAGTTGTCGATGTGCATTAATTTTAAAGTTAACAATCCTTATAAGTGTTGTGAAGTCATCCTGTAGATTTACTGTCATCGTCCTGCTTCCACTGAGCTTCAGTTGGATAATCTCCACCCTGACGTTGTCCTGTGAGAAACTATGATACACGTGGGAATCCAGTTTCCTACTGTGAGGATTTCATGTTGAAATGTTGAACCCCTCTGTGCCGCACATATCTCTGCACATTCTTCTCTCAGACATTTATTTTCAAATAGTCTGATAATGGTCAAGATCCATGTGGGGGCGCTGTTGTACCACATGTACAAAGGCCAGGTATGAACTCCACTGTCAGTCTAGTTTTTTATTAAATATTGAAGGGGTTTCCACTGACATTATTTTATTTTAATTATTCGAACATTTCCTGACTATTCTTTTGCATTTTATCTCACTTCGTGTTATTTTATTGTGGATTGCGTAGTGAGCATGAAGCGGATGTGACGTTGTTACCATGTTACTTTCACTTTGATCAACCCTGCGGAGAGACACTGTCCTGAAGTGAACAAGTGAACACGTGAAGAAGTGAGTGACACGTTCATTGTGTAGTTCCAGTGTGTGTTTGTCACGTTTGTGAACCGTGTGTTCGTCTGATCGTTAAAAACAAACAACGTGTTAAATCTCAAACTGACTCGTTGCTGCTTTTAGAAAGTTGTTGTCATGGAAACTAGTCGCTTTTTGGCTGCTCCCGCTTTTTTAATATCGATTAAGTTGATTTGTGTGATTCATGGAGATCCGATGATTTTTTTTTTTTTCGTAGGGGGGGGGGTATCTATATATATGGCGCATTTCCGGTCAGCCCGCGAACCTGCTACCTTGTAATCCGTTCAGTGTGTAGGGGTTTGGCGGGAAATGATGATGGTCTTCACAAGTGACCTACGCAAGCGTATAGCCCTCCCCCCCCCATCTCTCTCTCTCTCTCTCTCTCTCTGTCTGTCGTTCGCTTGTGTGTGTCCGTCTGTTTAGACACAACCGACACGTGTAAGTACAGCAGGAATATCCAAAGTATGGGATGCATATATGTTCATTTATATCATATAAAATATATTATTTATATATCGTTTACAATCGATTTTTCGGTGTGTTTTCTGGCCGATACAATAGAACAGACATTATTCGCCCACTCGTTCCTGACAGAAACCCACATAGTGAACTACTCCCCAACACTCTTATTCTGAAAAAAACAACAACCATAGTTTACTCCTTAACATCTCTTATTGATGGTATATTCCGCCTTTTGTTTCCCGAGAGCCACGATTTTCACAAAGCGTCACTTTCGCTTTCTGTTTGCAGCCTGGAAAGTCCACACGTCTCATGCACAAGGTGAAGAAGAGGAGAAGGTGATGAAGGTGATGTTCTCCTGTCTTCGTCTTTGAGGAGGGTGAGTCACAGAGCACAGCATCCACATCATCAGACATGACAGGAGGAAGACGTGGGGAAATGTTGCCGTTGTTTAATAACTTCTATGTTTATTTCTGTGAAGTTTCAAGCTGCAAACTAAAGCAACGTCTCGTTTAAAGTGTGTTAACCTTAAAGTGAGGGATCTTTTATCGCCCCCTGAAATGCAACAACATTAATACGACTGTTTGGCACTCAGACATGAAGATGGTAAATACTGTTGATAGTTGAAGCAATCCCATTGGATGGATAGATAGATGGATAGAATTTGAGAGAAAGGAGATAGATGGATAGATCCTCTCGTTGTACAAAAACGAAACCTGAACATCTCAAATCCAGTCGCCACCATGATGCGTTTTTTGATGTTTGATGAATCATGACTCTTTCCACAGTTGAAAGAAAAACCGAAACATTAAAGTGAAAGCAGATTTTCCTGAGGTAATCAAACAAATCCGACTCATTCATCATCATCGACCTCATCAGATTGATTATTCACTTATACACGTTCTTTCAGTGTCCCTTCTCTTCTCAGATGGATTTCCCTGTGGAGGCGACGGTGCATCTGGATGGTTTCCGAGATGACACAAAGGTGCGAGAGCTCCTCCGCTCACATGACTTTGAGGTGAAATATCTGCACAGAGACCTGGTTCGTGTCAAGGGTTCGTTTTTGAAGCTCAAAGCTGTGAAGGCCCTTTTGGAGCAACTCCTTAACCGACAAGACCAGACTGAGGCAACCCCGCGCTCGTCCTCGCCCTTCTCTTCTGGAGCCATTTCCAGATACAACACCGACATCCGCCCAAATTCGGGTGGCGACAGAGGCAGGTCAGGATCCAGTGACGGGCCACTGCACCCTCACCCGTCCTCACCCCACACCTCTGCACCCAGGGTGTCAAACACGTCCCGCACTCATCAGATCTCTTCAGAGCACAGAGCTGCTGTCTCTACAGGAGCGCGGCAGTGTGAGGCGTTCAGGCCCAGAAGTGAGGTATTCGTCGTGGACGCAGATGTGTTCATGTACGCAGAGCAGCTCAAGAAAAAAGACTTTAATATGATCCTGGAGAATCACAACGTTAAAATGAAGGTGGACCAAGTTTCTCATAGCGTCGAGGTCACTTTACTGGGGAAGGGTGCAGGGATGGCCGCCAGTAAACTGCAGAGCCTCTTGAATGATCTCAGCAAATCACTACGCACGCAGGAAGTTCTTCTGAGGGACATGGATCAGGACGGCAAGGCTTTTTTGGAAAGGATTCGCCGAAACAAGAACGTTAAAGATTCCGTGCTCGTGTGTGAGATGAACGACAGACTCCACCTCATCGGGTCGTCTGCCAACAGCTACCAGGTGAAGCAGAAGCTGTTGGGGAGGTCGGCGGAGCAGTCGGGACGAGCAGGGAGGACGTTGGACAGAAACCCCGGGAGGAGGAGCAGCTCCCTGCCGCCAATCAACAGACAAGGCACAGATATAGGAGATAGTGGCGCCATGGCTTATTCTTCTCCTGCTGGGGCTGCAGGTTACTCCCCCTCAAATTACCAGGACGATAAACAGGAAGGGGCCCAACCCGAGTGGGAGGCGGGAGCTCGTCCTGGTCCGAGCGGAGCTTCAAGGAGACGAAGCTCCTCCGCGTCGCGGGTAAAAGGACGAGAGGAAAAACCTCCTGACTTCGCTCGAGAGACGAATAACAGAGGCAAACCTCCCGGCATCAAGCCGCCACTCGTCAATACAATAGATATGAATCGAACGCTCAAACATATGAGGAAGAAATGAGGAATCTGATGTTCGGAAAGTTAATAAACATATTTCCCAAAATGTCCCAGAGTTAAATGCACATCAGTGGATTTCACTAAATGTTTTTGATAAGAATCTTACTTTTTTTTATTTAACTATTTAGACCAAAATGCACTTAACTCACACAACATTCCTGACTGTTCTGCATTACACACTTTACCTACACTGATCAGAATGGGTTGGACTGAAATGTCAATATATTAGTAGTAAGTGTGGTTTAAAGCTCTTATTGTACCTGTGGATATACACAGCACATCAATACACAGTATCTTCATTGGCTGGAATTCAAACCAGCCATGTTAACACATCAGTTCTCTTTTAAATAAAAGCAACATTTTAATCTGTGAGTCAGACTGAAGTAGTGAACTTAGTGCAGAGCAATTTTCAGATTTTAACTTTAACTCCACTGATGTCAAAGTTGTCATTATACTATGACAGTAGAGTTTTAAATCAGTGCACTATGTTACATTTTTATTAGCTATAGTTCATTTTACTGCTCCTGACACGTCTCTTTCTCTTGTATTTGTCGACACTGCAGGTGATTTATTCTGAATGAATTCACGAGCTGAGTGGATGAAATGTAAATGATGTAAACAGACGAGTCAATACGGCCGCTAATTACACAAATGACCACTGAAGCATCATGACGCGTCTTTGACTGTTAATTAAATGTGATAATAAAAAAACGAATGGCTCTTTAATCTCCATGTCTTTGCTCTTGGCCATAATTACATTGTGCATCTAGGGCTATTGTCAGAGTGGGCGGCTGCTAAAGGAAAAAAACGTGTGATGTTTTATTACTGTTTCGTGTTATTCACGATGTCCCACATTTACAAGACGAACGATGCAATAAGTGTTGCCTTTATCTAAATGTCGTGCAAAGTAGTACAGTGAGTTCTTGAATCAGCCTTTGACCTGACATCTAACTGCCGAACCTTTGATACAGTACGATTCAGTTTGTTGTAAGATTCCGTGTTTCATCCTGTTTGAGGCATAATTCAAGAGGTTAAGCTGAAAACTGTCAGTGTTTTATAATCTCCTGCCATGTGGCCCCCTAAAAGCTTCAAGCATCTGCCCCTGAATTGTCTCTGCACGGCCCTGAACCGGATTACGAGCATGATACATCACCTTTCAATGTTGTTACTGTAACGCCTGAGTCCAACGTCTAGATGGAGACAGTTACACAACAACAACACTTCTTACGCAGTAAATAACTTCAGATATAGAGATCAGGCTGTCAGGTTTACCGTTTTTCTGAAAAATACGTGTTTCAGTTTGATGGTGAAATTCCCTTTACTCATAATATCCCAATCGTTTCTTGAATGAGTTGCAGACTCCAGTTATGACTCAGGTTTTTTCGTCTTTAGTAGACGTAACTAAAACACAAATCAACATGAGGAGAAACACGTGTTTACAGCTGTGGTTTCCCCTTTTGGTGTTTTCTTGTTTTTGTTGCCAGGTTATTTCAAAACTTGACATGAAAGTCAAATGGGCAGAAGGAAGGCGATTTACAAGAAGCTGAAAGAGGGGAAGCGTGAGGATAAAGGTCCATTTAACTGCTCTAGTTTAAAAGTTCCGTTCAACCAAATAAAAATAAACAACTTATACCATAAACAACTTTAAAACCTGACTAGAAATCGTAGTTAAAGTATCTCAGTGTTTAAATACCAGTGGATTCCTCGAGTTCTGCTCAGCTGCCAGTTCGTTTTAGCCTTTTTCTTCAATTTTGCCAGTTCAGAGTTGAGCTGCAAAATTCATTCTAGATAAATACAATTTAGAATTTGTCTTCAAGCTTCATTTACCAACTTCCCCAGATCTATCGTTCTATCCATCTAGCTTTCTCTCTCTCTCTCTCTCTCTCTTTCTTTATCTCTCTATCTTCCTATCTCTATCCATCTGTCGAGCTCTATCGCTCTATCTATTGCTCAATGGCTCTATTGCTCCATCGGTCTGTCGCTCTATCGCTATATCACTATCATTCTGTTGGTCTATCTGATCTACTGTGTCTGTCACTGTGTTGCTCTGTCGCTTCATCTGTCTATCGCATTATCATTCAACTATCACTCTATTGCTCTATCTATCACGCTATCATTCTATCGCTCTATCCTATCTATCTGTCACTTTGATTCGCTCTATCCGTCTATCGCTCTATTCCATTTTTAGTCAACTATCTCTCTATCTGTCCATCCATCCATATTTTATTCCAAATCAAATTGAATTGATTTGCAAACCACAGAAAAATGTTGTGTTGGATGTGAATCTGGAACATGATCTGAAAAGTTCTTGTAAAAGTTCAAACCTCAGGGGTAAAGGTCAAAGGTCTCTACCTCAGTATTCCTGTGGACTCACACACACACACACACACACACACACACACACACACACACACAGTTTCATCACTGCTGAGCATTTTCTTTTTTGGCTCCAGCCTCCGATGGCTGGGAACCTCTGGTTTCGAGAGGAAACCCTGTGGGACGCGTCGCACTGCCAGCGCCGAGTCTAGAGAGGAAATGCCACGATCCTTCCCAGGAGATAAAGGCCTCGCATATCCAAGGTTCACTGCTGTTGCCTGGCAGCGCATGTCAACATGGGGGAAGCAGAGATGCACGAGCCGAGAGAGTCGGTCTCTGCTCGGTTTTGTGGCAGGAAGAGGATGCAGAAGTGATGTGTGCGTTCAAAGATAGCCTCCTGCTTTTTATATGAGTGGCAGGATGACGTGCTGTAGCATGTCGACCACAGCTCTGTGTGACTTGACTAAGCCCAGCCTGAAATCCACGCCCACAGCACACAGACACACGCATATTACCCCAGAAGTCAACCATACTTCTGTTTCTTCCTCATTCAGCTGCTTTCTGTTCCTCTGCGCCTCGTCCGTCTTTTATTTATTCGTGTGTGTTTGGCCGGTTCCAGAAGAGGCATGGCGGAGCTGGAGGGTCTGGAGTTTGGGAAGTCGGACTTCGTGCTCCTGGATGAGGTGACGATGGAGCAGTTTCTGGAGAATCTGAAGCTGAGGTAAGGCCTGAGAGGAGGAGGAGGAGGAGCAGGAGGAGAAGCAGCCGGGTGGAAGCAGCCGGGTGGAAGCAGCCGGGTGTCAGAGATGTCAGAGTTTCACACTTCATGAAAACCTGAAGGGAAACTTTGTATTTCCTCAGGTTTTTTGTTAATTTGGCTGCAAAAGAGCTGCGATTGAAGTGAATAATATCACATCTGTGTCTGATACTCTTAAATAACTTTTCTATGAACCCTTACATCATCTTTTCGAGCCATGTGACTTTGGACCTGCTCTGCTAAAACCGGTCAAAGTTGATACGTTTTGTGTCCAGACAGTTTAAACCAGTCTCACTTCCTCGGTGTGTTTCACGGAGCCGGCCTCGTGTCCTCAGTTCACACTGTGTGAAAAATCACCTCAGCTGACGTGTGCAGAGGACGGCCCCCGAATTAACATCTGTCACATCTGTCAAGGAGGTTCAAGGAGGTTATGTTTTCACCCATGTCTGTTGGTTGGTTAGTTTGTTTGTAAGGAATATTACACTGCATAGATTTCCATGAAACCTGATGTAAGGACTCAGTATGTGTCAAGAACCCTTTAAAGTTTGCTGCAAATAACATACATAACCACATATTTTTGTATTTTGGGGAATTTCTTAACAAATATTATAAATATCTTTATGCAAAGAATCAGGAATGTGTCGAGAGCCCTTCTAGATCACATGTGTTACTCTGGCTTCGCCTCCATTGGTTGGTGCTTAATGTTTGTGTCTCACAGCTTGATCGCCCAATTTGATTTAGTGCTACTATATTCAGGTTTGTTCGGTTGTTTAGCAGGAAGGAGACTGGGGTCACTTCTCTATTTTCCTTTTCTCACACCACCCCCAACTCGAACTCGGAGAAAACCTCAAAATCCTTGTGTGAGATCAGTGTTTCTGCTTAAACCATCTGAAGAAGCTTTAACCATCTTTTCAGTGACTCAGATGTCGCCATGAAAACGATTGCTTCAGGACTCCAATAACAACGGGATTATCTGGGATACTGAGGTCCGCAAATTCTACACACAAAACTCCCAAACAAAAATATAAAGGGTGCATATCTCGGCCAGTGGCTGCTCACGTTGACCCGACTGCTCTCATTGCCACCACGCTGTAACCCTAGCGTTTTATTTAGCAGCTCAATTAACCCCAGTGACACGACATTTTTACTCCTCCCAGCTCGACGAAAAACCTCACAGGAGGTTACACAAACCAGCGACGCCCCTTTGAACCACAAGTTTCATTTCCTGCCTTCACACTTGTGTCACTTCCTGTCAGCTACACATGAGATAGGTGCATGATCTTTCATGGAACGTTTATCTTGAGGGTGGTTTCATGGGAAAAGTGCTCTTCTGAATAAATGAAACACCTTTTTATACCATATATACAGTAAATGAAGGGAAATTATCTATATCCTTACTCACCATGTACGTGTAATTTGGAATCCCTCGTCTGTGTGCGTAGGTTTGAGAAGGGACGCATCTACACCTACATCGGAGAAGTGGTGGTCTCTGTCAACCCTTACCAACAAATGGACATTTATGGCAAAGAAACCATCGACGCGTACCGAGGCCGGGAGCTGTATGAAAACCCTCCTCACCTGTACGCCGTGTCTGATGCCGCCTACAAGGCCATGAAGAGGAGGGCCAAAGATACCTGCATCGTCATATCAGGTCACAACACATTCTCACTTCCCTTCTCAGTGGAATTCATTCGAATTACAAGCAAAACCAGCTCGATACACGGAAATAAAGAAAACAACTCAACTCAAAAATCTTGAGACATTGAAATGCAGCTGTAAGAGTCTAGTGTGTCGTGTGTTTTGTTCTTCAGGTGAAAGCGGTGCAGGTAAAACAGAAGCCAGTAAATACATCATGCAGTACATAGCCGCCATCACAAACCCAAGCCAGAGGGCGGAGGTGGAGAGGTGAGAGCTGCTGTGATCTGAAGGTCGAGCGGTTCATGAGAAACGTGACCTTATATACGATTTATTAGAAAATGTAAACGTGGCTCCAGATGGGATTTACTCTCGAGTCCAACACAAATAAGTAACTGGATCATAAGAATTGGATGTCGTCATGAATCATTCTCACTTTCCTCTTCTCCTCTGACGCTGTTTTCACCTCCCTCTCTGCTGTTTCTCACATGTTTCCATCAATGGCCACGTGATGCATCAGCGTGAAGAATGTGCTGCTCAAGTCCAACTGCGTGCTGGAGGCCTTCGGGAACGCCAAGACGAATCGCAACGACAACTCCAGCCGCTTCGGCAAGTACATGGACATCAACTTCAACTTCAACGGCGATCCCACCGGAGGAAACATCAACAACTACCTGCTGGAGAAGGTGAGGGGGGATGATGGAGGGGGCAGCCTCTGCAGACTGGAGACCTTCACGGCTCCAACAGACACCGAAGCAAAAAGAGAAACACGTGCACGTACACGAGCCCACCTCCACAGAAAAGTTCAGCTCATTTAGTTTTTAAATTATATCTTTGAATGTTTCACGAGGTGATGACAAAGAGGTGCGAGGGAACATCCATGAATAGACGTGTCTGTGAAGTCGGTGCAGCGGGGCGGCGGCGGCGGCGGCGGCGTGTTAATGAATGGCTCACCTGGGGGCACTTGATGCTGCTGTATCTATTCTCTCTGCTGAGGAGCCGTCTGGCACTCGCAGCCCGTGTGAAGGATGGAGCCATGATTCATTCTCACAGGGCAGAAATAACCGCACTGTTTCTGAGCTGTGTCGTTCTCTGGAAATAGGTTTTTGTTTAAGTGTTTGTCTTGAAGGGAGAAATCGACTGAAACCATGTAAAAGCAGCTGGTGATGATTCTGTAGGTCGGTTGGTGGATTGTTCCTATTTCTGCAGAAAAACAGCTATTTATATTTATTTATTTTTACAATTCAGAAGTTTCTATGGGTGGCACAAGTTGCATTTTGAGTTTAGCGTTGCTTTCACTTTTTATTTAAAACTTGCTTTAGTGTTCTGAAACTCGGAGCAGGACGCTGTATATCCGTTTTTATCTAGTAACTCAAAAACACCTGGATGGATTTTCACCACACTTGATGAGAAAATTACTTGAGAGTGTATCACCACATGATTAACTTCTGGAGTTCATAGGTCAAAGGTCAATAATAAAAACACATACAAATATGCTCAGCAAATTGACTAAATGAATCCCCCATCATACGACGTCATACATTTATTTAGTTACTTCTGTATCCTATAGGATTATAGGCACGAGTTGAATTTTATATAGATTGAGAAATAAGTTATGATCATGTCGTAGGAATGGTGTCAATCATATATATTATAAGTTATATCATAATAAAAGTTAGTGTTTGCCTGATTGGTTTTTTTTAAAGCACATGTTGGTTATGCATCGCACCTCAGATGCTTCTTCATCTCACCACTGACCTCGCACAACTCTGATTTTCTCCTGTGAGCGACGTGAGTCAATCGAACTCTCACTCTTTAAGGATTCTTGGAAACTGTTGGTAGAAAAGCTACAACACCACTGAACTCTGGTCTTCATCTGATTCTCTAAACCGTGTGACCTCAGTGTCGGAGGATGGATGTTTGATTTACCGCCTTAACCTGTTTTTCCTGTTAAAGTCCAGGGTGGTGCAGCAGCAGGAGGGGGAGAGGAACTTCCACTCGTTTTACCAGGTAGAGTCTGATCATACGTTTTCATTTCTTTGTCCAAACAAAACCACCTTTGTATGAAATGCCGTTGATTACCTGTCCAGTGAATCAGACACAAGGACAGAACCACACTGGTCCCTCACTGGTTGATCTGTTGTGATTGTGTAGTTACTACGTGGAGGCTCAGATGAAATGCTGGAGTCCTTGCACCTGCAGAAGGATCCTGGTGTTTACACCTACACCAAAGCGGGCGTTGCAACAGCTGTGAGTGTGATATGATTTCCCCATCCACATTTTTAGGAAGATAATAATGACCCTGAGGTCACATTCTTTACTCGTCAATGGACAAAACCTTTTCTTCCATCTTTCTTCAGACGTCCAACAGCGATCGGACGAGCCACAAAGCGGTGCTGAGCGCACTGGAAGTGATCGGCTTCGCCACAGAGGAGATTTCCTCCGTTTATCAAATCCTTGCCTCCATCCTCCTGCTGGTAAGCTGCAGCTCGAAGCGTTAAACATGGGACATTTCAACGCTTCTTTAATAGGATTAAGATGATATACTACATATTTTAGATTTTGCATCGTTGCTGAGAATCAAGGGAGTCATGCGATCGTGTTTCTTTCAGGGGGATGTTCTGTTTGAGAGTGACGGGGAGAGCGTTCAGATCCTGGGGATGGAAACCGTGCACCACATCTCCGAGCTGACGGCCACAGACCCAGACAGCGTCAGTAAGACCCTGCTGTATCGCACCGTGGCCACCGGGGGCGGAGAGGTCATCGAGAAGGGCCACACGGAGCAGCAGGCCTGTTTTGGACGGGACGCTTTTGCCAAGGTGCTGATTCCTCCCTCTGCCGACTAATCAGGATGAGACTCATGGTTAAACAGATGAATTGTTTTATTTAATTGTTTTACAGCTTCCCAGGACATTATTCAAACTTGTCTCCAGCTCTGACGAACCCACTCTCTCTCCTCTCTCTCCTCCTGCAGGCTCTCTACGAAAGACTCTTCGGCTGGATTGTCAGCCGCATCAACAGTGTCATTGAAGTGAAAGACTACGACCCAGTGCTTCATGGGAAAAACACCGTCATCGGGGTGCTGGACATCTACGGCTTTGAGATCTTCGAGAACAACAGGTCGTTGCCGTGTGTCTTTGTGAAATGTTCTGTGTTCCTTCATTCAAACAGACAGAAGTTTAGAAGACGTCTGCTTCTCTGTTGTCGTCCAGCTTTGAACAGTTCTGCATCAACTACTGCAACGAGAAGCTGCAGCAGCTCTTCATCGAGCTGATCCTCCGACAGGAACAAGGAGAATATCAGAGAGAGGGCATCACCTGGCAACATGTGAGAGAGATGCACAGGAACAGTAACACACTTTTTTCAAGAGGTCCACAGGTTTTACACAAACAGTACAAAGACATTTTCAGATCAACGCAGTCATTCTGTCTTTTCCATTGATGTTAAGTGGGATTGCAGGTTGTCATTAAACACACAGAGAGCTTAAGGCACTGCATATGAAGAAAACACATGCAAATAGAAACAACACGTGTAAATTAAGAAAACACCTGCATACACACACCAGAAACACACACTAAAACACAAACTCGCACACAGGAACACGACAAACCGTTCGATTCCTCACGTTGCTGCTGTTCACACAGATCGACTACTTCAACAACCAGATCATCGTTGATCTCGTGGAGCAGCCGCACAAAGGCATCATCTCCATCCTGGATGAAGCCTGCCTCACCGTGGGTAACGTCACTGACAAAGTCTGCCTGGACAGCATGGACACCAAGCTGTCCCAGCACCCCCACTACACGTCCCGCAAGGTGAGAACGGACCGCCAGCGTCATCGCTCCGTCACTTGTGTTTTATTCACACTGATATTCACACTTCGGTCACTTTATTAACAGTCATTATTTGCAGCAGCTGTTCGGGTTCGAGCTGAAACTTTCAAACAAAGAAACTTTAAAGTTTAAAAAAGGATCTCATCTCTGTGACAGGACTTAGTAGGAAGTGGGGATTGGTTGTTGACACATCGTCCTCGGACTTACAGTAACTGTGAAGAAATCTTATTTTCAGCCGAAACTAATTGACTGATTGGATCTGTTTATACATAAGAAACCTCTCGGTGGATCGTAAACACATTAACACAAAACCAGAGAAGTTGGCGACTCGGTCGACTGTGGAAAGTTAAAGTTGGATGAGCTGACACAGATTCAGACGTATCAAAATGAACCCATCTGCTGGGAATGAGAGATGGTTTTCACTAAAGATATAAATACACAAGGTTTTAATGACGTGACTTGTGATTTTTTATATTCGGCTTAACCACTAGAAATACAGGAAATGGTGTAATTTCTTAAAATAAAATTCAATGCCTTATGTTATATACATAGAGACAAGTAGAATACTGACATATAGACAATTAGTAACATTACAGAATAATAAAATAAAACAAACAGTAAATAGAGTAAAATGTTGGGTTTTAAAACAAATGAGTGTATGTATTAAAATACACATAGTCTCATTGTACATGATAATATTGCACTTTGCTGCCTTTTTACTGGATTAGTGTGCAGATGTTAAATAATACAATACAAAATTAATACATATTTGTTGCTTATCTCCTTAAATTGTGTGTTTTGGTTTGATAGAAAGAAAAAAAACACTTTTTACAGAACTTCTCTGACTCAGGTGCAGTTTTGTGTAACAGTCAGTAGAGGACAGAGTTTCTCTAATGTTTTGTGTCCAGAGATGCTTTTCAAACTAAAGAGGCTCCAAACCTCAGCCTCCCTCCTCTTATAGTTTATCTTTCTTTTGTTATCGACATTTAATGAGAAATAAGTTTATTATTTTACATTAGGCTCTTATTCACTGTGTCTTCTCCCCGTTTCCAGCTCAGCCCCACTGATAAGACCATGGATTTCCAGAAACACTTCCGCATTCGCCACTACGCCGGAGACGTCACGTGAGTCGACTGCACACGAACACCCTCCGCTGCCTCTCTTCTCTCGAGCTTCACGCCCGTGTGCGTCTGAAAGAGTTTAAGCCTCGTAATCCTATTAAAGGGGCAAAATGTAGGTGTTTTACTTGAAATCATTCATAAATTAGGATTATCAAGAGAATGTGAGGAAATAAGGGTTTTCACATTAGGTCCAAGAGGTTTGTTGTGCTGCAGGGATCTGTACTGATATTTATTAAGTTAAGTTAAATCAAGCTCAGCTGTCGATGGGGCTACTCCCTCCTTCTCTCCTTCACGCTCCTCGACCTCCTGTGGCTCGTCCTCTGCTCCTGCGACGATACAACATCTTCCCTGTCTCTTTAACTGGCTGTGAAATCACCATCGTCGTCAGTCTAACAATAACAAGGGAATACGATCCACCAGTTAAGGCACCGTGAGCCTGCATGGAAAACCTTATTCCCCAGTGGCTGCAGGTTTGGCAGGTGAACGACTGCCCATGTGCTGAGGTCCACATTTATTCCAGATGAGACATTAGCTCGATGTGAGGCTGAGATATAAAACCTTGTTGTGATTGGCACCCGACCTTTGGGAGGTCAGCTAATGTCATTGGTGTATTGAAGCGGTCCAGTCGTCCAGAGGCAAAGATTTTCTGTCTGGAAAATGTCATAAATGTGCATATTAACAAATCATCTTAAATTTCCGGGACATATTCTGGTTAGTATTGATCACAATAATGTGTATTTTATGAGGAGCGCATCTCTAACAATAAATTTGTGGCTGTGTTTATCTCACATCTGAAAATATATCCCCAGAATCCAACATTGAATATATTATATATGTAAAAGTTCTGTATTTTGTATTACATGTAGAAAGTCCTTGCCCACGTAGGTGAAGTCCACTCTCTAACCTGCACATCCGCACATAGAGACAAAGCCATGTACGGCACACGTGTCATTGTGGGTGGGGGGGTGGGGGCAGAGACAGGAAACAAACTGGTTTCACAGTAGTTGCCCGTGGAGACATAATATTTCACAGCATCAGTGTCACAGAGGCTCAACACGCAGCACACTGCAGCTTTGACACGTCACTTTATGACTCATGCTCTGTTCTCCTTTTCTCCTCCGTTTGACGGCTGCTGACACCGCGACTCCTTCGGTTGCTGTGTCTTTTCAAAAGATGAAATAAATGTCAACTCATAAAGATTTTTCCCCAGCATGGAATTAATTTATTTTTGTCAGAAATCCTGTAAAAGAACCAGGTAGAAGTTCAAATGAATCATATATTTGTCTTTTCAAAAATAGCAGGGACATTTGTTTTTTTGTCACTTAAAATAGAGGATAAAACCCTTTAGCTTTACTTGACAGTTTAAGTTATTCTGAATACTGTGATACTGTATTTATAAATATTATTTTCGTATTTGTTTGTGTTGAATTTCCACAGTAGAAGCAGACAGGGAAGCTACTGGACCAGATTCAAACACAAGATGTTCTGAGCCACTTTACAGGATGAATTTTATTATGATCACATGTGAAACTATAAAAACAGATGCAGTATTTTCATATCTTTTATTCTCTTCTGAATATGTTTTGTTGGTGATAGTGGTTGCTTGGTTTATGATCTTCTTCTTCATCACTGCTCCTCTTCACTGATGTGTTCACTGGGTTAAAAAGCGGCAGCGGCCAGATGAGGCCTCCGTGGCTTCGGTTTCAGAAGATCCCCACCGCTCACGTGTACTGCCCTCGATCAGGAGACGGGAAGGACATTCATATGTCAAGGGATCGCGGGAGGAGGAGGAGGAGGAGGAGGAGGAGGAGAAGAAGTAGGATGGAGGGATGAAGAGGGGAGGGGAGGGAGTCAGCTGATGAGACAGTTTTGGCTCTGGGATGTAGCAGCAGCAGTAATCAAGAAGAAGCGGAGGAGGGTTTACTGACGTTCTTTCACTCAGTGAAATCCAGGCTAACACGATGTCAAACACTGAGCAATTCCATCCAACTTAGAAGCTCCAGCTACTACACTGGGTTTTTGATCTTTAATGTGCATTGGCAGCATTTAGACCCTTAACTCATAAGTTAAAGTACAATTACCCCCCGTCATAAAATACTCTATTACAAGTAAAAGTCTTTCACTGAAAAGTTTTTTCTTAAATCGTCCCTATCACCTGAATCTGCAGCTTCCTGCCTCAGCTTTAAAGTGACTTTTATCTCATTGTTCTGTGTTCTGAGCTGAAACTTTACTGCTTTGCTTCCCTCTCTGGTGACGTCCTCTCAAACCCCAGCGTCCCCTGCCTGCTCAGCACCAAACCGAAGACAGACTATAGCTGGTGAACACAGCGAACATTTAGCAGCGAGAGAGAGAGTCCCATATTTCCCTCTGGGGTTAGAGACAATAGACGACAGCTCCCCTAAAAGTGAAGCCAAATCAGCTTGATCGCCCCCTGGTGTCTGGCTGCAGTGGAGTTCATAAAACATGCCTCAGCAAATGGGACAGGAGCCAAACAAGAAGTCTTCATCACACTCAGGCCTAGGTTTGGTTTTGATTAGTTATTTGATGCTATAAAAACAAGCTGAAACTTCGTGATTAGATGAGCATGTGTACCTCGATGATATGTCAACATTGGGTCCACAACTTGTTTACGCTGCCCCCAAGTGGACAAATAAATATCAGATATTGCAGGTTCAAGGATGTTTTTATTCCTGTTTTTGTGCTTTTAAAATGCACTTACTTTTATTTGACTCCTGCCAGCATTAGCATGACGGTGGTAATGACAGATGTTCGCCCCTTGTCACCGTTCGTCCCCGTCACCCGGCTTCAGCTCGTCTCGGGGCCACGTCGATGTCCCTTCAGCTGAGCTGTCACCCCTCGTATATTGCTTCCTGCTGGCACTGGCCCCCCCATCATCCCCTGTCCCATCCCATCCCATCCCAGAGTCTATGGCTAAATATACCCTCGCCACCCGCTGCCCTCCTCCCCCTCCTCTCACCAAACCACCGCCACGATCACAAGCTTTGACCTACTTCGCCTCCTCCTCCTCTTTTTTCCTTCCTCCTCCTGTTTCTTCTGTTTCTCCTCCTCCTTTTCTGCGACTCTCACCTGACTCTCTTTGCTGCCCACATTTTAAATTCCCTGCAGCGTTCAAGCCTGCACATGCAGCACTTTGAGCAGCCGTAAGATGCATCATCTTCCCTTAATGCACAACTTCGTATCGCAAGAAATGTCAGGTTGGTGTCGCCCGGCTCCCGGAGCATGTGTGCTCCCGGAGCATGTGTGCTCCCGGAGCATGTGTGCTCCCTTCAGCCCAGAACAACGCAGCTCTCTCCTCCCACCAACCTTGACCTTCACATAAATATACCTCCCTCTAAATCATCCTCCCATCTCTGGAGAGCTTCTGCCTTTATCTCTGCATGTCCTGTCCTGTATGTCCTGTTCCATCCACTGTCCTGTCCTTGTAAACCAGTGGTGTGGCTTGTTATTGTGTGTTCTGATTGCTCCCTCTCATCCTTTCACACTCCGTCTCCCCTCGGCAAGCTTCCTAGAAGCTGGTCAGGTGGTTTCGCCGCTCGTGAGGCAGGGGGGGGACACATCTGTCACAGCCAGCTCTGCGTCTTTGCCTCCAGATGTGACAGACGAGGACACAGCCGCACACGACATGTGACATGTTTGTGTGTGTTCACTAGAAAGGTGGAAGGGGAGGTGTGTGAGAGTGGGAGCTGCTGCACTGATGGGAAGTGAAAAAAAGGTTTTGAAACTGAGCATTTTCACGTTGTATTGTATTGTTGCTCCAGTGAAACGCTGCTCATGTCTGCACAGTTTCTGCGTTCTATAAAAAGGATGCAGCTTTTATCTCTATAATTGAATTGTGAATGGGAGAAAAAGAGGCAGAGGTTTATCTGACTTCTGTAACGGTGCCTCACAGTTGTGCCCGTGACCTCCCACTGATGCCAACTGGGCAGTTTGAAAACAGACAGATTAGTTTGTGGACAGTTTTCTGTTTTGTTTTGTTTAACCAGTGGGGGGGGGGGGGGGGTTTCGACCATGTCCCTAATTTGTAAATTGTCTAAGTGGCCTGACTGTTGTTCTAATCCTCCGGCCTGAGGACTATGAATCACTGGGAGCAGAGAGCGGAGCCTGTTAGCGGGTAATGATGGTGACGCTCGCTGTTTAAATCGTGTTACTTTCTGTCGCAGCATCCTGACGCCTACACTTTACTCGAAGGGGCTTCTTCTGATCCACTTTTGTCCACTTCCTCTGTTGCAGATATTCCGTCGAGGGCTTTTTGGACAAAAACAAGGACCTGCTCTTCCAAGACTTCAAGCGCCTCATGTACAACAGGTGCCAGATACAGACTCCGCCTCATGATGTTCTAGACTGGGTTCAGTAACTGGGTTAAGTGTAAATAAGAGTTTCTTCTGACTAACCCAGTTAATGTCGTCCTCTCTCCATCTCAAAGTGCCAACCCAGTCCTGAAGGAGATGTGGCCAGATGGTCAGCTGGGCATCACCGAGGTCACCAAGCGACCTCTGACCGCCGCCACCCTCTTCAAGAACTCCATTGTGGCCTTAGTGGATAAACTGGCCTGTAAGGTCAGTGGCTCCGGCTCACGATTTACGTCCCAGAGGGGAAAGCGGCACATTTTTAGATCAGCTAATTGTGACAATAAGAAGTAAAACCATGTCATGTTGTTGGTAAAGCTGTGAAGTTGAGAGCGATGTGTGAGAGAGAAGGATTTCATTTTGTGCCTAAAATAATGAATACATTGATATACTCCACTCTTCATTTAGATAAACAACGCGATGTGTTCTGTGTCCATTTTAAATCTCCTTCTCGCTCTTATAACTTAAATAATATTTTCCTAAGGACTTTATGGTCTCAATCTTTAGTTTCAAGTCTTCTTCAACATAGCATGGTGTTCATTTTGTAAATTATGATCCCAGTAAGAGTCAAATGGACCGTAAAGCACAGTCTGCTCCTCCAGATCGGCTACTTCTAGTTTCAAAAAGCCCAAATGCCACGTGGACAAAATGCCAAACTGGAGGCCTCGGAACGGCAGCTCACAAACCAATGGGTGACGTGTCAAAATCCCTCGACTCTTAATCTTTAGCCAATAGTTTGGCGTCAGTAGATCTTTCCTTCTGTTTACTCATACGTGTGATCATCAGGACGATGCTCTGCACCAGCAGACGCTCCTCTGGTCCCTGTGAAGCTCGTATATGAGTCACATTCTGAGGCTGCCAGTGCATCTGTGCCGTGTTTCTTTTGGGAGGACGGTTTGTTGTCATGCATCACAAGCTACGGGGCGAGAGGAAGCGTGCAGCTGTCCAGCAGGAGCATGAATACAGAGCAATGTGCTCTTGCTTGTCCTCATCCTGTCTGAGTGTGTGTGGAGTTCGGAGGGTGGTGAGGAGGAGGAGGAGGTGCTGCTCACCTCTCCTGGCCTCGTCTCGCTGACTGGAGTCTGACATTTCCTGCTGTTATTTTGGGATGGCCTGCTGCTGGGCTGTTGTTGCGTCCTGTCTCGGTGTGACTGAGGTAAAAATGAAAGAAAACTGCTCTGGCAAAGATCACGTTGAAAGAGCGGATGACTTCCTCTTCTGCCTGTTCACCTGTGCCCGGTCTGCTCACCTCATTTCCTCCCAACCCTCATTAACCGCCTCGCTTCTCACATCTCTGCCGAACATGCATCATTGATATGATGGATGACACCGTCGTCTCGATGTTCTCACTTTGTTCCGCTTTGTTCCTCTTTCATGGACAGAAAGCAAACGACAGTGAAAACACAACAGTCTCTGTTCTTTGATAGGATGTCGTGTCCCTCTGAGATCCCAGACACGTTTTTTACTGTTCTCCAAGTTTTAACCTGAAGTTCAATGTGCTGTTAGTAAGTGGACATGTTCTGAGGCTCAGCTGCTCACTGGGGTGTCTGCGGAAAAACCACATTAAGGTCACTGAACTCAGTTTGTGGCTCAGTGACAGTTTACAGGCTGAGTTTGTTTACTTCCACAGCGACGGACACATGAGCAAATAAAAGACTGATGCAAGTTTGCATTTATGATAAAATTTACAGTATTAATAACAATAATGATACGAACAACAACAATAATAATAATGATACATTTTCAGCACTTTTCAAAATGTAATTAAAGTGCTTTTCATGGTTAAAAGAGGATTAAAAAAAGATAACGGAATAAAATGATTCATTAATAAAACTAAATTTAAATACAGCATTAAAACAACAACAATACAATAATAAAACCGACAAAGGTAATAGAACTACTGATCTGTGTTACAGTCCTTTAGGCCAACAACCCTCTGCTCTGTCTTCCAGGAGCCGTACTATGTGCGCTGCGTGAAGCCCAACGAGATGAAGTCGCCGGTGTTGTTCGACGCCGCTCGCTGCCAGCACCAGGTGGCGTACCTCGGCCTGCTGGAGAACGTGATGGTGCGCAGGGCGGGCTTCGCCCACAGGCAGCCCTACGATCGCTTCCTGCAGCGGTAAGAGAGCGTAGTGAAAAGTCCGGTTGAAGGTTGAATTGTTAAGTTTGACTGTGAAGAAAAATGGTGCACATTCTCGTTTGTGTTTAAACCAATAATGGACAAACATCTTTGAGAAACATTTGTTTAACGTGTACCTTCACTTTTTAGTTTGGTCCATGTCCCCTCTGCTAACATGGAGGAGGCAGGGGTTTATGACCCTGTCTGCCACCAGGGGGCGATCAAGATGTTTCGGCTTCACTCTGTTGCGATAACAACACCTGATGTCTCTCTGTCTCCTGCAGCTATAAAATGACGTGCGAGTACACCTGGCCGAACCACCTGATGGCGTCCGACCGACACGCGGTGGAGGCCATCGTCAACCACTACGGTTTCCAGGACGACGTGGCGTACGGCCACACCAAGCTGTTTGTCCGGACGCCGCGCTCTCTCTTCACCCTGGAGCAGGAGAGAGCGGCAGTCATCCCCATCCTGGTGCTCTTCCTGCAGAAGGTACGACTGCAGTGCTGCGTGTAATTGCCGAGATTAAACGATCCTCTCTTCGCTATTCACCCCTCAACGGGATTTTAAATCCTCCACGGATGTTTTGGAATCCGTGCTTGTATTTTAATGAGGATGTATTGATCTGACACAGAGACCTGATGTAATGCAGCAGGCAGCTCAAGTCGTCCACAGTTAATCACCCACAACATTATCTCCTCCGGTGTCAAACGGTGGATTCTGGGTTTCAAAGAGGAGCCTTCACTTTGCCTCAGCCTCGAGAATATGTGGCTCCTGGTTAACTTGGACTGGGATTCATCTGCCTGCATGAATCCCAATTTCCTGTAACAATAATTGGGAGGATTAATGAGATCCAGAGTACAGTTACATTAAAGTCAATTACTCGGCTCGCACTGTGAAATATCCTTCTCTTCTCGCTGACCTACTTCGATGGCTGTGCAGAGTCTGGGTCTCTAACTGGAGCACGAGTTTTTGTCTTCAGCTCAGCAGGACTCCAAGAAAAACATCTCCCTTCTCTCTCCCCTGTTTTTCTCACGCCGGCAGGTTTGGCGAGGGGCGTTGGCTCGTATGCGGTGCCAGCGGATGAGGGCCATCTACACCATCATGGGCTGCTATAAGCGCTACAAGGTCAAGGCTCACTTCTGGGAGGTGGTGCGGAGGTTCGCTAATGTGCGAACTATGGCCGACTATGGGAAGAGCGTGGAGTGGCCGACCCCGCCCGCATCTCTGTCCCAGTTTCATAACAACACAGTCCTGCTGCATCGCAGGTAAATGTTCTTGTATCTTTATTCCAACAATGTTCAATTCAAATCATATAAATCAAAATGATATGAGAGAGGCCTCAATATTTGAATGCGACATACAACAAGAAAAAACTTTTCAAACCTCTTTTTCAGCAGAATTTGTTGTGCGAGTGTGTTGTTGTTGTTGTTGTTGTTGTTGTTGTTGTGTGACTCGTGAAAATGTTTTGGCGCTGCAGATAAAATCTATTTGTATCCTCACACACGTTAACCTGGAGCTGCTCCTCCTGCTGCTCTGCAGCTTTGATGTTTGATTTCACCCACACGGCTTTGTTCTCCCCCCGTGTTGTCAGGTGGTGGGCGCGGCAGATCGTGAAGAACATCCCGCCGTCTGACACGCTGGAGGTCCGGGCCAAGGTGGCGGCGCTGACGGCTCTGAGCGGAGAGAGGAAACACTGGGGACTCAGCCGAGCCTGGGAGAGGGACTACCTGGCTAATGTGAGAGTCACAACACACACACACACACACACACACACACACACACACACACACACACACACACACACACACACACACACACACACACACACACACACACACACACACACACACACAATTAAACAAGAAGCGTGGTACTGCTGAGTTCTTTTCATGTTACACCACACATCATGTGTACTCGTGATATTAACTTTAGATTACTAGTTTCTACTGTATTTATTAATAATAGTCCTATGATGATGATTATTTTCTCAAGGAGACATTTGATGAAAATTAACTTTATGTATTTCAATTACATATCAAATTTCCATGTAACATTTTTACATAAATTCAATGTAAAGGCGTTTCTATCATGTTGAGTTAGTGCAAATAAATCAAATAACTTGAGAATGATTTGATCAAATAATGTTAAAGAGACAGGAGCTGAAACCAAGTGTTAAAAAAAGAGTATTTTTAAACTTAATAATGAGGTAAAGCTAATTCTTTTCCAGGCTTTAATTTCTTATTGTTTTGAGACATTTATTTTGCTGCTACTTTAAAAACAGGTCAAATCTTCTTAACGATAAAAAAAACGTTAACCTTTTTTCAAAATCAATAGATGTGTGTTTTGTCTTCTTCGTTTTATTGCGTTTTCTTTGCCCTCCCGACCACAAGAGGACCTCATTGACTGTAACCTGGTCAGTGTGACTCTTTCTTTTTATAAAAACAACTGTGACAATCCATCGGACTCACTTCTCACTCGACTCTATCACAGTGAACACAACTGGAAGGGGCAGCGTATGGAAACTGTGTGTTGTTGTGATGTATATAAGTGCATGTGACGAGCCTCGGGGTAAACAGCATGACCGAAGCAGGAGGATGGTGCTCGTGAACACAGACGTTTTTAATGAAGCCCACACTGGGCTCATTTACCAGATAATCTGAGGTTATTTGGTGGCCGCCGGCTTGAAAGGCTCCTTCAGGGAGCGTGACCCCCGACAGAGAGCCCTGAGTCACTCCCCTCGTTAGTGGGTCAGGCGGCCGGTGACACGCTGGCCTCCTTCAGGGCCGCTTCACGTGATTGTGGTTAATTCCATAAAGACCTATAGATAAGTGCATGTAATGCGGCTCGTGGCTGGCCCGAGTCGTGTGGAGGTGGCCGACGCTGTTACAGATCGAGGAGAATAAGTGGAAATGGGACAGTTCCACCATTTAGTGGGTCAGGTCTTTCTCAGAAACGTCAACAAGTCGATACCTTGGATTTGAGCTGATCTTACATATAAAAAATAAAGGACAGTTTTCACATCTAACTTCATTCATCAAAACATCTGTGCCCCTGACATCACATCAGAGCCCGACTGGTTTATCTGCTGGCCAATAAACAGCGTCCGATAAGAAACCTTTCACAGATACTGTATATGGTGCGGTTTATAAGTATTTATCTATCTATTCCATAAGATGTTGTTATCAAACCATTGTCATAAGGGTTTAATAACAACATCTAAGGGAATCATTGCCAGTGATGTCAGTATCTGCATCAACCCCCAGAACCCATATCGGTTGGGCTCCACATTAGAAAAAATCTAAATCCACTGGTGTCCTGAAGTCGCTGTAGGAAGCAACATGAGGTTTCCGCTGTGAGATGTGTGATGGGCCCAGCACAGGACTGTCGTCACACCACAGTCCTACAGTGGGAAAACATTAATGCACAACGGCTCTGAGGAGAAACAGTCACATACGATTGAAGACTTTATTATAATGGCTCCTTTCTATAGCAGGGACACTATGACACGGTTTTAAATTTCCTACTCAGCTGCCCATGACTGTATTTCTCATCAGGCCGTTTAGCTCCAGTATCAGCTGCCCTGCCCCCCCCCACCCTCTAACGGCATGTCAAACACCGTGTCTGGTAACCGCAGCCCGAGGCCCCCGAGCTTTCATCTTCCACTCATGGAATTAAAGCCATAAAAAAAAAGCTAGAAAAAGAGGCTGAGCGAGGTCACACAGAGTTTTTACGACGAGATACGTTCCCAAAACCATCTGAGCTGTGGCCCCGGTGACATCATCCAGGGCCCCTCGCAAATAATGTGGGCCTTTCAATTTCCCGCAGGTACGAGACTGCCCCCAGACCAGCTCCGGCTTCGTCCGCGCTTCCAAGGAGCTGAGGAACAAAAACGAGTTCAGCTGGATCCTCTTCTCCGGCTTCTGCAGGAAGGTACAGTACGAGGGAGACGGACACCGTGAAATGAAAAATCTGTGTTGTAGCCACGAGGAGTTTCTGTCTTTTTTTGTTGCTTCCTCTTTCGCTGTGGGATGTTTTTCTCACTTGCTTTCCCCCCCCCCCCTCCGTTCCACCCCCTCACACTCTTCCTCCTTTGTATGAGCTCGTCTTTCAATATTTCATGTTCCAATACAACCCTCTCTCCGACAGGAGGAAAGAAGTATAATCAAAGGATTAATCATGAAAGGGACTGAATTCATTCATAGACTTTTCTGAACCTCGAAGATTCTTCAGTTCTTATGACTTCACCTCATGATGAACTTGAACTTATCATCTCCCTCTGGATAATAATGACCATATTTTTCGTAGTCAGGGATTGTAAAGGGAGGATTTTTACTAAATCCTGGGGAAAGCTTTAGATTTTGTGTTTCTGAAGAAATCTGGGCTTAAACAAAGTGAATAAAACAACCCATGAAACTGACAGAAGCATCAGAGCCTTTGATTTGTCTTTGTTGTTTACGCGTGTTGCAGCTCCTCGAGGAAACCTGATCTGGAATTGAACATAGCGATGATAACCCAGAGGTTTCCACAAGTGGCAAACAAAGATCTTAACAGAAAAACAGAAAAGGAACAAATTCTTCATCTTATCTTTCTTTTTCTTTGTTTCCCTCCTCCGCTCTCTCAGGTGAATAGATTCAACAGAAGCACAGACCGCGGCCTCCTCGTCACAGACAAGTACCTCTACAAATTAGAGCCGAAGAAACAGTACAAGGTTTTGAAGAGGCTTCCTTTGGAGGCGGTGAGAACGCACACACGCACACTCTTTCATCCACAGAGAAACACGACACACAAACTCATTTGCAATCCTCGCAGGGACCGTCGTATACCTGCTTGTTCTTTTCATCATTATGAACATTGCCTCATTAAAGGTTCAGTGTGTAGAATGCAGTGACATCTAGTGGTGAAGTGTCATGTTGCAGCTGAATACCCCTCACCTCCCCCGCCCCCTTCCCAACACTGTAGAGAACCTGTGGAAACCTTCAGTTGTCATAGAAACTCAAAAGGTGTTTAGTTTGTCCCGTCGGGCTGCTGCAGCGGCCCTGACCCAAATGAACAGAGTGGTAGGGACCAGTATGGACCAGTATGGACCAGTAAGGTTTGTGTCCCCACGTGATGAACAGCACAGCTCCACTTCCCAACAGCTGCTGCTTCACCGCCATTGTTTCACTCCACACACACACATCCTCCATCACGTTTGACCTGTGTCGCTGCCGTCCATCGATAAGTGAGGAAGGTACCAGGACGCGCAGCGAGAGAGCCATGTGACCCAAGGGGCTTCTGACCTGGTTTCTCAGAGTCCAGAGTCAACATGTGGGTGTTTATGGGCACGTTGGAGTGTGTGAGGCGGCGTTCGTGCTACAGCGGCGGCGGCGTCCTGGCTTATCTCAAGGTTTTTCTGCCGTCGGGGGCGAACCTGGCTCATTTCCTGGCCTGATGTGAGAAACTGGATCAGGGGAAGTCACCGGGGACGTGAGGCTGGAAGTGAAGAAGAGTGAGACAGGAGATGACAGCTTTATTTGACCGGATCCTTTAAGGTCCCGTCAAATAGCTTTTTTCATCAGGATTTTTTTGACCGAACAGGATGTTGGGGAGGACTTGATGTCAGAAGTTTAGGAAAAGAAATACTGAGGGGGCGTTTGGAAATGAGTTGTTACACATGTGAAGCTTTCCAGTAGATTACAATGATCTCCACTAGACGTTTGCAATCATTTTTCAAACCTGTGTCTATACTCAACTTTTTAATATTTTGAGCTGACTCGATATTAAAGAACTCTATGGACTTTTTAACTTTGCAGAACTTCTACATTCACAAACAACCTCTAACACACCAGAGGAAAGGAAAACTGAAAAAAGCGCAAAGTCTCCTTTCAATATACAAAATATGAACAGATCTAATAATGCACGAGGAAAATTTAGAGTCTATTTCATGGGGTTTCACTCATATTCAAATATCTATATCATGACATTTCTCATTTCTTATAATTTTTTGTTTTATTTCTGTTTCTGTGACATGAAGTTTGTTGAAGTCTGGAAGAAGAAACTCTGAGACTGAGAAGTTTGATTCGCACTTTCAACAGTAATCAGTAAATTCCAGTAATAACGAGTCGGCACAGCTGGACGTCCAGCGGTCGGTTTTAAAGAGCGCGGGGGAGAAATAGCTCAACACACGCCAGAGGGTTGAAAAGCATCATTATGCGGCAGCGGAGCTCCTGAAGATAACCGATGTTATTAAGCTCTGCTGCTCAGACTGAAGGATGCGAGTCGTAACCAGGTCACAAACAGAGAACGGAGCGTTTGAAGACGCCGAGCAGCTTCGTGTGTGATTGTGACGCTTCAGTCGAGTGTTGTAACTGAAACTCACGTTTGACGAGGAAAGCCCTGAAAAGCAAATCTACTAAAGGACTCGACAACATCATAGTCTTAATTTGTTTGGTAGGAAAAGTCCCACTCCTGCTTTTATAGACTAGAATTCTGTTAATTCAATAAATAAATTCCACATTTCAACATGAAGTAATTGTGCCTCCTGTGCTGGACAATGGCGGGACGTCCTGCTCACGGTCGTCCCTGCTGGATTAACCTGTGTGCCGGGGGGGGGGTTATAAGAGGCTTAGTCCACTCTGACTCTCCCTTTCTAAAACCTCTGATGCACCTCTCTCTCTCTCTCTCTCTCTCTCTCTCTGTTTATCTTTCACACACACTGTAACTCTCCCTCTCTCTTTGTCCTTCTCTCTCACTTTCACTCCGTCCTCTCTCTCTCTCTCTCTCTCTCTCTCTCTCTCTCTCTCTCTCTCTCTCTCTCTCTCCCTCTCCCTCTCTCTCTCTCTCTCTCTCTCTCTCTCTCTCTCTCTCTCTCTCGCCCACGCTTCTCCAGCCGCAGTAAATCGGAACACGATTCCATCTGGGTCGCACCTCCTGACTTTCCCGTCGCTGCACCTCACGTGCACCGCGGGCACAGTTTCTCTCGCCCTTCATACCGGGAGCAGAAATAATCCGCCCCCGACTTCATTCAGGCATGATTTTGTTGATCCAGGATCTACTGTACTGGCTGAATTAAATTCACAAAGTATTATACGTTGACGTGTTAATCCCCTGACGTTTTTATACAAATTAATTTCCGGTGCCCTTGTATGTGCCGCTCTCGCTCTACAGTCGGGTCCTGTGCATTATGTTGTGTAGTATACAGCATCTGGAAAAGTTACAGAACATCTGGATGGTTAGCACGAGCGGACGAAGACAGAAAATCTGTAACTAGTGTTAAAAGTGTAAATGTGTGATCTACTGTCTGGTTCATACACTGTAAAGATGGACGACATGACAGCCGCCTAAAAGTGAAGACAGTGTTTTGGTCGCCCCCTGGTGGCGGGCTGCAACAAAAAGATGGTTTCTGTCATTTCAGGCATTTCTTATCACTGTTCATGTTTCTGATAAGTTTTCGTGACTTCATTATTTGTGTCCGTGTGTGTCTCTCTACAGTTTACGGGACTGAGCGTGACCAGCGGGGCCGACCAGATGGTGGCGCTGCACACGGCCTCTCAGGACGACGTCCTGCTGTGTCTGCAGCGAGGGGAGCTGTGCCCCAACCAGGACCGAGTGGGCGAGCTGGTGGGAGCGCTGGTCGACCACTTCACACGGTCAGTTCCTCGACAACACGCTGACTCTTCATCCTGTGGCCTCTGTTTGCACTGATGTGTTTGAAATGGTCGGCGCTCGGTTGTTTCAGGGACCAAGGTTAAATAAATGTTACTGCAAAATATAAACACTAAAATCTAAAGTTTGATCCGAACCAGGCGATGAAGAATTCTTCTTTTTGACGTCAAAGCATCCAGAGCATTTTTATCTCCTGCAGCACTGGTGTTAAACTTATTTAACCCTGTAAAAAAGTGTTTTATTTTAATTATAGAGCCATTTTACATTAACACCTGTAGATTGAAGTCATGTGGTGTTTGTGTTTTTATTAGACACCGTCTGAGAAGGTGTTGATGCTGTTTTTTGAGCATTAACAAACTTGATACTGAGTCATATGTGTTGTGATTTAAGGGTGTTTCTAAATTAAACCCTTTATTTCCACTGGTAAAACTGCTCCGTGCTCTTCCTCTGCAGCTGAAGCTCTTACCTTTCAAAGTGGATCAGCGTTAGGACTGTCATGAAATTGCTTGAAGAACCTTAACCTTTTTATTTCAGGTGATATTATGGGTTTTTATTACTGGGGTGTCTGGTTACAGGTGAACCAGTCGTCTCCCAACCGGAGAGTCAGGGGATGTCTTTTTTAAAAAGCCTAGAATTCGCAGTAAAGGGAGTGAAGGGGAATCACCAAGTATTTTGTTAATCAAGGAATAATTTCAGTCATTCCTTTAACAAGAAATTTGGAAAAAATCAACAAAAATAAGATTCATGAAAATAATTATTAGTTGCTGCTCTAAATATCTTTGCTGGTTGAACTGGTCACAACTGGTTGACATATAGAACCAGTAATTAGGGGTCTCATGCCTAAAAGTAATGAGAATAATAAGCAAGTTACATTAGACGGAGAAACTATTAACTAAAGTGGCAGTAAGTAGAAATGATAAAGGAGCAAGTTCTTGTACAGATTCGTGAGGATTCTTCTGTTTGCTCCATCTGTTTCTGGGCTGCTGTGTTACTTCATCACTTAATTAGTGTCATTCAGTCGTCCGGCTCAAACACACAAAGATATTACAAATGTTTCCATCGGAACAAAACTCTCCAGCAGCTGATTCCGGCCTTTAGACGCCGCTGAGGAGAGACGAGACGTTAATGAGTGAAGTGATTGTTTGCAGAGAAAACATTCAGCCTTTTGTGTCACATGAATAAACACCACCGCCTCATTGTCCGTGGTCGGAGACCTCGGAGAAAAACCAGGTCTGTTAACGCAGCATAACAATTACACAAATCATATTCTTGGCATTTATCACTGTCGTAGTTGTCGGTGCTCTGAATAAAACGCCGTGAAATGAATCAGTCACGCTGACATTTATCACATCCATCACCCCCCCAACCTGTTTATAAATCTGATTCACTTCCACCCACATTCATCTCTGCCAGACTGGATTTGAATGGGACGAACCCGCAGGTTTTCACACCGAGCAGACTGTTTTGGTTGTGGCGACTCAGCGAGCGTGGGCGTGTTGTCGTTGGTGTCGTCCCCGCTGAGGCAGCGCCGGAGTCCGTGGTCTGATTTTGGGCTCCAGGAGAATTAATCCTCCAAATCCTGACGGGGCCACACTCAGTGACGAAGGGGAAAGACAAACAAATATACAAAGTCCCTGCAGATTTTCCTGTTTTGGATTTTACAGTGAAGATTGTGGCTTTTTTTTTATTGAAGGTGATAAATATTATGTGTTTCAGGCAAAGTGAAGTCCATTATAATTTAAAATATACATATTTAGGTCATGTGATTAGAGGAGTTGGTTTTCTGTTGATGTAACTTAAATTCAAAGTGAAACAAAATCTATTTGGAAAAGTCCTCAACAGTTTTGGTTTCTGTGTGATTTCTGGTGTCGTGTAGAGATGAAACGTGCACTGAGGCGTCTTCTCGCTCATATCGATGTCGTGTTTCTTCTGAGGTTCAGTCGTTTATTTTGTTTTTGAGGCCGGGGGGGGGGGTGCAGCACAGAGACCAGGCAGACGGCAGCCCCACCAGGGTGTGTGTTCCCGCTTTAATGATTCCTCCTCCTGTGTTCAGTGAGCTGATCCCAGATCCCCGGTGAGGCTTTTGTGGGTTTTACGAGTCTTAGACTTTTGGTCTGGGTTTGGTCTGTCTTTTGGTGAGGGGGGGGGGTTGGCAGGGGTCTCTGCTTCGCCGTGGACCCTCCAGCAGCTGCGTGGCTCCGGCGGCGAGCGTCACGGCCGAGAGTCGACCATCAGGAGCAGGTTTCCGCTCTCCGCCTGTCTTTGTGCCGCCATCTGCAGTGAATGGAGGGGGGTCGTGACCTCTACCATGCTACCCATGAAAAGCAGCCTCACGACACAAAGTCAGGGGCGAGCTGTGTAAGTGTGTGAGCATGAACCGGGGGGGGGGGGGGGGGGGGGTGACACAAACACACTCCTCTTGTGCTTCCTTCTGTCAGGAAGTGGGATCCCAGACGATGAGAGTCACGCGCTCGTCATTTCAGTTTGTGAGGTTGGGAGAATGTTAATGTCAATGGAGCGATTGTGACTCCAGCTGTTTGTTTTTTTTTACTTTATCGCTCTAATTCAAACATGAGAGACGAGACCTTCGGAGGCCGCTGGTGTTTGGAAAGTGTCCGGTTGCACGGTGAGCCGCACCAAAGTGGGTCGGTGAAGGCAGCACAGGCAGCGCCGGGGTGAAACGTGACATGAAAGACGCTGCGTGTCGCCGGCGACGACAGGAGTGTGTGGTGTGCCGTCACCATGTCACATCCGTCTCTCGTCCCCGAGTTCCTCCTCTCTCTCTCTCTCTCTCTCTCTCTCTCTCTCTCTCTCTCTCTCTCTCTCTCTCTCTCTCCTTTATCTGTCGCTCTTTCCTGCTCAACCCGACATCTCCTGCTTTCACTTCCTGTCACCTGGGTCTGAGCTGTCAGTGTGTGTGTGTGTGTGTGTGTGTGTGTTGGTATGTCTGTGTGTGTTTATTGGCATGTGGATGTGTCTCTTTACTGTGAGAGAATGTGTGTGTGTGTGTGTGTGTGTGTGTGTGTGTGTGTGTGTGTGTGTGTGTGTGTGTGTGTGTGTGTGTGTGTGTGTTTGGGGGGGGTGGACTCCTGGACCATCTGCTGGGACAGCTGGGGGGGGAGTTCAGGCAGGATTTAGGGAATGATCTGCTTCCGCCTTAAAAGATTGAGGAGGACTCTTTACTTAAAGAGGTAATTTGGGGAAGTTATTGTTCTATTTATCTTTGTCTGGGGAATAAAAGTTTCTAAACAAGCTGTTTGTGGAACATATTAAAAAATATATATATATCCTTCCTGTATTTTACTGCTATTTCTTCAAATATACATTCGTAAAATACCAGTTTTTATTTGTTTGACTATCCTCTGATGGCTCGTCCTATGAAAAGTAACAGCTCTTGGCTTTAATGGGAGCGTGGACTGTTTATAAAGATGGACGACACGACAGCTCCTCCTAAAAGTGAAGCCAAAATCATCTCAGTTATATCAGTAAAGGACATAAACCCGTCTCCTCCATGTTAGTGTGATATGAAAATAAGTCACATCACGGAGGCTGGAGATCGGGCGAACTGACGAAGTGCAAAACATTTCTCTATGTGATGATGATGATGATGATGATGATGATGATGATGATGAGAATTTGCAGCTTTTCGTCCTCTTGTATCAAAATCATAACAAAATGACTGCCTTTGAGGCTCAGACACTAATGCAGGAACATTCAATAAACCAAACAATTAATCACTTAAACATAAAATTTGTTTTATATATGAATCAATCATGAAAAATAAGTATTTGTATAAAACCTAATGGGGTCTTTCCTGACCCCCACCGCTCCCCTCCACTAAGAAACAAACAAAACGACTTGCTGAGGGGTAATTATTTAAAACCTATTCTAATGAAATCTCTTCCCCCCGGAGACTCTTGGTCATATTCTAATATCGTCTTTTATTGTAAAATGTCTTGTTTGTTTCCAGTCGCCCCCCCCCGCCCCCGCCTTGTATTTGTTCTCGTCTGCTCCATCTCTCCCTCTCAGCCTCTCTCCTCCTCCTGCATCAACAACAAACTTCTGGGTCACACTCTTCTTTTTTTATTTCCCCGAGTGAGGCAAGAAAACGAAGAAGAAAAAAACCCCAACATGATTTCATTAACCTCAAAGCATATGCGAGTGTGGTCTTGTGATGTGGCTTTAATGAGCGCACACACACACACACAGACACACACACAGACACACACACACAGACACAGACACACACACAGCCACAGACAGACACACACAGACACAGCCCCGGTGTCAAATAGGAACTTGTTGACTTTTTTCTTTGACCTTGTTGGCCGTCAACAGTTTGTCTGTTGTCGTCGTCCTGGGTGAAATCGGCCGTCTCTGTTCTAAATTCGCTTTTTAGGTCGTAATAGGCGTCATCCCATAAGCCTGAAATAGCCTCCCCCCGTTTCCCTGCCTCCCCTCTTTCCTCTCTCTCTCAGTGGCTGTCCTCAATGTGTCCGTCTCTGTCCGTCCTGACAGAGACGGGTCACCTCAGACTCCCTGTCTCTCTTACTTGTGTTATTTTTCAGCGAGGACCAGAGCAGTTCAGATCCCTTGTTACTACGGCAACAGCGTTTAACCTGCGGTGGACGTACACAGTGCAAAGATACACTGACCTATTTCTGTTTTCTCCCACAGAGCCGCTCAGGTCATGTGGTTCACTGAGTTTCCCCCATTTGAACCTCAGAGTCCGGCCTGAATCTGTGTAGATTACAGCTGCTCTCTATCAAACAGACGTGTGAACAATTCAACCTCAAAATATCATTCGACCGCAGACACGTGAAAGTTCAGCGTCTACAACACTGGCAGTAATTCAGTATCAGTGTTTCTCTGTCTCCTTCTTTCATGTTAGGACCATTGATTTTTATTAAAATACACTTTTCCAGCCCGAGTGAATAATATCAGTTCTGTCTCATCTGACTTATTTATGAACCAGATATCCAAATAAACATTTTTTTTAAACAAAACATCATTTAACGCAATGAAATAATTGCATACTTGAGGCAACTTTCAACAATATTAGGGAATAATGCACAGTTATTGATTTAAAAAAGGGTTAGGGTCATAATTAGTGGGCTGATATTTGAATATTTTCCAGGGGGGGAAAACTGTGATGAACAATTAATTATCTTTTGGGGTTGGAAACTTTTTCCCCATGAATGCAGTGACTCTTTCAGACCAGATCTTTTCGGGTCGGTCACGACAGAATCAATTCCTGTTTCCTCCTGCGCCACATTAACCAGTAATTAAAGTGTAAAAGGTCCCTGATTTCTTGGCAGCTGGATTCAAACACTTTGCAGAAGTTCAGCGAGGACACGCGCACACATTTAAGGTTCTAACCACATATTGAAACACAATACACGTCACGAACAAATCTACTTACTCAAAACTGCATGAAAATCACAAATACACAACGTAGAAAGCGCATAAATCTGAAAACTGATACTGAAGGAGAACTCTGGTGAGGAGGAGGAAACTTTACTGTGTCCGTCTAGAGAGAGTTTATAATGTTTATAGGGAACATGTGACTATAAAATGACTTTTGTCTCAGTTTGAACCACCGAGATTCTTCATTTGTGCATTTTACAAAAGCCCCATTCAGACGGGATTAATGTTACAAGAGGATGTGGGCAATAAAATGCTGTGTCTCTCCAGATGGTATTTTAGCCACTGGCAAATTACATGAGCTGTTTCTGTAGCAGTCACTGATACACTGCAGGGGAAACCATGTGACCTCCATTACCAGTGGGCTGAGCATTGTATCTGATACCAGAGTCATCTGCTGGTAATTAATTTGCACCGCTGACTTCAGACCAGGTTTTTTGGGTTTGTTCAAATCCAAAATAGCTTTTTTTGCGGCAACGATGCAGCTGATCCCTCCTTGATTTAGACCAACTCGCCCGTGGGAGCTCAGAGGAGAAGTGCATTTTCTATAAAGAAACGTTTCTTACACCCTCGTTAGAAACTAGAATAGAGTGTTTCATACAATATGCACAAAACAACACGCAACAGGATCCTCGAACAGATTGATCAGGAGAAGCCGCTGCAACCGAGTGTGGCGCCATCTCCTCAAATGAATGTGTGGTCTTCATAGAGTCCGAATGAGTCGGTCTGGTCTCCAGAGG
Organism: Hippoglossus hippoglossus; assembly: GCF_009819705.1. Taxonomy (NCBI): domain Eukaryota; kingdom Metazoa; phylum Chordata; class Actinopteri; order Pleuronectiformes; family Pleuronectidae; genus Hippoglossus; species Hippoglossus hippoglossus. The sequence goes on from NC_047161.1 coordinate 3,937,625, forward strand.
TTTTGATTGATTTGAAGCCTGATACTTGCATTTCAAAATTTACTCTTCGGACGTTTTCGGACTCGTCGTTTGCCGCCGTTGTGATTTGGAAAAACTGTTCTGTCCCCAGCGTGATTCCCGGGATAGTTTGGATCCACCTGTTGGCTTCTTCGTTACCCAGGGAAAAGAAGGACGCGCTCAAATTAACCTTTGAAATGGGAAAACTTCGTCATGCAGCTGTGACTCAATTGGTCTTTAAATGTAACTTCCGATACAGGATTAAAATCAGTCACCAGGTTATACTGAAATCATCCCACCTCTACTGGAGGAGTAAATGCTTCCAGAAAGGGCTTAATAATTACCAAAGTAATGTAAAATTCCTACGGTGGATAAACTAAATCCTAAAAAAGGAAAAGTAAAGTGTGTTTATAAATTTGAGACGTGTGTGTACATGTCTGCAATTAACATGAGCCAAATTATTCAGAGCTGGAAGTGGAAGAAACTTTCCTGTGAAGTCCAATTCACCTGCCTGCATCCTGCCGAGGAAACAATGCAGAGCTTCACAATGCTCATTGCTGAGGAAGAGGAGTAACAGTTTGTGTGTAAATAATTGAAGTGTGTTAGTATGAAGGAGCAGCTGTGGATGGTGCCGCAGGTGAAAGGGCGGCAGGTTTCCCTCTGAAGGATTTAACAGTAGGATGTGATGGGAGGGAAACATCACGCGCCACATCATATTCTGCCGATGAGCTCATTCCCACACGTTTACATCAAAGAGCTCGCCTGCGGCCGAGCAGGTTTTCATAAAGACGTCCTGACTGCGCCTCGCGCTCGCCTGTTAAATCTCGGGGACTTTCTGTTCGAGCCTCGCAGCCTCCTGGGCGCGCTGGCAGAGTCGGCCGCTGACCTCGAAACGGCGTCGAGGCATGAAAAGGCCTCTTTGTGGATCGGAGCGTTGCACATGTGCTGCCTCTAAATCGACCTCATCGTGCAACCAATGGATTCCTCAACACTTTTATTCACAACAGTCGCTCAGTTGTGTCGCTGGCTACACAGCAACGCAACAGTTTTTATCTCCGTCGGGCGCGTGTTCGGATGTTTTCTGGTGTTGTCGCAGAACATAAATTTCCTGCTGCATTAAAAAGCCCTGATTGCGACCGGTCGTCTTGTTGATGACCGATGTGATGGGCGGCTCGCTCCCTCACTCGCTCACTGTTAAACTGATTTGCTCTAATCTCAGAAATGTGTCATGGGTCTTGAGAATTAATCAGTGAAAATAATTGAAGCCGGTGATGTTAACTACATCACAGCTGATGATGCAGGTTTATGATTCGAGCCTCTTTCCATCCAGTGTTGGCTTCGCATCTGAAACGCTGTTTCCACCGGTTATAGAAATCACTCTACAGGTGCTGGTTCTGCTGTCCTTACAGTGTGACTCATTTCTTCCCAGAATGCCCCCTGAGGAGTTTCTGATGATGGTGATGTTAAAAATAATGGATGTGATTGGTGACCGGCACTATGACGTGAAAGCGAACCCTGGGGGGGGGTGGTCTGTGTTCCATCCAGCCACCTCACTCCCCAGTTTGCCTCAGCCCACCTTTCCCCTGGTGGTATGGATGACGCTGTTGCCCCAGCGACGGTTGCCAGGCAGCCGGGGCAGCTCCAATTAAGAGTGCAAGGGCAAATTGCAGAGTTGCATTGACGAGAGGCTGCCAAGTTGGGTGGGGGGTGGGGGGTGGGGGGGGTGGGGGGGGGGGGTGAGAGGAGGGACTGTAGGAAAGCTACAGGTGAGGATGTGATGGCTTCCTCTTGTAATCGTGTTTTTAAAAGAGTTTGACAATTTTAGAAAATACAGCCTCATATTGAAAGTATCAGAGTTGTGTCAGTCTGATAATCTGACTCTGCAGCAGAAGGCAAATCAGCACATTTCAAACTATTTCTTAAAAATAGAATCACATGTATCATTGAATCCAGACAACAACCGGCAAACTTTAGAACAACACAGCAGGAGATCGTTGAGTCAGACACGTTCACAACAACAGGAACAATCAGACAGTCAGAGCGGGGGTGCCTGGGTAGAGCAGCAGGAGAACCCAATGATCCCGAGTTCATATCGGAACACGGCTTGTGTACTCTGGTCACCTGACCCACCTCTCATCAATGTCAGCTGGGATGGGCTTCATCACCCCCCCCATGACCCTTGACGTTGACCCTAGAAGGACAAGTGGTAGATGAATGGACAGATGAACGTTTTGTCAATGTTGAGAGGAAGCAGTTTAAAAGAGGAGACATCTTTTATCTGAGATGTCACATTGTTCCCTGGGAGCGACTGGTGTTGATCTGATTTTTCCCACAATGCTACAAACATCCAGATCACTGGCTTCACGCCTCGCCACACACCAAAATGGCCCCTAATTCTCCGTAATGGAGACACCAGAGGCACGTTTTCACATCGGATTAGCAGCATCCTGAATCATAGCCGGGATGACAGGGAGGAAAGATGGAGGAGGAGGAGGAGGAGGCAGAAAAGGGAAGATGAAGAGGGGAGCAGTGGAAGGTGGGCGGGTGGGCTGCGGGTGGGGAGGTCCTCCAGGAGCTGCGGCTGCTGCTTCGTCCCAGTTCTGTCTGCAGCTTAGCCTCCGCAGCGATGAATTATTTGACTGCAGCATGAGGACGGGCTGGCAGGCGGTAGACCGGGGGCCATGTTTACACACTGACTCCCGCTGTGCCGCGAGGCCGCAAACACCTTCTAAACAGAAACCAAAAGAGAAACAGAGGCCATCCTGAAACTACACTTCACCTCAGGAGAGATGTTCAAGTGTCTGTCTGTTGAACTCACATCTCATTCATGCTTGTCGTGTGTGTTGTTAAGGGCCCAAGGAAGTGCACGGTCCAATTAGGTCAATTAAGACTCGTGATACGCCCAATATGAATAAACCTTAAATTCACGGGCAACCGGCGCTCTGTAGCAGGGGCGGCAGGGATATCAGGGTTCTGCAGCTGGTCTTCACCTGCAAAACAGCAACCAGCGTCACCACAGACACAAACAAACAGCCCAGTCCAATCAGGCGGGTTTAAACTGGTGATGTTCCTCATATACTGACTCGGGACAAAGGCTACAAACAGAGGACGTCTTAGGTTTTACTGCACAACAACAACAGACTGAGAACATAACAAATACACGCTCACATGAGGAGTGACATCCATATTTAGACTGTTTTTTAATCAGTGATTAACCGCGCTCCTCGGTTTTCCGCTCGCCGCAGCCTTCAGACCTTCACCGCCGCCCAACGTCAGCCAGAGGCTTCTCTCAACGTGCTCCAGCAGGGTCGGGTTTCACTTGTGATCGCCCGCGCGATGAGATCAGTGTCTCACACAAATAAAAAAAAACCCCGTGGAGGTCAGTGGGTTTCGGTGTCGGGGGGCAGGACAGCTGGTTTAACGGGGTTCAGCGAGGAGCCAAATGGTTCAGTGGAAAAACAACACAGGGAGCAAGGCCGCACCTGTTGTGGTGACCTGCTGTTTTTAATGAACAGCTTTGGAGACGTGCGGCGGCCGAGCTCAACTTCTTTGAGGGCTAGAAAAGAAAAAGGAGAAACTGCAAAGTGTTGTTTTGATTTTTAAGGCTCCATCTTCTTTTTCACACTGGTGTTCTGCAAAAATAAAAACATTATTTACTCCCAGTAACAGGCAGATGAGACTTGACGTTCTGGGTTTTGGGCTGGCCTTCGTATTTTCAAATTTGTTATAGTTTGCAAGCAAGAACTCAGACATGTGTCCGTTTTTTGCAGTAGCTTTGGATGCTAGTCGTCTTTTGGTTCTCGGTGTCAGGCATGTGCAGAGTAACGGTCACACTTATGTTAGTCTGGTACGCTCACCTGGTGTCTACAGTATAAACCAGTTCACTGTTGCATAACAAGTCAAATTATGTAATCTGCATCAATTAAGTTCATCTTTCCAAAACAGACCAAACTTGCTCTGCCGTGTTTTTGAAGAGGAGCGCTCAGTTTGCAGATAACAGGACTCCAACAGTTTGAAACCTCTCATTGGATCGTTCCTGCCAAAGCAGGCGGGCAGGTGCCAAACTGGCCTGTGAGCCGGAGCCAGTTCTGCCTATCGACATTCAAAGGCGTCCACAAATAGCTGTTTGGCAAATACTGTTCTGCATCTGCTTTTTAATGCCCTGAGTTCGATTTCAAACAAAGTGCGTCGACGGGTAGAAAAACAACAATCCAATCTGGATGCATTCATTAGAGAAATATCCTCACAAGCAGGAATATCAGCCGTGCTCGGAGTCCCCCGGGCCCCCGACCGTGACGTAGGTGGAGGCGGTTTAAGGCTCTCTGTATGCACGCTGTAGAGACCGAGCCATGTGCCGGGCCAGCGGAGCACCGGGGTCGTTGCGGCCAGGCTGAGGCTGCAGGATCCCAGAGGGCCGGGGGAAGCAGCAGCTTCACAGGGGATCGTCTTCAGCTGACGGTGCAGCGACAGGACAGCAGGAACATGCTCTGTCTGCAGGGACACTGGGTGTAGGACGCTGCACCAGCAGGATCAGATGGGTGAAGTGATCGATAACAAACCCGCTGGTTCTAGCTCCTGCACTGTGGAACAAACTTTTTATATTGTTCTTTTATTGTTTTAATGTTATTTCATCTTTTTCCTTTAAAGATCAGATATTAAAGATCAGAGTGGACTGTAGACGGGTGCATGTGTTGTTCTTTTGTCTTTAAAGCATCGATATAAAACTGCATGTTTACATTTGCATTGGAGTGTAAACCAGTCTTGTTTTGCCAATATTAAAAAAGAAGAAACACATTTCATTTGTCCTAAAATTAGAGAAAAGTACTTAAATATTTAGAAAGTTTCTAGTCCATTTGTATTGTGTTGGTCTCGATGTTATTCTCATGTTAGTTTACGGGAACATGATGAGGATAAAGACTTTGAGGAGTAAACACAAATACCGTAACACAGAAATGTCCGTTTTGTCTTCCAGTGTCAGAAACGTCCAGTTTCCTGTCAAAGTTTGTCGCTCGGCCGTGGAGCTTCACATGCGGGGAAAACCCAAGAGCGTCACCGTGGAGACGAAACCTGGCCAGGCGATCGCGGATTTCAAGAAGAGTCGAGACGGTTTCATCCTGCTGGTCCCCGTCAACTAGAGCGAGACCACGCAACCAAACCTCCAACGGGCCGACCTCATAGACCCGGACCCTGGAGACCACTGGACCCTGGAGACCAGTGGAGCTCTGTATCCACATCGTCATGCCAATGATAAAAAGGGGGATGTAAATCTGCATCTTCAGGCAGTTAAACGTTTTAAATTGGACTTTCACAGCAGTTTTACAGTGTTGATGGCAGAATCTGCTTTCTAACTCATTTATTTGTGAAATAGAGAAGTTTATGTTGGCGTAGAGACTCAGGACGCAGCTGCAATACACACGCGTGAAAACTGTATTTTTTTAATGTAATTTGAAGTTATTTCATGAAGACAACAATGAACAAAAACAGAAAGAAAAGCACTTTTTTAAAGACAAATTGTACATTTTGCAATGCATAAAAACAAACGAGAGAAAGCATATAAAGTATTTTTTATATGAAGTAGAATTGTTGCCAAAGTAAACTCTTTTTTGCGCTTTTTCTCTGCAGAGTTATTCCATGTCAGACGTAGGAGAAAGGAGAAATAAACACAAGTAAATAATCTATTGAAGAAGAGTGTTGATTTCTCCAGAAGGCTTCGCTGTAGCCGTAGACTCACATTGTTTCCCTTCGTGGTCGGTGCTGTGAACATGTGAATAAAAGAGGTTGGGAGCTTTCCCCTGATTTGTGTCGGCGAGTGATTGGTGCAGATCATTTACACTACGACGTCTCCTGCGGGATTTGAAAACACTTAAAGATGTTCAATTCAAACTGGACTCGCTCACGCAAGGGCCATTTCCTCTGTGGTCCCCTGGGATCAGCCGGGCGGATAAACACACGGACGCTTCAGACATAATTTTACAGGATTTCCGAGGACTGAGGTTCAAAGCCTCTCGCTGACATTCGCTGCAGATAATGAATGTAGTATGAGCGTCTTCGGGTGTCAGGGCCTCTGCAGAGTTTGGGTGCAGGAGCCGTGGTCATGATGGTCTGTGCATGGTGGCGTCGAGAAGAATGACAAATTATGTGTTTAAAGTTCACAGCCACACTGGGGTATAAGGAGATCCAACTTTCCCACTAATGGGAGTAAGAGTAAAACTTTAAATACAGATGATAACATCCACGACTGTGTATTAATGCAGAATTAAATCTAGTTACCGAGCCGCCAGTCGCCAGCGAAAACATTCACTTTCCCAAATGGTGGATGTTTCAGTTTGGACTGAAACTCATCATATCTCACTTAAAAGCTTAGTCTGTGAGCTTAAATCTGTGGAGTGCTGCCAGTGTTCATCCCGTCTCCCTCCACGCTGACCTGTTACTGCGACTTAGTGACAACCTGCCCTCGCTGTGACTGGGCTTTCACCGTCCTGACACAGTCCCTGCTGCGAGGCCCCAAAAACCTCCCTGCTCGGTAATACTCTGTACATCTGCGTGTGTGTGTGTGTGTGTGTGTTGAGGGAGTTGAATTTGCATTTATATGGAAACAGACTGTTCATGAAGCACAGTTTGTCTCAAAGGGCTTAACAAGATGCGACGTCCTCTGATCTTAACCCTCATGAAGAGCTAGGAGAAACCGTGTCGACAGGGGGAAACCTCAGAGATCCACATGTGAGGGATCGTCTCCCCGAACGGACAGAAGTGCAGTAGAAGCCACATCCGGCTGCGACCGATTCATGGTCGTGCACTCGCTGCAATAACATGGATAATGTGATGTTAACCTGCAGCTACCACAGCAAGAATACGTCATGCTTCACATTGAGCACAGAGTCAGGGACAGGTTAACCCTGAAGTGACTTCTAAAACCCGTCCAGAGCTGCAGTTTGACGTGACGCCATCGTAAACACGTTTTTTCCCTCTTTGAAGTGGTCGCGGGCGCATTGATCCCCTGGAGCCGGCGTGTGAGTGTCGTCCGGATTGGAGCCTGACGCAGCACTTATCAGCTCATTAGAAAGTCGTCCTCACATCCCCTCCGAGGCAGTTTGACACCAATTCACACCTTGTATCTCTCACATGACTCCAACGGGACCTAAAGGATCCACAGGTGACGCCGACGTGTGAACGACCCAGAGGAGAACGTCTGCTGGGGGGGGGGGAAACGGCTCCAGGGATAGAACAGATCAATCTGGACTTCAGGAGAACATCTGGAGTTCTGTGCACGTGTGAAAGCAGCTCATGACACATCAAGTCGACCCCAGTCTGCAGCTGTGCAGCAACACATCCATATTCCAGCGTTTTGTTTGGTTTATTTACTCAGAGATCTCATTAGTCCGAGTAACGTCCGACAGGAACAACCATTTCAGCCCTTTGCCTTGTTTTGACCACAGATTATGTTCAGAGACACAACGAGGTTGAGTGTGCATCTAGTTTAAAGTCTGATCAGGTCACGTCTCTCTGGCACAACTCACTCAACTTAGTTTTAACAAAATTAAAACGCAGAAGAAACTCCTCGTGCTGGAGGAAATGAGGTGGATTTTATTTGAAATGTCCCAAACAACGTCTCAGCTTCAGCTTCAGCACTGATCTGTGTCACTGTGGCAGACGAAGGCCGCAGAGATGATGAACTGGAAACCACAGCTCCACCAATCAGACCAGTCGCTGTCACACGTTGCCATCAAATTCAGTCAGAGACAACGATTAGAGCAAATTTGTTCTCGTCAAATCCTTTAATCATCGATGTGAAGTGTGAGAGCAGCCTTTGGAAATGCAAATTGAAGCATATCCTCCCCGTCACTGAGTATTTCATGTGTGTGTGTGTTTCGTGCGCGCACACACACACACACACACACACACACACACACACACACACACACACACACACACACACACACACACACACACACACACACACACACGCACACACACTTCCTAAACAGATGAACAGTTAATCATCGGCTCCAAACGAGGACATTTTGCTCCGTCAAAGCAGAATCTTTTTCACGGACACAGAAAACATATTCATAATCGTTATTCATCGTTATCAGACAAACTGTGATAGGTTTAATTTGAAAGTGCAACAGTTTGTTTCCTCATCGCTGCCACGCTCATCTCGTCTTCCTCATAACTCGCCCGATCATCTTCATCTCTGACGGCTCCGGTCTCATCCCATCAATCAAGCACTGGGAATGTGGATTCATGTGAAATCCATTCACACTGTTTTTCAGCCGACGCTTGTTTCGGATTATGAAGACGTTTTTTTTTTAAGGGTTTCCTCTAAAATAAGATCCCTCTACGTCGGATCTACTTTATCGGGACTGGCAACTGTTGATGCAATCACTTAAAGCGCCGTGCAATTCCATTACAAAAAGACTGGCACCTGGTCCGTCTCTCTTTAGAGATTAGCAGCCCTGCAGCGAGGATTTGGTAATGAGTTGGAGAGGATTTACCAGTGGGAATATAATATGTGTCCCAGAGCCGCTGTGTTTCTCCCTCTAAATCCTCTCAGGGCCGCCCGGCCACTGGTTTGGTGCCCTGCAGGTTTTCCAGCATCCCTTCGTCATCAGGCCCGGAGGGGAGGTCACATGCTGGAGATTACAGTAACATGAGGGGGGGAGATTGGTTTTTGCTTTGGCTCGCTCTGAACCAACATGCCGTCAGTCTGAATACTCACTAATCAGGAAATCTATTTAGAAACCACAGCGCTTAAAAGTTTAAGTTTTCATAGACGTCAGAAACCACGGCACAGAATTCAGATTATTTTCGTTCGTAAAAGGTGAAATAACCAGAGTATAAAAATACACCATTAAAGTAAAAACCATAGACTGTAAATAAAGTTAGACGAAGAGCAAGTAAACCAACAGTATTAATCAGAATGTCAAGGGATTCCTTTAATTATTGATCATTCATAAATATTGTATGAATAGTTATACAATGAATGACCCATGATGCATTCATTTATAAACAGTATTCCTATGTTTACATCTATGGCATCATATTTTATTGGTATCATATCCTAACTGTTTAAAAAGCACAATATTTCCCCCCTAAAATATCTTAAAAGTATAAAACAAGTACTTCTGAGTGTTCCTGAAGCGAGTATTTCAGTGTATATATATGTTTACTAGCTGTATGTATGTTTTCCTCTCGGTTTCACCGCGTTATGAATCTTTAATGGGACCTCTGATTGCTCTTCAGAAGGTCTGACGTCCCCGCAGGGATCCGCGGAGTCCCCTCTGGCGCTGTGTCCCCTCTGGCGCTGTGTCCTTCACCCTCTGCTTATGGGCGCATGGCTGATTGAACCATCTGTTCCCTCGGTCAGTGCCAGCGAGCTCCTGCTCTCCGAGGCCTCGGACTGAACCCTGATCTGCACGGAAATCTGAGGGAACCTGATTTCAAACGATATCATTCCCTTTGAAGCTCAGCTGCAGAGCGAGATCTTTATTTCTGCCATTATGACGAGAGGGAATCTTTTATACTCTATTAAAACGCTGGTGGCTGAATCTGGGCCAGACTCTTTATATTTCAAATATAGACATCTAGGTCACAATGGTGGTTACGGGAGTTTGTGAGTTGACTGTTTGCTAAGCTCCGATCTCTTTATAGGTTTTAAAGATGATGCCAGCAGATTTACCATTGAAATTCATAGTAGTATATAAAACAATTGTACTGAGTTATACCTTAATTATTTCATTCTAACTAATTCTTTATATTGTTAGAAGTACCTTAAAACATACTTCTACCAAAAAGCCTTTTTTTAATAAATTTTATTGTCTGTCCTTTTATTTTAACAGTTTTCTTGTTTGTGAAGCACTTAACTCTGTTTTTAAAAGTACTTTATAAAGTTTATGAATATTATTATTATAAAAACAAGTCACTTTTGTAGGTTGTCCCCTGACTCTAGTGTAAATAATAAACTAGTTTTGCTGAACTTGCAAACAACATACTTTAAATCCAACAAACACAATATCAACACTTAAAATCATTCCATGTTGATTATCAGGCTCCTCACTTAAAGAAGATCCAAAGCTCGACAGATGTGTTTGAACGATTAAGGTCAAAAACTGTTTATGTTTGTTAGTTTAAAAGAATAAAATATAAATTACAGCTGCAGCTTGTGTTGAGCTTGAACCAGAGAAGAGTTGTTATTCCTGAGACGCAGCTTGAAGTGATAACATTAACCCTGGTTTCTATAGGCAGCGTTGACAGAGGGCTTTCTGGAGCCCGGTGGATCCCAGAGGGCTGATAAAAGCTTTCAGAAAGCCACTGGGATCCAACAGGGCCACTATAGAAGTGTGACACTGGGAGGCAGAGCGCTGGGTGATTTGTGTCCCTCGGAGGGAAAGAGAAAGCCGGAGAAGACTCAGCCATCTGCAGCCGCTCCTCTTCAATCTCAATTCATCCGTCCTCCTCTTTTTGTTTTTTTTCAATCAAAGCATCCGGGCCCCACCTCCCTCACCTCTCCGCCCTTGGAGGTGTCCCCTGCCTCGGCCACTGACCTCGCCTCTGACCGGCGGCATATGGTTTCCCCCCCGCTGCCCCTCTCACTCCAGCGCTGTGAGCAGATTATAAAATGGCATTTAAATAATCATTTTCCAATAGCATCAGTAGACAGAGAGAGAGAGAGAGAGAGCAGACAGACGCATTGCGCCGCAACAAGTAAGCTGCTTTGACGGCAAAGCCATTTCTGAGTCTTAGTTTTATGGCAGACATCTGCTGCACGATGAAAAAACTGAATGGATCAGTTCAAAATGAGAAATGCTGCATTTCGGTCATTGAGTTATTTTCCTGTATTTTGCTTCTGTGCATTTTACTCTGACCTGTGTTATGTCAGATTATTCATGTGCAGCCACGTGAATATACTCGTGTTAAGAATATCTTTAGATGTTTTTACAAAGTCATTTATATGAAGCTTAGCTTAATATATCAGCCCATACAACCACAACTTATCACTTTCACTTTTGATTTTGTGTTGGTTTTAACCAAAACAAGACAAAACATGTTAATATTCAAAGTTCTTTCCAAGTGGACGTCTTCTTCAGCATCTTCTACAGAATTGCAGCGGTGAATAATCAATTAAAGTTTAATGCATCACTGGATCTTTCGAGGACGTAGATCTTCTGGTCGTCGTACTCGAGTATTTTTAAAAACACCAAGTTGGATGTTAAGCTGAACTGAGTTTTTAACGTTGTGATGTTAAAACTGTGAGTTTGCATGAGGCTGTTGGTGTGTATGAAAGTGTAGACGAGGGAGAACTCCACCATCTACACATTTAAAAACCTGCTCTCTTCATTTCCCCTTTTACACTCATGCAGAACAAAACTCTGTGAACTCTGCAGCTCAGCATCTCTCGTGTTTCTCACACGTCTTACAGGGCGGCGGCTGCCCCACACGGTTTCCACCTGTGGTTGCAGAAGCTGGTGACTGACTGAGGGCACGGCTCCGGCTGCCTCGAAGCCAGGAGGCCATCTGCAGCACGGGGCTATTGTGTCGCTGTGTGTTCTGTGTGTGACATGAATTTACAGCCAGGAGAGTATATCATGTGTGATGTGAGGAGAACAAAAGGGGGGCAGCTTTGGTTAAGTGTGTGAACGCTGCAGATGCAACAGTGTGAAAAAGTACGGTGGCCCTGAGAGCTCAACACAACTTAACACCAAATGTGCAAATAGACACAACACATGCAAAGGAAGAAAACATCAATTTATAACACATGTGCTGCAAATAAAGAAAACGCTGCAAATACAACACAACCAAATATTAACAACACAACTTAATGCTCACAACATGACCGTGACTATTTGGTTGTGTTGTATTTGGTTGTGTTGTGAGTATTTAGTTGTGTTCTCAGTATTTGGTTGTATTGTGAGTATTTCATTGTATTGTGAGTATTTGCTTGTATTGTGAGTATTTGGTTGTGTTCTCAGTATTTGGTTGTATTGTGAGTATTTCATTGGATTGTGAGTATTTACTTGTGTTGTGAGTACTTGGTTGTGTTGTGAGTATTTAGTTGTGTTGTGAGTATTTCACTGTATTGTGAGTACGTGGTCATGTTGTGAGTATTTAGTTGTGTTGTGAAAATGTTACTGTATTGTGAGTACTTGGTTATGTTGTAGGATGTGGTTGTATTGTGAGTCTTTGGTTGTGTTGTGGGATGTTGTGTTGTGAGTACGTGCAGTGCAGTTTTCTATTTGCAGCTCATGTGTTGTCGGTCTGTGTGTTTTTTCTCAGACCCACCGCAGAACAGAGAGAAGGAGCAGGTTTCGATTTCAGCTCAATACTTTATTAAATAATCAACATAGTAAAACATCATCATCATGAAAAATGAAACATGAAATAATGAAACAGTCACATTTGTTTTTCAAGTTTTTCCCATCAACAGTATTTTTATGTTTGGAGCTACACACACTTCGGTGGCTTTACAAAAGTCGCCCGAGTTGATGTGCCGCTTCGTCGGGGTGATGGTTGCAATGGGGGGGGGGGGGCTGAGGAGGGTTTCCATGGAAACTCAGGGGGACCCAGGCAGCGGTGAAGTACACGGACACTGGACAGTCACAGAGTTTTTGGTAGCAACATTAATCATTAGTGTAAATGAGGATCTTTCTGAAGCTGAAAGCGTTCGAAGCTCCGATCAGCGAGGGCGACGGGCCGAAGCCGGAGCTGCCTGCGACAAACGCCGCGCGTACAATGGCCGCCTTTGTGTCGCCAGCTGGGGCATCGATGAAACAAGCTATTGATGACCTCTAACTTGATCATATCTGCACATATACTGTACTCTGTGTGGGGGTGAGGGGGGGGGGGCACATTTTATTTACCAATTTAGCTTCAAAAACACCCGACCGACCACATCCAACTCAGCAAAGTGACAAATGAAGTCTGGCATGAGACGACGGCTGAGTTTAAAAATAACGGAGTCATAATATCTCTAATCACTCACATGGATTTCACATGCTTTGCTATTTCAGGAGCAGGCGGAGAACATGAGTTTCTTCTGTGTCTACTGATTCTAAACATGGACACATCACCACCATAATGATGAGAGTTACACCAATACATGTTTCCAATGAGCGAACAGATCCGGTTTGAAGTTACCGGAGAAATAATCTTTCATTTTTGAAATGTCACAGATAAAAAAATCAAACATAAGCAGAAGTAAAAAAACAAACAAAAAACAAACAAACAAACAAAAAAGAAACATGTCTAAACTAGCTGGCTGGCATTCATGCTACTGCCCAGCAAGAGTATTTCTTCTTTTTGTTGTTTTTTCATTCGTAACAACTCGTCTTCTTTCACCCACGTATTTACATCGCCCGTCTCCGGCGTGGAGCGGACGTTTCACACCGACCTACAGCAGCAGCAGCAGCATCAGACTGAACTACCTGAGCACAACTCACAGAGCTGTGGCCACGTCGAGCGTATGTCTGGGGATTCATTCACGTTTCTCTCACTGTCAAACAAAATCCCGTGAGAACAGCATTAACTCGTCTACTACCAAGTACAGTCTGTTTGGTTTGTGAACAAGATTTTTGCTAAAACTACTGGACGTATTACCATGACAGTTAGTGGAAGGATGCAGTATGGGTGAGGGAAGTACTCATTGAATTTTGATGTACATACGAATCAGGGAGCGGATACAGGATCACTTCTTTAGATCTATTTTGATTTATGTGTATTAATCCGCAGCTGAAAACAGATTGACCTTTTCCTCCATGTTTGCTACAAAGTACAGCGTTCTTAGTAAAGTACTATATAGTTAAGTGTAGTATATTAAATACATTTTAATTTAGCAACACTTGGGCTTAAGGGGTGAATACACAGATAAGGCAGAGGAGTCTGAACGTAGTAAAACAGTTGAATGCATGGGACTTGATGACAGTAAGAAAAATATAGAATAACACCACATTTACGCTTTAAAATCTTGATCACATTGTTCACACAAACCCGAAAAAGTCTCTCAGACAAAGCCAGTCTCAGGCCCGTCTGAAAAGTTCTGCAAAGATCAAGGTCCCTGTCCACAGAGTTAGGTCCAGTTTGCACTAAATGTAAATTATCCACAGCGATGTCACAGGCATCATGTGTCTGTTTGCCGTCAGTCACGTATAAGCACTCAGGAACGATGCCGAGGGGTTTGATTGGATGAACAGAATTAGAGCTCCAGCTGAGATGCGAGCTAATTGGCTTTTGAGACGCTGTGCTCCGTGACACGATTGGAGGAGCAGCGGCGGCTACGCGATCCGGCTCGGTGGCAGCGTGGACAGACGGGACTGGAGGAGGGGACAGTTGCCTCTTTTTGCTGGACACCAAATTATGACAAATTGCGTTAATGCTCAATTGGACTCAAGTAAACGTGGCTCCTCTGTGTCTGTGCTGCTGATGGGCGCGAAGAACCAGCCAAATGTGAGCAAGAGTTGTTGTCGAGGAAATCTGCGGCAGATTATTCCTGATTTGTCCCTGACGACGGGGCGACGGGTTGATACCAGCACCACTTGAGTGTGCTGTTCTGAAACTTGTGATGTAATTATGGTGCATGTCCACAGGAGACGGATGGATGGAAGCAGATGTTGCCCTTAACTTTGACCCACATTCACACACAAACACACACACAACACAACCAGCCCGTTTGCCAACAAACAGCCCCATTCTGCCCTTCCTCGTCCTGACAATGGCTGGCGGGTGTGGGGTGTCAAATCTAATGAAAGAGGAGGAGGAGGAGGCTGGAGGGGGTGAGTCAAGAGACAAGTGTCCTTGTTAAAGCCGGGGCCAGGACAGAGAGGGAGAGCTGCAGTGACCACGACAACCGGCCCAAGATGGCTGCCAGTCGAGGCTCCAGACGGAGAGAGACAGATTCGGTGAATCACTGCTCGCTCCTCTCCGGTCGACTGGTGGAGACCCTGAGGCTCGACTCCAATCAGCCTGCATGGAATAGACAGCAGGGCTGAGCTCTCTGACTCGACGGCCTTCGGGATTTGAACGCTGAGCCACGGGGCCAAAAACCCGTACGGGAAGTGTGGCACCAAATCTCATCGGATTCTGAACCGTTTACTTTATTTTCCTCATGTTTTCATCCTGCGCTCCCTCTCTCCATTTGATTGGGTGGGAGGATTAGGACGGGATTACCCAAGGAGGGTACGTGCACCGGAGTGTATTTGTGTGCACATGTGTGTAAAGGTCACATCTTGTGGGATTCTTGTTTAACGTCCGACCTTGAGGTTGAGTACAAACGGCAGCATCGCAGCAGAGTGTGTGCGAGAGCGAGGAGGGAGGCGGAGCTCGGAAACCTCCAGATGCCTGAACACAATAAGATTAAAGCTTTGTCTCAGGCTATTGGGCGTCACATGGTGCTGGATGTCAAACAGAATCCTAAAACTCTGGTTCCCTACGCGAGGGTTATGAAATCCAAATGGGTCCCAAGATAAATTTGGTCTCATGTTAACAGAAGTTGAATTTAGGTAGAAAAACATATTTCTGACAAAGTTTTTATATGTGTAATCTTTTATAAACGAATCAGTTGTTAGACATAGGCAACTTGTTGCAAGTAGATACTTTTTGAGAGAGATCAGGATCTGGTCACATCAAGAACAGGATGCAAATAATCTAAAATGCAAAAATCCAGATTTGTTTATTTTCCTTTTATCTACAAAGAGCCACTGGGATGCATCATGAGCATAATTGTGCTTTTCTGCAGTTTTTGTCTCCTTCCTGCAACTGGAATAAAGTCGGCATTGAAGGTTGAACTGTAAACTTTGTGGATCTGTGATCTTTTGCTGCAGGAAACGATTTTCTAGATTTCTAGGGACATAAAATCCAGCTGGAAACATATCTAATACGATCTGCTTTTACAGAAATTCAGGAAATTCACTTATTCTTCAGTGCAATACGACCGACGAACCACAGGCTCATCTGTGACCCTCCTCTGACACGCACAGACACGCATATGAACACATGGGAAAACACAGATTAAAACCACCCAAGCACAAATGCCAATGGTTCATTCGAGGGAATAATTTAGCCAGAGACCTGAGTTACGGGAGGAAACAAGTCCCTGTATCCGAAAGCCTCTTGACGGCAGATGAGGACACGCAGGTGACTGATGGGAAAGTGGGACAAATTCAGAGGCAACAACAACAAACCCCCTCAACCACAGCGGCGCTCATCTGTCACTCCTGCCTGGATCGCTCGTGCAGCGCTTTCCCTGCCTCCACCTCCGAGCCCGAGCTGCACACACACACACACACACAACGTTGACTTCGTGCAGGAGAACAAAATGCACACGACAGAGGTATTTAAATGTGTGTTTGTGCACATGTGTGTTGTGCTTAGGGTCCAGCCCCAGTGCCGCCCGGCCTGGATCAGCACGGGGAAGCTCTGCAGGGCGGCCGAGTGGACAAGAGGAGGGCAGAGGTTGAGAGCGGGGAGGGGCTGCACTAATCTGCTAATCTCATTAAAACCACGGCCGTGGGTGCCCTGTCAACAAGACGCAGGGAACAAAGGACGGGGTAAACAGCTGATGATCCCGGCTGCCGTCCACCGCACAATGCCTAACACACACACACACACAGGGCTGTGCGCACACAAAACACGTCAGGCATTCTGCATCCACCAGGAAACTGTCTCCAGATTAGATAAGACATAAACACAGAGGAGTCCACAGGCAGGGTCGAGCCGGTGGAGATAAAAAAAACAGCAACTGTCCCCCTCAGGCCACACGGCCCTCAGAAGGCTCCACGAAACAGAGCCTGTTCCTTTTGCTCTCCTGATTACACAGCGCACAGCAGGACCAGTGGGACACAACATGGACCTCTCAGCTGCTCCCATCAGTCTGAGTCACTTTTCACAGCTGGCACTCGGGGCTTAAACCAGCAGTGGATGTCAAGACGTGTCCTTGTATCGTCCAGGAAACAACCTGGCCCCTTGTGGATTATTCTGTCACTGAGGAAAATGTTATTTGAATCCATGTTGTCGTGAGTATAACCAGAGAGAAATCCTTGGTGGTGTTTCGTGAGCTCCCGTCCTGCCCCATGCTGAGTGATGACATTCAGACTCAGGTAACAGAGGAGGCGGCGCAGATCCACAGGGGCAGCTGGGACGACTGGGACCAGCCACATGGGGTCGGAGGGGACAGGTGGAGCAAATGGTGCAAATGGTTGTTTTTATGTAAACTCGAGTGGATATTCCAGGGGGGGGGGGACAACTGTGTTTATGAGCCAATTATCAGAGATAATCTTCAGAGGAAACATTTCAATTCTCAGTTTCAATCTGGGGAGGCAACAAATACGGATGAATGAATAAATAAAGTCGAGACAGGCCTTCTTTGTTTCTGCAGAACATCAGCAGAAAACGTGGAGGGATATTTGTACGAGACAAATGTGTGTGTCTGTGTGCAAGTGGTTGTGTGCATGAAATACAAAAAGGCATGCGGTCAGCAAGGATGTGCTCTGAGTCCTCCTCTCACCGATCCAGCACCCGATTATAATCCTGAGGCCCACAGCCGCCTTCCCTCTTAAGTTCGGCAAATACTTGTGTGAAAAAGTGCGGGTCTGCGTTGATGCGCAGCATCTTTGCGCTGGTGGCGTCGATGATGGCGAGGCAGCGGTCCCAGAAGGCCTCCTTACCCGCCTCCACCAGGAAGGGCTTGAGCGGGTACGAGATCTCGTTGCCCATGTAGGAGTAGGACAGGTAGAGGCAGGTGAGCAGGATGGCCTGCAGCTCGTGCTCCGACGCCACCAGGTCGCCGTCCACGACGTCTCGGCACAGCATGTAGACGAAGACCACGTTGGCCGGTGTGACGAAGGCCTGGTCCTGCCAACCCTGCAGCAGCAGCGAGCGGTCCACAGCCCGCAGCCACAGCACCGGGTCGGCCGGAGAAAGATGCTTCAGGCGGTAGCAGCGACAGCACAGGAACTCCCCCAGGCAGCGCAGGAGCTCGCTGGTGGAGGCCTGGACGATGACACGCTTCGGAGACGATGTCACCGTGTTCACCGGGACCTTTTTCACAGAAGAGAGCAGCTGGGATTTGCTGTAGGCGTATCCATGCCCCTGACCCAGCCCCATCCCGTAGCCGAGCC
The DNA here is from genome assembly GCF_009819705.1 of Hippoglossus hippoglossus. Classification (NCBI taxonomy): domain Eukaryota; kingdom Metazoa; phylum Chordata; class Actinopteri; order Pleuronectiformes; family Pleuronectidae; genus Hippoglossus; species Hippoglossus hippoglossus. Next base: position 3,955,729 of record NC_047161.1, read on the forward strand.
CCAGGCCCAGTCCCGCTGGGCCCTCGTAGCTGGTCAGGTTGGCACACGACAGCGACTTCTTCACATTCTCGCGGTTGAGGTGCAGCAAAGGGTCATTTTGGTAGATGTTGATGCTGTTGTTGTTGTTGAGCGGCTCCCCGAGGGCCGCCGGGCAGCCGGGGCCCTTCTTGGAGTTGCCCTTCTTCTTGGTGGAGGCCACCAGTCGCTTCCACGTGAGCGCCGGGAGGAAGATGGACTGGCCCCTCTTCAGCCCGCGGTCCTTCTGGCTGTTGAGCGAGCGGCTGCTGATGCTCGGGTAGTGGCTGAGCGAGCCCGGACGGTTGTCATAGTAGCCTGACTTGCGAGAGCCGGGTGACAATGACAGTACAGTGCCCATGGTGAGTCAGAACCCCAGAGATCAGCCTGGTGTGGAGAAGGGGGGGGTTCTTTTATTTCTCGATTTCCAGAAGACGTGACGTCTCAGCAGTGGAACAGCATGAAGAGATGAAGCCTGTGCACAGTTTAAATCTCTGAGGCAGAGACATCACCTGCAACACACAGAGGAACACATCAGTTTAACAAATGTAGAGCAAAACTCAATCCCATTTAAATGCATTTGATAATCCTCAGTCTGAATGAGCTTCTGTTCTTAAACCCTGGATTTTAAACTATTAAAAACAACCCTAATGGCCAAATTCACGAGCCAACATTGTGATTAAGTTTTATTATTTATATTTCAAACATTCATTTTAGTAAAGAAAGACAAAAAAAGCAATGGAATCACACGTTGCATTAATTCTTAATATCTAATTCACTCACCTGTGAGTTCAAGATGTCCACGCACTGTTTCCCCGCAGTCCTCGATGGTGCAAAGGTACAAATGCGCAGTTCCCGCAGCCCCAGCGGATCAGAAGGGACAGAGACTCGCTCCTGCTCAGAGAAGACAAGCCTGGAACGCGTCGGTCCTCGCCAGGCGCGGTGCAGGTGCCATCCTCCGCTGCGCCTCAGAGCTCAGGCGCGGGTGATGAAGATGATGAAGAGGGACTTCACGCGTCTTCTCGTCTGCGGCTCCATGGCTGAGGGACAACTTCTCACACGGTCCGAGTCCTTTCGACGCACTCCATGTCCTCGCGGATTCCGTGCGTAAAGGCTCCTCTCTCCGCTCCGGGACCGTTACACTGGGGCTCCGTGCACCGAGAGCTCCGGTCTCCCACTGACCGGGGATCGGTGCCGACAGGCGGACCTCTGAGAGAGCACACGCGTTCAATGCTCAACAGCCAATGAGAGGACAGAGCGCCTCCTCACACACACACACACACACACACACACACACACACACAAACACACACACACACACACACACACACACACACACACACACATAACGCCCCCCACCGACACAGACTCCTCCTTACAGACACACACACACACACACACACACACACACACACACACACACACACACACACACACACACACAATAAATAAATAAATACCAAAAACTTGAATATATACTTATTATATCAATTTTGAACTAACAATAATTCATTAAAATAAATAAATATATAACATTAAATCAAATAATGTACCATTATGTAAATAAATGTAACAGGAAGTCCCAAATAAAGCTTAATAATAGTAAATAAAGTTACAATACAAGTAATTTGTATTTAAAAATCATTAACCCAACATGAACTGTTATCATTAGTAACATGTTTACATCCATTATTATAACTCTTATTGTTTTTCATTATGACAACTAGTCTGTCAGAGCTGGAACGTGACAGTTACACAACTGCTCCTGGTCTCTCTCTCCTCTCTGAGTACTAAATAAATAAATAATATTAAAAAATAATCGGATCAAATGAAAAAAAAAATTCTGAGGACTTTAAGAAGCGACCATGTGATGGTGATAACAGGGAAGATGATGATCATGTGATATAATAGAAAGCAGCAGAGCAGCAACTAAACTGACTTTTTTGCTCAACCCCTCAAAAGACTGAAGATATAATATATATTGATTTACAGGAACATTAACACACATTCAATTGAAACCGTCCTCCCTGCACCTACAGGACTGAGAAGTTCCTCGTGTGTCATCTCCTCTTCACCCTCATGTTGATGCCTCCACCCTCCAAAACGTTGCTTTTTGAATTGAAACCCTCATCGGATGGAGAAGTGACGACAGTGCGGTTCACTGTGTGTTGCAGTGAGTAAAGCCTCCCTCACGTGGTCACAGGTCTTCTTATGTAACTGTCTTCATGGCTCCGTCCTGCGTTGTAGGTCAGGGAGCTGCCCTGCGATAAGAGGATCAGATGCATCATTTGAAAGTGTGGCCGATAGAAAATATCAATGAAACCATCACTTCTTCTGCTGCAGCTTTGTTTTCCTCTTTAAAATATTATCATCATACATATCATCAATGCACTGCTAAAGACTTTTTCTGGGTAAACAGGAGATAACGTGGCTTCTCGGGGATTCCCTACAGATGGGAAATTGTTGGACACCAGAGAATGAATAAAATATACAAATGATAAGATGTGGATAAGAAAGATTGTAGAGTTTATAGGAGAGGAGGATGTAAACAAAAGTTATATGAAAAGAGGAAGAGTTAGATCTGGTGGATCTAATTTAAAATACTTTCATGGAGGCATTTTAATCCAGTGGTTCCCAATCTGAGGCTCAGGCTCCTCCAAAGGATCACATGTTCAAAATGAGCATCAGAGACATGATCAGCGGAAGAAGAAGGAAACAAAAGCTCTGCTACAAACTTCTCAAATCTGACTTTTTTGTGTTTGGTTGTTAGTTTTTTGGGGTTTTCTTGATATTCTTGTGACAAGTTAGTTAAGAAAATCTTTTGAGTGCTTTTTAAATTTAAAATCTTCCAAAATCTTAATCTATCTGAATCTGTGGGCGACAGTGAAAATGATCTGCAGCCTTTAAATAGATACAGTGGAGTATTTTCCTCTGAAATGAAGAAAATATAATTTATACTTTCGAACGATACTTAAGTACATTTATTTAAATGCTTTCCATCACATAATATTAAACAACAGCAAATCAGAAACTCAAAAACAACTACATAAAAAAAAAGAAACACTAACACGTTGCTATGAAAAGAGCTCAGTCTATGATGAGTGCTCCACGTCTCCACCACAGTCTCCTGCTCTCTGTCAATTCAAAACGATTAAATTCCCGTGTGAAGCAGCGATGAACAAACGGTCAGACGGACACAGGTTAACTGATACTTAACCTGTGAACCGGCTCCTTCTTCTTTTCCAAGAAGAACTCGGATCAATTTAGCTCCAGACTTTTAGTAATTAAGCCTGTTAAGGTGTAAACAAACCGGCGAGGCTGCTTCACTGCAGAGCCTCTGTTTGTACGACTCTGAGATCTGTGGTTTATTTAACACCTTTAAAACTGCTTCTTTACTAGAAGCTTCTTTGTTAGAGCCACTCACCGGATTGATCTATAACCTTCAGCTTGTTTAGCAGCTTCTCGTACAAACTGTCAAACCAACAGCTGAACTGTGAGCGCGGCAATAGCATGAATAAAATAATTCAAAATGAATAAAAGAGTGTGAATATAGAGTTAAAATGTTATATTTGTTTAAAACAGAGCATTAAAAAACACAAGATGTCGTTAATTGCTCGTAACTAAAGAGAAAAGTGCCAATGAAGATCCCTGCAAAGTTTAAATTCATCAAATAAGATTCAAACTTTAATCCAGAGTTCATGAGAGAAGCAGATTGTGTTGTAACTTGATAAATGGTTTTACATGTTTGTTGTTGTTAAGTGTGAAAGACTCCAAGTGACTTTAAATCACATGTTCAAATACAAACACAAACACAGGAGGAGACGTTTTGCTCTGAGTCAACAAGACAAAAACAACCGGAGGCGCTCATCTGCTGGCACAAACCCATCTTTGTTTTTACTGGTTAAGCATGTATAGGGGAGATCTCCTCATTCAGCAGGGTGCACACACACACACACACACACACACACACACACACACACACACACACACACACACACACACACACACACACACACACACACAGACACACACACACACACACACACACACAGACACACACACACACACACACACATTCCCTCTCCATCCTTACTTTCTCGCTGCCTCCACCAGCTGCAGGACCCTCAGCATCTCCTGCACAGCTGACCCGGAAATACTGACAGCAATGAAAAGAGCTGTTGTTGTCCACTCATGCAACACACACACACACACACACACACACACACACACACACACACACACACACACACACACACACACACACACACACACAGACACACACACACACATCACCACTAACACAGGAACTCAGGAAACACTAACACAGACCTGCAATGGCTGATGGTCTCACCCTAATCCCCTTTTTGACATTTTATTATTTAAATCCTGAGATTAAATGTGAATAAAAACTGTGTCTAACGTTTAGTTTTACTGAGTCAACTCATGTCAGAGTCTCACATGTCTGACAATCTTTTAACGTCCATTTAAAAAGTTGCTGATGTTTCCTTGGTTTTTCAAATCAATTTTTACTATAATTCTCTGTAGTTTGACCCAGTTTCGTTGTGTAATTGTTATTTTTACTGACATGCTCCACATTTCTCAGCCGGAGAAGAAGACGACGACTGATTCAGGCGATAGAACAAATTGTTTCCTGCTTTGTTTTGTGTGTGTGTGTGTGTTTTTTTTGTGTACCAGGGATTCAGATGAGGCCCGGCAGCTTTTTTCCACTTTCATCCAAATCCAAAAAACACACAGAGGACCTGATGTGCGTTTCTCTCTCACACACCCACAGGTTTTCATTCATTCATTCATTCATCTATTTCAAACAGAGCAGCATGAAGGCACTGAAACGAAACCTGAAAGGACTTTAGAGCTACTGTTTCCTCTGCTGCTTCTTCTTTAGTGGATTCTATTTTCTCTAGAAAATCTGAAAATACAGTTGCTGCTGTCAAGGAGCTTATTTTGCTTTATTTCCCCCCTAATAACACGACAGTTTCCCTTTGTGCTTCAGCCCCAACCGGCCTCTCCTCCTGTTGACTTCCAGCAGAGTCAGTTCTTGCAGCAGCAGCCAGGGGCTCCTCAGGTTGGACAGGGTCACCCACAGCTCATTTCAAGGATGAAAAACAACATGATAAATGCTTTGAAATGAGAGGAAACGAGGGGCAGTGACTTCACAGAAAATGAGAAGCGTAAAAAAAGAAGAGGACACAGAGGGAAGAGACAATAACGAGGCTGCTGCAGAACAAGGGCACGGACGAGCGGGGAGCAACAACAAGCTCGGCTGTGGTGACGGCTGGAGTCAGACAGGTTCACCTGATGACACATCTGTCCGTCTGACTCACCCAGACGCTAATCTGCCTCTTAAAGAACTGCATGGAGCCACGGAGGGAAGGCAGCACGTGTCGCAGAGGGATTATGGGATGTTTCAGGCCAGTTTCAGGCTTTTATTAAACGTCACAATCAGGACCTGATGTGACGAGGTCCCTGATTAAACACGGAAAGTGTTTTTCTGAATTATTCATCACAGCAAACATGTGATTATGTGTGAGAGTGGTTCCACACAAACGTTGATTGCATTGAGATTCTTGTACTTCACCTGTATGGTATTTCTATTTCATGCCATGTATGCATTTGCAGAACAATCCAGATGTAAATATTGTAGTTTTTATATTCATCTGACAGCTGGAGTTACTCTGCAAACCAAGACTCTACACAAGAAGCTATGAGGAGTGTGTGAAATGTCCAAATGTGATGCATTGTTTTAGATTAAATGACCAAACAGTAAAGGATTTTTAAGTCTATTCCAATCAGACATTTATGAATGACACAACTCCACATCCAAGATGTTTCTGTTTGAATGAGTCAGAGGTCTCAGTCTATTATTGGGGGACACTGCACTCTAGTGGACAATCAGGGAACAGGGGTCTTTTAAAATGTCCTGCTCTGAATGTTTTTATTCAGATTCAGGGTTTGTGGTAAATGTGAATGATAAATTTAACTACTAGATTAACTACTAGTATAAAAAAAATCGTAGTATTAGTAGTGTGTTGTTTCGTAACGATATTAAATACATTTTATGAGATAATTTGTGCAAAGTCTTGATATCTCACAAGTACGTGCAAATGTGTGACGTTGTAGGTGCAGACACACACGTCTCTGCGCATTCACATTTTTTTTTTGGATAAGAAAAAACTTTATCGATGCACACAGCAGGTGGGTCTGAATGAGGGAGACAAGAGAATACGAATATCAAAAGGCAATATCATAAAAAATACAAAATGTAAATAAAAAATGCAGTTGTACATAATATAACCTTTCACTGTAGAAGCGTTTTGCATGGAAATGTTATTGAGTAAAGTGCAGAGGCACAGGAGGATTGCATAAGCAAGTAAAAATACTTTTTGTACATAGTTTGTAAAAGTATAAGGGAATATTGACAGGCCCCATGCTGTCAGTTTGATGGAAACACACCTGTTGATTCTAGTTTCTATTTATAAAACAGATCAGATCCATGTTTCCCCTTTTGTGACGGATTTATTCTCGTTTGGGTGAAAAAAACAAAAAGGTTTTATCAAAACTTTAAATTGGCGGTTCAAGGTGTTCCGGTCAGTGGGCGTGGCCTGTGGATTCTACAACAACATGCTAACAAACAAACGAACGAACCGACGCGACCGGAAATAAAACGTTCGTAGTGAAATTAAAACGAAAAACAACTCGAAGTAAAATGTCTTCAGAGCTTCAGGAACCTTCCCAGTGATATTAAATCCATTTATCACCAGTGTTCACTGGTTCCAGAGAGAAAGAGGTAAAGTCACTTCACTTCATTTGTGCTAAATGTTAAAGATGGTTCTATCCACTTAGATTAATGTGCGTCTATTCCGGGTGTTACGGTAAAAGAAAAAGTCCTAAAACTAACGTTTAAAGTTTAATGTCACTTATTATTATTTTATTTACACACAAGACAATAACAAGTATATGAAATGGAATATTATTTATGGGTTTGTAAAGAAAATTAGACAAATTCAGCAACATTTTCATGATATCAATCATAACTTGCTAATATAAAATATTGCAAAAATAAATCCTAGAGAGGTGACACAGATATTTCACCTCACCGTCTGTATGTCAAGTTTAAAGAGATTTTACTGTAGAAAATTAAAGGTGAAATCTTCTCAATTTTCATTATGTCACTCATAACTTGCTCATATTAAGAATTATTTGTAAAATCTGTTTATACACACTGGTGTTTTAGACAGTCCTCTCCAGTAGAGGGCAGTAGATACTTATGGTAGCATCGTGTTCTCTTGGCTTCCTGCCTTTAATCCTCTGCTCATTGATTGATGTTAAATCATTAGGAGCCGGTTTAGTTTGGACTCTCTTGGCTCTGTGCTTAATGCTTTTTATAGAAACACTGGTTTTGGCAGCAGTTGTAAAAACTCAGTAACCGACTGACAGTAAGTGAGTGCACGCCTATTACCACCAGCTGCTCTGCTTCTGTCAGCACCGGATGAGCTGGTTGTTCAGATCACAAATGAAACACATGCATTCGACACAATCCCACAGATCCTGGTCAATGATTAACCAGGGGTGACTGGTTTGTTAATTCAGTGGAACTAAACTAGGGTCCCGGGACCCTGAGGGGCCATTAAACAAAGTCAGGAGGGTCCCCAGCAAATATGACACAGTGAACTTTCTTATAGAAGTATTAGAATTACAGTGGTTTCATATTTGTCGATTAATCAATTAGGAAAAAGAAGTAGCTTCTCATAGGTTCAACATTTTCCAAAACGACCAGTAAAATGTCTGAATAAATATCCCTTGGGTTCATAATGGCTAATAAGAGATCTTTTCTAATTGACCTTTGAGTGCGAGTGATGGCCGACATTATCCACAGCCTTCGTTTTGGGCTCAAACTTTAATTTCCCGGCGGTGGGGCGGTGGGAGGTTTGCGGGGTCAAACCTGTTAACCTCTCCATTGAAGAACACATCATCGTGGGGGGAAACGTGCGGGTCTCCACACCTTCAGGCGCACAAACAGACACCCTGATCCCACAGGCAGAACGTAGCTGTCAGCACCAGGCAAACATTTGATCCGACCTGGGGGGATCAGCACAGCGTCCGCCATCCCCCATTAGCTCCACGCGTTTCACTCCAATGCGTGTTTTTTAACGGTGCGCAGAGCGAATGGACGCAATAGAGCAGCCGTAAACCCGTCAGCAGTCGCTGGTTCAAAAGAGACGGTCGGGTCGGGGCGGAAATACAAACATTGGCTGTGTGTTCAGGGTGTGATGGGAGTTAAAGGAGCAGAAAGTGAAGCCCTTTCCATTAGGGTTTGGGACAACTTGTTTGTTGTGGTAGTGCAACCTGTGGTGTTAACCCATGACCCCGCTGCCCTTTGACCCCCCCGGGACGACAGCTCCATCCACGCGTCAGGGAGAGGGGCTGTCACAACGCAAACATCCAGAACACAGGCAGGGCTGCCGGGGAGGGCGGGAGGGACAATCGGGGTCGGCGTGGCGAGCGCAGGATCAAAAACGCCGGCGCGGCCGGAGAGCGTCAGGATACCGGATACATAATCTATCTGCAGGAAAAGTGTGAATAGATGCCACAGGCTCCGGAGAGTGAGGATTAAGAGCCGGGCTTTGTTGAAGGTTTCTTGGAGCCACTGATGTTTGCAGTGAGCTTGTTAAAGGACCAATTAACACACAGATCATGCACACAACGGTTCTGTGGTTTAATAAGGAGACTACAACATGTTTTATTAAAAGAATTCATCATATTCAGACTTTAATGTTCTTACACGTGAGACGTTTGTATGGATTTGATTCAATTTAATGATCACGACAAATTCTATGAAATTCTGCTGATTGTTTAATTATAAATCCAATTAAAAATATAAGGGTTTATTGAGAGACCCAAATTCACAAACTATAAAATCATCCACAAGACATTTAAACTTTGTCATTCTATGAAGTGATGTTGGTTTAAGGTTTAGCTTTAATCAGGTTTAGTTCATGTCATTTAAATGATATTTGCCTGTTAATGGTTTCCTTAAAAAGTCAATGATATCAATTTTAGGCCTTAAACAGTCTTGAATCCATTAAAATATTACACAGTAAATCTTAAATACATTAATTACGTTAATTTACAATACATAGGTTGCATTTATCAGGTTATTATCTACTATACAACTTCACGTTATCTTCAATGAGGGGGAAATGTAAGTAGGCTAATTCAGGGACTCTGATATTACTTCATATCTGTCGTACTGGACATTTTTCTTAAATTTCATTCATTATGGTTTTAAATCAAACTTGCTGGAACCTGCAGGAACTCAGAAACTTTATTGCTGCGGCCCTGCTGCCTTCTCCTGACTTTGTTTTGGGGAAACATTGCAGGTTCGGTGCTTTTTTTTCTAAACGTGCACGCTTGCATGTACACAGGACATTGTCTCACAGTCTGGAAAGAATGTTCAGGCCAAAGCTCAAGCTACTCGAAGGGGAAACTTCAGGGGAACTTTGGGGTTCACGCGGTCAGAGTTCCTGCTTTTACACGGCTGGTTATTGTATCTGTGCGTGCATCAGATATTGATAGCTCACATAATTTATCACTGTTTTTCTGCTCATATGTTTCCTCCAAGGTGCATATTTGTGATGTGACCAGAGGTCTGGATAACTGCTGAGGGAGGTTTTATCCCTGTCTGGAACCTCCAGGCTGTCACAGGAGAATGTGGAGGTGGGTGACCGCAAAACATCCGTGTGCCACACATGCATCAAACGGGATCGAGTTATCTTCAAAGGCCGTCGCCTGCAACATGCGACATGACTCAAACCTCTGGGAGAAAAAACAGAAAAAGAGGCAGACATCTTGCATTCCTGAGCCCATTCCACAAAGTACAATAACTTCCTTGAATTCTTCGACCCTCGACGGCGGAGCCAGGGCACATCCTGTTGTCCTCGCAGCACTTCCTGCTCATGCGGCCCAATCAGTCTTCCTCGTTGCCATAGCCACTGGAAAACTCTGCGCTCGTGCTCAATAGGCACTAACAGGTAACGCTCGGGTGATAATGAAACGAGTGATGAGTGAAAAGATCTGACAAGTTAAAGCTGGCGTCAAATTGCTTTTGGCTCCTTCGTAGTGTGTAATTTCAAAACTTAAAAAAAAAAAGCATTGACAGTGAGAGTAGGGCACATGTCTGCATGATAATTGCGGTGTTGGTAAATGTAAATCAGAGCGTTTGAGGTTGATTTTAAATGTTTTACATCCCTGTTTGTTAACAACTTAATGTTGCTGATCAGCATTAGAAATGTATGTGAATCTGCACCGATCAGATTAGACCAGAAACAGCTTCTTCTTCTCTGCAGCTCCAGATACAGCAAAGACCGAACAAGAAGAAGTGACTTCTGCTTGTGTTTCCACGTCCCATCATTTCACCAAATCTCTGGAAATTTGTTCAGTGGTTTCCGCGTAATCCTGCCGACAAACCAACCACCAAACCAACACCTCCTTGGTGGTAAATGTGTGTGTGGTGTGGCTGTGTGTGTATTGAATACTGCTTTATAAGCTTGTGTATCTGTGGACTCTGTGTTTTATGTTACACAAGGCTGCAGCTGGCTGTAGATAAGACCTGCGAACTATTCAAGCTGAAGTTCTGGTGCTTAAAGCTTGAGATACCGAAGAGGAAAAACACAATAGTTTGTCCATAGCACAGATTTAAACAACACAGGGCTGTTGCTCCCTTTATGAAATCTCTAATAGCCGCATATTGTTTAATTTGGAACTCGCTGCACAACGTTTTTGTTTGTTTCATAACCACATTCTTGCTGCCAGCCTTGGCGTTCACTTGTCAGCTTCCAGCACGGCAGGCCTGGCCACACTCTCATCCCATTCTGTCCGAGAGAGAGAAAGAAAGAAAAGGCTTTGCAGACTCTCCCGGGTTTGTATTAACCCTGGAGGGATGCATTCAATTCTGCTTCCTGCACTGCTGCTTTCCAAGAGTCCACAAGCCAGAGGAAATCAGACTGGCACCAGGCCCGGTTTAAAGAGACGTTTAGCAGTTGAAAAGGATTTGTCTCAGAGTTACTTCCCTTTTTTTATACAACGTATTTTGCTCCATACAAGAATTTCTGTTGCCTCGGCCAAGGAGGTGGTTGTTTTCTGTTTGTTTGTTGTGGGCAGGATTACACAGACACTACTGGTTGGAGGATGGGAAACAGGCCAAGAAAAATAACTCGTTCAATTTTGGTGAGGATCCAGACAAAGGAGCGGATCCAGGAATTGTTTTTAATTACTTTCTTTAACATTAAGATATTTAAAATGTTCACAGACATTGATATTGACACTGATATTTATGTGTAGTGGTGATTTGTCCTCAAGCAAAAGAATAAAAAACTCAAAATCAACCAGAGGAGTGAATATGCTGGAGTTATACGTCCATTGTTCAGGCAGGCGTCACGTTTTGTGTTGTTTATTTCTTCATTGTGCAAGAAAATGAACAAACGATAGACAATGGCATCTGCTGTCTCTCTTAACCTGGAAAAAAAAAAAAGCATCAACCCTCGATGGTGCTTGGCTTCCTATGCATATCTACGTATATATAAAATAACCAGATGTTCAATACCTTCAAAACAAAAGCAAAAACTATCAAAAATAACAATAATTATGATTCTAAAGGCATAATCTGACTAGTTATAGTCTTCAAAGTAAACAAAATACTTCAGAAAACTTAAAACAGCTCCAACCATGGTCCTGGTGGAGGTATGCGCTCTACTCTGTCATTGCGGTAATGTTTTGCCTTGTTTTTCCAACCATCTCTCCACATGCAAATCTCCTGTCACTTGACGCCGGCTTTGAAAGCAGAGGAGCGATGTTACAAGCCCTCATACCCCGATGGGATGAGGATGAGTGGCCATTCGATATGGGCATAGATGGCAGACGTAGATGGCGTGTGTTTCATGACATCATGCGTCAGGAAGGTGAAACCGCTGCAGGGTGCCGGGTCGGACCCGTACGCCAGCAGGATGAACGCCATGTCTCCGCCTGCTGTCTGTTAACATGGGCGGTTAACGCCGATGTTCAGCATCTGAGAAGGAACTTGTCTTTCCTACAGTGCATTTGAAGTTTTGGTAAATAATCCAGGTAATCCTCAGATTATGTCACAGCGTTACTGACGGATGAGTCAAAACCCATTTAGAGATCCATACAGCTGTGACGTTAGGGCGGCGATGAGGGTATTCGTGACTCTACACTTTCACTCACAACTCTGCCCGTATCTTGTCATGCCGCGAGGGTTTCACGCCTCGCGGAGGAGGCCTATCAGATGACATACCGGATGCATCAGCCAGGGATGCACGCGGTTATTCCTGAGCTCGGGTTGTTTTTCAGACATGCCCCTTCACAACCGATCGCAAACATACACAAACAACCTTCACGTGCAGTTACAGGAACGTACCGATGTGTTTGCCGTGACTTAATTTAGAATCTGTGGTCGTTGAGTAAACGTTGGTGTCTCTCACTGCGCTGTCAGGATGTGTCACTATCAACTCCTCTGGTCCTTTCCACAAGTGATGGAGGTAGATTATCACAGGAGGCGATCTCTTATCTGAGATGGTGCTGAAATACAGAAAGACTTTGAGTATGTGTATTAAAATACATAATGAGAACGATGTCGATTTGCTCCTTTTCTTAGAATTGGGAAGTGAATACTATTTATTTCCTTTATTTATACATTTTTAGATTAATCTTTCTTGAATAACTGATTCTTATCAAATGTCAGAAAATTATGAAGAGAGACAGATGAGTTTAAAATGTTTGGTCTATTTGACATTTCTCTGAACGCTGCCGTCACGTTGCTGATAAGGTTCGAAGTATTATTACCGTCACGTTACCTTTTAGCCTCAGAGTTGATTTATGTTAATCAAATATCTGTTAGATTAGCTCGTGTCCGAGTTACACACGGTTCTGAACACCAGGTTCTTCTCTGTGTAATTTCACATTGGACACAGGTGAAATTTATGGATGTTTTTAATGTCACAGTGAGTTGTTGTTCTTTTTTAAATGTCCCCCACTCTGCACTGAACCGAGCGACACTGTTTATTGGCTCTAACGTGATCAGCGAAAATCCTCTTTAAGCCGCTTCCCGTCGTCTCTGCACGCTCATCACACTTCACTCAGATATGTTATGAACTGCTTTCCCCAACAGGGCGGCATGTGAGGAATGCTCCTTAATGTCACCGGCTGTCAGGCCGACTTACCGCGAGCCGCTCTGCAACACTGCGGATATGTTCAACCCTGTGATGTCATGGCGTGAGAATTGAGAGAAAGAGAAACTGTCGGCACGCGATGTCATTAATGGAGCAGCGTCTCTGTGTGTGTGTGTGTGTGTGTGTGTGTGTGTGTGTGTGTGTGTGTGTGTGTGTGTGTGTGTGTGTGTGTGTGTGTGTGTGTGTGTGTGTGTGTGTGTCTGTGTGTGTGTCTGTGTGTGTCTGTGCAGGAAGCAGACATTGCATGCAGCAGATTTGTCTGATCACAGCTCCCTGAGGTACGAGTGCAGATGTGTTGGAGATCAGTGCAGATTATGAAACGTATGCAAGAGCTTCATGAGGGAATCTTCACTTCAGTTGTTTGTTTTGCAAGATTTAAAGTTCATCGTTGCATTTTGCAGACATCGGTTTTCAGCAGTTCTCTTTTCCTAGTTGTTCTGGAGCTTTTCAGTCGTGCACTTACTTACCTCCACCAGGTCTAGTTCATGTTGGAGATTTCTTTTGGGACCTCAGTATTTCTAAAACTCTGCATACGGCCATGCGCTCATTAGTGAATTAGGGGTAAAACGTTGGGCTTGGTTTGGGATCGGACAAAAAAAAAAAAACGAAAGCCTCTTGGGCTCTTTTACTTTCCCCTCAAGTTGGGACAGAAAGTTGTTGCCTGAGCTGCACTCTTGTACAAATACACATATTTTTACCAAATACACAACAAGCTATTAGAGCCCAGCCCAAACTATTGGTAAAGGAGAAGCCACAGAAATGCCCCTCAGTTACTCATGTTTGTCTCCTTGTCTTTTTGTAACCACTTGTTCCTTCTCCCAACGTGTCCAGAGGTGCTTGTGAGTGTTTACCGTAAAGCAAACTGACAAGTGCTGCGCGGTATTGGTTAGATTCTGCAGCACTAATGATATCTGTGTTGGATGCTGCACAACATCTGCATTCCTCCTTTGAGGCTTGATTTTTAATGAAATAACTAAGTGCTGGATCTTGTCTGAACTTGAGTGTGATACATGTACGTGACTTGTCCTCTGTGAGTTGGACAATGTTCGAAAAAAAAAAAGGACCGGGACTCAACTTGAATATTCACAGGGAGTGTTTTGTTGTGGAAAACATTTCGCCCATGGAAACATTTTTGTTCCCACAACTCCGATACAGCATGAGAAATACAGTAGCGCTGACATTTAGCTGAGAATAACCGCACACCTCAAACACAACAGAACCTGTCTGCCAGTCATAATAACCTGCCTCGCTTTCCTTTGCTTTATTGCCGAGTCCTTGATCAGGAGGAGGATGTGTGAGCGTTCCAGTTCAACCTGAATAACAAGCAAACAGCCAAACAGCAGCGGAGTGAGAGCGGGAGCGAGAGCGAGAGCGAGGGAAGTCCTGGAAATGCTGATTGGGTTTAATTGTTAGGAAGAAGGCGTTCGGGGACAATCAGGATTCTCATTAGCTCTTTTTATTTTTTCCACAAAGATTCTTCGAATGCTCGGGATTCGAAAGTCCTCCTTCCTGCCACCTCCTGTGGACAAATCGGTTATCGTGATTGGTCGGGAACTTCTCGGGAGGCGTGGTGAGAACGAACGCCAGAGTCCTCGGGGCATCCATAGTTCAGAGAGGTTGGATTCCCACTAACTTGGCGGTTGACCGTTTTTTGTTCAGGATGTAGAAGGTGCTTCTCTGGAATCCCAGCGAGGACAGTTGAAATGACAGATGACACACTATGCCTCTATAGAAAACAGGAATTCAATTCTATTTTCTCTGGGGATTGAAGTCTCACTCATTATTACTAATGGAAAGGATGAACAGATGTGTGTGACAGTTGAGATTACAGCTTTGTGTCCTTTGAGTTCCAACCCTGTCTCCAGGCAGTTTCATTTTTTTTCGTGTTAATGCTTAATTGAGGTTTGTCACTTATCTCTTAATTGTAGCTTACTGCTGATGAGCAGCTTGTAAACGCTGATACCGAACACATTTACTAAATATTTACACTCAGCCAGACTGTGACTCACTCAGCTCAGCTTCAGCCAAGATGACGAATAGAAGAGCTAAAAAAAAAAAATACTCAGCTGTGTGGAAATATGTAGTTTGAGTTTTGGACGAAGAACAGAAACAAATACTGAACAATGTGATTATAATTTACCAAAGTGTTTAATATATATTTAGGAGTTTTTAGTAGGTTGTGGTAGAGCAATGCAACATATTCAATCTATTATTAATTTAGTATTTCATTTTTATTTTTATCATTTATTTATATTATAAATTCATATAAATTTGTATATATTCACCATATTGTCCTATATTCTAAAGTATATACACACACATACACACATATATACAATTCAGTTCAGAGTTAAAGGAAATCCACTGTTACATAAACACACACACACACACACACACACACACACACACACACACACACACACACACACACACACACGCACACACTTTTATGCAACTATCCCTATGATGACAGTGCATTGACTTCAGTTCATTGTTGACAGTTTAACAAAATGAGTACACACACACACACACACACACACACACACACACCTGCGCACAGACACACATGCACAATATTTCCAAAGTCGGTGAATAATTGTGTTAAGTAAACGTTGATCTCCCTTTATTGACCAAAATGCTCATAATGAGGATTCATGTCATAATTGAGCACTTTGTCCAGCCACCGTTCTCCCTGACGTCGAGTTGCACATGAACGTGACTGGACCTGGTCCTGAAACAACCTTTCCACTGAACATAATCCGTGCAGCAATTACATTTTCTTCAAAATGTACTTTTTGCAAAGCCGTGTAACCGTTTCTAAACGTCCTCTCTTAGAGACAGATTGTTGTTTGATACACGTCCCTTCAATTTGAGCGTTTAGGCCACAAATCTCCAATTCGACTGAAATCACATTTTAAATTGATGTTTACGGTCTAATCTCGGCAGTTGCCAGATTCCGTGTGCTCCTCGTCTGGGCTGTTATTGTTGTGAGCACTCAGCATGACGAGGCTTTTATGCATGAGCCGGTATCTATATTTAAAATGATTAATCTGAGTTTGTGATGATTACTAGGCCTTGAAACACACGTCGCTGCAAACCACAGGTTTGTTTATAACAAGTATATCCTGTGAAGGAACAGATTCATTATGCTTCTGGTAATCACAGAGTGTGGTGTCTACACGCAGCGCTGCAGTTTGTCAGCGTGTGCACGCCCCCGAGTTTAGCAACTTGTATTATATGGTAAACAACACATTCAATAAATGCGATGAAAAAAAACGTCTCTTTATTAGAGTTGCATAACCATATTTCCTCAGGCCTCCTCCGCTCTCCGATGAGAAAAGTCGATAAGCGCCTTTTTGTTTTTCAAATACTGGTTTTGTATTTTCATAATATGTTTTCACTCGGAGGCCAACAGCCGAGACGTTTGACATAATTTAGAAATTGTCCTGGGATACTCGTCCAAAACGGTCCGTCAGAAACCAGCCAGTCAGTTTCGCCTTTACGTTGAAAACGAATTGCTGTTGGGTTTAAGGACGTAAAGGGCGTACACACGTGAAAAAGCATTTAAAGCAAACAGCATTCCAGAAACTGTTGTTCTGTTCTGTTCCATTACATAAGAGCCGTGTGAAAGACATATATATACGGGGGGGAAAATGTGTCTCACAAACATGTCATCGTCAGCTCTGACAGTGTCTGCTGAAGAACAATGAGGGATTCCATGATGCACGCAGGACGCCGGTGAAGGTCGGTGGTTTGATGTGTCATGTACTAAACACCTCGGCTTTGTCTCTGCAGATTCCAGGCGGCATATTGTCTTGAATAACTGAATATCATTGGCGTTATTCATTACTGGAACCCTTTTATGCGGCGGGCGGGAACAGCCTCGGGTCGTCACTGAGGGGTGGCTCTTATCTGGAGCGCTGCAGGAGCCACTCTGCGGTTCCTGTTATTGCGATCCCGCGGCGTGCAGGCAGATACTTGCACCCACTCAGGGCTGCAGCCCGGCCTCTCGCCTCTTTCCACTGACAATTCAGATTGTGTAAACCTCAATGGCAGCAAATAGGGATTGTTTGTTATTACAATGCCAGTCCACAGTGGCTGGAGCGTGCGTTGTTTTGACTCTGAGAACAATCAACTGTTGCAATAAAAGAGCCTCCTCCCCTCTCACCCCCCCCTTCCCTCCCCCTGTTTATTTACAGCACAAATTCCACATCACCATCAAATGTCACCTTCATCTTCTTTCTTCACTTGAAACAGTGGACACACCTCAACCTTTTCTATTTCTGTGACAAACCACAGGAGGAATTTATAGTGTGTCGACAGTTGTCACCAGGTGATCTCAGGTTGTGTGTTAACGATTTAAAAGGTACGAGATGTGAAGCTGGAATGAAATGAGAGCATCGTAAAAACCACATTCACATCGATGTGACGTGTGGAATGAAGAATAGAGGTTCCATAGCATGTTCACTGTTTTCTACTCACAACTCTTCCATGCAGAGCGTCACTTTTTCAATGTGCTGCTCACTACAGAGCAAACTGCTGAGAGTCAATCATGTAATCAAGTCAAATTAAATGTTATTCATACAATCAAATATCGTAAATCACAAATCTGCCTTAAGGGGCTGGAACAATCTGAACAGCGTCAAAAAAAAAATACTCATGTCCATCGACCAATAGAAAAGATTCTGAGAGAATTTCCTGTTGTGTTAAGATCGGATTCAGCCGCAGGTGTGAATTCATTTGATAATAATTTCAGGGTGTATTGCATGCGATTGACATGCAAGTGTCATAAATCAGTCAGCAGAAAAACTATCATGTCAACACAGAGGTTGACGACAGTTCAGGTATTCAGACGCCATTTTTTTTATGTTGCAGCCTTTTGCTAAAATCATTTCATGTGCAGACTCTGGTTCCAAATTATGTCATCGGCAAAAGATGGCAGCCGTCATATCCGAGATATTTTGGTTTAATTTCTGGTTAGTGGAGCGGAAGTGGAGACTCGTCGTCCATCTTTATTTACAGTCTTTGGTTTAAATTCCTTATTTTCCCCCCCTCAAATTTCACTCAGTTTTGTAAGTTGATAAAAAGTAAAAAACAAATATCACATCAGAGCGTGAACCAAGTCAGGAGGTTGACGGTCGACTGGGCCAAAGGTTCAGCAAAGACAACGCATTAGTGGCTGAGGCTGTTAGATCTGACTTCATCTGCCTCGCCCTTTACCTCCAGGTCAGTGTCTCCTGAACCTGTTTCCACTCCCTCTCTTTTTATCTGTGTGTGGAGACAGGTGTGCTGGAGTCAGAGCATCTCAGTTCTCTCCTGTTCTCAGCCGGTTGTCCCGTCTGTCCTCGTCTGGTCGTCCCAGCTTCTCTGCGTTGGAACCCGGCTCTCCGGGGGCCCCTTTGGCTCCAGACTTGAAGATACGACTGGTGGAAAATAATCATGAATTAAAAAACAGCAAAGAATGAAATGACAGGTCGTCAACTGCACAAACGCTGAGGTGCTCAGTAAGAAAAAGCATCAATTCCATCACCTCCCGATGTTCCTGCTCTTTTAAAACGAGCCGTGTCGTTGAGGTTTGTGTCGCTTGATCTTAGGAAAGTTCAGCGTGAACAACAGGAAGCCGAGCTGCGTGTTTATGGAACAGGTAGCTCGGCGATGTTGACGTAGCTTTTTGTGAGGAGGATGAAACACAAAAGCTGTGAAGTGAACCGCTGCGCAGAGAATCCAGCTAAAATGGAAAAAGTAATTTTCAGCTTTTCCTCTCCAGACTTTCCATCCCTTTCTTATGAGACTGAAGCAGTGTGTGTGTGTGTCTGTGTGTGTGTGCATGTGTATGTGTGTGTGTGTGAGGCTGTGGCTGAATGGTGAGTTAGTGGAAAGGTGGGTGTCTAAGCTTTTTTCAAAGGGGGCAAAGAACAAAACAGGAAACCATCCCCTTGTTTTGGCTCATGGCCGTTACAAGTGTTTGGAATTTTGAGGAGGTGAATTCACATGTTAGGTTCATGTCTGTGCTCAGGTCAGAGCATGCACACGCAAACACAAACACACACACACACACACACACACACACACACACACACACACACACACACACACACACACACACACACACACACACACACTTTCCCACACGGTGGTTGGAATGTGTGGCATGCCTCGATAAGCAGAGACATGAAGACTGTGAACCCCCCCGTGGATGTTATGAGGAGCAATCGCTGAATAGACTAAATACTCCGCGTGATGGATGCGTGACCTTGATCGAATCTGGACTCATGTTCTTTGTGGGTCAAAGTGCTGTTGATGCAAGTGTCTTCGACATTTTAACTGACGACCTCCAAAAGCACCGCAGCCTCTTTTCTCGCTCTGTAAACTTTACACAGTTTGTATCTGTTTTATTCTCTCCGTGGTTGGAGAGTGGTTTCTTGGGAAATGTCCCGTCACCTTCGACGTGTGCGACACAAGGCCAGAGACCGGTTCTGTGGGAATGAGTTTGTTGTTTTGCGTTGAAAGAAATCTGGGCTGTTGTTGATTATTTTTCTAGGTACATGTGGTTTTCCTGCACCTCCTCCGGCTTCACATTGTTCTGCCGTAGCTGGCATCGTTCTGCAGTTTGGACTTTTTAACGCCGACGTTAGCTGGCATCCTGAAAACAGAGCGACTAAACAGAGTGACACCTATTCTTCTCTGCCGATGTGAGGGAGCCTCCCCGGTGGACACCTTCCTGTACCTGTCACTCCTCTGCTCGTACCCTCGTGACAAACAACGGGAGCAGAGATTTCCTCTCCTGATATTAAAGCTTTTTGATGCTTCCTGTTATTGTGAGAAACTATTTGGTTTCATCAAGGTCGAAGGTTCAAAGAGAAAAGAAGACGTTTGGTGTGGAACTGATACATTTGTTGGTTCAGGTCGAGTAAAAACCATCGATCTTCCAGTTTTTATTAATAAATAATCCGTCAGCTTCCCAAGTTCAAAGCAGACTTGGCTTCATCAAAGTTTCACGAATGCTACCGGGCCTCGTATATCATCCAATTTCCCCTTTGGAGCACTATGGAAACATTTTAGTTGGTTCCATGTCTCATCTGCTAACATGGAGGAGGTGGGGTTGATGACCTATACTGCAGCCAGCCACCAGGGGGGGGGGGGGGGGGGGGGGGGATTGAGATGCTTTGGCCTCTATTTTCTATTTCTATTTGTTTTGTTGTTGATGCTGTGTTCAATGAAGCATCAATTCTTGAATATAGTCTAATCACATCTGGATCATGTTTTATTACCAAATATTATTTCATGAACATACACGTTAAGGTATAAGGTTTATAAAACATCCGATATGTTAAGGCTATTATAATAATAAAAAGATAAATCTGTGCAAAGTATACGATCAATTCAAGTTTCTAAAAAATACTGAAGGTATTTTAGAGAAGTCCCAGAATAATGTGACAAGAGAAGTTTCCCTTTGTTCCCGTGAACCCAACATTTCTCTCATTACACGCCGTGTGTTTTGTTTACACATAGACGTTGTCACTCAGGTTCAATAGCGTTGACCTCTGACCTCTGACAAGTACTTCCAGGTGGGGCCTCTCCGGTTTGGCCCCGGCAGTGAGCAGACGCCTCCTGCAGCTACACACAGATACACCAACCCTAAACAAACAGTGATCGGACCGCTCAGCAATGTTACGTGATCCCCGTGAACATGTCAGCAACCGGCACCACTGAAAAATCAAAGTGACCGTCGTGAGAGAGAGAGAGAGAGAGAGAGAGAGAGAGAGAGAGAGAGAGAGACTGAGCGTTTGCAAATCAGACTTTATTTTGTTGTAATTTATATTGTAACAATTTAACTGTTTTAATTCAACTTTTAATCGGTTGTGATCATATCTGACATGATGGGACTGTGTGTGTGTGTGTGTGTGTGTGTGTGTGTGTGTGTGTGAGCTTCAAATTTCAAACATGCTTCCCTACAGAATGCAGCCGGTGTAACTTGATTATTTTGGGCTGTATTTTCAAAAATCTAAGCTCATTGTGAAGCCAGAGTGTCTTCATCGCCCCCTGGTGGCTGTGTTGGTCATAAACCTGCCTCCTCCATGTTAATGGATGGGACATGGATCGTTGGTCGATCGTTCTTCGCTGCCTCAGGACAGCAGTCGTCAGGTCAAACATTCAGGCTGACTTTTCAAAGTGTAGATGATTGACTGGACTCATAAAATAAACTTTAACTGTGTAAGACAGTAAAATTACCTTTTAAAAGCTGCAAGACAATAATTATTGTCTGACAGTAAAATTCTAAACAGTACAATTAGTTTTGACCGTAATAAAGTTTTAGTGTCTTAAACGGTAAATTCTATTGTCAAAGACAGTTAAACCTTCTCTTAAATATTTGACATGTACTTACTCTGAGATAGGGACGTTACCTACCCTAACCCTTTTCTGTAGGACGGAAAGGGAAAAGTTTTTTTCCAAATGGCGTTAATTAATTTTAAACATCTTGATGTTTTTTGTTTTTAATAAAAGTTGCTTTCATTCTCTCTCTGCTTATCATCTGCAGGGTCACAGGGGATGTAGAATATCCCAGCATGCATTGTGCAAGGATGCCAGTTTATCAAAGGCAACAATCCCCGTGTGATTCTGTTTGTGCGTCTCTGTTGCACGTTGTGTGTCTTCACTACCTGCAGGAAAGTGGCTCAGGTTCAGATTCTGGGCCATTATGTCGTGCGGTATCAGCACAAAGTGAGTAACTGCACCTCCTGGCAGCTCATTTGTCTCTTACGTTACAAAAGGGCCGATCTGTGTCAGGTTCGCATGATGATTCCTTCGATCTAATCTCGCCCTACCACAGACCGCTCTGCAGGTGTTGACTGTGTATCTACCTGCCTCATGTGCAACACTTGCCTGCGGCTGCAAACATCCTCAGTGAAATATCAGCTGTCAGGAGATCTGTACCCAAATCTGCTCCATGTGTCGGAGGAATGTGTGCAGGACAAAAGCTGCTGCTTGTTTCATTAGTGTAGCTGGAAAGAAATGATCTTACCTCCCTCCAGTACCTCAGGAATGCTCGTGTGTGAACTGTGGGGTCACGGCGGAGCACGCAGAACATGAATATGAGGAATTTATTTTTCCAAAATCCTTAGCAGGTGCCTGCAAGCACAGTTAATGTACATGTAATCTTCCCTGAGGGGACTGTGGCGCCCCTGGTGTCACGCAAGTCTAAGAAGTGCGACTTCTCAGTCATATCATTCTTCACGTGCGCTACCTTCCTCCCCCGTGTGTCTGTGTTCAGCTCTCCCAGACGCCACCTGCGAAGTGGATATCTCAAATATAGAAAACAGCTCAGTCATTACATCCACCTGCTGTGGGGAAAACGTTCCAGAGGAGATTTTCTGGCACCGAAGCTGAAGCATGAAATGTTCAAGCAAGCAATTCTATCTGATTCTATCCGAGATCGTCAGCTGATTTCACTCAACCTGAACACGCCAGTGCATGGAAGCTCCACAGAGCTGCAGGGAGGTCTGGAGCAGGCGAGTGGACAAACAACTGTGAGGTGGTAGATGAGCCAGGTGCCACCTGCAGCTCCGGTCCGTGGGTCGGGCATTTCTGCCAAGTTCCTGTTGTTCAGTGTCCTCTCTCTCTCTCTCTCTCTCTCTCTCTCTCTCTCTCTCCTCTCTCTCTCTCTCTCTCTCCCTCTCTCTCTCTCTCTCTCTCTCTCTCTCTCCCTCTCTCTTTCTCCCCCTCTCTCTCTCTCTCTCTGTCCCTCTCCCTCTCTCTCTCTCCCTCTCTCTCTCTCACTCTCCCTCTCTCTATCTCCCGCTCTCTCTCTCTCTCTCTCTCCTCTTCCTCCCCCTGTTCCCGTTGTTTTCATCCAACACAACTGAACTGAAGTCATCGGGCATTTGTTGAGGACTTTATTTATTATTTTCTGAATCGTGTTATTCTTGTAAATCTGCTTTGTGAAATTGAAACATTTGTTGTTCTTGTCAGAGAAGTAACGCACCAGGGTTAAACAGGTCAGAAGCTTAAAGGTGTCAGTCATCTCTCCTCCCTCTGGGCATCGCTGGTGCCAGCTTCTGCCTCCCCACCCCACCCCCCCACCCCACCCCACTGAACCCACCACGAGCTACAGGGTCGTCCCAGTAAGAAGCTGCCTGTCGACGCCCGGGGCATGTGGCGGCGAGGTAATGGAGTGTTTGAGGTGTGTATCTGTCAGGCGGCGCTGGACGCTGCAGGCTCGTGGCTCTGGGATTAGCGTAATAGTTCGGGGAAAAGGGGGCGTTTCCTCATATTTGAAGTGACCTCCGTGTCACCAGAGACCCGCTGCAGGCCTTTAGCCACACGGATCACTGTGGAAAAATAAATCTGCTTCGTTTGTTGGGGTCTCTGCTCATTTCTCCATCCCCTCATAGATGCACCATCTGTAAAGCTATTCTGAATATTAAGCGATATTGTGACGCAAACCTGAAAGATTACAAATGTCTCAGGATGAAGGTGTCGACTTGGAAAGACAACGAAATTCAGGTGTAATTTAATGGTCATGTCCTTCCACCTCCACGTTCTACCCACACGCCACCTCACACCTTGATGTTCGGGACATTTTCTTGTTGTTTTGAAAACATCTAATTTGGACAATCTCCTGCTTTAATCTTCAAATGTGAAAGTAAAATGTAAATTTCTTCAAAATTGTTCACAGCCTCATTCGTCAAAATGAGACAGTCTTACGTAGCTTCTGGTGACACCGGTGTTTGGCCAAGAATATCTCCTGATTAACCAGGTCTCCCTGGAGTTTATTCCCTAAGTGAGACGAGGGAGGAGGGTGAGGAGGGTGAGGAGGGTGAGGAGGAGCAGTGACACCAGCATCAGGCCGAGATGAAGAATGTGGATAACGCTGTTTGCAAGGATCGGCCTGCATAGAAATTAAAACTAACAACTGTCTAAACAGAGTCTTCTGGAGTTATTAAGTCTGCAGGTGTCAACAGGGATCTGCTGACTTAATAACAAGCAGACATAATGACGCTGTCAGGTGAAAAATATCGTATCTGTGAGCATGAATATTTTTTGAAGACCTGCATTTATTCCTGTTCATCTTTGTTGTTGAGTCCTAGTTCTTAAATGTTTGCTTTTAACTTGTATTTATTTAAAAGGGACAGGGTACGTTAATTAATATGAGCACAATGGTTCTTGTTGGAGTTAAGTCTCTGAGAGTAATTTTCACAGAGAACAAACAACAGACAAACATATACATATATATTTTTTTTTAAACGTACACGCTCAGGGAAAAACAACAATATACAACAGTTAGTAAAAGTCCGACAGTTAAAAGGAGACGGAGAATTAGATTAACAATAACAAGACCATTCCAGATGATGACATATTGTGAGTGTTCAGTAACCGTTGTTTTTACAGAATTACGATACTGGGGGGGGGGGGGGGGGGGGGTGGTTGCTGTGGACTAATGTTATCGGCCGTTCTCAGAAAAAATGAGCGAAAGCAAAGAAGAACAACTCCCAAATTGTCAGATTATTCCTTTAAAGCCGAGTTTCTGTTTTATTCTTAATACTCGATGTGCTCAGTATTAAACTACCTGGTGTCTAATGAACAAAACATGATGTTAGCAACAGCGCTGTTCTCACATTGAACAAACATTGCATCAGTGCCTATTCACCAAATCCAGTGAGCTGGAAGAAGAGAAGCTCCACAAACACGTGTGTGTCGTGGTTTTACAGTAATAAAGTGAGGTCGTCGGACGTGTGTCATGAAGCGTTGTGTTTATTTTAGACGTGTTTCCCGTCGGCGTTTCTGGATGAAGAACAGACGTTATAGAGAATAACAGCTTTCGCCCGATAACAATCTGGATCTCTTCTTTGTCTATTCGTACATTTATGACGAGTTCTGAGGACTCCAGGTATTTTTAAGGCATTTATCTCACGATCGGGTGTGGCTTCACCCCGGTTTTTTGCCGTAAGCGGGCGATTAACATCTCCATGACATAATGTGTTCAAATAATAACAAGATACTGGTGGGATGTTGCCACAGCCGGGGAGAGAGGCAATTAGCTGCGGTGTTAAAATCACACCACAGCGAGTTTCCTCTTACTGTAAATTCACTCGTTATCAGCCGTGTGAAGGTGTTTGGAAGAAGTCACTCCCTCCTGCTTCACCCCATGCTGACACTTTGCACTCTAACCTTCCTGGACACATCTTTTTTTTACTTCTTCTTCTTCTTCTCCTGTTGTTCGCCTCATTCCTCTCTTCCTTTCAGCCCTTTGTCCCCGACTCTTGTCTTCCTCTGGCCTTTCAGGAGAGCGTGCTCATTTCAGGTTCAGTGACCAACAAGCGTCCAGCACAATAGTTTTTTTTTCAGGCTGAGAAATTGGGTTCAACTTGGTTCCTGTGCAGAGGAATCCAGTTCTCTCCAGTTTGTAAAAAGGGAGCAAGTGCAGACGATGTTTTCTTAACGGTGCTTTACAGTATAATGCAACTTTGGCGACAGTGCAGTTAATAACAAGTAAGAGAAGAAGAGTATTAAATCTACTTATCTTTGTGTTTTGTCAACAAATTGCAGATTTAGACCAAAAACAACACTTGTTGATATACAAACTTTGATATACTTTATTTTTCTGTGCTCTATAGAGATCCATTGATTTTAAAGTTTTAAAACTCATCAGCTGTTGCAGCAGGTGACTCTGATGAATGTACTTTAATAAGAAGTTGATAAATAAGGTTAGAATAAGATTACAGATCATTTAAGTGCCACATTAAGACAGCAAGCATTTCCTCCTTGAGCGTATCAGTAGATGTTGCATCTACTGTTAAAGTGGCTTAATCAATACTTTCTTTACTAACAACTGATCTAGCAACTGTGTGACCGTTACATGAAAGGGCCCCTGCAGGTTCTACAGAGCATTTTATTGTTTTTCAGCTCATTGTTTTGGTTGTTACGGCACAAAAAGGCCTTGTTTGGTTCACATACTGCAGCTGATTCCAGAAACAGCAGCAGATCTGAGCTCTGCTAAACTCTCTACATGCTTCTTGCTCGGACAGACAACTGCTGGTGAAAGTGATGAATCGTTTACCAGCCATTTTCCTTCAGGAGATGGTGGAGCCCAAAAACAGAGCTAACGGATAGTGAATTTTGGATTTAAGCTGAATGCTAATGTTTCGCCAGATCTGTGACATTTTAATGATGATGTTTTACAGCTTATTGTGTCGCCACTAAGTAACAAACAAATCAATTAACGCAGGATTCATGAAAACCTAAAAAAACCTCTGAATTGTGAAGAGATTTAGATTGGTCTGGTGTTTCCTTGGTTTGAACAATAGTCGATCAATCAGAGCTTTGTAATCAATATTAAGAACAGATATCATCCATCTTTTCAACTGACATATTTCTTATAGTGTTGAAAAACTTCCTTATTCATCACTGGGTTCCAGTTATTTAGGTTAAAACAACAAGAGTGTAATAAGTGAGACAGTTGCTCCGGTGGAATCAGCCCGGAGGCGACAGATATGAGAAGGTACAGTGACATTAAGGGTCTCAAGTTCTTCCACTTAACCATCAGTCCTCCTCTGCAGCCTCCGTCCCTCCGTCAGCCTCCCTTCACCTCCCGCCTCCGAAAACAACAGCTGTCACTCAGGTGAGGCGAGACGCTGCCGCAGCATTCCTTCCACTCGCATCTGACAAGCGGCTGTTTCGATTCCGCAGCCTACAAAGGAGCATTAGAATGTCTTCCTCCTCCCTGGTCCCCAAATGCCTTGTTAAGAATAACAAACAAGCTGCCAAGATAAATCATGCCATGTTTTTCACTGGCACTTCTAAAAGGCGGGCCGCTCCATCACGCTGCCGTCGGCCTCACGGCGAAGCTCCGACCCCGACGCAGATAACGAGTCAAGAGACCAAGCGAGTGTCGAATCCCTCCTTCAGCCTCACTTTGCAACGCAAACACAAAGCGGGGGGTTCGCATCCTCCCGCCTGTGACTTTTGGCAAGTGAGCATGAAAGGGAAATCTGCATTGATACGTCCGGATGTCTGCATCGCGGCGGCCAGAATGTTGATATGAAGTGTTTTTTACTTGGGGAGATAAAAGCCACACGGCAGCTTTAAGAACTCAACACTGAACGGGAGCAGCAGACAGGAAACACCCGGCTAAACAAATATGACTGGAGCGTTGATAAATGTGCAACAATACCATTATCACTTCCACCCACGCTGACAGACAGCACAACATGGCTCCTTTTCTATAGACTCAAAGCAAACTCAGATGTTTTCACTCCCTTAAAGACCCATACTGGTGTTATATATATATATATATATATATATATATATATATATATATATATATATATATATATATATATATATATATATATATATATATATATATATATTATATATATATTATGTTTTATTGCATTGATAACAATGGTGTGTTGGAGTGTAAGGAACTATTTTGGGTCCCTGGTTTAAAAAGGAAACGGCACATAAATTTTCACGTATCATTTTTTACAGCTTCAATAACTGTTTGACTCTATATCTGGTTGTTTTCACAATGTTCTTTGCAGTTGAGTGAATTTTTGCTCCAATCAAAGAGCTTAAAAATATGTGTTTCGAAAACTGGAGAAACTATTGCAGCTTAAATCAGTTCACTTTTAGATTTTCAAACAGTTTTGATTTGTTTCTCTTCTCCATGGCAAGAGCACCTGAGGATTGTGGGTAATGTAGTATTCTTTGACTTTTTAGATGAGTCCACGTCCCATCTGCTAACCTGGAGGAGGCAGGTTTCATGACGTGTGCTGCAGCCAGCCACCAGGGGGCCAACAAGTTGTCTTGGTTTCCCTTTGGGTAAAAGCCAAACATCATGTCATCTATGTTTGGAATTTTAATGAGCTACTTTGATGCTCAAATCGTATCAGTTTAACACACATGAATAAATTATCTCTGTATTTGCTGCAGCTCATGTTCTGTCACGTTTCATTCTGTCTTTGCTCTTTGTGAAGTGATCTCACTCCAGAGATCTGCTGTCAGACTCAAAGACATGAGCTCAGTGTTGAGCTGATTTACACTTCAGCCCTGAATTGGCACAAAACAAAGGAAAGTGGCATTTTGTGTTTATCGGAGTCGTTAAACATAATAATCATGTAGTTTCTACAAGACGTAACCAGCAGTCATTAGTGGTTACATGGTTCAGATTCGTGGTTCAGCAGCACGTACAGTGTCTGTTGCAATATTTCCTGAAATATTAGTCCTGAAGGTGTCGTGTCAATGCTCTTGGAACTTAAACAGAGACATATTTAAATGCACATATTACTTTGAAAGTCGGATCATTTCTATCGATAGTGCTCTTGTCTGTTTGGCCTTTAGTGATGCTGGTTGCAGTTTTCTTTCTTAAACTCTAAACAGGACCTGCAGTGATTGAGCAAGTAAAGACAAACAGCTGGACTCGGTCCACAGAACCCTGAAGCTGCAACCTGTTTATTTATTATTAATTATAAGTTCATTATTATTCATTCGTCTTTTTGCCATGGATTTATTTTTTTGTTAAGTACTTTGTAACCTCGTTTAGATAAGTGCTATACAAATAAAGTTCTTCTTCTTCTTCTTCTTATTTATTCAAAGTACGTGGAGCCCTGAGCTGGAGATGAGATGTTGTTGCCGTTGTTGTGAACATGTCTGTTGTTGTGAACATGTCTGTTGTTGTGAACATGTCTGTTGTTGTGATCGACGTTGCTACGGAGCGCTGTTCACTTATTCACTCCAAGTTTATTAATATTGAACGTGTCATGAAGCATAATAAACCAGCAGTCATTAGTGGTTTCATACCTCACAGGAGGCCAAACGTTCAGATGCATGGTTGAGCAGCACGTACGATGTCTGTTGCAATGTTTCTGAGGGCGTCAGTGATCTAAAGTGACATTGATCACGACAACAGGGCGTCCACGACAACGACATTTGCAAACAGACTTGTTTAGAACATGCACCGCACTAATAATATATGCATTTTATAATAATAATAATAATAATATATGCAATTCATTAATTATGCCTCTGGATTTTAGAGGTTTTAGTTGATGTTTCCCAGCCGCCGCTGCTACAGACCTCTGGTTGGATGTTTATTCGTACACTTTATTAATTTGAACGTATCGCGTTTCCAACTGTTGAGTGATTGTTCAACCTTTGATTAGTGTAAACAAAATGAAATGGCATTCATTCACTCGTCTTTGTCAGAGTCGTGAAACATAATGAAGTAACTCAGTAGTAATAATCATGCCGTGTCTACGGGATGTAACCAGCTGTCATTAGTGGTCACATGCCTCACAGGAGGCCAAACGTTCAGATGCCGAGCAGCACGTACCATGTCTGTTGCAATGTTTCTGACAGCTTCATATCCGTACCTTTAAAAACTCTGAGACATATTTAAATGCATATATTATCTTTAAAGTGATCATTTCTATGATGTGAATTGAATTTTGGGGGGAGATGCTCTCAGTTTTAAAGGTTTTGTGCGACTGGGAGCTCAGATAATGAAGTGGGTGTTTTCCCTTGGACACAAGTGTTGAGTCAGAATAACAATCGTCTCCTGTACAGTTTGTACCTTCACCTGTGCATGTCTGCATTCAGCTTCCAGGCGTGGCAGCAGCAGACTGCGATCAACCGCAATTAGTCCTTTATCTTTCTCCAATTGTTTGAATTGAGATAATTATGGAAAAACTCCAGTGGTTCGTTGCTGTAATCGATTTAGAAAACGTTTGTCTTGTCTTCTCATTGTTGTGATTCAACAATTCTTCTGCTCAGCTTCTTGCCTCCGCCGTCGCTGGTGGTCCGACGCTGCCGGCGACGCCCTGTGTGGTTTGAAACCAGGAGGTCAAAGTGGAAACCATAAAGTCTTTTTAGGATTTATACGGCGCTGTTAGGAGCCTATAGAGCCGAGCAGACGAGCAGAGAAAAGCCAAAGAGATAAAAAAAACGATTCAGGAGAAAACCAGCAGATCTGCTCAGTTTGTGTGTGAGTCCGTCGCCTTGAAGCAAAGCAGCGCGGTGACATATGCAGGTAATTTGTCAACAGTGTCAGTGATATTACATCAGAGCTCCTGATAAAAATAAAAATGATTTCAGAGCCGAGCGCGTCAGCCGAGGGATTATTAACAACCCGCCGAACGAGCTGGGCGACTCCTCTCCATGAGAAGTGTGTGGGCTTTGTGCCTCTTTCATGTTACGTGACACAAAAAGCATCTTCCTGCTAATCATTTTTAATCCGTGCAGACAAAAGGAAGCTCCGTGCTATAATAAGACACCTTAAGCCTAAAATTAGCAGAGAAGTAATGCAGCAGAGGTTTGTCACAGTCCCACTGATGGAAAATATTACTGTTGATCGTCCGCTGAGCCTCAACAGATCTTTGTTGGTGTCTCATAGTAAAGTGACTGGAAGGAAGACAAAGGCTGGTGTCACTCAACTTTACCAGTAGATAAAAACATCCACTAAGGAGGCGAAGTTTTCAAACACGTCTTTTAGTTTGTTTGTTTGTTAGTTTGTTTGTTTGAGCAGATTTCCGCGAAAGAACAAGAAAGAACTCTGTTGTTTTTTGACATTTTCATTGATTTTCCAGGGAACAATTCACGGATCTTGATGCAAATAATCAAGAATAATTTGAGGATATATCTATGATATCTGATATTTGACATCTGATATCTATGAGTGCAGCTTGATTGGATTTAATGTGACTGTTATAACACAAGAAACATCAAAGATCCTCTCAGATGATCGAATTTTTCATTTTAGATTTATTCGGAGCGTTTTCTTTCATTATTTTCCTGGAGGTCAAGTTGTCCGTCTCAGAAACTCCTTCCTGTCGCCTAATAACGATATTGTCCCTCAGACAGAATCCAGAACCCAAATACAAATGCAAAAATGAAAAACAATTTGCAGAAGGTTGTGGGAAAGTGTTCGAGGAAGAAGTTAGTTTTGTCTTTGTGGAGTTTGATTGACAGATTTGCAGTTGCACATTTTCTATCACATCTTTGATTTCTTGTATTTTGCGACTTCCACAACCTGCTTCAAGAGTAAACCTGTAAATTATATATTATTAAACTATGACACAGCTTTATATTATGGGTCATAATTAAGACTGCAGCCTCACGGGGGCGCTATTGGAGAGTTAAACTTCATTTTCTCTTATTTAAACTGCATAATTTTACAAATCTATGTTGTGCTTGTTTTGTTTTTGAGCTGATAACTCTTCAACCACAATGTTTCCCCGTACAGCAGTCAAGTTCATTATTATGGTACAGGCTGCTCAGTGTTTACAAGCTGACAAGAAGCCACTCTTATTTTGAATTTCCTTCAAAAAGAGTTTTGGTATTTGTTTTTCTTTTTGTTTTGGTACATTACGTGATGCCAGACGATTATTATTTAACTTTATTCCAGCACCCAAACAACAAGAGATGAACACATTCGTTTGAATCCAGACCCAAACATCCAGCTCCGGAGTGATAACCAGCTCCACTTACTATCTGTGTTCACTTTGAATGTCAAATTGTGACAGATAATATGAGCTTCGGGGTCACACCTGCTACCAACTGCTGCACCACCTGCAAATTCAGGTGCTGCAGCTGTCAGATGTTTGACCATCTGCAGGCACAAGTTTATATTCAGGATTAAATAAGACCTTATTTCTGATAGGGAATATCTTTGTTTAATAAATGCAACCCACGGTGCAGGATGTGTGGCCTTTAACCGTCAGTGGGGTTTAAAAGGAGCGGAGGCGTGACTGCTGCCCTCATGTGTCTGTTTCCAGCGGTCGGACATTAGGTTTTATATCTTGAAGAATAGAAATTTGGAGATTCTTCATGCCCCTCCCTCCCTGCCCCCCCCAGGTCATGTTCCTGCAGGGAAGGTCATGGCGTGCTGAATGGCGTCCCAAATAGCCCTCATAAATGCAGGGCTGTTGCAGGACCCCCTGGGGGGGGATCAGATAGGGAGTCGGGGTCCCATGGACATGAAAGGCTGGAGGGAGAAGAGGGTGAGGTCTGACCCTCCAGTGGTCACAGCCAGAGTTTTTGTAGGGAGAAGATTTTGAAGTCACGCTTAGGTCAATGTGTAACTATCGATCTATTGACTTTCAATTTGAATAATGATTTTGGAGCTAACGTGATTCATCCATGAATTGATTGACAGATCAATCAAATCAATTAATCGATAGTTTTGTCCAGATTATTTCCCAGTTTTCGCAATTTATCCAAACAATTAACATCTCAATCCCTCAAATATTAAATAAACTTCATGCAGTATATCTGTAGTATCGATATAAAATGAGCCCCAAGTTGTGATGTTGTAATTAAAACAATTACAGCATCACAATCACCTATGTAAACACATGTCTGTTATACTGTCAGAAATAAAACTATTCAAAAATCCATAGTAACAGTATTAAAGTACATTTATAGTTTCTGGTTGAACCAGTGTTCATGGTTAAGTAAATATAATGTTAATAATTAGTTTGCTGCTGTAGGAATTCACCCTGGAGACAAATGAGAAAACTGTCTGGAGCTCATGTGGAGCAGCTTGCGGAGCCGGCACAGTCAGAGTCTACGATGAATACCAGCATATGGCTGTTTATTAGGAAGCTGGTATTGTCTTCAGCGTGTGTGTGTGTGTGTGTGTGTGTGTGTGTGTGTGTGTGTGTGTGTGTGTGTGTGTGTGTGTGTGTGTGTGTGTGTGTGTGTGTGTGTGTGAGAGTGTGAACAAATGAGAGTGGGATCATGGAAAGTTGTGTTCCTGGTTACAAACTGCTGCAGGAATGAGGAAGGAAGCAAAACTCTATTTACACTCTTTTACAGTTGAAATGAAGCATTTAATTCAAGATGCACAATTAAATCAACTTTAAATTATGCATTTCAGTTTTTTGTACTATGAGACAAGAGCATTTATTATATCATATATTGCACTGATGACTCATAACACTTTGTTTGAGGACATTTTCTTTATCTGGACCTCTCTGGAATTTTATTGAATATCCCTGATATAGAAGAATCTAAACCTCTTTTCCTGCAATTCTTCGTCATGTTTTCATCTTCTTTTTGTCATTTTTTGTTAGTTGTGATTAATATTTAGCAGGAGAGTGTAGTTCTTTTGATTTGATTATATCCCGGTGGTGAAGAACTTTAAATTTAATGCTGAGAGTGTGTCTGTCTGAGCTCATGTTGTAAATGGCACATCTCTCTGTTCGCTCCGGGTTCCTATCGTCCTGCTGTTTGGGTTAAAGGTCTGAAGATGTGTTGGTTGTTCCCCCCCCCCCCCCCCCCCCCCCCCCCGCTGTTGACAGAGTTCGGAGCTTTGTTTGGGAACGGCTCCTCTCAACATGCTGCAGGTGCACACTATCTTGTTTAGTTTCTGGGCGATAGCGACGAAGCAGTGAGGGAGAGGGTGTTTTACTCACTGAGGGGCAGAGCGACATTTTCAGAGCTGCACATAAAGACTGAGGCGGCTCAGTTGTAGCTGAGACGCAGGAGTGAAGGGATGGTGTGTGAGTCCTTCTGTGTCTGTTGCACAATCTGCGTGTGTTTGTACTGGGAATCGGTGGCTGCTGCTCGTAAGGACACAGTCAGATGTTAGCGAGCCCCGTTCACCTAAAGACACATGCACAGGAATATAAACCATCCTGTACTCTACACTGCATTATGCATTCAAGGATATGCTTGGAAACCTGGACTGGTGCATACAGACATAATCAAATTAGCTGTAGTGGTTATATTTATGCGACTCGTGGTTGAGTAATGGAAGAACAGCTCAGCACCTCAGACCACAAAACTGCAGAAGGAAGTAGTTTTCTGCAAACTTTCACTCGACAGCACAAGCTGAACACTCAGAGCTTTGTTTTGTGACGTGGATTCTGTGAAGATTCTGCTCGGTCGATTGAAAAATATGCCTTTTAAAAGCCATTAAAACATCCTGTGATGTATATATACGTATTAACAGTGTCTTTTATATTAGATTAGATTTATTTATTAATATTGTTGCACAGAACCACTGCAACAAAACAGTTTAGCATTTACTACCCAACTAACATTTTTTACAGATGTAGATGAATTCTGCAGATCTACAGACATTTGCAAAGTCGTCATAAAGTCTTTTTGATTTCATGGAAATCTTAAGTATTGTAATTTAACTTCAGAAAAGCTTCACTGCAGCTGCGACAGTTGTTTATTTCCCATTGTTCCCTTTAGACCTTGAACAGATAAACTTGTCTTGTAGTGAATTTCAAACCCCAGAGGAACTTACTTTGAACAATCAGACATTTCCTTCTCCCGATAGTGTGAGTTCTGAAATGTCTTCAGTGGTCTCTTCTTTTATTTATTTATAGAAATAGACCTTGGTTTTAATTTCTGTCCTTCCACATCGCACCATATCTGTGTTATCCTGCAGGTGATGGGACCACGGAGCGGCTGCTCCAGCGTCCCAGTGCGCCTGCTGGTGCTGTGGGTGTGGTGTTCAGTGTTGAGTGGGGGACATGTGGGGGCCCCCGGCGAAGACTGACAGACGCTTTAGGAAATGGGACAGAGCAAAAGCACAGAATGTCTGGAATGTGTAACACCAAGAGAGAGAGATAGAAACTTTCATAACTGCACCAAGCGAAGGTTAAGGTCTATCAGGGATGGGAAGTGTTTTGACCCTGTGGCCTTGAAGATAACGTTCAAGGATATTAGTCGGGTCGTGGATTTAGTTCACATCTACAGTGTGGGCTGTAATTTAGCTCAGTCATTTTCTTAACCTCTCTGGGGTCAAGGTTAGAGGTCATGTCTCCTCTGTGAAGTAGTTCATTCTCTGCTTTGTGCTACTCTACATCCCCCGTGTACATAGTGTATCATACATTCTGTACATATTCCTATTCAGGTTCTTTCTATATATACTATACTATATATACGTGGATCAATAAACAATTCTGAATCTGATATTTTAAAGTAATTATCATAAATAGTTTCAGAACAAAAGTTAAAGAGGCTAATAAGCACTTTTATAGTACATGTCTGATGTTATTAGTTAAAAATAACAAAATGAATCTAGGGCTCATAAAATAGATCAGAGACAAGATATAGGTTTTTGTTTTATTTTGAGTTTTCCTCAAATTATTTTCTTTTCTACATTTTATCTTAATTGATTTGATAGTTATTTAAATGAAAGTTTTGACCTTTGGGAAACACTTTAGATTATAAGATTGATACCAGGCTGAATATAAAGCTAAATCCAACGGCTGGTTATTTAAGCTTATAGTGGAAAAAACTAGAAATAAGAAAAACTGTCATCACAATAACTTAACCATATAATAACCTATGGGAACTCTCTCCTTCTCCCTTTGTCTCGCCCCATATTGACATTTCTCAGGCTCAGAACTGAACAATTTACTGCAGATCCAACTGTAAACATTTGGATTTTGTGTGGTGAAATGGGAGCTGTGGTCAGGACGCTGATGAAGGCTCCCCAGTAGGTGCCCTGACTCGTTCCCCTCACACGCGTTTTGCACAGACCTGTTGGCCTGCACCGCTCGTCCCTTCACAAGAATTTGGATGTTTACATCCCGGCTTGTATCCATAATGCACCAGTGCACACACGCCGACAGTCTTCTCATTCCTCCCAGATCCCGTATTTATAAAACCACATTCTGCAGCTCGTCCCGTATTGTTGTTACTCCCTTATTTCCCGCCTCAGGATGGGATTAAATCTCTGAACTTCCACTGAACTACATAAATCTGATTTAGCACAAGAAAGAAATTAGATCCATTTTTAAGACTCCAGCAACCTGATAATACGTCCGATTAATTCAGCTTCAAATGTTGCAGCCAGCATGCGATGGAATAACCGAAGTGACGCGAGGATATTACTTGTTCCAACAAAGACCTGGAGACTTTATCAAAACACATTAATTACGAGCAACAATGTCAGCAGGTTATGTAAGTTTTATTGGCCCGAGATTATCCGTCAGTTTGACAAATGATTAATTGATTTGAAATGATTTTCTCAGCTGATTTTCATCAGATTGTGAAAGTGTGAGCTACAAGGAACAAAACACTAAACTAATAGAAATACTTCTGCAGAGTTGATTCATAATGGACAATGGAATGTGTTGTTTTGTCTGAAAGCATCGTCGCATCCAACCACTTTTCTTTTTGTTGTTGTTGTTGACAATAGACGGGAATGCAGAATTCCAAGCCCCGACACGAACAATCATCTTGGCAGTGAACCGCCGAGTCGAGTACGGAGTGTATAAAAAGACCTGACACAATCGGTCGAACCCAGAAGTTTATCACTTGGCAGCCGTCCTGTCAAAACAACCAGCCAGACTCCTGGAGATGTTGTCCCAGCCCAGGTTGACTGTCGCTGGCAGCTGGATGGCAGCGGCTCGCTCAGGTCGTTCACCTCCTGTAACACGCTGGGTTAGGCTGGGTTCGGATTCCTGTGAGTCTGGAGTTAAAGCACTAGTTA
The DNA here is from genome assembly GCF_009819705.1 of Hippoglossus hippoglossus. Lineage (NCBI taxonomy): Eukaryota > Metazoa > Chordata > Actinopteri > Pleuronectiformes > Pleuronectidae > Hippoglossus > Hippoglossus hippoglossus. The sequence goes on from NC_047161.1 coordinate 3,992,461, forward strand.
AACATTTCGGGAGGTAGAGCCTGGATTCCCCTCTTCACCATTTAACCCCTCACACAAAGTGTTTTTTGTTGTTTTAAAACCTCTTCTTCTAAAGACTTGGACATTTTCTAAAGACTTGGACATTTTCAAACACATTAAGAAATGAGAAGTGAGATCATGGGGTTGATCTCTGATGAAATGTTTTGTTTGAAGTGACGCACGCACAAAGAGAAAGGCTCCACACACAACGTGAGCGTCTCTCAACATTTACCTTATACGTCCTTCGCGAGGATGCACATGTTCACGGTGTGTGTTCACGGTGTGTGTTCACGGTGTGTGTGCGCAGCGCTGAGGGACGTGCAAGGAAAATGATGAGAGACACTCATGCATCCTTCACAAGGGATTTGAATCATGTGTTGAGAGCGACTGGGCAAGAACAACGACAGAAGAAGAGCTTCATCTCCTTCTGCTCAGCCATGTGAACAAAGGAGAGCAAAACAAAACACACACACACACACACACACACACACACACACACACACACACACACACACACACACACTCCTGATACCGTGTTATGCTACTGTAAGAGTTTCTGTATTTTTCTGAAATTATCTTTGGACACAGAGTAAAAATCCGATCGTTATCTGTGTGTTTGCAGTGTCGGCTCAGCCAAGTGTTTTCTCAGATAGTGTAATGTTTGTTCTCGGTCAAATATCTCAGCGTTGGATTACAAGTATGGTGCTGAGCCAAATCTGGGTCAGAATATCAAGCCAAAGGGGAAACGCTCTTATCAGGGGCTTGTTCTTATGACCAGGACCAGTTTCTGTGTGAAGTTCATCCTCAGGGAAACACGATTAGTCGAGTCGAGTTGTTGTTTCTTAAATTTGAGGAACATTGAAGTTATTGTCGGTTATAAATTAACTTGATAATAAGTTTAAACCCATGATTCGACCTGATGTTGACACTTGACGATTCATCTTCAGGAGATCACGAACGGCTGTTCCAGGATGTCACAGAAATCCAGACGTTGTCAACAACCAATACAACCAACTGGTAGAGCTGGAGGGAAAGTGGGGACCATGAATATCTGCACCAAATTTAGATTCATACAGTTGAGCTGTTTGACCTGATTATAGCGACAGAGGGAAAGTGATGAATCAGTAGGATTCATCCTCTGGGGACCACGAATATCTGCAGCAAATGTACTGATCATCCAATAGTTGTTGAGATATTTTCCTTATGAATTACGAACGGGAACTTTATGCTGGAGCTAGAGGGAAAATCAGGGATCACCAAAGTTAGTAGGAGTCATCCTCTGGGGACCAAGAACATGTCGTGCCAATGAATTAAATAGTTGCTGAGACATTTCAGTTTTAATGATAAACTCATAAACCAAACATTTCTGTCCCAAGAGGCACAGAAATTCTTTTGCTTTTTCTCTAATACATGTGGAAAAGTGGAAGACTCACACCTGTTATCCACTCCAACAAATATGCAAACAATGACCTCAAGTCCCAAATAGCTGCATATTTTATAATGGATTTATTATCTGAGTGGAAGCGTTTGTATATAAACGTTACCTAACTGTTTAGAATCCACAGAGGGAGTTAATTTTGGACAGCAAAGTCCAAAGCGGGACTGGTTTATGAAACTTGATCTATAATTCTTCGCATTCTGAACATTCCCTCTAAATGTGCATGTGAGTGCAGGGCCCCCGACTCTCTTTGATTTCAAGTTAAATAAAGCCGGTGGGAGAAGAGCAGAGGAGAAGCTGCAGACGCTCGTCATCCTCCCAGTCTGTCAGAAGAGCATTTCTGTGAACATCTCAGGGATCTTCCTGTAATGCTCTCCGGTGTTTACTGTGCTGCAGGCGGGGAGGGTTGGGTTGTGTCGGGCTGAGCGCAGGATTACAGGCGGACAGAGTGCTGAGAGATACCTGCGCAGATTCCCATAATCAGCCCTCTGAGAAGTGTGTCATCCCGGCTCACGCACATGTGATGACAAATCAAATTCAACCGCAGAGGAGAATCATTCGAGGTTGCCGGAGGTCTCGCGAAGCTGACGCTAAAAGGGCGACAGCTTCCTCCCCCACTCCTCGAGTTATCCTCCCCGACAGGTCTCCTGCGGTTCTGGGTCTCGCCAGCCGACTCCCGGTGACCTTTTCCAGGCAAATCCCAACTTTGACTCATCCAGGAGGGTAATTAATCCCCTCTGGTTGGGCTGCAGCTAGGTTTCGTGAGTTGCTCTGGCAGAGCTGGGAGCGTACGCTGGAAAACAAGGCGTGTGGAGGTAGAGCAGGGCGTTGGTCAGACGTCAGAAGCCGAGGCCAGTCCGCCCCTCCCAGACGTTCCATGTACAGAGTCCTATTGTTCGGCTCCTGAGCTCGAGAATTCCTGTCGAGTCGAGGAGATTCCTTGCTGTGTAATGGGCCATTATGTTAGACTTTGCTCTATTCAATAGACTAATGACTATGCCAAAAGTTAATGTCTGCGGGGAGTTCCACTGCTCAAACGGTAAATGCCATTGTTTTGGGTCGCGGGCCCGTCTGCATTGTGTTAACCTTTTCAGTGTGTGGGTCCGTGGAGGCATCTCGTTTCTGGCATTGATGCCTCGGCACAAGTGAAAGTTTAATGAAGCCACGGCTGACTCGGCCATTTACTGATTTAGAGATAAGGGTCAAAGTGCCAAGTCAGAGAAGCAAACATGCGGCGGGCGTTTGGAGAAAGAGAATCAGATAAGAGGCTCAGGAGTCTGGAGACGTAACAGACAAAGAGCTGCAGCGATGGTTCTCAGAAGAAATGTGGAAGAAATAGTTTGGAAAGTAACTAAATATGTTTACTGTACTGTTACTTTACTGAAGCATTTACATGTAATCCCACTTTATTCTAGAGATATTCTGCTTTTCACTCAACTACATTTCTAGACATTTTCAGTTCCAAATAGATTCCCCAACAATATTTAAACATGTTCCAATTAGCTCAATTTCAATTAACTACGACATTAAAAATGCTGCTTAGAAGTACATGAGGAGTAACAGTATTTCAACATATAATACTTGAACCGACATCCACCACAGGAAAGAGTCGCATCTGTTAAATGTTAAAGAAAGAAAAGAAATCCTGCGACCAACCATTTATCCAGATCCACTCCAAAACTTTACACCAGGTTAAAAACAATAAAATAAAGCATTAAAACAAGCAAAAGTCTATTTAAATGATTTGATTCAGTCCAATTAACTCAAAGAACGCAGCACTTTTCCTTGTTATGTAGTTTTACCCTGTGGCATTACCGCTTTAACTTGTGTAAAGAATCTGAATACGTGTTCCACCTCCTCTCATTAACCTAAAACAACATATACGTAAAAGGAAAAAGGAAAAATCTCTTTTACGTGGGAAAGACTCACTGTTATTGTTCAGTTACACTTGTTACGTAACACATTTATTTACAAATACCACGCTGTGTGGAGCCTTATGAAATATTAAATCCCCAAGAAAAACACTCTCTCCATTGTCTTCCTCCTGTATCTGCCGTCCTGAGCGTCTCCCTCGGCGGACGAGTCCCTAAATTGTTTTGCAAACAGAACCAGGGTCCGTCTGTGAAATGTATGACATCAGTATTATTGTGTTCGGCCTCGGCACGCAGGAGGAGGACGCAGCAGCGTTTCTCACAATGAGCCCCGGGCACAGATTTGTTTGCTAAATGGGCAGGAGAGATAAGACTTTAAAACCAATTTGCATTGGCTTGTTCTGCAAAGGCAGTTCCAGCAGCTCAGTGATGAGTGATGGGAGCAAGTGTTCCACACACCAGTGTTTGAACTGAGCACACACACACACAACTTATATGTGCTTATATAAAGTGAAAAAACAAAGGGGATGCATTAAAGAATCTGGGTGTTTGCTTTTTGCAGTCTAGTGAAATCCATTTTCCATTTTAAAACCGATGTGATGATCTCGAATGTGCAGGTCTCTCCGTTCGTGCTATGTTGTGATTTTCACGTTACGGGGTTTCTCCTTCTGAAAGCTGAGGTATTAGCCTGACGAGTGATTCACTGAAATGAAATGCGGTTGATTTATTAGATAGAAATTCGATAAACCACTGATGTGCCGGGAGGTTTGTGTTCATGTGTGGATACAAACATCGGCTCCAGCGGGGGAACAGCAGCGGTTCGGTGCAACAGCCTTTATCTGCTCTTAACTGTTGGAGGTGAGCGCGGCGGCCGGGTCAGGTAGATAACACAATAACACACCCGTGACTCATGATCTCTTGGATTTTGCTGAGTCACTCGAACATCTCGGCCTGGCAGGATAATTGTGAAGTGTTTGGAAACAAAGCAGATCATTACAGGGCTGGAAAACAGACGACGCGCTCGCTGGATCGCGTCTTTGAAATCCAAGCTGCTGAGGGAAAACTCTAAATCTCCCCTCAGCTGATGTAGAAATTGCAGTGTACACACTGGCACCGAGATGAAAGTGCAGCGCGAGCAGGGTTTTACGGCTCTGGGCCTCGGTGTCTTACACATCAACACTTTGTGGTTATCACATCGGAGTCTGTCTCTGTCTTTATCCCCATCTGCGTCTCATGTTGTTGTTCTTTCACTTTTACTTTTTGTCTGTTTTTTCAACAAGCTCGAGCTCTTTTTTAGTGTTTTGTACCGAGAGAGCTCGACGCGCTGCAAATTGCGAACGGAAATGTTTCCAGGGGACCGAAAAAAAGTGATGAACCCGCTGCAGTTCAACGCTTTGTGAAGTTCCATCACTTCAATAACTTGTGTCGTCAAATCGAAGAAGTTATTAAACTTATTTCAGCTTCACAGGTCGAATACATCGCACATAATCAGGTTGAGGTGCTTCTGCATTTTTCGACTCACAGGAGGAAGAATCCAGAATCCTGGTACGAGTTTGCATTATTTCTCTGTGTCTGTGCTTGTTCAAAGACATTCTGATTAACTGGAGACACTGAATAGTCTGTGGCTGTGAATGTGAGTATGAATGGTTTGTTTCCGGTGCAGGATAAGTGCTGCAATAAATTGAACACGAACCTCTGTCAAGGCCCAACAATCCCCTTAAGAAACCATATTTAAATTCACTAGATCTGGATTCTTATCTGGATCTGCACCAAATTGCACAGAATCAGATATCAGTCCTCTAAACAAGCCAGATTTTATAAAATCAAGATCCATTATTTATTCTTTTGAGAAATTAAATAAAAATCTGCCACAAAAGTTCATGGCTTCTTCTCCGGGTCATGTTTCATCTCCCTTTATGGAGTTTTATGGAAATAGCGGGAGTCGTTAGTAGTGATGCATAAACTTGCTTAAACAAAAAAAAACATGGATGGATGATGGATAATAATGAAGGAAGTTGCTTTAAAATATTGTGTAAAAATATTTTATTAACATTCAGCCACAATATGGCAACTTGACGATGACACATTTCATAGAAATAAACCAAACGCGATGCACCGACGTGGCCATCAAACGACAACGTGCACAAAGAATAAATAAATAGCAACACACGTAAACATCATTTCACATCATAAGTTACGACAAAGACGTCGGTGATCACATCGGTTAGAGAAACTCCCGGCAGCCGCTGTGGCCGCGGTGACGTGTCCTCGACACTGTTACATAAAAAACGCGGTTAAATATCTTCAGTCGGTGAGAAAACGTCTTGAATGTTTGTCATTTTGAAATAGAAGAAGTAGAACTGGCTGGGACCGGGTGGGGGGGGGGGATTTGTGTTGAATCCCTCCAGTGAAGTCAAGTGTTTTTGAAATGATATTTGACCGAGTGTCCTGGACTCCACAGACTGTGTCCAGCTCGCGTCCGTCCTCTCCCCGTGTTGTCTCTGACCTCGCCCCTCTGTCGGATGAGGCCGAGTGTGTAGGACGCCCTCTGCTCTGCCGCAGACGCCCTCTGACCCCGGAGCCCTGAGGTCGACCTGGAGATAGTTCGCCCGGCCTCGCGTCGGCTCTCCGGTGCCCTGCCGAGGGGCCCCTGCTTGCAGACGGCTGAGGAGATAGGGCCCGTGGTTACGAAAGCCTTTCCCCCCCTCTGAGTTACAAGGTGTGGAGGTGATGTGTCGTCTTTAGGGGGCCGTGCTCTCGCCCTCCCACGCCCTCGCCCTGTGGCGCCGCCTCACCCTCCACTCCTCCAGCAGCAGGCGGGTTCTCAAGGCGACCCTGAGCACGCCGGCCGACACCTGTTTCTTGTTGCTCTTTCTCCACCTGCGGACGAAGACAGAAGACAATCAGACATCTGAAACAATCCATCATGTGAAAGACCTGCTGTCACTCTGTGACCTCCACGCTCCTAAAGACGCCGTGTGTCTCTGTGAGTGGCTGGAGCAGATTGGACTCCATGTTTCCAATTAATGATGTGTCAGGAAGTGCAGACTTGTGGCGCCGCACACGCTCAGAGGTTGGAGTTAGAAACATGATGGTACACGAGAGCAGCTGTGGCAGAGACCAGCTCCATTGCCCCACATAACTCACAGATAAGTGTGTGGGGGGGGGGGGGGTGGGGGGTGGGGGGGGGGGGGGGATCTTGTAGGTTTTGTGGATTTCACTGTGGTGCTCAGTCATCGCAATTTACAGGGGATTCCTTCGCTTGAGGCTTAATCTCAAAATGCCTCTGCCTCTGAAACACGTGCCGGTTGTTTTACACTCAGATGAAATGATGAGCGGTGTCACAGGCTGCTGCTGGAGACACCTCTGTGTTGCCGAAGCTTGTAATTATCATGTCCATTTATTTAGCAAATAGACTTTGAGGTTTATGTCTCCTCCTCCTCCTCCTCCTCCTCCTCCTGAGAAGTTGTTTTACCTCTTAATCCTGCTCCTGTCAGCTGCCGGCTTGTGTTCCGTGGGGATCAAGGTGTCCTGCGACGTCTGAGATCTGAAAACACAGGATGAGGTCAGAGGTCAGAGACACGATGGAGGAGAAGAAAGTCTCACACCAAGGTGGAGACAAAACTTTCACTCTGTCGTTGTGATGAAGAAAAGTTTCTATTACCTGAGATGCTCGTTGTCCTGGCGACAGAAGCTGCTGCACGTGCTGTCGTTCTCACGCACGCACCGGCAGCGAGGCGCGCTCCTGGCTGCCCTGGAGTCCGGCAGCGCGCGCCTCGTCCTCGGAGCGTTGCCCAGTCCGTAAGAGACCACGCGCCTGGAGAGAAAAGGTCACGATTAATATCAGAAATAAACAATCATAAAAAAATGCGCTTACGAATGAACGCGATAAGTTTTGTTTTACTCTTTGGACTTCTAGTAAAATGAATCAAACTTTCAACTACACCCGCACACGTTTACTTTTAACCTCCATTTACTAAAAAACACATGTATATGATCTTTTTCGTATCTTTTTCCCACTTTAAACGCGTTTCAACGTTAAAAAGAAAAGCTTCTATTGAGCCGCACACTAACTGACTCAGTGCAGAAGGACTTACTCAGGTGTGTTGACCCAGATGATGTCCAGGTGGCAGAAGTACACGCACTCCTTGTCCAGGAAAGTGTCGCAGGAGCAGCGCTTCGTGCGCACATGTCTCCCCCGGGAGACGCTGCGGGAGTCTGCGGGTTTCTCTCCGACGGGAGACGACAGAACTGTGGACGAAATCAGTCACTGGTCAATCACTGTTATCGAAACACTGCAGAACTATCGGCTGCTGGTCCAATGTGTGAGGAAGGTGCAGATCTAAAGTGCAGCAGGATTCGGCTTGGAAATTACGCACAGAGACTTTGGATTCACGTTTAAGACGCGTAAAGATTTGACAAGTAGTTCAATCGTTGCTTTAAGGTTTTTAAACTTTAATCAAGTTTGTTTCTTTGATGCTCGGATGGAATTCTTGGAATTGTTTTTTATTGCTGTTTGATAAAAGAATGCGCAAACACGTACCTGTGCACAGACTCCACGAGCACATCACTGATAACACGGAAATCAAAACGTATGTATCCATCTTCTTCAGTTAGTGATGATAAACAAAATAATCCTGCAGAGGTGGAAAAATAATCATCCAGGGACCGTCCTCAGAGCTGCGGTGTCTCCGTCAGTGTGGCCCCACATGTGGAGCCAACTTTGACTTTATACCAAGCGCTCCCCTCCTCCTCCTCCTCCCCCTCCTCCTCCTCCTCCTCCTTCTCCTCCTGCACAATCACTCCTGTCCTCTGGCTCGGACCCAGACTCCGCCGTTTGTTTGGCCGCTGATAAGCAGCCACGTCGAGGACCTGTGAGATGCCTGAGTGGCTGGAGGTTGAAGGATGAGCAGGATTAAACGCGTCCTGTGCCACATTTGTGCCGGACTGTCTGCAGGAGGTGCTGATTCACTCAGTGAACAGCAGGTGGCAGCAGAGTCTCACGATTTCTCACTTTGCGGTTGTCAGATATGAAAATTCAGCAAATATGAAAAATATATGTTTTTACTTCACTTAAAATACTAAAGTAGACAAGAGTCAAAGTTTAAAAAGTAAAACAAAGAAATTGTAGTGTTACAACTGTGAAGTATGTATTTGTATAATTTAGTTTATTTTAATATAAAAGATATATATGATAATGATACGTTAATAATGATAACTTCCATGTAGGTTGGCAACTTCTTCTGCAAAGTACAACATGAAAACCTGCAGATACACCAGACAAAGGATAAAATACTAGATAAATAAATATTCACGACAAGGCAAAAAATAAACTTAAGAAAAGAGACACATAACCTTAAAGTATTTTATTAGAAAAGTTGTGGTCTTGTGGTTAGATTTCTTTATTCAAATACAGCAAAAATCATATTTATAAACCACCAACCAGAATGTAATGAGACTAAAGATACTTAACAAAATTTTTTGTTAATTTATTTGTCAACGACTATAACTCATCCTTCCTTCTAAAATATATCTTCTTAAGTTAATTTATCCTAATATGTGCTTTTACATTCACCTATAGACTATTTACTTTATTAAATGTCTGTATACTGTTTATAAATGTTAAATACTTAAAGTAAAGACAGTTTTCCTTTTTTCCATAATAAATGTTCAAATCAAACTGGAACTGCTATTGAACCATAACATCACAAGTTAGTGTCGGCCATTCATTTAGTATTTTTAAGATTAAGAGCTGAGAATCATAATTCAATGTGTACATGAACATTTCTACATTCAGATCATTCAAATTTAGGGAACTGATATCTATGAGTTTGTACTTGTGTACTTGCGTGTTTGGGATGTGAGAGAAGCAGCTTTTCAATCCTCTTTATGAGAACAAAGTTGACTGACACATCAAATATGTAGAACTACTACAACCTTTACAACTTTAAATTCTTAATTAGACCAGTTTTCACCTCAATGAGTACAAACCTGACTGTGCTTCTTCTCACATCGCCCCCCTGATGAATAGAAGGTGGTGCTGCACAGCTGCTGCCTCTTCTTCATCGATGGACGATTCCTGGAAACACAAGCAGCCTCCAAAGTGGATGTTAATCTAATAGTTTCCCTCCAGCATCACTTGTAATAAACTGTGGAAACAGAGCCCTGCTTCATTTCCCTAAATCACATACCCGGAGTCAGTGTGCCGCAGTGGGCCGCAGTGGAAAATGGACCTGGTGTGTGCGCGTTGGTGTGCACGTGCGTGTTGGTGTGCGCGTGCGTGTTGGTGTGCGCGTGTGTGTGCAAAGTGGAAAAGTCTTAGGGGAAAGCATCCTGACGTGCTGCAGCTCTGAGGCCCCCAATCAGAGGCAGTGGTTTGCAGAGTTTCCACTGGGCAGGAGAACAGATTGTGCCACAGTGAGCAGGAGGATTTTATGTTTTAACTCAGGACAGGATAGAAAACTAGTGGAGGAGCAACAGACTCTCTAGCTTTTGTGTTTTGTTTAAAATCTGTGTGGAGCTGGTGCTGGGAAGTCGTGCAAGATTTGTTGCTGCATTTGTGTTTGTCTTCTCTGCACTTGCAAGGGTTGGCCTCTAGGTGTCTCTGTTTGCTTTGCTATAGACTCTCCTTCTGGCAGCCCTGAGGGAGGTGGAGGAGGAGGAGGAGGAGGAGGAGGAAGAAGAGATGGATGAGTCACCTTCTGAATGGGGTGGTCCTCTGAGAGCTCTTTACTCACTCTCTTCTTGTGGGTGCAAAATAAAAACAAATCAAATCCTTTTTTAATCAAGTTCCACTCGTTTGGTGGCAAGTGGGGATTTTGTTTTTGTAATGAAGTGGCGTCGTTGTGACGATGAGAGCGTCGCAAGGTCGTCTCCTGAGGATTGAAGGGAAATTATTTTTTGCGGTGAAGCACTAAGTGAGCTGTTGACAGGGACTGAAGCGTTCGACCGGAACCCTGAATGAACACACGGCATTATTTTTCTCATCGTGTCAAAGAAACCTGTGATATCACAATTCTTCCTCCTGCTGAGGTCCAAAGAAAATGGAAGCAGAAATGTAAAGTTATGTAAAGGGGGTGAATTCCTACCAGTTGAGTCAATGGCTCCATCCACAGCTGAAATCTCCAAACACAGTTTACAGCTCAAATTTACTTTAAGTTTCCGTTTCATGGTTGGTTAGTTCCTCAGAAGGATTACGCAAAAAATGACTGAACAGATTTCTGCAGAACTTGGTGGAAAGATGGGACACGGGCCAAGACAGAAACCATGAACTCATGGAGCAGATCCCAATCAGGGGGCAGATCCAGGGATTTTGTTTCACTTTCTTTATCAAGACAAGAGTCTGTTTCAACACTCTGGATGGTTTCTCAAAGAATAATTCATGGATCTTGATGAAAAAAAATCCAGATCTAGTGAATTTCAATGTGGTTTCATCAGGGGCCTTGTCGGGGGTAAGGTTTCATAGAACGTTGGGATTTTATTCAGCCTCTGTATCATAACAAATTGAGCTGGAAACCTGTAAATATACTTATAAGTTGCTGAGATCCTGTGGATTCAGGAGAGAATCAACAGTTCATATGTATCTTCAAAGGTTTTAGAACGACTTCCAAACAAAACATGAGTTTAAGGCGACTGTTGTACCTTAAAATCAAAATCCACCTTAAATCATAAGTGATGTTTCTAATGTGAAACTTTCAAAATACAGTGACACCACTTTATTGTTTGTAAACAAATTTTTACTGATACAGTTAAGAATATTGATACAGAAATGTAAAGCTACTATAATGCACATACCTATGGACTTATGAATCATAATGGGCACTAGATGGATTATAATAAATAGTTGAACACAACATCTGTACACAGAAACATTGCCCCATAATCCATAGAAATGTACATATACCAGTACAACATTTATAATTCCATATATTTACGAGTGACATCCTCCAAAATAAAATTGATATTCTCCATCGTTATGCCTTTTTTTACTTCTATATTTTTGAAATAAACACAAGCAACTACTGAATTTATGAGGAATTATGTACAGGTTCCTAAACAAGAAACTCCATAAAGGCACAATTGTCTATACAACATGTACAAAAAAAAGAAAATGTGTGGAGCTGACAAAAAAACAGTAAAAATAAAACGATTGGTCATCATAATAATTATCATGTGATTGCACATACAATATGAATGTCAGCATCTGTGCTTTGAAAGGTGATTTGTCAAGAGACAAACCCCTGAAAAGTGTTTTCAGTCTTACAAAGTGACGAGAATTACAAAAAGAGAACAAGAAGAGCTTTTTCCACTTGGGTTTTTTTTTCAGGTGGCGATGACCAGTCTGTCTTCGTCATCACTGGACACCTCATCGATTACCTTCTGCCAGCTGGACACTGGCGGTGGCGGTCGAGGAGGTGCAGGATTGCTAGCGCCCTCAACCGGTGACTCCTTAGCAGCGTCTGCCCGGCTCACAGGAGCAGGCGGCAGAGGCTGCTGTGGAGATTTCTCCCTGTCCTTCCTCTCGACTGTCTGTACCAGCTCTGCTCTGCTGATGCCTCCGGGGCTCGCCCTGCTGCCTGCGGTCAGTCCCGGGGAGCTGCTGACCTTCACGGGGGCGGGTGGTGAAGCGGTCATGCAGCACCGCGAAGAACCAAGCCCATGTTCACTTTGAGATGGCTGTGCTCCCGGAGCTTCGGGGCTGCCCTGCCTCTCGGAGGGACCGGGGAGAGGACTGAGAGAAGAGAGCGGGCTGAGAGAAGGAATGATGGCAGGCAGGGAGATGTTCACTATCTGCAGACCTGGGACATGTGTCTGGGGGCCGGTGCTGCTTTGGGAGGTGGGGTTGGCAGCTAAAACCTGCAGCCCGAGGGTGGCGTTGAGGGTGAGCCCTTGCTGGGGCAGCAGCTGGGTGGATGTCAGGCCTGTGTTGGTCAGCCCCATGAGGTTAAGTGTCTCCAGACCCAACGGTTGTATCGTTTGAGCCTGCAGGCCAGTGACCTGCCTGAGGGGGAAGCAGGGGACGACGCTGCTGATTGGCTCCTGGACCACGAGCGGCTGGGTCTGCAAGCCCTCCGGATGGGGTGGAGTGTGGAGAGCTGGTAACGGACTCGTGTTCCTGTGAATGACGCTCACTGCTGGGAAGGTGAGCTGGACGGGGCCCGCCTGGAGCGGTACAAAGGCGGAGTAAGCTGCCAGGCTTGCGGGCACCAGCTGGATCCCCCCGACCGGGACCATGCTGTACGTGGAGCGAGACGGCTGCTGGGAGTGCAGGGGCAGGTGACTGAACAGGTGGGTCTGGGTCTCTCTTCCTAGTGTTTGGCAAAGACCCTGCGGCGGAAAGAGCGCGGGGCCGTGAGACGCGTAGGAGGAAGTCTGGGTTCCCCGGTCCACTGGTATGCCCGGGTAACTGGTCACCACAGCAGGAGGGGGAGCGGGGGCGTCCTTTAAAAAGAGAAAAACAGACAATTCAATCTTATTTCTAGACTCAACTGTGGCACGATCCTACAAGATGTAAAGAGATTAAAGTATAATAGGGCCGACACTTAGTATTCACACGCGCAGTCAGAGGAGGTTGATGTCGCTGCTCGTCTTTTGTGCCTCAAACAGCCTTAACTTTGTCCGTTAATCTACCGTCTACGCTGCAGAACACAAAACACGTCCACTCGCTGCTCCTCAGATGCTTCTGTGTTGTGATTGTTCTGCTCAGGACGGCTTTGCTTGCCAGCGTCCTCCATTTCAAAACAACGTAACATTACTGGCGCACTTCACCGATACATCAAGCTGATCGTAAGCTGATTACATTTCCAATACAAACGTTTCCCCCCCCACCGTCGAAGTGAATGTTTAATTTTTGAATAAAAAGTGGCAGCCCTAAGATATAATGATATTTGTATCGATCCACTAATCAGAACCTAATGAGACTAATCACCTTGTTGCGGAGCATTGACAGGAGCTTTGTGCAAGTGCCTCGCATGCAGGATTCAAAGGGAATGTGTAGGAAGGAAGGGAGGCAGGCAGAGAGGGGGGGGGGAGCGACACACAATGAGAATACATGGCTCTCACCTGGCCTAGCATGGAGCACTTTCCTGGCACTGGGGGACTAGGGGGCACGTCAAAGTCAGGGTAGTCGATGGACATCTGTCTGCATGGTGACACTGGGCTCATCATATGCACTGACTCTGTGTCTGAGGTGTAGGACTCTGACGTAGTGGCAACAGGCGGAGGGGAGTTGGGGAGGGGCAGCGAGCTGCAGCAGGACCCAGTGATGGAGATCTGCTTGCTGAGGGACACAGGGCTCATCATGGGGACGGACTCTGAGTCTGATGTGTGGGATTCAGGAGCTGGAGGCAGGGACAGAGGGAAGGACACTGAGCTGATGGACATCTGGGCGAGGAGGGCGCTAGGGGGGACTTCCGCCTCCTTGGAAGGGATGTGCTGCGGACTGGCGGAGACAGACGGGTTGGTGGACAGGCCCGACTCCGCCTGGCTGTCCTCCTCTTCCTCCTCGTCGTTCTCCTCATCGTCGGGGCCGTCGGAGTCATCGCCGTCTGAGTCTTGGCGGTCGGCACTGCTCACCTGACTGCGGTCTCCTGCACATGAGAAAACAAGTCAGATTCCTTCGTTATCATCTATTTTGGTTTCATACAGTGAGGAAATCCAGCACTAAGAACACAGCTCAGTGTTTTGTGCTGCTGCAGTAACAGCGTTTCACACCCTGGACCGACACACACACCCCGGAGCTCCATCACAGACAGAGGAGGAAAAACAAATATGCTCTTAGAGACTGGGACCAGAGAACGCTTTCAGGCAGCTTCTCCCTCTCTCTCGATCTTTTTTTTTTTCTTCTAAAATTAGACGCAGCAATTTCCTCTTTCTAAATGCTCTGAATGCTGCCCACATGTGCTTTGAGTTAACAGAGGAAGAAGCTGCATTTAGAATTTTTTAATTAGACCGTGGCAAAGCTATTGATCGACATAGCAACAGAGCACAAGTGGGAACAATCCTGTGTTTTGTACGTATATCGTGTCGTTAACAGGAAAACTTTTTGAAACAAGGGAAACTCTTGTTGTTTGAAACCAAAGCACATAAGCCGTAAATAAGATGTGTTAAGTCACTTTTAAACATGGAGTGATTCACTGTAATTAAAACCATGATGAGCGATCCTTCTATATTTCCCTGTGGGCAAACGTACCTGAATCCTCTGCATCCAGATCGTCAATGAGACCCGCAGGCACCCCCATCTCCATGCACTTCTTGCTGTGGGCCTTGGATTTCATGTGCTTGGTCAGATTTCCTGCAGAAACAGAGGCAGTGAGGTCTTGCGGGGGGGTAGAGCTCGAACAATAGCACGGGAGGTTTATTATGTAAGAGAATGCGGTCGCTGGGCAAACTGTACGTAAAAGGGGTGAGTAACTGATGAAGACATTTTTAAATGAACGTGGGCTGCTCTGACACCAAGTGCTGTTCTGCAGTGTCGCGTGGGCAGGCAAGTTCGATAAAGAACGGTGAATCATCCTGTCTTGGTTGAAGAGATGGTTAAACAACGTATTTCATTTCATAACTTCTAAAAGGACTAAGTGAACTGCAGCAGATCAAGTTCATCTAAATGATACAGTCTCAAAATGTGCATTAAAGTGAACGCAAATTGTTTTGTCTGATTGGTGTTTGCAAATATAGTTTTCTAAAAACTTCTGGTGCTATTTGCATCATGGTGTAAAGTATGTGTGTATTAATACATCTAGAAATTTAAAACCACATGAAATGCAGAATGTTAAAATAATAAGTTCCTTCTTTTCCTGATGTCAGAACTAAAATACATCTTTATTAATTACGTCCCAAAGCGCTGAAACAATTTCCCCGAAAGTCGTACTGGCTCTAAATATATTGTCATTTTCAAAATAAACCTTTAAGACACATTTTTTATTATCACACTTCTCCTGATGTGTTTAAGCGGTTTCATTTGTGTCTTATCCTGCTGTCTTTATTTTGTTTTATTTATTTAATATACAGTTTTTTTTGTTTTGCTTTTGTCTTTACCTGCATTTTATATTCACTTTCAATTAAATTTTCTTCTTGTATGGTCATATGATAAATGTTTTAACGGCCTTTATGTGAAGCACTTTGTGTTGTGTGTGAACACGGATCATGTTCTGTGTTCTAACCTTTTGTCTTGAAGGAGAAGTTGCAGTGGACACAGTGGTACGGCCGGACATCAGAGTGGGTGCGGATGTGTTTGCGCAGCATGCTGGGCTTTTTACAGCGGATCCCACATTCCTCACAGATGTATTTACCACGTCCGCGCCCACGTACGTAAACATACTCTTCATTAGACTTGAATCTGCGGGGTTGCAATTGAGCCAAGAGGGACATTTAAGATAGAACAGAGAATATATAAACCACATAAAGCTTTCTAATGGTAGTGTAATAGAAAATGTCTCCATTGCTGTGAAACATACCCGCCGTCAAATATTTTGACCCGTCTTGGCTCCGTTTTAGGCACCAAGTCTTTGTCCGAGTCGTTGCTGGTTTGACTTTCTGGTAGCACTTTACCTCTGGGTGACACGGACCTCTGGGTGAGTGGCAGCTGCAGCAAGAAGAACGTGATGCATTCATTGATCTGATCCAAACTCGAATATAAATAAAGCTATATAAATTAGACTTTTTAAACGTTGAGAAATGTGGTTCTTACCCTGGGCATGACTTCTTTCAGCTTGGCAGAGTAAGACAGGGAATCAGATTTTCCATTGGTTCTTATGGCCGAGGTGTAGTGTATTTTCTTGGAAGTCTGCTTGGAGTCAAACAGAGACATGACCACCTTGGTGGGCAGCCCGAGTGGGTTAGGGTTGTTGGGGCTGACAGTCCAGGCTGCATATGCTGAAGTCTTCAGGTCAGTCTGCTGAACATGGAGAGGTTTCCTCTTCATCAGGAAACACCATGTGAATGTGGTGGCAGTCTTCAGGCTTGGGAAAGACAGGCGGTGACTGTCTTTCGTGTTGACCACAGACACAGATGTGGTCAGTTTCACCTGACTCCCATGGAAACTGGAAGGTTTAATAGGTGACTTAGCAGGCGTCCACCTCTGATCCTCAGCTTTCTCTTGGGGCCTCAGAGTTTCATTAGCTGGAGTGCAGATGACCTGGCTACCAGGTGTAGCATTCACGGCAGCGACTGCCTCATGAATAACTGTGCTTGTGTCTTTGTCCAGCCCGGTACTGTCAGGTGACATAGGCTTGACGTCATCAGTCGCCTCCGAGTCCTTCACCCCGTCTGTTTTAATCTGGGGCAGCGGTGGAGCCTCAGTTTCAATGGGACTGTCCACTGGTTCCGTCGTGCAAACCTGCCTCACAAGTGTAAACTTCCGCTGCCGCGTTACCTCAGACATCTTGGAATTAAGATAATTGACGGACCTGCCATCAGTGAGACAGGCCACGCCGTGCTCATCCTTAGCCCGTTTCTGGTGCTTTTCCATGTAGATGTCCAAGCTGTTGGCGGGCGACAGCATTCGTTTACTTGAAGCAGTGGGTTCCTGCTGAGGGCACAGAGTTACTGACGCTAATTTCTGTGTGCAATGTAAAGACCCAAGAGAAGGAGCTCGCTCTCCGATGTGGTTGTGAGTGTTCACGGTTTCCGTTTGAATCCTGTCCTTCTTCGCAGTTGGTACAGCATGAGTATCACTGTCGACACTGTGAGTGGATGAGAGGCTATTTTTACTGGACAGAGAGGGAGCAGGGTGCATCTGCTCATGGGTGATCAGGATCTGCGGCAGTGGTATCGCACCTGCTTGGGTCTGATCAAACGGGTTTCTGTGCTGTTTACCTGACAAAACTACAGTTTGCGCCTTAATCTCAGAGGCCTGTTGACTGGGTTGAGCAACATATACATTTTGGATCACATCAGGTGATTTTGAAATACTCAAAATCGGATTGGCAATTGGTATCGTTAAAAGTGGCATGGCTATCTGAGTGCCCTGTGTGCTGGGGAATGAAAATGTTTGGCTTGCTCTCAGAGCGGCACACTGCAGTTGGTATTTGGGCACAAAAGATTTCCTTTCTTCAGAATCTGATGGTTTGTTTTTGACATTCTCGTGAGAAATTATGATCTGGCTCAGAGGCGGTTGTATCTTTTGGCATATTGGAACCCTTGATGTTTGATGCCAAGGGTGTGGAAGGCCATGGACTTGAGCCTGTTGAGTTGGGCTTCCCAAATTAATGCTTTGCACCATATGTTCATTCTTTTGCAATGGTTGTTCACCACTATGAAGGATAAAAGGCTGAGCCATAGGGCGCCTATTGGCAATGTGAATCTGCTGGGATCTATTCTGAGTTAAGGAGCTAACATTTGTCATTGGAGGTTTATCTAGAGGTATAACTGCTTTGCGAACAGGTTGCTGACTCTCTGGGCTTATCTTTAAAGACATCTGGCGAACTAATGGCCCCCGCCTCCTTTCAATAAGTGGCACCTGGGCAACGTGGGAGATATTTCCACCCCTTGGGTGGCCAACGGGTGACAGAGATCGGCTTGGAGATACATTGCCACAGTCAAAAGACTTGCTGCGATAGTCACATGAAATCTCTACAGAGGGTTGAGTACAAGTGATCTGTTCAGATGCAGCACGCCTCATCATTCCAGGCACACCGAGAGTATTGAAGGCTGTTGGCAAACCTTTAGGCTCAGGAACTTTGCCAACACACTCCCCTCTAGATGGACTCTCTGACCTAGATGTCTCATCTCTGTCGAAAGACGCTGAGATGCTGGAACAACGAGAGAGACTACTGTCCCTGCTGAGGCTTCGCGAGAGGCTGGACTCAAAACTGGATTCACCTGAGGATTGTTCCATTTGAGCAAGACGAATTCTTTTCTTTTTCGGCGGCAGTTTCTCTGCTGGTAACTTTGATAAACTCTCGCTTCTCTGAGGCCAGTTGAACTGTTCTGCAGGTTTATCTGCTGGTTCAGATATTTGTGTCTCATGCTCTCTGTCAGGCTCCTCTGTGACGAAAATCTCAGGAACTTGAATGTTATTTTGACGAACCAAACGCGACTGATGAACAGGAGTCGAGTTTTCACCAACTGGTGCTCCTGTGCAATCAGTGCATTGCTCCTTCATTTGTTTTCCATAGTCAATACTCTTGGGTTTGGATGTTTCTTCATGGTAGCCATCAGCTGAGACATTTGCTATTGCGTCTGGTTTGGGTTTGTTCGGGGGATCCTTCTCCATAATATCAACAGGAGAGGCCCTGTCAATAGATTCTGTCTCAAACGAATTGGGTCTGCTGAGAGAGTTGGTGTGTCTGATGACTGACGTACCGCTGCCTTGCCTTTGCAGATCTCCTTTAGTGGAAGTGCTGATCTGGGTCTCTCGTATTGGTGACAGTCTGGAATCTGGAGTATTTATACCTCTTGCTACGAGCTGAATCTGAGGTAGCTTTGGCTGATTCATTTTGGGCTGTACGTCTATTACAGCATGCTGAGGAAACGTCCGACTAGCCGGAGCTGTTGGTGGCTCAAAGGTAACAGAACAAGGGGGAATGGTCTCGGTTGGAGATTGATCATCCTCATCTCCAACACTTTTCATTTTCCTTCTTTTTCTAATAGATGTCTGTTGATCGAGTATTCCTGGAACACCAGTTGATCTGGGGACTAAGGGCTGCTGTACGTTAACGTGAAATACATCTTGATCCGTTTCTTTGACAGCATGTGGCTTGTTTTTTGGGCCATGAAGCTCAGAACAATAGAATTTCTTGTGAGTTTCAAAATTCTCTAACTTTCGGTAGCGGTTACGACAGGTTTCACACTCGTACATTGTGCCTTTGTTCTGTAGAGGCTTTCTGTTTCTGTCCTGATTATGCTCGAAAGATCTGCTCCTTTGCATCACTTCAGTGGAACTGCTTGGACCGTGATAGCCCTCATCCATGGAGCGAACAGTAGGGATGCCATGTCCTTCACTTGTGGAAAAGTCTTCCACAGCGGCTTGTCTGACTAATGTACGAGAATGTATTGCTGGATTTGGGGTTGACGGGGCTGAGGAAAATACGTCATCATTGAACGAACTATGTTTTTCATCAAATGACTGACAAATTCGTAAAGGGTGAGGAAGGGGAGCAACATTAAGAGGAAGAGCTGAGTGTCCAGGTGTCGTGGGCATAGAGTTGCTCCTCGTAATTGGCAAACAATCCATTGGTGGGTATTGAGAAGGTACAGAGAGAAGAAATACTGGCTTAGATTTATCTGTGGGGGTGAATGGGGACTTGGGGATGTCTGAACTGGAACTTGACCTTCTTCCCATCGGTTTAAGATCAAACTGAAAAGAGTCTTTAAATATGTATGATTTGGGGGAGTCTATACTACCTCTCCTTGAGAGGGACGTCCTCCTTGGCTTTACACTGTCCAGCTGTTTGTTGTCGACAACTGCCTCATTGTCAGATATTAACTTTGAAATTCGTTCCTCCAGAGAAAGTGCTTTGGCTTCTAAGGGTGGACGCATCTGTCCAACTGTGGCCCGTGGCTTTTGCTCAGCTGCTACATGCATCACTGTGGCAACCACAGGGGGGATATTTGGAAGAGTGTTCTTGGCAATGTCAATATCTACTGGTGGAGTTATCTTTACAAAAGGACTCGGTGGACTCATGGCCTGGTCAGCACTTTCCGAGCGTGAGAAGTACCCAGAATCTGTACTTCCCAGACTGCGGGGGCTTAGTAGACACTTGGCTTGTTGCTGTTGAGAAAAGTCTGTTGCTTGCTGCCTCTGAAGCTGAGCGTGTCCACCTAACAGTGGAGACTTGCAATGCTGGTCTTCATCTTCACTCACAGTATCTAGTGAGGGATTCGCACCGTCCACCTCTTTCAGAGACGACAGGACGGTGATGCTGGATCTCAGATTGGCAGTCTGGAAGTCTCGTTGCCGTTGTGCAGCAGCTTGCTCAGGTGCTGCACCTGTAACTCTTGGGCTGTCTGCCCTCAGAGGGGAGACATTTACTGGATATACGACAACTTTTGGAAGTGCAGCAGTAACTTTGGGCTCATGAGCCCTCTGGCAATGTGCTGGTTTGACAGAGTCGAACATAGCTGGTGAATCCACTTCCCCTTGGCTTGCTTGGATTGTACCTGCATTCTGTAAACTATTTTCAGACAAAGCTGCCACAAAGCCCTGTGATGAGTCAGGGTCCAAGTCCGCAGTGCTACCTTCCTCATCACTGTCACCGCTCTCCTCCGCATCTGAATGCGTCCCAAGGGCTTTGTCAGATTCTTGAGATAATGATCCACCTCCAGATTCAGAGCGAGCAATGAGACCCAGTTTAATAGCATGAGCATGTGATTTCTTGTGCTTGTACAGGTTGCTCTTGGTTTTGAATGAGAAACCACAAGTAACACAGGGATATGGTCTTTCTCCTGTGTGGGACCTGATGTGTTTGAGCAGCACACTGGGTTTTGCACATGCTCGGCTGCAGTATTCACACACGTATTTCCCTGGCTTTTTAGGCTTTTGGTCCTTGGAAACCTGCTCAGCACCATAGTTCATTACAGTGGCCATCTGAACATGGTTGCTGCCGGGTGTAACTGGGACCTGAATGGTGCTGGGCACACTTGCAGAGATGGACTGGCATGTGTGCACAACAGGTGGTTGGCTTTGTGGCAAAGCGTTGGAACCCGAGGGAACAGGTGCATGAGTTATGGTGGATGGTCCAGAATTGAAGCTCATGTGCAAGGCAGGCTTTTCAGGATTCGAAGATACATGCATAAATTGTGGTGAAACCAGTGGAGACGACTGCATTGGTGTACCCTGTGTGGATGTCTGCACATTCCTCTGCAGCGGTGCCGCAATGCCAATAACGTTGCCTTGTTTGTCAATATAATAAGTCTGCATATGAGAGGTTTGGGTCTGGAGACCAACATTGACAGCTGGCATTGTATTTAATTCACCGCTGCATTGAGCATGAAGGCTGGAAGCTGGTTTTCCAATGGCTGTGACCTGCAAGGCATTTTTCCTCTCAGCCAGCGAACTGAAGTCGGGCTCCATGGCCTTAAGTAGAACATCAAGTGGAGCACTGCTGTGGTAAGGGTCTCCCTCGAAGCTGGGATCCTCGCTCTTGACGTCTTTGGCCTGCGACACCTCGGCAGCAATCAAAGAGTCTTCCTCAACATCAGTGGTCTCAAGCGATGGCGGCCTCTGAGATGTTTCTTCCTCCTTCAGCCTTTCAGCATCAGCTGAAGAAGACCCCTCCCCAGGGGGTGCTGCAACTGGTGAGGCATCATGTGGCTCTCTTACACCACCGGGGGATGTCGAAGGATTGTGGGAAGGACTGTTTGAGGAGGAGGAGCAAGAAGGTGTAGTTTCCTTCGATGAAGCTCCGTGAAGCACAGTTTCAGGTGTTTTCGACTGCAGAGGCTTCTTCACTGGAGATTTCGGGATTTTCTTGAGCTGATTCTCTGCAACAACCTTTTTCCTCTTCAGGCCTTTGATGTTATCTGCATTTCTGCGACTGCTCTCAGATATTCCTGTGGACGAAGACACAACTATGAGAAAAGCAGAATTGCAGAATGACACCATCATTTTTACAAAATGTTCCCAGCGCTCGACCATATTTGCTGAATGACCACATACGTCCCAGATGAGAAAATAAACTCTATTTCCTCTGCTGTACAGTCGCATTTTCCCCATTGGCGTATTATACTTGCTTCACTAATTAAATACAAATTTAGTTTAGAGTTCAGATAATCCTGTTATGTTTTATTTGATTTAAGAATCAGCAGTTTCAGGCATTCGGTTTTAGTTTGGTGCATATTTCCAAATTTATAAGATGGTGGATAAGAGAGAACCCACCATTATCTTATCATGATACGAGAGTATTTTGGACTTGTCGGTTATATAACTGTCATTCAAACATTAATAGTGTTATAGTATATTTTCTTTCCTAATTTGCATCAACAGTTTAGAACATAATAGGATTTACTGTCTTTGCAAGACATGTATGGTCGAGATTTGTTTGAGCAAGTTGTTTCAGCTATAATCAGCTGCGAGTGGCATCACCATCACTACCATCTGACATCAGACACACCCATTGCAAAGGTTGTTTCAAATCAATTTTAACACTTTGAACAGGAAAACATTTCTTCACCCCTGATTTAGACACTTTTTTTTTTTTACAGTTTGTTTATTTCCTGTGACTAATATGGCTGCGGCCCACGCTTCATTACTTACATAAGTGAACGAGTTCTTTCTTCTCAGATATGTTGATCTATGGAGGCTCTGCTGATCAGCGGATGTGTGAAACAAATGCATCTCACAGTTATGAGAAGCTGAATGTGCATGTCTTCAACACTGCATTCCAGTAATAATGCAGTTCTGCTTTTAAAAGGGCTACACCCATACCATGGTGTTCCATAATGACTCAGGCCAGTGGTTTTAAAAGGACATGTTGCATAATGCTGGCAGTGACCTGTCACAGTTTCCTGGCTTGTGAAGGTATTTCCCAAGATGAGGTCAGGGTTCCTTCACAGCTCTGACCTCATCTCGTCTTTACATAGGTTAATCCTTTCACCACGCCAACATGCAGCCGGTGATCCTGCAGAGCCGCACACAACCAACACAACGTGTTCTGTAAACAAACCCTCTGATTTGTCGAAAATAAGCCGCTGTAATGAGACGTTGAAAGACATGGGAAAAGGATTTGTTCTTCCAACCCTCCGCTCGGACAAATGTGCAAAAAAAGATTCCATGACTTCACAAGTCTTCCATCTTAATAACTGCTTCATAAACAAACAACATTTCTCAATCTCTTTCTTTATTTTTAGAAAAGTCTGCTTCGGCTATTTCCAGATATAATAAGATGATAATCACACATTTTAAATTCCATATTTTCCATCTGTATTTATGATTCTTTATATATTACTTAATATATGAATTAAAAACTAAAGATCCTTTCCTCTGTGATCCAGTGAAACTCCTCCTGACAGAATTAACTTCTTTTTAAAAGGTGGTTGTCACGGAGATTAGCCTTGACTGGCAGGCGGGGACATGAAGACCTTTAAAAGTACTTTGAGATATTTTTAATTGTACTGTGTTTCCATTTAGTGTCTCCACCCAGTCTCATTTACAATGGTTGGAGCTGGATGGTATTTAAAAGGACAATGTCTAAGTGACGAGATGAGTTCAGATGATTTATTCTCAGGCACAGTTTGAACAGACACAGTGAAGCAATCCCAGTTCAACCAAACTGGCTTCTCTATTTAAATAAAGTTACACAACCAACTTAACAAAAGAAAATTCCCGTCCTATGTGTAATAAGGTTTATTACTATAGTGATACTGCACAACACAGTTTCACTGGTTGTAAACAAGCACCAAATTAAACTTAAAATGTGTCTCAGATTTTTCATGCGTCACAAATTGATATTAAAAACACTATTTTAAAACCATGGCTGTTGTAAATGTGCAATCAGAACTGTAGATGCAAAATAAATCCTATATAATGATTTTACTGAAGAAAGTTATGGGAATATTTGCTGCAAAAACCCAAATGCTGCACAGGAACTGTTGGTGAAATAAATATTACTATAAGCTTCACTTATATGTAAATACAACATAACTTAAAATAGAGTTTCAGAATTTTTTCTCAACTGAAGAAACTACAAGATAAAAGAATATTTCAGGGACACCTTCTTGGAATAATTTGACACAGCCCATTTTTTACTTTGTTATTGGAAAGAAAAGCGCCAGAGAAATTACCAGATACCAGAAATGCATTAAAACTATTTTCACTGTGTAAAACGCAGAATACGCATATATCACAATAATTTTAACTGACAAATCTGGAAATGTTATATTTTATAGTAATTAAATGAAGTGAATTTATGATAAACCTAAAATCGCAGCTGTACAGAAAGACACTATATAATAAATGTTTGTTGAGACACTAAAAAATAAATCCCTTTACATTCAAGACCCCTGAATTAAATCTGTTTTACGTTGAATCAGTTATTCATTTAAAAAAAAAAACCCAGGTGATAAATGAGCAATGACCAAAATAGTTTTTACAAAATTTCGAAATTTGTAAGAAAGATAAATGAAAGTGAAAGATAAAACCTTCCATATCTCTTCTTGAAAAATGAATCTAAACTCCTTCCATTAAATCTTGATGAAGCTGATTTCTTACCTTTCTGTGAGCCTTTGGGCTCTTTCAGCTCTTTCTGTGCCTCCTCGATTTTATCTGAAAGACAAGAACAGAAAACATTGTGAGCGGCGCTGCACAGACACACACACAGACACACACACACACACATACACACGGACACACTCCGTCTCTGCAGCGAAGGCAGTGCACAACGTAACTAATGATACTGGGGATGCTTCCCACACAGCTGCAGCAGCATGAAGCTCCTCCAAATGAGAAACAGATATTCTTCCACAGCCCAGAGAAGTGAACTGTTCCAGTGTGGAAACTAGTGTAATCATGAGGGATGAGGACTGTGTGTGTGTGTGTGTGTGTGTGTGTGCGTGTGCGTGTGCGTGTGCACCATAACACAACCATACAAGCGTCACCAGCACGAGTATGTATAATGTGTAGGTTAAGTTTGCAAACAAGTCGATATAGGGGATTTATTCTCATTGTATCACAGCGAGATCTAACCCACAGACCCATTTACATATTCAAATGCTGTTTACCCCCCTGAGGGGAGAGAGAGTCGCTCCTCTGCGACCTTCTGTACGTCACAGTCATTACCCACAATCCAGCAGGTGAGGAACCTGTTTCTGTACCAACCATATGGACGTGTGGGAGGTGGCACAGGGCTGACTGCGTGTCACTGTAATCAATATTAATTATATACGCGGGCTCAATGTGCTGTGAATGGGTGACACACAGAGGGATGGAGGGAGAGAGAGAGAGAGAGAGAGAGAGAGAGAGGAGGTAAGACGAGCGCAGTTTTGTGGGAGGAAGCATCGTTGAGGTGTAATTACATCTCCATTACTTCTGTCTTGTTTTTAAAAGGAATAAATCAGAGTCGATCGGAGGAAATGCAAAACGGCAGGTTTATGAAAAGTGATAATACAAAAATGCGGGTGAAGATTTTAAAATGTAAACTCTCATCCAACTGAGGCACCAGCAGCAGTTTTTATTTTAATTCTTCCCATTTATGTGAAGCTTTTTCTGGCTCAACACGAGACATTTTGGTTATTGCCTCCATCAAGGAGCTTATATTTGTTTGTCTGAAAAACTACTGAACCGATTTACATAAAATTTTGTGGCATGACCCAAGAAAGACCCGGTTCAATTTTGGAGCGGATCCAGATAAACGGGCGGATCCAGGAAATTGTTTATACCTTCTTAAGCATGGCGGGATGGGGCGTTAGCCGGGGCGGAGGTATGCACTCATTGTACTGTACTGGTTCTAAATTTAAACAGGTCTAAGTTCTGAGTTTGTTACTTTGGTTAGTTCAGTAATTTGTGTTGAGTTTATCGGTGACTTCCAGGTGAATTTCAATAAAAGAAACATTTACACCTTGGTGAATATTTATTACTCATTTATTTAGTCTAAATTTCACCCTATGCACGATTAGTTCACCTCAAATCCTTTTAATTAAAGTCTCAAGTTTGTGCAACAACCATAAATTCACAAATTACTAGAAATGTACCACAAATATATGACTTTTACCTATAATTCACAGTAAATTAAGTTTCTTTCTTCTTCTTGTATTGATTCTTCTATTACTTTCATTGTTACCACAGCTTTTAAAATCTATTTCATTGTCTGCATTTCTATTTATTTTGTCTTATTCTCATCATTCACTTCTCACGCTCTTTGCACTGCACAAACCTGTATGAAGGGTGCAACACAAATAAAGTTAAATTGGCTAATTGATTATCTATAATTTAAAAGAAACTACTTTTTGTGTAAATGGGTAAAAAAACCACACTGAGCTTTTCTTCACATGAACGTACGAGTGCGCTCGCAGCTCGCTCACCCACAGAGAAAAATGAGGAATACGTCTGGCAGCCGCATGTTTCTTCCTCCTTCTTATGACCATGGAAACAAGATGGAAAAACACGTTGTGGCTTTCGTGCCCTGCACATGACATCGGAGTCCTCA
Organism: Hippoglossus hippoglossus; assembly: GCF_009819705.1. NCBI lineage: Eukaryota > Metazoa > Chordata > Actinopteri > Pleuronectiformes > Pleuronectidae > Hippoglossus > Hippoglossus hippoglossus. The sequence goes on from NC_047161.1 coordinate 4,018,869, forward strand.
AGGAGCAGCGGTAACAATTCTGTCCTAGATTGCAGAAATGTTAATCGAGGGTGAAAGAGGATGTTCCTCTGCGGTTCCCAAAATTAGAGAGCGATGCCGGGAATACTCGGGGAGGGGGCTGACACGAGGGGGGAGGGGGGGCGCAGAGGAGGTCACTAGTTTATGTCATCATCATCTGAGTGCGTGTTATTGTCACACCCTTCTCCCTCTCCCTCCCCCCCCCCCCTCTCTCTCTATATATCCCAGCCACACGCCACAGATTACATAACGTGTCCACACCCCTGCGCTGCCGTGGAGCAAAACAAAGGCACCCTGCCAGCAGAAACACAGCAACCCGGGCACATGTGGAGCGGGCAGGTGTTTGTTTATGTGCAGGTCTTTGACAGGAGAGGGAACAGAGAGAGATGTGTGTGTGTGTGTGTGTGTGTTGTCGTGCATGCAAACGACCACGTGAGCTCCCTCGCCATCCGACAGGGGGAATCACGTCGGCTGTGTCTTCCTGGCAAAAAGCACTGGCACGGTGTTCCTCCAAAAGGGAGAGAGGATCCCGAAGCTTCCCCTCAGAGTCACGATTACCGCGGCTCAACCTCCAGTCTCTGTAACAAAACCAATTTGAGGTAATAAACGCTTATTTTTGCGCGGTGAGACGATTTGGAGGCAGACTTTCCCTGAACATGTGCTTCACTGTTTGCACAGCTTGACACATATGTCTTGTATTAGACCGCGCTGGCAAACCGAGCCGTGAGTGATTACTGCCCAACAAAAATCGTATTAGTGGTTGCGTATGGTTGGAGAGGAGAGTGTAAGCTATTACAGCTCAGATTGCCCCTCTTGCATAACAAACCGCAAACAGGACCCCCTCGTGCTGAATGACACCCATGAAGCTGAGCTCTGGAGCGTGGAGAAAGAACAGGAAACATCAGCTCCAATGAGGGGAAAGGGACAAGGCGGCGTTACCCTAAAAAAAAAGACCAAAATATATATATATATATTCCATCCCCGGTGCCGGAGTTAAAAAAGCAGCAGGGAGTGATTACAGGCTCGCTCATATTTCCCTCAGTATGGATGCTGGGGTGGCCGCGGTGGTCGAAGGGGACGGCCACATGCTCGAGACGTTCATCAATCTGTGCAACCGTCCTGTAACCCGCGGGAAAACAATAAAGAGGAATGTACACAAACGCTGCAAGTTGCCGGTGATGAAAACCAGAGCGCGTTGTGGAACACGACCACGAACATGGAGGGCGGGGGGAAAGAGAAAACAGATGAAGTCATGAGGCTCCGGTTGTGTTTACAGAGAAAACTCGTCATGTGTAGGACGTTCGAACTCCCAACGAAGATTATTGCACTGTTCAAACTGCAGACGAGTCACAGAGGGAGGGATCCTCACCGCCGATACCAAACCGACCAAGACTCGGAAAAGCACATTAGGGCGACTTGATTAAAAGGAGACATTTGATGCTTTTTCAGTGTTGTTAAGGTTTTTTTGTGAAGGTAAAAGAAGCACAAATTCTGTGGCACCTGAGTTTGACCACAACACGTCTCCTTTCAGTGAAAAGCATGGGCAGCGTCCGACTGGCTTTAATAATTTAGTGAAATGTGAATCAATACACTTTGCTAATGTTACTTAAACATGTGCTTCTTCTATTACATCTTACTCAAAGCACAATTATTGACTCGACCGCCCCCCCAACACACCATCGCTTCATAACAGTCCTTCAAACACGAGAGGGTGACCTCGTCCTCAGTCTCAAGGTGTCCCGACTCGTGATCCCTAAAGATACGCGAGCTATCAGGCTGGGGGGGGCCAGAGTGTGCCCGCCCAGCACCCCCCCCCCCCCTCCTCTCTCTGTTCCATCTTGGTTGAGTGGGAAATGTGATTACTTGTGCCCCCCCTCGGGGCCAAAGTGACGTCAGGGTGCAGGAAACGTGCTTTTGGATCCCAGCACCCACCTGACGTGAGCTTAAAACCAATCAGCTGCAGCCGGGGGGGGGGGGGGGGGGGGGGGGGGCGCTTCATTAAAGTGCTTGACGGATAATAATCAGGAAATAGCTGCAGATCCAAACACACACTGATGAGCTGCGGCACCGACTCGCCTCTGGAAAACAGATGTAATAAACTCAACTGCTGTGTGGAAGTGGAGCTCGGCCTGTTCAATAAATAACAATATTACATCACAGCAAAGTGGCAGCTTCATCCCACAACTGCACCCCCCCTGCTACTGGATTCCCCCCCCTTCCCCTGAACGCCCCCTCTGCCTGTTGGCCAACAAATAACCACCAGGCTACGCGGCTCCGCACCCCCGCCTCCCCGCGCCACCAGCTTGTGACACGTTCATGTTTTGCTCGACAGGCTGCCCTGCTGGGCCTCACCACGCCAAATGGTGGCCAGTGTGGCAGCTCCTCGTGGCAGCCATATGCACAGCGTTCACATGTTTTCAGACGGCCCCGGCGGCTTCAGCTTTTTCCATGAAAGATGTGCATTTCACGGGGAAAAGCTGCGAGCGACGAGGTGTCATCAGTATGCGCCGCACCACGCCGGCGTGCCAGCAACACGCCTGAACAATGCCAGCGGACCACACTGTGTGGGCAGATGGGCGTCCACCAGCTGCAGCAGCTGAGACGAGAGCTGCAGCAGATCAGCGAACAGATACAGTCACTCCATCACAACACATCGTTTGTGTGTCAGAGTTAACACAAGAGATGAGTGATAAAGAAGAGGAAGAGAGGAGAGGAAGGGGAGAGGTGTGGGAAGAAAATAGGAGAGAACAAGTCGAAGGAGAAGGGAGGAAGAAAACAGAGGAGGAGGGGAGGAAAGGAGGCAAAGAAAAAAGAAGAAAAGGAGAAAGGAGGACGAGAAGGGGAGGAAGAGGAAGTAAGGAATGTTAAAGCAAAGAGAGAGAGGAGAGGACAATGGGTGGAAGGAGAGGGGAAAATAGGAGAAGAGGAAGAGAACGATAGAAAAGGAGGAGGAGAGGAAGAGTGTAAGGAGAGGGGAGGCACAAGAGGACAAGAGGAGGGAAGCAATGTTGAAGGAAAGGAAGAAAAGAGAAGAGAAGAGATGTTAACAAAAGAAGGAGGAGGAAGAAAAGAAGAGGAGAAAGGAAAAGGGGAAATATAGGAAAAGAGAGGAGAAGGAGAACTTGCGGGTGAGGAGATGGAGGAGAGTAGGAGGAAATGAAAAAGGGAGAGAGGAGAAGATGGAGAAGAAGGCGAGAGATGCCTCAGCAGGCTGAAGATGACGAGATGGGAGTCGGCAGCTGCCTCCTTCTTCTCCTCCACTGAGCGGGGGGGTGATGGGGATTATGTAACTCGAGCACCTCCACCAGCCCGCTGTACCCACCCGGCTGTGTGCAGGCACACACACATCAAACGCACCATCACATTAGCTGATGTCACTAACAAGACAAAAGCAAACAACTAAACACAGATGAAATGATTTGAGGATTAATCCGTCAGTCGATTAACAGAAAATGAATCAATGACTACAGTCATTTGATCATTTGTTGATTGTTTAGGTGATTTCTAAGACTTTAGAAATGATATCAGGCTTTGGGAACTTTTCATAATCTCTAAACCAATAAATCAATTAATAAACATTAAACAACAGATACATAATTCATAAAGATGCAAGAAGAGAGAAAATCTTGGCTAATTTGATCAGTTCTAGAGCAAAAATTACAAAAACAACAATCGTACCAGAAAATGTGATAACAAATATTTTATGGACCAATAACTCGATTATATATTTGTCAGATTAATACAAAATAACCAGTAGTGGCAGTTTTGGTCTCTGCGTCTTTTCTTAGCCGTGTTTTGAATGAGTTTACTCAGATAAACACAGGCTGAGAAGTTGCCAGCTGCACCAGATGTGGTTAAGACGGAGGTTTGGAGCCCGAGCCTGAGCTGTGTGAACTCTGATAAACACCCACTTTGTTCTTTCATGAAATAACAGTGTTATAAAACAGATGCAGAGTCACTCGCATGTCTCTGCGTTGACAGAGAAGCCACGTCGCTCAGCCTTCATGTGAGAACGAAGCTGTTATTAAACACGGACGCGTCCTCCTCTCACAGTCATAACAGCAGCTGGGAGAAGCCTGAGCTGCAGAATTCCCTGACACCTTTTACGGGAAGTCTGGCGATCTTATCTCCGCTTTCTTCCTTCGGCCGAGCGGAGGAGACGCAGGGTTTCTGCTGCCGTCAGCAGCCGACCCTCGCAGTAAGTGGCCATAAGGGCTTCTGTCAGCATCTGACACATTTTGTATGTTGGTGGACACGCCCGGACCGAGAGTCTGGAGGGAGATGAGCCAGCCTGAAAGACTCAGCGAGAGAGAGAGAGAGAGAGAGAGAGAGAGCTGCAGGAAGTGCTCGGATTTCTCCCTCAGTGATCGGAACGAGGATGATGATGCAGAGCAGAGGAATCCCCCATTACCCTGCAGTCAATCATCATCAGCAGGCTCGGAGCGTAAAGCCGTAAATCCTTCCTCACGTTAGCCGCACTGAGAGCTGGAGAGTTTCCCTCCTCCTCGTCAAATCCTCCTCGAGAGGAAAGCGATCGAGAGGAAGATGGAGACACAGACAGGTATCACGTCTCGATAGTGGCCTCAGGTGTTCATAACAGTGCTTAGTTAATTAATCAATAGACAGAAATATTAAAAATTATAATCAATTAATGCACCTTTATACAAGAAGAAGAAAAACTAATAGAAGAAGTAAAGTGTGCTGAGAAAACCCCTGAACTTCCAGAAGCTCAGGTGTCACATACTCGTATAAGGAGCGACGGGTGGAGCAGGAAGTGTTTTGGCATTTTTTAAAACAAAGCGGTGAGGTGAGTCCTGCTCCCTCCACAGCCGGGAGATCAGCTGATGACTGTTAAACATCCCACGATGGAGGGAGGCAGCGCTCGAGCCTCAGAGAGAGAGAGAGAGAGAGAGAGAGAGAGAGAGAGAGAGAGAGAGACACAGACACAGACAGACACAGGTTGTTTATATGCGGCATGAAACAGCTGAATGGAAACTACAGCGTCAGGCCAGGTACGAATTAAAGGAATATATGGAGCTTTAACTAGAGCCCCGGGCAGCCACCTTTTAATAATGTATGGCTATAAAGGGAAAGAGACACACACACACACACATACACAATGAACAATGTGGAAATGAGGATTTACCTTTCTGGATCTCAACAATACTTAGAGGAGAAGATATTCCTCCATCCTCACAATAACTCGTGACGAAGCTGCAAACACCCAGTCAACAAATGAAATATTGATCTCACACTCTCCCTGCTGCACACACACACACACACACACACACAAACAAACACACACACACACACACACACACACACACACACACACAGACAAAGACAGTGGTTTGGCGCTGTATCTGTACAGTACCGCTGCCCCCGCAGGAAACTGTAGGTGGAAGAAGCTGCAGACTGGAGGCCACTGATTATTGGGACTGCGTGGGCACCCTTGTGAAAAATTGATATAGCGAGAAATCTACTGGGTGGGTAGAAAGGTGTTTGTGTGTGTGTGTGTGTGTGTGTGTGTGTGTGTGTGTGTGTGTGTGTGTGTGTGTGTGTGTGTGTGTGTGTGTGTGTTAGGGGGCTTGATGCATGCAGAGATGGACGTGACTGTGATTTTACGTCTTCCATCTTTTTCAGACCAGGTTTAACCCGGAGGTAAAAAAAATCTGCCTGCAGCCAAACGAGGACGAATGAGACGTGCAAACACAACATGAGAGACGCAGAAGACACGACAGATATCGATCTACTTCCCACGCAGTCGCCAATCGTGGAAGGTTTCAAACCCTGTGAAGCCTATTTTTAGGACGTGTTGACTGATTTCAGTTAATCTACTCGTGGTTTCCCTCAGTGGTTACATTACATTACATTACATTTCATTTAGCTGACGCTTTTATCCAAAGCGACTTACAATAAGTGCATTCAACCATGAGGGTTCAAACCCAGAACAACAAGAATAGATTTGTTACTTCCCGTAAAACAAAAGGTTTGAAAAATACAAAATACAAACATCTAAAGCTCCCGTTAAAAGGATTTATCTTGCCAGTGATGTTTCGAACGCCGGAGGATGGCCACACCACTGGGTCCACACTTTCTCTGGAGTTTTTCCTTTCACACAACGCAGCAGCAAAGTCTCGGCTCAGACACGTTCACAACAGAACAGAAACCTCCATATCTGAGATATTTGTATTGTTTTAGCTTTTTGCATTTGTCGTGTGTTAGAAAAACAGTGCATGTCTGAAAGCAGCTATAGAGAAACAGTCGCCATCTTAAATACCCACTGTGAACAAATCACAGGATTGCATCAGCAATAGAGAATATATACGTATCATAGCAGATATCATTATTAATAAACATAAGAAAATAGTTAAGAAAATACAAAATATAAGTATATTCATGTCCCATCGATAGCTGGTATTCCTACTAAATACTGTCATTAAAACAAATTATTATTATTATTATTAACTGTCTAGTTATATGCTCAAATAGGGAAAGTCAGAGTCACACCACAGATCAACACGCAGACGGATGTAAAGAGAAAACATGTGATCGAGAGATGTCAGTGGTTCACAACCTGAGAGTCACAGTTTCAGCCCGAGGAATAAATTCTGCTCTTTCACGTACATCTTCCTCTAATTTTAGTAAATTATAGGAGATAGAAAAATCCAAACTAAAAACCATTGCAGCTCCTGTTGAACTGTCCCAACAGCCCGAAAAACAGAAAAACAACTGTCCAATCACAGCGTAGGTCCTCGGGGCTCCACGCTCCCACTGCCCACTTGTTGGTTACCGTGGCGCCACGGTTGAGTGACAGCGCACAGACTGCTTCCTGTCTGTGCCGCTCACGTCTCAATCAGTCTGACGGGCGAGGGAGATGTCGCTGTGGACTTTTTAGTGTCGCTCAAAACTTCAACAGTCAAGACACAGGAACACACACAACTGCAGCTGAACACACACACACACACACACACACACACACACACACACACACACACACACACACACACACACACACACACACACACACACACACACACACACACACACACACACACACACACACACACACACACACACACACACACACGTCTCTGACCTTAAAGTCGGTTCAGCACAGGACAAACAGTCACTTTAAACAGAATAACACAGCGGATCTCTGTGTGCTTGCTGCCGTGCACCTAAAGGACAAAATGCTGACTTCTTACCCGGGTCTCAAACACTCAGCGACTCCTTGTTTGTGTGTGACCAGGAACCAAAAGAAGCCACTTGACAAGGAAAGAACAACATGTACACACTGCATCAACACACAAGCAGTCACAAGTCTGTGTTTCCACCCTATCAGCTGTGGCCGTGCAGCGGTGCGGCGCGGGGCGTAGCCAGCGGTTTCCTCAGAATAATGTGACGAGGAGGGGAATTCCTGTAAGGCCCAGGAAGAGAGAGAGAGGGGAGGGAGGAGGGAGGAGAGAGAGGGGGGGGGGGGGGGCAAACTGAGCAGAGCAGGGCCGGGTGACGTCACGTAAACCGGTTTTGGCGCCCTCGAGGGGATCCTTCTCCCGGCCTCCCTCCCTCCCTCCCTCCCTGTGTTTGTGTTTGGGGGGGGAGGGATTTAACGTGCCCTGCCAGCTACTGGTTGCCCAACAGCTCGCTCACCGGGTGACGAAGGCTCAGAGGATGACTTCATTTTTTTTTTTGTTTTTCAGTTCCTTGTTGTGGGTGGTTTCAGTTTGGTTTTTTTGTTACTTGATACGACGTCGTCTCCCTGCCTCCCCCACCCCCCCCCCCCCCCTTCAGACCTGTTTTAAAGACGAACAACAGAATCTCTGATCATTTTCATAATCTTGTTCAGTTATTCCCTGATCAATAGTCCCCTGATTTAAATCTTAGGCAACGTTCAACATTTAAAGATCCCCTCCAGACATATTTTGAGATGTGAATAATCACCTCCGCCCCCTCTGAGGTTGTGTTTTCATTCCTGTTTGTCGGCAGGATTACGCAAAACCTACACGACAGATTTTATTGCAACTTAGAGGTAGAGAGGTACATGTGCCAAGGAAGTCGTTTTTGGATATTTTTTACTAATTTCTCAGAGAATAATTGATCAATCTTGATTATCTTAAACTCAGGCATGTTTAGGGGACTGATATTTATGAGTATGAGTGGATTTAAGGAGACTGCTGGGCCTCGGTGGAGGTTTGTTCCCTTCTACTTTGTGTCTGCTATCAACAAATCTACTTTATTCTACTCCTTCTCCCTCATTGAAAAACTCACAATCTACATACATCAAAATTTTATTTTGCTTCAGATTTTTCCACTACTGGATAGAAGTCGTTTCCCATGCTTTGTTTAAAAAAAAAAAGCAAACCACTTCTGTTCTTTGTCTTAACTGAGGGAATCCATGGAAAACGGAGACACCCGGCAGCGATATTGTTTTTCATTTTAACTCCAAAAAAAAAAAAAGAGACACTCAAGTCTGCGTGTGGGCGTAAAACCAAGAGTCTGGAAGTGGCTGGGAAAAACGCAGGATTCTTGTGAGAGAGTGTTTTTTATTTTTTGAGTCAATATTAAGTCGAGGCTGAGAGTTGAAGCTCTTAAACAGGAGCCTGGTAAACAGAGTGACAGGCCGGTGTTGACACTGACAGGCCGAGATAAAGCTGCAGGGTCAGAGGAAGGGCTCAGAGAGAGAGATTTCTAAAAGAGGTCGATATTTAAAAAGGACGGGATTCACCTTCGCTCAGGGCCGACACTCTGACAAACACTCTGCTGTGTCACAATCACAACAACAACTGGGTGCGACTAAGTCTTCCTGAGTGACGTTCACCTGTTGGTTTAACCTCGCCGCGCTCTGCCCTGAAGAAAAGAGGAAGCTCCCCTCTCTTATTCTTATTTCAGTCATTATGGGAAATTCTGACAGTTTAACCACAAAAAAGAGGTTCTGAAAATCAGCATCAATATTTACACAGGCCTGGGGCAACAAACACCGTGACCAGGCACTTTCTGCAGCGTCATGGCCGCGGCGCACAAGATAAATACTTCACAGGCAGAAAACCTCCAACACCAACATGGTGCTCTGTAATTACACCGACCAGAGCTACGGCGCTAAAGTTGGTGTTGGCGAGTTGAAAACAAAAAAATAAGCACTGAGTCACTCGGAGGGCGCAGCGCTGCGACTCCGATCTTCACTAGGGCCCGAACAGGGATCACTCCGCAAACACCGTCCCACGTCGGTGTGTCTGTTTGAGGAGAGTGAGGAGTGCAGCGGAGGACACGCAGCGTCATCCCTGTGGGAACATCTGAGTTAATGACAGCTGAGCTGGTGATAATGCAGCGGGGGCTGAATGAAGTAATCCAGCTAGTAACCTCTAATACTCGGCCTCCTGTGCACCGGGGTGTCCATGAGGTTAAAGATGTCAGCAAACAACACATAATCAGAATCACACACACATCCTCAGACAGTACAGTCGTGCGTTTAACTGTTTCTGCAGCTTTAAAGTGTGCAGACAACCCACCGCCCACACTGACCCCGCCATACTCTGAATACCAAACTGAAAGTGATCCAAAACCACACAGCGAGGCCTGATGAATAACAAAACTCAGATGCAGAGTTACGCTCGTCTTTCTTCTTCTCTCTCGTCAGAAATCTCCCCCCGTCGTGACCTTCTCCTCCTCTCGGCTTCATCTCGTTAACGCAGACAGTCGTGATCAGAAAAAAAAAATCCATTCAGACCCAGACAAAGTCCACATTCAGAGTCAGACGGACGTCCAGGCTGGAGTGAGCAGATTCTTCTCAACTTGTATCAGACGCAAACTGTCAAAGTGAAGATTTAAACCAGAGACTGATGGAAAGTACATTCACTCAAATACAAGTCTGAGGCTCTTCAGTCCTTTAGGGTTTTGACTTCGTGATATTTAATACCTCCTTCTCCAATATTGTACTTTTTACTCCACCACATTTAGCTGTAAGTAATAACTTTTCAATTTCAGAGACTTCTACGAAGTAAAACACAAGCTAATAAAACACAACACACTTTGGTTTGTGATCTCTGTGATGTTTTGTCACATTTTCAGATGTTAGTAGACGTTTCCCCTCTAAACCTCTCACATGGTTTAATTTGAATTAGTTCATTTAGTCTAATATTTCACAAAAAAGAACAACAACTGCTTTCTGTCCTCTCATTATCATTTCACAGCTAATCAGATTCATCCTGTGACCCTCATAGTATCCTAATAGATTTATCAGATTCAGGAACAAGTACTTTTATTTCAATACTTAAACTACATGAATCTCATACTTCTGTACTTTTACTTCGGTAGGATTTTGACTGCAGGATGTTTACTTGTAATGACGTTTGTTTACATTAGTATTTGAACTTTTACTTGGGTTTAAGTTCTACAGCCAGTTGACCAATGAGAAAACTTGTATTTTACAGAATAAACAATGCAGACAAGATGTAGATTTGTTTATTTTCTTAATTCATGTTTTTTATATTTGTTTGTATTTGTGTTTTTATTCTATTCATAAAAACAAGTTTATGGTTAAATTCAGAAATATTGAGCCTCAATTACATTTTAGGGTTTTATAACGACACCGTAGTAATCATTGCTTAATTATTTAAATGTACATATCTGCCAATATATCGCATCAGAATTTTTTTACTACCTAATATCTGTATCGTCGTTGGGCTTTAAAACTCCATATCCAGCAGCTGTCTTTTCTTCCATCCCTACAAAACAGTTCAGGGGAATTCTGGGCAAAATCTACCAAACTTCCCCAGAACTCGACCTCCTGCCATCAGAGACACAGGTGTGACGCATCCCCCAGTCCAATCAGAGCCAACCTCACACAACAGCGACCAATAAGTTTCATCCGGTCGACAGATGCTTTGCTTTGGAATCTCTGAATCTAATCACTGCACCGTCCTCGCTGCAGCAGGAGAGACTATTACAGCCTTCTAGGAAAAGAGAGGAGCCTTAATTAGATCTGGAGCTTATGAGGTGGAGAACAGCGAGTGTAACAAAAGGCTGTGAGCCTATACAGGAAACAGGGATCTGAAGGAACGCCAGGTCATTGATCATGTTACAAAACAGCAGTCAGATCCTACTCAGGCTCAGCTTCTGATTCTTGGCTGGCTCGCACCTATTCTCTCCCTCCCTCCCTCCCTCCCTCCTTTTCTCTCCCTCCCTCCCTCCTTTTCGCTCTCCCCCCCTCCCTCCCTCCTGCCATGTTGATTGCAAAACAAGGTTCGTCTCTCAGTCATCAGCTGCCTCCCACCTCTCACCCTGAGGGGAGGAGCTGAGATGTTAATGGGGCCTTTTGTGATCGCTGAGTGGAAGTGAAGGTTTGTATATGGAGACATGAAACACGTTGGGATTAAAGTTAAACAAACTCTTATTTCTACAATGAAGTCACAGCACCGTCGATCTTTAAATCATGACGCTGATTTAGTGAAATAAAATTGCAGAAATTGGCTTGTTCCACTTTTTAAATGTTTGGATTTTCTCTATAAACTAAATATCTGTGACTCTGAACATTTTAAGTCAGACTGGCTTCGTTTTTTTGTTTCTTCTCATATTTTTGGACAAAACAACTTCTCAGTTCATCAAGGAATCAACCAGTAGATTTATAATAATTATAATAAACTTTGTTAGTGAAGTAGTTCACTGACATTTGTGGCTTTTAATGATCGTCACTAATCGGGAAATAAAACGCACTGTGATCATTTGCCTCCGTCAACCAATCAAGTTGTTTATGTAGCTTGACAGTCATATATATATAGTAAAGACTACTACTACTACTAATAATAATAATAATAATAGGTGTATTTTGTCCTAATTACCGTTTGTATTCTTGAGGAAAAACTATGTTTTGTGAGGTTATACAAGGGCTGGGTGATAAAACAAGAAACTCTGTCAAGAAATGAGATTTAAAAACCACAACCTTCACTCAGGAGCAAAAATCCGTTTTCGAACATTCAAAACAATAATGTGACATTTATAATAATTATCAGCATCGACTGATATTAACATTTTTATGTCAATAACATTTTGGGCCTTATCGTCCAGCCCTTAGTTATAGAGACCTGTGACCTTTGACCTCCAAATTCTAACCACTTCAGCATTTTCCCTTTTTCACTAAACCTGCACGTGGACATTACAAAGGTGGAGAAGTAAAACTGACCCTCAAAAGCAGAACTACTGTTTTCAACAGAGCAACAAGTTTCTACCACAGTGAAAGTGATGGGATTTGTCGTACTACCAGTGGTTTGTTTGTTGAAATGAAAAAGAAAAAGAACTGGATGAAGACTCAGAGACACTGAAAGCTTGTCAACAGAAGAATCCGGAGAAAAAGGCGTCACAGCACTTTGCAGCTCCGTGCGACTGACAGCAGACCTCAGGGAAAATAAAATACATAAACATCACCAGCGTTTTCAGCCATTTTGTTCAAACACGTCACTGCAACCGTAAAACACGGAGCCCCAATAAACTCAGCACAAGTGAAGCCTCCACAGGTTGAGTTTTGCTGCTCGCTGATGTAATCCGACGTGGATCAGAGTGTTTTCAAAGGGAGCGTTTCACACACATAGCAGTGTGAGTCTGTCATGCGGCGTGTCGGTACTGTGTGCCGCCGGCTCGCCCGGAGAGACCGGTGGCCGGCTCTGTGGACTCCCACAGGGCTTTCCTGCAGCTGCTCTCAGCCGCTCTCTGCTTTCTCTCTCTCTCGCTCTCTCTCTCTGTGTGTGTGAGTGTGGATGCCGCCAGACAACCATCTGCTTTTATAGCTCATTTAGCACATGTACACACTCTCGCACATACATGGCTGGTCCTGCATGTAAACACAGAGGGACATGTCTCAACGGTGGCCACGACAGACAACCCCCGCGTGCGTCAACCAGTGAAGCGTTGGCAGAAAGTAACCTGAGGGATTTGACATGAGAAACCAGCACAAACAGTCAATTATTGTCAGTTTCAGTGAAAGTTTTATAAAGCAAAGCCTGACGGATATGGATTTTTTTTGGTGGTCATGCCCATGACGATACAGAAACATCGGCCGGTGTAAAAATAAGATTCATAGGAGATGTTATCAAACCCTCGTGACAAAAAAATGAAATTGAGGCTTCGAATTTTTTCAGTTTCACCATGAGCTTAATTATAAATCACTATAAATACAAAGAAAACACGAATACATGGAACAGGAATTGAGAAAATAAACATAAATGCTCATCTTTTCTGCTCTTACTCCAAACAATCAAGTATTTCATATCGGTGCATAACGTCAAACATAAACGCAGACACCAATAAGTCCGTGAAATTTTCATATCAGCTGTTTGTTATCGACAGTATGGTGGTCAGCAAACTGTGCGCGAGGCATTTAAAGGTTATAAATTAAAGACATATTAGTGCTGCAACTAATGATTATTTTCAGTATCTGATTATTTGATTAAATTCCTGATTAACAAATGTATCTATGACATCATATTGTATGTACATTGACTCCAGGCAGCTGATTCTTGGTGACACTGCATGTTCCACACTGCACCAGGATGAATTCTGGGAATAACATGGATCTAAAAGCGTCTTCTTTTTTTTTGGCCTGTGATGCGACGGTCACTGCCGCCGCTTCTTCCTCTGTGGTGTTGTTGTTGCTGCCGCCACCCACCTCCGAGCACATTCGCTGCTCTGAACTCTGTGCTTTCCTCTGCCATCAGCAGTAGGCAGGAGGTAACGTTACATAACGACAGCGAGCACGAGAGACATGGCGTTCCCTCGCTGTCTTTTTATCTTCCTCCTCCTCCTCCTCCTCCTTCCTCCCCCTCCCCCTGATGTTTTCTCAATCCTCAATTTCCCCACCTTGTCGTCCTGTTCTCCTCCCTATTTTCTGCCTCTTCCCATCACCATCACCCTCTTTTTCCTCCCCCTGTTTTCTCCTTCCTTCCCTCCCTGCCTCCAGCCCTCGGCTGCCCACTCCTCTCTCCTCCGTTTCTATCACATCAGAGTTTAAAAACAGAGCGAGGACATGGTAACCAGCATCACGTCTGAGTCTTATGAAACCACAACTCTTGTGTCAGTGCCAATTAGGGCTGCAGCTAACAGTTATCTTCTCCATCGCTTCATTGTTTGGCCAAGAAAACAACAGAAAACATCCAACGCGACGTTCCAGAGCCAAAGATAACATCTTCAAAACCGATTGTTTTGCCTGTTAAAGCGTCCAAAACCCAAAAAGGTTCAATTTATTTTCATGTAAAACAAACAAAAGTAAAACCACAATTGAGAAGCTGGAACCTACAAAACGTTTTCTTTAAAGGTCGTTGCAGATTTAAGATTCTGTTGATTTAAAAACCGATAGATTTCCTCATTGTAGCAGCTCTCGTACCAGTTCACGACAAATTTGAAGTTTGTGGCGCTAATTCTCCAGTGAGTCGCCATTAAACCATCGCAGAAGAAATTATGCGAATGAAAGAGCGTCAGACAAAAGAAGAGGATCTGGATGATGTGATGGAAAAAATGGCATTTATGTCTCTATCCTGTTTATTATGTTGTATGTGTAAATTTACAGTTTCCTCATCGCACCACAGCGATCGTTGTTGTTTTAAATTTGTCGCCAGTGTTACCTCCACCAAGGAGGCTGTGCTGTTTGTGGACGGATGGATTCTATCTTCTAACTATCATCTCTTCAATGGCGCTGAAGCATCAGTGTTCATGTCACATGCTTCATGAGCATCATGATTTATTTGCTGACTCTCTCCGTATCATTTTGATTTTATTGGTGCATAAACTGTTCCACCTCAGCCAAGCAGAAACATTCTTGTGGACAGCTTTCTTTTTTTTTTTTTAGAGTGAAAGCTGAGAATGCTCCTTCAAACAGGTGAGTGAAAACCTCCTCAGTGTTTAAATGTGGCAAACAGGAAGTCGTGTCACGCTGGAGGATTAGCCAATGTTTCCAGGAGAGCTAAAGAAGATGACGCGTAATGAAATTAGAGCAGAAAAGACACAAAGCAAAAAGGATGATGTGAATAAATAGACGGTCAGGAGAGCGTGCACCAGCACTCGCCTGTGACGCCGTCGCTGTAACAGGTTAATCTATTCTTACATGAAGCTGCAGCCCAGCGGGGGAGAGGGAGCGCAGCTAAGTGAGCCTGGTGAGCTCATGATGTGTGGAAGAAGTCAGAAGTGTCTAAGTTCAGCTCTGCTCTATCTCTGAACCGAACTGTTGCATAACACCTCCAGCTCATCTCCGGCTGCAGTGCACAGGCTTATCCTGTCCTCCCGCTCATGTCGTGCGTCAGCTGCTGCTGCTGCTGCTGCAGCGACCTGGACGAGGAGGAAGAGGAGGGAGCGCATGCATGAGCGCTGTTAATGCACGTTAACCCCTCGACCAACATTGTTGATACTCAGAGGAGAAACAGGAAGGAGAGGCAGAGGGAAATGTATCAACTGTTGTGGAGTAAAAAGTATTTGTATATTTATACGACGCAAAAATCTTTAGCAATGTTATGACATTTGACCTCTTTTTTTTTCGTGATTTGAAAATGTCCCAAAAATCGGATACAAATATTAGGAAAATTATAAATAACCGACAAATCAAATGTGAAGCTACTTTCATAATCGATGAATCAATAAGGTCACTCTTGTAGAAAAAATGCCAAACATTTCATGGTTGAGCGTTTCTCAAACAAACAGATCTGCTTTTGTTCCGTCTTTTTAAATATTTATCTTGAGTGTCATCTTTATCCTAAAGTGTTAATGTTAAAAAAGTGATTTAAAAAAAAAATACGAAGATGTCAAATGTGAAGATTGTCAGCTTTTGTTTTCTTAAGTCATGTGTCTTTTGTATCCTAATTCTTTTATTCCTTATTGATATACAGATTTGAATAAAAAAGTGCCAAATAAATATGAACCTATTCTGATTGTGATCTGACCTAAACACCAGCTAATAAAGAAATGAATCTTTAGCTGCAACCCAAAACATTTTAAAGAATTTCTGCCTCCACAGCTGGATCCAAGCAGCAACAATAGAGACGAGGAGGGAGGCGGCCGGGGGAACGATTACAAACTTCAGCTAAATACAGATTAGTGACCACGATGTAACGTAACGTAAGATAAAAGAGAAAACAAGGCAAAACAGACAATGAGACACAGAAAGCCTGCAGCGAGGGAATCAAACACAAAGTGATCGGCAGAGGGACGAGGCTCTGGCAGCGCTGAACAATACCTGTTAGCAGAGGAGGAGTGAGGCAAACAAAGTCGACACTTTGGCCGAGAGCAGCCGCCTGCTGCTGCTGCTGCTGCTGCTGGTTTTCCCTCCTGGATTCAGACGCGCTCGTGGGGGAACACCTGAGATTCCCGACCCAGACAGACACTTTCCCAACCAATAACCGCTGACATTCCTCCGCCTCTCTCCGTCTCCCTCACTCTCTCTCACACACACACACACAAAGAAGGAGGAAAGTGAAATGCCCCTGCAGAGCGGAAAGCCGAGCGTCTGGCTGCCGTCTGTGCTTTCACTTCTCTCTGGTTTCCTCCACTGTCAGTGCGGCGACCACGCTTCTTTCTCCACCCTGCCTTCGTGTGCCTTCTTTCCCCTCCTCTCTTCTTTTCTCCTCCCTTCCTCAATCAGGGAAAACCCTCCCCGCTCCCCTTGCCTGAGCTCTGACTTCCCACAGCTGAGTAGCAGTGTTCTCTCGCTCTGTGTAAAAAAAAAAGCAAAACAAAGCAGGATGGAGGCTCGGGCTCCTAATTCCTCTGTACGAATAACTCCCTCAGATACACACTGTCAACATCAGATTAGCCGCTAACCTACTTGTGGCGTTGAACCTCCCACGCCCCCGCAGAGGCTATAAATACTCTGTTCTGTGCATTGATCCTATCTGTGCAGGCGACGCACACTGTGAGACTAATGAAGGTGCTAATAGGAGGAGCCACCGAGAGACGAGCAATCTGCGGAGTCAGGCGGAGGAAGAGAGGAATGTGTGACGTAGGCAGGGTTAACCTGCACCTGAACGCAGCTCCACCTCTGCTGCTTTCTCATAGGCAAGATACGGATAAAAATATATATGATGAGATATTCACGTCGTTAAAAGGATCCACGGATGAGTCGTAAAGTTGCTAAAGTCTGGTTTCAAGTAATCGAGTAAGAAGAAGTTGATTCATTTCAGAGTAAACTTGAGCAACAGTTTTGTTATTTGATTTAAAGGTTCAGTGTAAGATGTAGGTGAAAGGGATCTATTGGCAGAAATTGAATATAAAATAATCCTAGTTATGTTTTCACTAGTGTGTTTCATTTAAATTGTATGAATTGTTGTTTTCTTTATCCTAATACTTTATATTTACATCGGAAGCGGCTCCTCTCTACGGAGGCAGCCATGTTTTTTACAGTAGCCCAAACTGGACAAACTAAATATCTTTTGAG